>NW_027361754.1:18600192-19214230 GCF_039654945.1 Dendrobates tinctorius | reverse complement strand
TTTCTCAAGTCCTCAGACAGTCCTTTGGTCTTCTTTCTTTTCTCCATGCTCAATGTGGTACACACAAGGACACAGGACAGAGGTTGAGTAAACTTTAATCCTTGCCAACTGGCTGCAAGTGTGATTTATGTATTGCCAACACCTGTTAGGTGCCACAGGTAAGTTACAGGTGCTGTTAATTACACAAATTAGAGAAGCATCACATGATTTTTTGAACAGTGCCAATACTTTTGTCCACCCTCTTTGTTATGTTTGGTGTGGAATTATATCCAATTTGGCTTTAGGACAATACTTTTTGTGTTTTTTCATTTAAGACAAATTAAATGAAGATAATAATACCAAAGAATTTGTGTTTGCAATCATTTTCAGGAAGAAACTGAGTATTATCTGACAGAATTGCAGTGGTGTCAATACTTTTGGCCACAACTGTATGCCTTACATACCAGGAGCAGCCTGGCTACCGCAGTATTCAGGGGAGTCACATACCCTGAGTGAATTGAAAGAGAGACTGTGCAGTTTGTTTGAGGTGTATCCTCTATCTGAAAGCCAGAAGGTGAACATCCTTACTGGGCAGCTAACAGGTGCAGCACAGAGAGAAGTAAAAGCCTGGCAGGACACTGGCAAAGAGACTGTTAAAAAGATTTTGGCCAAGCTAAGGTGCACCTTTGACACGCGCACTGCCGCTGAAATCAAGATGAGGTTCTTTGGATGTAAACAGAAAGTGCAGGACAGTATAAGGGACTATGCTCTTAACCTGCAGGAGGCGCTGCGAACCATCAAGCAAATAGATCCTGACAGTGTGAAAGAGGAAGACAAACTGTTAAGAGAGCAGTTCATTGAAGGACTCCTATCCAGTACCCACAGAGCGCAGCTGCGCATCATAACCCTACAAAAACTCTGACCTGGACTTTGCTGATTTTAAGGACAGGGCTATTCAGGTACTGTAGGAACCAACTGTCAGCCATCCAGCGCCCCCTAGGCGCCCAGCGATCACCTACCACCAGGAAGCAATATCTTTCCCTTCCATCCCTGTGGAGGCTGATGCACAGACTCTGGATAAAGATCCAACAAAAGAGCTGCGTCTTCAGGTCCAGGAGTTGACCAAAGGCATGGCTGCACTTACTAAAACCGTGCAGTCCCTGCAGGTGTCCTCCATGGAGAAGATCCAGCTTGCTTCCAGTCGAGAGGATGTCCCGTGGCTCCGGAAGAGGAGAACCCCACCACTCCGAGGGAGGAACAACGACCGCTATGACCAGGACGGACGTCCCATCTGTCGTCGCTGCCACAAGGCAGGCCATCTTGCAAGATTCTGTACTTTAAACGAGTAACCCCTGGGGCGGAGGGCCAACCCCCCGGAGTAGGACCACAAGGCCCAAAGAACTGGCAAGCAAAGTATGTTGGAGGGAGACCGATCCTTCCAGTGGTGATTAATGGCATCCCCATGAACGCTTTGCTGGACACTGGCTCCCAGGTGGCCACTATGCCCTATATCCTCTACAAGCGGTATTGGGCTGACTCTGAACTCACCCGTGGCCCAACTGATGAACTAACAGTAGTTGCCAGTAATGGTCAGTCTTTACCACAAGTGGGATGTAAAGAAATTACTGTTAAAGTGGGGAGGGTGAAGTTAAAATGTCAAGGTCTGATAGTTGTGGATATTGATCGACGAGAATGTAATCCCATGATGACTCTTGGTACAAATGTAATTGAAAATTGTCTTTCCGAGGTTATTGTCTTGTTGCAACAGGTGGCTGAGACTGCTGGTTCCAGTGAACAACGAGTCCTGCAGAAGGAGATCAAGGCCCTGATGCAAAGACAGCAGGTAGAACTCTCTGGCAGAGAAATTAGCAGCGTCAGAGTGAGTGATGCTTTCCCCATTGCCATACCCCCCAGATGTGAAATGTTGATTTGGTGTTGGGCAGCCATAGGCCTCAGAGGAAAAGATTACCAGGCATTGGTAGAGCCAGTATACTCTGATAGCAGGCCCACTGTCCTGACAGCCAGAGGGGTAGTTGATGTACGAAAGGGGAGAGTACCTGTAGGCCTTTTGAATTGTGGGGAGGAGGCCACAATACCTCGGTATGCCACAGTTGCTAAGCTGCTCACTGTCAGTAATAATGTGATGCAGGCAGCAGAGCCCTTGGTCTCATCTGACCTGGTGGAGGACAATGGCTCTGTAAAGCAGCTGGAGGAGTGGTGCCAGCAACTACAGGTGGGGACTGACTCTATGAAACTGGGGTTTACAGGGTGACCCAGGAATATGAGTGGGTATTCAGTAAACACCCTCTAGATTTTGGGAAGGCAAAAGGGGTTCAACATCATATCCCCACTGGAGATCATCCACCCATTAAAGAAAGGTACCGGCCTATACCCCCAGCACAATACCAATGTGCCAAAGGTATGTTGAGAGAGATGAAGGAAGCAGGGGTCATCAGAGACAGTTGTAGCCCCTGGGCAGCCCCAATAGTTTTTGTAAAGAAAAAGGATGGTACCAAGAGAATGTGTGTTGATTACAGGAAAATTAACAGCATTACACATAAAGATGCCTACCCATTACCCAGAATTGAAGAGTCCTTAGCTGCACTTAAAACTGCTAACTATTTTTCCACCTTAGATCTCACTAGTGGGTATTGGCAGGTTCCCGTGGCAGAGGCAGACAAGGAGAAAACAGCCTTTACCACCCCAATGGGTCTCTGTGAGTTCAACTATATGCCATTTGGGCTCTGCACTGCCCCAGGAACATTTCAACGGCTGATGGAGTGCTGCCTGGGACACATGAACTTTGAGACAGTCCTGTTGTACCTTGATGATGTCATTGTTTTCTCCCAGACTTATGAAGACCATCTGGGGCACCTGGCTGAGGTGTTTGAAGCCTTGTCCAACTTTGGCCTGAAGGTGAAGCCTTCCAAATGCCACCTCCTGAAGCCCAAGGTACAGTACCTCGGTCATGTAGTGAGTGCAGAAGGTGTGGCCCCAGATCCTGACAAAGTCACAGTCATCCGGGACTGGCCGAAGCCCAGCAACCTCCATGAAGTACGCCAATTCCTCGGTTTGGTAGGCTACTACCGAAGGCTCATCAAAGGCTTCTCTGAAATAGCCACTCCTATGCAAAATCTTCTGGTGGGGCAGTCCAAGAAAGCCAAACAGAAGAATTACACATTTGAATGGACTGAGGAGTCGGAGAGGTCCTTCACCCGACTGAAGATGGCTCTCACAGGAGATGAAGTTCTGGCCTACCCAGATTATGACCAGCCCTTTGTGTTGTATACTGATGCCAGCAACGTGGGACTGGGAGCAGTACTGTCACAGGTACAGAATGGCAAAGAAAGAGTGATCTCCTACGCCAGCAGCAAGCTTCGTCCCACTGAAAGGAACCCTGACAACTAGTTTCTTCAAGCTGGAGTTCCTCGCCATAGTCTGGGCTGTGACTGAAAGATTAAAGCATTACCTAGCTTCAGCCAAATTTACCATCTTCACGGACAACAACCCGTTCTCACTTGGAAAATGCAAAACTGGGTGCACTGGAGCAGCGATGGATGGCTCGGCTGTCTAACTGTTATGAATGAGTCACCGAAGGAGGAAAAAACTAAAATACAAGCTAAGTCCAGAAAACCGGAGAGGTTGGTAGCTATCGGATTGCAGACCCCTGATCCTATCCACAACAACTAACAGTAGCCGTGGGGGGTTCCTACGATGCCCTAGACCCCTCGATCACAGCCGGACAACTAAATAGGCCTAAAGAAAGAAAGGGGAAATCTAAACTGCCCCAGAGCAGACCCCAAAGCAATAGGCAGCCCCCAACATATAATGACGGTGAAGCAAGATGAAAACACTAACACAGAAAGATAGGTTGAGCAAACGATGGGGCCCAAGCTAACTAAAAAGGACAGGATAGAAAAGCTGCTGTCTGCAATCCGTAAAGAACCCTACCAAAAAATGTCCCAACCGTCTGATAGGAAAAACAGGCCCTGAAGTCGCTAGGACTTCAAAAAGACTATATCAGCACTCAGGTAAGTTCTGAAGACAGAGCAAAAAGACAAACTGATCAGAGACAAAAATGGAACTCAGCACACCCCCGACCGGGGATGGCTGAACTCCAAAAAACAAGGTAAACAAAACAAAACTAATAAGTTCAATAGCAGAGCAAAAACTTATCTTTGGGAAGCAGGAATCAGACTGGTCTCCAAGAATCCAGCAGAGAAATCACCAGCGACTCAGAAGGGCGTCGGCTGCCTTATATCCAGTCAGAAGTTCCTGTTACCCAGTCATCATCTACAAGATCAGGTGTTTGGTAATCAGCCTCACTACCTTCCTTCACCAGAAGAGGGAGTTCATCAGACATTGACGGTGAAGGGGAAAATGAACTCACAACAGTACCTCCCCCTTGAGGAGGGGTCACCGAACCCTCATCCACGCCACCAGGGCGATCAGGATGGGCCCGATGAAAGGCACCAACCAATCTTTCGGCATGAATATCGGATGCAGGGACCCAAGAATTATCCTCCTGGCCATAACCCTTCCATTTGACCAAATACTGGAGTCTCCATCTAGCCAGGCGAGAATCCAGTATCTTCTCAACCTCATATTCCACATTACCTTCAACCAATACCGGGTCAGGAGGTGCCACCACAGGAACTACTGGCTCAACAAACCTCTTTTTTTAACAGAGACTTATGAAACACGTTATGGATCTTAAATGTAACAGGAAGAGCCAATCGAAAAGAGACTGGATTAAGAATCTCCAAAATCTTGTAAGGTCCAATAAATCTAGGTTTAAACTTTGGAGAAGCCACCTTCATAGCGATATTCTTTGATGACAACCAAACCATATCACCCACCTTAAACTGGGGACCAATGGTCCTATGCCGGTTGGAAAACTGCTGGGCCTTTTCCTGGGAGAGAGACAACATATCCACAACTTGGTCCCAGATCTGGTGCATTCTCTCCACCACAGTGTCAACACCTGGGCAGGCAGAAGGCTCCTCCTGCCCTGAAGAGAATCGAGGATGAAGCCCAAAGTTACAAAAAAAAGGTGACATCAAAGTGGCAGAACTAGCTCTATTATTTAAACCAAATTCGGCCAAGGGCAAAAATGAAACCCAATCATCCTGATCAGCAGAAATAAAACATCTCAAATACAACTCCAAAGTCTGGTTTGTTCTCTCCGTCTGCCCATTGGTCTGAGGGTGAAACGCAGAGGAGAAGGACAACTGAATTCCCAGCTTGGAACAGAAAGTCCTCCAAAATCTAGACACAAACTGAACTCCTCTGTCAGATACAATGTTCTCAGGAATCCCGTGCAAGCGAACCACCTGTTGCAAAAACAAGGGCACCAACTCAGAGGAAGATGGCAACTTAGGGAGTGGTACAAGATGGACCAACTTAGAGAATCTATCACAAATCACCCAAATAACAGTCATTCTCTGAGAGACAGGCATATCAGAGATAAAATCCATTGAAATATGGGTCCATGGCCTCCTGGGCACCGGCAAAGGCATCAACAACCCACTAGAGCGAGAACAAGGTTTAGACCGAGAGCAAGTCCCACAGGACTGCACAAAATTCCTGACATCACGAGACAAGGCGGGCCACCAAAAAGACTGACTCACCAAATCTCTAGTACTAAAAATACCTGGATGACCAGCCAATGCAGAGCAATGAACTTCAGACATCAATCTCTTCCTCCACTGGTCAGGAACATACAATTTTCCAATGGGACAACGCTCAGGTTTGTCCTCCTGAAACTCTTCCAGAGCACGCCTCAAATCGGGCGAGATGGCAGAAAGAACTACCCCCTCACCTAAGATGGTAGCAGGCTTGGTCACAACAGGAGAATCAGCAAAGAAACTCCTAGAGAGGGCGTCTGCCTTGACATTCTTAGTGCCCGGAAGAAAAGAGACCACAAAATCAAAACGTGTGAAAAACAAGGCCCACCAAGCCTGTCTAGGATTCAAGCATTTGGCCGACTCCAGGTAAATCAAATTCTTGTGGTCAGTAAGGACCACGACTTGATGTTTAGCTCCCTCCAACCAAAGTCTCCACTCCTCAAATGCCCATTTCATGGATAACAGTTCCCGATTCCCCACATCATAGTTACGTTCGGATGGGGAGAACTTTCGGGAAAAGAAAGCACAGGGATTCATTTTAGATGTTACAGTATCTTTTTGAGACAAAACAGCTCCTGCACCAATCTCAGAAGCGTCCACCTCTACCTGAAACGGGAGTGAGACATCAGGTTGCCGCAAAACCGGAGCAGAAGTGAACCTTCGCTTCAGCTCCTGAAAGGAAGAAACAGCTTCCGGAGACCAATTCAGCACATCAGCACCCTTCTTAGTCAAATCAGTCAATGGTTTGGCAATACCAGAAAAATTAGCTATAAATTTACGATAAAAATTAGCAAAACCCAAAAACTTCTGGAGGGCCTTCAAAGAAGTGGGCTGAACCCAATCATAAATGGCCTGTACCTTGGCCGGGTCCATTTCAATAGTTGACGGAGACAAAATAAATCCCAAAAATGAAATCCTCTGTACACCAAAAAGGCATTTCGATCCCTTGACATACAGGGAATTCTCCCTCAAAATCCGGAACACAGTCCGAACATGTTCCACATGAGAGTCCCAATCCTTGGAAAAAATCAAAATATCATCCAGATAGATGATCAAAAATTTATCCACCAAGTCTCGGAAAATATCATTCATGAAGCACTGGAAAACAGAAGGGGCATTAGTGAGCCCAAAAGGCATCACCAGGTACTCAAAATGTCCCTCCGAAGTATTAAACGCCATCTTCCATTCATCCCCATGCTTAATGCGAATAAGATTACACGCCTCCCTGAGGTCAAGCTTTGTAAACCAGCAAGCACCTTTAACTCTGGAGAATAGATCAGAAATCAGGGGTAACGGATACTGATATTTAACAGTAATTTTGTTGAGGGAATGATAGTCAATACAAGGCCTTAATGACCCATCTTTCTTAGCCACAAAAAAAAACCCAGCACCTAAGGGTGAAGAGGATGGCCTAATATGACCCTTCTCCAACGACTCCTTAATATAGGATCGCATAGCCTCGTGCTCGGGTACAGATAAATTGAAAAGTCGACCCTTGGGAAATTTACACCCAGGGCTCAGATCAATTGCACAGTCATAACTCCTATGAGGAGGCAAAGACGCAGAATCATTCTCACTAAATACATCATAAAAATCAGCCAAATAGTCAGGAACATCATGCGACTGGGGAGAGGTGGAGAAAACAGGAGCATCACTAAGGGCACACCGACAACCCCAACTCACCACAGACACAGACTTCCAATCCAAAACTGGATTATGGATTTGCAACCAGGGAAACCCCAGAACAATGGTATCATGCAAATTATGCAACACCAAAAATCTGCAATTCTCTTGATGGTCTGGGGCGACCCGCATTACCACCTGGGTCCAAAACTGAGGTTTATTCTTTGCCAAAGGGGTAGCATCAATACCCCTCAAAGGGATAGGCGTCCGCAGAGGTGTCATATGAAATTCACAACGTTTAGCAAAATCCAAGTCCATCAGGTTCAGAGCTGCTCCCGAATCCACAAAAGCCTTAGCGGAAAATGTGGACAGGGAGCAGATCAGAGTAATTGCCAGAAGAAACTTAGGTTGAACACCACCCACAGCAAATGTGTGTGCAAAACGTTTCTCTCGTTTAGGGCAGACAGAAATAATATGCGAGGCATCACCACAGAAGAAACACAGCTTATTACGCCTTCTGAACTCCAGACGTTGTGCCCTAGACAAAACTATCACATTGCATAGGTTCAGACATTTATTCAACAGGTGGCAACACCTCTCGTGCGGTTTTGCGTTCACGCAAACGACGATCAACCTGAATGGCTAATGACATAGAATCGTCAAGACCAGAAGGAACAGGAAATCCCACCATAGTATCTTTTACGGTTTCTGACAAACCCTTCTGAAAGAGAGCTGCCAAGGCACCATCATTCCAGGTAGTAAGGACCGCCCACTTTCGGAATTTTTGACAGTACAACTCTAAAGAATCCCGACCCTGGCTCAATGCCAACAGGGTCTTTTCAGCCTGATCAATAGCATTAGGTTCATCATACTATAACCCCAAGGCTTGAAAAAATGCATCCACATTAGTAAGAATAGGATCATCAGGTTTCAAAGAAAATGCCCAATCCTGGGGATTGCCGCGCAGCAAAGAGATGACAATTTTAACCTGCTGCGCGGAGCTCCCCGACGAGTTAGGCTTCAAGGCAAAAAATAATTTACAATTATTCTTAAAATTCAAAAATTTAGACCGATCCCCAAAAAACACATCAGGAGTAGGGATCTTTGGTTCAGCAGCATGTGAATGAGCAAGATAGGTGGAAATTCCCCGCACTTCAGCAGTGAGCTGCTACACACAATCAGACAATTGCTTCATCTCCATTGAGAAAGGAAAAAAAAATTCCCCCTACAGCCTCAGAGACATAGAGGAAAAAACATACACAAAAAAAAAAAAATTCTGACAAACTCTTTTTTTTCTTTTTTACAATTCTTTCCTGCTATTGAGTACCCTAGGATTTGCGGTATGGCTGGTGATTCTGTTATGAATGAGTCACCGAAGGAGGAAAAAACAAAAATACAAGCTAAGTCCAGAAAACTGGAGAGGTTGGTAGCTATCGGATTGCAGACCCCTGATCCTATCCACAACAACTAACAGTAGCCGTGGGGGGTTCCTACGATGCCCTAGACCCCTCGATCACAGCCGGAGAACTAAATAGGCCTAAAGAAAGAAAGGGGAAATCTAAACTGCCCCAGAGCAGACCCCAAAGCAATAGGCAGCCCCCAACATATAATGACGGTGAAGCAAGATGAAAACACTAACACAGATAGAAAGATAGGTTGAGCAAACGATGGGGCCCAAGCTAACTAAAAAGGACAGGATAGAAAAGCTGCTGTCTACAATCTGTAAAAAACCCTACCAAAAAATGTCCCAACCGTCTGATAGGAAAAACAGGCCCTGAAGTTGCTAGGACTTCAAAAAGACTATATCAGCACTCAGGTAAGTTCTGAAGACAGAGCAAAAAGACAACTGATCAGAGACAAAAATGGAACTCAGCACACCCCCGACCGGGGATGGCTGAACTCCAAAAAACAAGGTAAACAAAACAAAACTAATAAGTTCAATAGCAGAGCAAAAACTTATCTTTGGGAAGCAGGAATCAGACTTGTTATGATTGAGTCACCGTAGGAGGCAAAAACAGAACTGCTAGCTAAGTCCAGAAAACCAGAGAAGTTGGCAGCCATCGGATTGCAGACCCCTGAACCTATCAACACAACTAGCAGTAGCCGTGGGGGGTTCCTACGATGCCCTAGACCCCTCGATCACAGCCGGAGAAATAACTAGGCCTAAAGAAAGAAAGGGGAAAACTAAACTGCCCCAGAGCAGACCCCAAAGCAATAGGCAGCCCCCAACATATAATGACGGTGAAGCAAGATGAAAACACTAACACAGACAGAAAGATAGATTGAGCAAAGACGGGGCCCAAACTACCTTGATAGGAAAGGACAGGAAGGCTGCTGTCTCTAATCCGTGAAAAACCCTATGAAAATAAGAGCCAACAGACTGACAGTGAAAAAGGCCCTGAAGACGCTAGGCTTCAAAAAAGCTATGTCAGTACTCAGGAATATTCTGAAGACAGAGCTAAAGGCAAAAGGAGATTCAGCTCACCCCAGCAGGGAATGGCAGAATCCAGAAAAGCAAGGAAAACAAAAACTAAACACTAATGCAAACAGGCAAAGCAGAAAAACTTAGCTTAGAGGAGCAGGAATCAGACTGGTGTCCTAGAAGTCCACAGAGAAATCACCCGCAGGGCAGGAGGGCGTCGGCAGCCTTATATCCAGTCCGTGACTCCACTCAGCCAGTCATCCTCATCAGGCTCAGGTGCCTGATAATCAGGCTCATTACCTTCTTTCACCAGAATAGGGAGTTCACCAGACCTCAGTGACGAAGGGGAAAATGAACTCACAACAGTACCTCCCCCTTGAGGAGGGGTCACCGAACCCTCAACTACGCCACCAGGGCGATCAGGGTGAGCCCGATGAAAGGCATACACCAATCTTTTGGCATGAATATCAGAGGCAGAGACCCAGGAATTATCCTCCTGACCATAACCCTTCCACTTAGCCAAATACTGGAGTCTCCGTCTAGCCAGACGGGAATCCAGTATTTTCTCTACCTCATATTCCATGTTACCTTCAACCAATACAGGGTCTGGAGGTGCCACCCCTGGAACAACTGGTTCAACAAACCTCTTCAACAAGGACTTATGGAACACATTATGGATTTTAAATGTGACAGGAAGAGCCAAACGGAAAGAGACCGGATTAATAATCTCCAAAATCTTGTAAGGTCCAATAAATCTAGGCTTAAACTTAGAAGAAGCCACCTTCATAGCAATATTTTTGGATGATAACCACACCATATCACCAATCTTAAACTGGGGACCAATGGTCCTATGTCGATTGGAAAACCGCTGGGCCTTTTCCTGGGAGAGAGATAACTTATCCACCACTTGGTCCCAGATCTGGTGCATTCTCTCCACCACAGTGTCAACACCTGGGCAGGCAGAAGACTCCACCTGCCCTGAAGAAAATCGAGGATGAAACCCAAAGTTACAAAAAAAGGTGACATCAAAGTGGCAGAACTAGCTCTATTATTTAAAGCAAATTCGGCCAAGGGCAAAAATGAAACCCAATCATCCTGATCAGCGGAAATAAAACATCTCAAATACGACTCCAAGGTCTGGTTTGTTCTCTCTGTCTGCCCATTGGTCTGAGGGTGAAAAGCAGAGGAGAAGGACAACTGAATTCCCAGCTTGGAACAGAAAGTCCTCCAAAATCTAGACACAAACTGAACTCCTCTGTCAGATACAATGTTCTCAGGAATCCCGTGTAAGCGAACCACCTGTTGCAAAAACAGGGGCACCAACTCAGAGGAAGATGGCAACTTAGGGAGTGGTACAAGATGAACCATCTTAGAGAACCTATCACAAATCACCCAAATAACAGTCATTCTTTGAGAGACCGGCATATCAGAGATGAAATCCATTGAAATATGGGTCCATGGCCTCTTGGGGACAGGCAAAGGCATCAACAACCCACTAGAGCGAGAACAAGATTTAGACCGGGAGCAAGTCCCACAGGACTGCACAAAATTCCTGACATCATGAGACAAGGTGGGCCACCAAAAAGAGTGACTCACCAGATCTCTAGTACCAAAAATACCTGGATGACCAGCCAATGCAGAGCAATGAACTTCAGACATCACTCTCTTCTTCCACTGGTCAGGAACATACAACTTTCCACTGGGACAACGCTCAGGTTTGTCCTCCTGGAACTCTTGCAGAGCAAGTCTCAAATCGGGTGAGATGGCAGAAAGAACTACCCCTTCGCCTAAGATGGTAGCAGGCTTGGTCACCACAGGAGAATCAGCAAAGAAACTCCTAGAGAGGGCGTCTGCCTTGACATTCTTAGTTCCAGGAAGAAAAGAGACCACAAAATCAAAACGTGTAAAAAACAAGGCCCACCTAGCCTGTCTAGGGTTCAAGCGTTTAGCCGACTCTAGGTAAATCAAATTCTTGTGGTCAATGAGGACCACAACTTGATGTTTAGCTCCCTCCGACCAATGTCTCCACTCCTCAAAGGCCCATTTCATGGCCAACAGTTCCCGATTCCCCACATCATAGTTACGTTCAGATGGAGAGAACTTTCGGGAAAAGAAAGCACAGGGATTCATTTTAGCTGTTACAGGATCCTTTTGGGACAAAACAGCTCCTGCACCAATCTCAGAAGCATCCACCTCTATCTGGAACGGGAGTGAGACATCAGGTTGCCGCAAAACCGGGGCGGAGGTAAATCTTCGCTTCAGCTCCTGAAAGGAAGCAACAGCCTCCGGAGACCAATTCAACACATCAGCACCCTTCTTAGTCAGATCAGTCAATGGCTTGGCAATACTAGAAAATTTTGCTATAAATTTCCGATAAAAATTAGCAAAACCCAAAAACTTCTGGAGGGCCTTTAAAGAAGTGGGCTGAACCCAATCATAAATGGCCTGTACCTTGGCAGGGTCCATTTCAATAGTTGACGGAGACAAAATAAATGCCAAAAATGAAATCCTCTGTATTCCAAAAAGGCATTTCGATCCTTTGACATACAGGGAATTCTCCCTCAAGATCCGGAACACAGTCCGAATATGTTCCACATGAGAATCCCAATCCTTTGAGAAGATCAAAATATCATCCAGATAGATAATCAAAAATTTATCGACAAAGTCTAGAAAAATATCGTTCATGAAGCACTGGAAGACAGAAGGGGCATTAGTGAGCCCAAAAGGCATCACCAGGTACTCAAAATGTCCCTCCGGAGTATTAAACGCCGTCTTCCATTCATCCCCCTGCTTAATGCGGATAAGATTATACGCCCCCTGGGGTCAAGCTTGGTAAACCAGCAAGCACCTCTAACTCTAGAGAATAGATCCGAAATCAGGGGTAACGGATACTGATATTTAATAGTAATTTTATTGAGGGCACGATAATCAATACAAGGCCTTAAAGAACCATCCTTTTCGGCCACAAAAAAAAAACCGGCACCTAAGGGTGAAGAGGATGGTCTAATATGACCCTTCTCCAACGCCTCCTTAATATAGGACCGCATAGCCTCGTGCTCGGGTACAGATAAATTGAAGAGCCGACCCTTGGGAAATTTACACCCCGGGCTTAGTTCAATTGCACAGTCATAACTCCTATGAGGAGGCAGGGATGCAGACTCATTCTCACTAAATACATCATAAAAGTCCGCCAAATAGTCAGGAACATCATGCGACTGAGGAGAGGTGGAAAAAACCAGAGCCTCACTAAAGGTACACCGACAACCCCAACTCACCTCAGACACAGATTTCCAATCCAAAACTGGATTATGAATTTGCAACCAGGGAAACCCCAGAACAACGGCATCATGCAGACCATGCAACACCAAAAATCTGCAATTTTCTTGATGGTCTGGGGCGACCCGCATGACCACCTGGGTCCAAAACTGAGGTTTATTTTTAGCCAAAGGAGTAGCATCAATCCCCCTCAAAGGGATAGGCGTCTGCAGAGGTGTCATCGGAAATCCACAACGTTTAGCAAAATCCAAGTCCATTAGGTTTAACGCTGCTCCCGAATCCACAAAAGCCTTGGCGGAAAATGTGGACAGGGAGCAGATCAGAGTAATTGCCAGAAGAAACTTAGGTTGAACACCACCAACAGAAAACGTGTGTGCAAAGTGTTTCTCTCGTTTAGGACAAACAGAAATAATATGCGAGGCATCTCCACAGAAAAAACACAGCTTATTACGCCTTCTGAACTCCTGACGTTGCGCCTTAGACAAAACTCTATCACATTTCATAGGTTCAGACGTCTGTTCAACCGGTGGCAACACCTCTCGTGCAATCCTGCGTTCACGTAAACTCCGATCAACCTGAATGGCTAATGACATAGAATCATCCAGACCAGAGGGAACAGGAAATCCCACCATAGTATCTTTTACGGCTTCTGACAAACCCTTCCGAAAGAGAGCAGCCAAGGCATTATCATTCCAGGTAGTAAGGACCGCCCACTTTCGGAACTTTTGACAGTGCAACTCTGCAAAATCTCGACCCTGGTTCAATGCCAACAGGGTCTTTTCAGCCTGATCAATAGCATTAGGTTCGTCATACAACAACCCCAAAGCTTGAAAGAATGCGTTCACATTATTCAGAATAGGATCATCTGGTTTCAAAGAAAACGCCCAATCCTGGGGATCGCCACGCAGCAAAGAGATGACAATTTTAACCTGCTGCGCGGAGCTCCCTGACGAGTTAGGCTTCAAGGCAAAAAATAATTTACAATTATTTTTGAAACTCAAAAATTTAGATCGATCACCAAAAAATACATCAGGTGTAGGGATCTTTGGTTCAACAACATGCGAACGAGCAAGGTAGGCGGAAATTCCCCGCACTTCCGCAGCGAGCTGCTCCACACGATCAGACAATTGCTTTATCTCCATTGAGAGAAAAAAACAAATTCCCCCTATGGCCTCAGAGATATAGAGGAAAGAATATACAAACACCTTTTTTTTTTTCTTTTTTTTTTTTTTTTAAACAATTCTTTCCTGCTATTGAGTACCCTAGGATCTGTGGTATGGCGGGTGATTCTGTTATGATTGAGTCACCGTAGGAGGCAAAAACAGAACTGCTAGCTAAGTCCAGAAAACCAGAGAAGTTGGCAGCTATCGGATGGCAGACCCCTGAACCTATCAACACAACTAGCAGTAGCCGTGGGGGGTTCCTACGATGCCCTAGACCCCTCGATCACAGCCGGAGAAATAACTAGGCCTAAAGAAAGAAAGGGGAAAACTAAACTGCCCCAGAGCAGACCCCAAAGCAATAGGCAGCCCCCAACATATAATGACGGTGAAGCAAGATGAAAACACTAACACAGACAGAAAGATAGACTCAGCAAAGACGGGGCCCAAACTACCTTGATAGGAAAGGACAGGAAGGCTGCTGTCTGCAATCCGTGAAAAACCCTATGAAAATAAGAGCCAACAGACTGACAGTGAAAAAGGCCCTGAAGACGCTAGGCTTCAAAAAAGCTATGTCAGTACTCAGGAATATTCTGAAGACAGAGCTAAAGGCAAAAGGAGATTCAGCTCACCCCAGCAGGGAATGGCAGAATCCAGAAAAGCAAGGAAAACAAAAACTAAACACTAATGCAAACAGGCAAAGCAGAAAAACTTAGCTTAGAGGAGCAGGAATCAGACTGGTGTCCTAGAAGTCCACAGAGAAATCACCTGCAGGGCAGGAGGGCGTCGGCAGCCTTATATCCAGTCCGTGACTCCACTCAGCCAGTCATCCTCATCAGGCTCAGGTGCCTGATAATCAGGCTCATTACCTTCCTTCACCAGAATAGGGAGTTCACCAGACCTCAGTGACGAAGGGGAAAATGAACTCACAACACAGACTGGTCTCCCAGAATCCAGCAGAGAAATCACCAGCGACTCAGAAGGGCGTCAGCTGCCTTATATCCAGTCAGAAGTTCCTGTTACCCAGTCATCATCTACAAGATCAGGTGTTTGGTAATCAGCCTCACTACCTTCCTTCACCAGAAGAGGGAGTTCATCAGACATCGACGGTGAAGGGGAAAATGAACTCGCAACATCTAACTATGAGTTTACCATCAAGTACCGAGCAGGGCACAAGAATGCCAATGCTGATGCGCTGTCCAGAATGCCTAATCTGCCAGATGCAGGAGAAGACCCTGAGGCTTTTGAAGAAATAGAGTTACCTCCCTTCCACCGGCCAATTTGCAGCCCAACGTGCCCAAGGAGTGAGAAACAGACGGTCTGGCTTGAGATAGGCCACTTTAAATCCATTGCCTCATCATGACTGGGCAGAAACGCAGGATAGTGACCCCGCAGTCCACCTGGTGAAGGAGCCACTGTCGCAAGCTGACTCACGCCCAGAGTCGGATGCTCCTGAAGAAACCCAGCAGTTGTGGAAGGAAATAAGTCGGCTGTTCATTTTTGAAGGAAAGCTGTGTTGGAGGAGTATCAATGCCCGCACTCATGAGCTGGTCTGGAAGGTGGTAGTCCCAAAGAGAGAGGCATCAATGGTCTTGGAAGCATACCACAATGGAGCTGGCCACTTCGGATGGAAGAAGTTGGAAGCATTGCTTCGGGAGAGATTCTACTGGGCTGGTATGAGGAAAGCCATTGAAAGGTGGTGCCGGGAGTGTGGACAATGTAGCCTGCACAGAAAGGATCGAAACAGCCAGAGAGCTCCTCTACAGCCAATAATAACCAAACAGCCCCTTGAGTTGGTTGCCCTAGAGACCATGTGAAGCTGGTCCCAAGCCGCTCAGGCTACATCTATACTCTTACCATCGTGGACCACTGCTCAAGATTCCTGGTAGTCGTGCCTGTCAAAGATCAAACAGCCAGGACAGCAGCCAGAGCCTTTCAACAGCACTTCTGTAGGCCACACTGTTACCCTGAGAGAGTGCTTACAGATCAAGGTCCAGCTTTGAGGCAGAAGTATTCCAGGAATTCTGTTACTTGTACGGTTGCAAGAAGATCAGGACAACACCATACTATCCACAGACCAATGGCATGTGTGAAAAGATGAACCAGGTAGTGATTGACCTACTGAAGACCTTGCCTTTGGAGGAGAGGAATCTGTGGCCAGAAAAGTTGCCAGATCTGGTAGACCTCTACAACCACATTCCTGTGAATTCCACCAACTGCACTCCAGCCTACCTATTGATTTCGATATGGGAGTCCTGACACCTGAGGTGACATCACCAGATGCTGACTGGAATACAGAAAGGCAGCAACAGTACAGAAGAGTACAAGAGTGTGTGGAAAAGAGTCTAGCTCAGGCAAGACAAAAACAAGAGAGGCACTATAACCAACATGCACCTGCAGTCCCCTTGTCACCAGGAGAACAAGTCCTCAAGAGGAAAAGAAGACTGCATAAATTAGATGACCAATGGGAAGCTAATCCCTACACCATTCTACCCTCAAATTTTGACAATACCAAGGTGTGCCTTATTAGTAAAAATGGAGGTGAAACCTCAGCAGCAATATCAAGGAATCATTTGAAATTGTGCCCTGACCAGTTAAGAGAAAGAATGGAAGAACAGAGTAACATTCAACCCATAGAAGAAGAAAAGGTCAGCACGATACTTGGAGAATTCCCTGCAAATTGGACTAAAGTAAATGATGCCATAGTGGTGCCAGTGTTGACATTTCCCCAACTGGTAGTACAAGAAGAAGTGACGCAAGAGAATCCTGAAAATCAGGAAAATCAGGCAGCAGATGCCACACCAGCAGTGGAGCCAGAGAACCCTGGCCCTGCCAGTGGTGAATCTGTCATGCCTACAGTGAGTAGAACTGGTCCTAAGAAATCTAGTATTCCTATGCTACGCAGAACCACCAGTATTGTATCCAGTACATTACACACTACACCAGTAGTTAGCACCAGACAACCAGTAAGATCCTCAACCACGCCAGTGTTACGTAGATCTACCCGTACTACTCAAGGTATACCACCCCTTAGATTCCGCATATAAATAAGTTAAAGTAATGTTAACATGCACATGTACATATGTAACTGTTTTCAAGTTTGTGCCTACAGATAATCTGTAAGAGTTTCCTTTGAATTTTCCAGTTTTGTTTCCATGGACATTTTGACCACAGGACTGTGTGTGGTCACTACCTTGTAAATAGTTCACCATTTGCCCAGGAATGGACCATGGACATTGATGCTTGGACTTATCATCAAAGGACTATTTTTGGAGCCTTTGGTTTTTGTAATTTTTCCTTTTTCAAATCTTGTAACCTTCATATTGTTTATATGTTTATATGCTATTCATGTTTTCTTTCATCAGCCCAGGAGTGCTGACTTGCACTAGGGGGGAATGTGGTGCCCCCAGGAGTATGGTCGCCACAATGGCATTGCCTTCCTCCAGGGAGGGTGATGTCAGGCTTGGAGGCAATGAAGGGTCTCTCTAGCAGTTAATCATTTACATGCAACACAGTTCCCACTCCGGGCCAGCAAAGGGAGCTCTGAACCAGAATTGGGGGAGGAGTGCTATTTGAGGGCCATGAGGGGAAATTAGAAGTTAGTGTGAGGAGGGTAATGAGTGTAGACGTGCGGAGAGAAGCTGGAGGTTGAGCTGAGGATAGAAAGCTCCCTCCTAGTGATAGCGCATGATCTGGAGTCTGGTCTCCACGGTTGTATGGATACTGAAGGTCCTGCAACAGAAACCAGAGGAATAGGAAGCTGTAAATGCTCTATTCCCAACTAAGACTCGGAGGCACAAGAGAGATAGAGGGCTACAGATGTCTGCCATACGAGGTAGTTCTAAGAGAAGATAAGAAGGTGGAAATTCAGTGTAACACTGTACTGCATGTACATCAAGCCAGCGCTAGGAAGGAGACTACACAACCCATCTGATAGAGAGATCCCTGAGTTGCTTCCAGGCTAGCCTGCTCCTGTGCCATCTGTAATCAGGACCCTGGACTGCGTTTGCCAAGTAAAGGTAAAGAAACTGCACCCTGTTGTGTCCTTGCCTCCTTTCTGCAACATCCTCAGCACTGCTACATCTATGTGCCAAACACTGCACCTTCTTCCTAACCCTTTATCTACACTGCCCTGGGACTACAGCCCTGCCTGTGTAGGGCTACAACATCATTGCTGCACTACACCATCTGTCCCAGAGGATCTGTCTGCAGCGTCGGCTTACATCTTCATTGACGAACACCACAGGTGGCGTCACAAATCATTCATTTATAATCTTTGTTCAACCACTCAGCACCCTTTTGCATGGGCACCCAGGGCCACGGACTGGGTCGCCGCTGCTGTGACGGTCCCCTGTGAGAGACCAGCCCAGTGCCGAGTACCCCACGGCCCTGGGAGGGCGATCCATGTGCAATACACTAAGCCTTCTATGCATGTAAAGGATGGATTCCTAAAAACAATTGGTAGCTATACATATCATTTAAATACATAAGTCACCATATGCAAGGTACAAATATCTTGCTCACAAGAATCTATATAACAGAGAATACAATAAGTATAAGTATAGAAGGAGTCACAACCAGGCATGTAAGGGTAAAGTGTTGTGGCATCAAACACTAGTCAAAAAATCGAAAACTACTGCATAATCAAATGTTCAGTGAATGGGGTGACTTCCTGAACTCAGGAGGACCAGAGGAGTAGCAATACTGGTCACATAAATCCGAAATTAGACCTCCCTTCCCATATACTTTACCACCCAAAGCAGCAGGCTAATGCAAAAATGACGGACATGCTCACTGAACACCAATAATCATGATGTATAAAGATGTAAAGGGCAGTAACCAGCTCCCATGACCCGATGCGTGTCGTCACCGTTGTGACTTCATCAGGGGTAAAGAAAGATGGTCAGTAGTGTATTTTAAATGTTTTTAAAAAACCTTTGGTGTTTTGTGTATCCTATGAAATAAAATTTGTGTATATTCTTTATGGTGATCCCTGCTTTCAAGAAAGGAGGAGTGCGCCGCTCTGTAGTGCCTGTGGCCCTGCGTGATGACATCCCTCTGGCGCTGTGTAATGACATCACGCCAGAGCACAGGGAGCGGAGGCGTGACTTTTCCCCCATTGCTGGATTTTGCAGGTGACTGTGGCTGTGCGTATACAGCGAGATGATAGCGTCGGCTCACATGCAGAGCCGACACTATCATCCGCTGAGGTAAGCTGTACATCGCAGCTGACAACCTATTTGAATGGCCACGATCGGTATTAGCACAGATCGCGGCCGTTTAACCCCTTAGATTCCGCTATCAATTGTGACTTTATTAAGTTTGAAAGGAATGCAACCCGCCAGCTTAATTTTTTTTTATGTGCGGCCCATTTACTCTGCCGAGTTTGAGACCCTTGATCTAAAGTATTCTAGCCAGAGGAACAACAAAGTTATGATTTACTTGGGGTTTGAATATCTTGCATTTCATACTATCAACGCAGTGGTGACTTGGAAATGCCGACTGCATCGCTCTTCAAAGTGCCACTCAATTCTCAAAACAAAAGATGACAACGTAGTTCAAGAACCAACAGAACATTATCATGACTCCTGCCCTCAAAAAGCAGAAGCAAATGTGATTCTATGCTGCAGAGCATCTCACCTAGAATTCTTTATTATTCTCCTGCCCTGCAGAGCATCTCACCTATAGCTGTATACTATCCCCCTGTCCTGCAGAGCTTTTATCTTATAACTTTATACTATTCTCTGTCCTGCAGAGCATCTCACCTATACTTGTAAACTATCCCCCTTCCTGCAGAGCATTTAACCTATAATTCTATACTATTCTCTGTCCTGCAGAGCATCTCATGTATACCTTCATACTATCCCCCTGTCCTGCAGAGCATTTAACCTATAGATCTATGCTACTCTCTGTCCTGCAGAGCATCTCACCTATAACTCGCTACTGTTTTCCTGTGGGTATTCATGTCTGTGGGCAATTTTCTGTGGGCATTTTTCACATATCATGTGAACATTCTCATCTTGCACCTCAAATATCATAGATCTGAAACTTTGTGATGATGCAATTGGCAATTTTCTCTGTGGTAAATTTTCCGTGTGGGCAATTTTCCATGTGGGCAATTTTCTATGTGGGCAATTTTCTATGTGGGCAATTTTCTTATGTGCAATTTTCCTGTGGGCAATTTTCCTGTGTGCATTTTTCTGGTCACCGTCAGCTATGTAGCCAATGGCTGCTGCATTTCACCCATCGGAGGGCACTTATATCTCAGGTCAGTTTTAAGTCATATTGGTGGTCACTAAGGGGTTCAGGTGACTTCCACTCACCTGGTTCTGGTAGACGCAGTATATGAAACCATAGATGTCTAGAAAAAGACGACTAAAAATGTATTTAATAGTGAAAACTATTCCTAAAAATGAAAAATCGAACAACAAAGACAAAATGAAATTAATGCATAGTGGCGTCAGATTGGGCACGTGACCGGTGCTCACCTGGTTCTGTAGTCCGGGGCACAATAAGGGCTCATGAGGTTGGAGTTGAATAAGAGACTGATTTGGATCCAACCCGGTGACTATTGGTGTTGCTCAGTACAAATTTACAGAAAACTGTAAGCAAAACTTCTTAAGGTGCTTTCCTCTTTACTGTTAAGCAGTATCTAAGGCAAATATTCCCCTAAATTTCTGAAGATTGTACATATCGGGACAGAATTCTATCCTATAGATAACCGATGCGTGTAGGTTTTATTGTTGAGGTTTTTGTACCTTGGAAAATTTCTACAGAAACATTTACAGTGCAGTTCTAAAAGCTAATGTTACCTGCAATGTCAGATTCTAGCTGAGATAAATTGCCACAAGTTTGTTCTATCTGTCCATGTTTTAATTTTTACAGCAAAATTATATCTTCTGGCTCCAGTATCTCATTGGAGGGTCCTTGCCCACCAGTGGAAACGATTCCCTCAGCCCAGTCTACCGAAACATTACCTATTTCTTTTTTGCAATCACTACTTTTCAAGTTGCCTCACTTTGGGTCAGGGCAGTTTCACATGTCCAGATAATACTGATACCGGAGCTATCCGTGTCCGTGTGGACACGTGGTACTTCCGTGTGGCAACCGTGTGCCGCACGTGTGCCGCATCAGGACCACACGGACGGCGCTGGTAAGAAGCAGCTACTATAAGCGCTGTTCCCGGCGGCTGGTGCTGACCGCGGCTGTGATTCTTCTCTCCTGCTCTGCCGGCATGAGAGAAGAATGAATGAAAACCCTACGTAGGGTCCCCCTCATTTTCTGAACCAACCAGATGAAACTTACAGCTGGGGGCTGCAACCCTCAGCTTCAGCAAGGATGGTTATGAAGAATAGAGGGGTCCCCACGCTGTTTTTTTAATTATTTCAATAATTTTAAAAAATAGTGTGGGGTCCCCCCTATTTTTCACAACCAACCTGACTAAAGCCGACAGCTGAGGGCTGATATTCTCAGGCTGGTAAGCGGCCATTGATCTTGGCCCCCCACAGCCTAAAAACAGCAGCCCCCAGCTGCCCAGAAAAGGCGAATCTATTAGATGTGCCTGATCTGGAGCTTTGCCCGGTTCTTCCCACTGCCCTGTAGTGTTGGAAGGTGGGTAATAAGGGGTTAATAATGGCACCTTTCTATTATAAGCCCGGATTTGTAATGGAGAGGTATCAATAAGACACCTATCCAATACTAATCCTACAGTAAATAAAGGGTTAAATAAACACACACAATAAGAATAAATTATTTTAATGAATGACTACAACACACACATTTTTATTATCTTTATTACACTTGTAATTCCTTTGCGAAGCCCTCGATCTTCTGAAAAAATGATGAAAATAATAAAGCGACAATATACACTCACTGGCCACTTTATTAGGTACACCTGTCCAACTGTGTGTTAAGACTTAATTTCTAATCAGCCAATCACATGGCGGCAACTCAGTGCATTTAGGCATGTAGACATGGTCAAGACAATCTCCTGCAGTTCAAACCGAGCATCAGTATGGGGAAGAAAGGTGATTTGAGTGCCTTTGAACGTGGCATGATTGTTGGTGCCAGAAGGGCTGGTCTGAGTATTTCAGAAACTGCTGATCTACTGGGATTTTCACGCACAACCATCTCTAGGGTTTACAGAGAATGGTCCGAAAAAGAAAAAAAATCCAGTGAGCGGCAGTTCTGTGGCCGGAAATGCCTTGTTGATGCCAGAGGTCAGAGGAGAATGGGCAGACTGGTTCGAGCTGATAGAAAGGCAACAGTGACTCAAATTGCCACCCGTTACAACCAAGGTAGGCAGAAGAGCATCTCTGAACGCACAGTGCATCGAACTTTGAGGCAGATGGGCTACAGCAGCAGAAGACCACACTGGGTACCACTCCTCTCAGCTAAGAACAGGAAACTGAGGCTACAATTTGCACAAGCTCATCGAAATTGGACAGTAGAAGATTGGAAAAACGTTGCCTGGTCTGATGAGTCTCGATTTCTGCTGCGACATTCGGATGGTAGGGTCAGAATTTGGCGTAAACAACATGAAAGCATGGATCCATCCTGCCTTGTATCAACGGTTCAGGCTGGTGGTGGTGGTGTCATGGTGTGGGGAATTTTTTCTTGGCACTCTTTGGGCCCCTTGGTACCAATTGAGCATTGTTGCAACGCCACAGCCTACCTGAGTATTGTTGCTGACCATGTCCATCCCTTTATGACCACAATGTACCCAACATCTGATGGCTACTTTCAGCAGGATAATGCGCCATGTCATAAAGCTCGAATCATCTCAGATTGGTTTCTTGAACATGACAATGAGTTCACTGTACTCAAATGGCCTCCTCAGTCACCAGATCTCAATCCAATAGAGCATCTTTGGGATGTGGTGGAACGGGAGATTCGCATCAGGGATGTGCAGCCGACAAATCTGCGCCAACTGTGTGATGCCATCATGTCAATATGGTCCAAAATCTCTGAGGAATGCTTCCAGCACCTTGTTGAATCTCTGCCACGAAGAATTGAGGCAGTTCTGAAGGCAAAAGGGGGTCCAACCCCTTACTAGCATGGTGTACCTAATAAAGTGGCCAGTGAGTGTACATCACCTGTCCGGCGCTCAGTCATGTCCCACGGTGTAAATCCATCTCGGGGGTTAATATGCTTACAGCCGGAGCGCTGCTAACACAGCCGCTTCCAACTGTAAATGACTGTGGAATGAATGGAAGCAGCTGGCGCATGCTCAGTAACTAGCGGTGACGTCACCGCTCATCACTGAGTCTGAGTCTGCTCCATTCATTCCCCAGTCATTTACAGTCGGAAGCAACTGTGTTAGCAGCGCTCCAGCTGTAAACATATTAATCCCCGAGATGGATTTACGCCGTGGGACATGACTGAGCGCCGGACAGGTGATGTATATAGTTGGTTTATTATTTTCATCTTTTTTTCAGAAGATCAAGGGCTTCGCAAAGGAATTACGAGTGTAATAAAGATTATAAAAATGTGTGTGTTGTATTCTTTCATTAAAATAATTTATTTTTAGTGTGTGTGTGTTTATTTAACCTTTTATTTATTGTCGGATTAGTAATGGATAGGTGTCTTCTTGACACCTCTCCATTACTAATCAGGGCTTAATGTCACCTTATAATAGAAAGGTGGCATTAACCCCTTATTACCCCCACTTGCCACTGCTACAGGGCAAGTGTAAAAAAACGGGCAAAGCTCCAAATAGCTCTTTTCTGAACTTGCTCCACTTTTTCTGCTGACACTTTTCTTGGACTAGGGTGCCCAGGGCTCAGCATTTAAAATGACTTTGGGGTCCAATTTACAGCTTCATGGAAACATTACTGGTCCTTTATTGGCCTCCTCCCTTTCCTTTAAATATGTCTTCCAGACAATAACAATTCTATTTAACATGCTCGTAATTAGTAAAAGAATTTACATGCATTGAAATTTCCATTTAACCTTTTCCTTTTTAGGACCAGGATCTGTCTCAAAATAGTAGGCAACAACTTTCTTCTTTTTGCTTCAAGACTTCAAGTTCACAGGAACATGTAGCCAAGAAATATTAAGCTGGGTGGAAGACTAGAGCTGAAATTTTGCATCAGGCCTACTGATTTTTACCTATTCCCTGATCCAATCCCAGACCAAACCCCTAGATGCATTCAGACCCCAGGGAAATACCTTTATTACATTGAATACTTTTAAATTTTGACCTCAGAATAGACCCCTACATTTATTCAGATAGCTGACCTCTCTATTAATTCTGACCCCAAATTAGACCTACAAACTATTTCTGGCCACAGACTAGACACTTTAT
The DNA here is from genome assembly GCF_039654945.1 of Dendrobates tinctorius. NCBI lineage: Eukaryota > Metazoa > Chordata > Amphibia > Anura > Dendrobatidae > Dendrobates > Dendrobates tinctorius. The sequence continues at coordinate 19,189,837 of NW_027361754.1, read as the reverse complement.
TTAATTGGATATCAGATCAGTCCCCTAAATTCATCCAGAGTGGATCCCTAAATTTATTTGAACATCAGGACAATAAATTAATTTGGATCTCAGATCCCTTAATTCATAAGACCCCAGAATAAAATATTGATTTCATTCAGACCTTAGAATACCCTAAATTCAAAGTAATATGGGGAGTATGGACTGGTAAGAAGAAATGCAGACATGAGCTCCCCCTGTCCTTCCTGCTATCATCTCACCATCCCATCACTCTAGTATCCCAATAAGGGGTGACATCTACCGCGATTTCCTGAAAATAAGACCTATGCCGAAAAAAAAGCTCTAGCATGATTTTACAGGATTCTTGGAGTATGCATAAAATATAAGTCTTACTCCAAAAATAAGCCCTAGTTACAGTCAGGGATGGCTTTAGGGAGAATGGGCAATTGCCCAGTGCCCTCATTCATTCTATTCAGAGGTTAAGACTGCTTAAAGATGTTTGGTGACATCATGGTCATGCAATCATGATGCCACCAAAGGTCTTTTAACTGGGATTCTAGAAGAACTAGTCTTAAATGTACAGGATGTGTGCTGTATATATATATATGTGCAGTGTGTATGCGTGTACAAGTGTATGTGCAGTGTGTGTTTGTAGTATCCGCAGGTACGCGGGATGCAGTGACGAGACGGGAGACCGGATGAACTTAATATGTAGCTTTTTATATAGATTTGTCCCTATGGGGACTTTCTTGAGTAACCAACAAGCTAACAGCAATTATCCACGCAGGGATCAAAACAAGAATACACAGGTAACACGAGCACGACTACCCGGTCGAGACCGGTAACTATAGGGCCGCAGTGTGGCCGACTATGGGTCCAGAAAACTAAATGTTATTAACTACAACGTGTCACTTATCCTCCTCTGACGTCCGGCAGAGTGGTGGTCGATGCTGCTTCTGCGTTTCAGCCGCTGGGCCCAGCCGACGATTTGGCGCAGGCTTCGGGCGTTCCTGCGCCCAGGCGGAGTGGGGGCACCACAGGCCCCTGTAGAGTTTCTCTGCGTTGCGCCTCCCAGTGGAGGCGAGATGGCGTTGGCCGTGGCCCGAGGCGTGTAGGCCGCAACCACAGGTTGGAACCGGGCAGCGGTGGCCATGGGCGGCGGTGAGTAGGCCGCAGCTGCGGGCTGGAGTCGAGCCGCAGAGGCTGCGGGCGGCAGCGGGTAGGCCACAGCTGTGGGTTGAAGTTGAGCGGCGGTGGCTGTGGGGGCAGCGGGTATTCTGCAGCCTCGGGCTGTGGCGGCCGCGGGGAGCATGGTCGGGCAGTCGGTATTTCTCTGCTGTACAGCTTGGTGCCGTCTCTCTCCTGTCTGCGGTGAGTCTCTCTCCGGTCCCTCCAGTCGCTGCTCTCTTCTTCTAGCTCTCACTCTGGCACTGGCTCTCAGGTGCCCTCTAGCCTTCCTGCTTCTCTCCCTCTCTGTCGAGTACCCCCTGCTGGCATCCTCAGCTCCTTTTATACTAGCTCTGCCCCCATCCCTTCTAGAACCCTCTCTTGGTCCGTCCTCCAATTATGTCCCCCGGAAACAGCCCCCCTAGGAACCTTGTTGACAGTCCCCTTGGTTCCGGTCCAGTTACACAGCGGGGACTCCCCCTCCTACATGTATATACATGTGTGTATGTGCAGTACATGTGTATGTGCAGTGTGTGTGTGTTCAGTGTTTGTGTATATACATGTGTATGTGCAGTATGAGTGTGTGGAAATACCCCTTATTTACCTACAGGTGTAGTGACAATTTTGACTCCATGGGAGCTTTCCAGAATCAAGCAGCAGTGAAAGTTACCTAGTGAAAATTGAAAACTTGCCATTGTAGGTCGCAATACATTGTAGTTTCCATACTTTGTGCCCAGCTCTTGCTTCGGGAGACATGCACTCTGTAAATTAGGCAGTCTCATTGCTACAGAGATGCCAATCGTGGGTGCTAACTGCGGTTTAGGCACAGTGTGGGGCTCAGAAGGGAGGGTGCATTTGGATTTGGGAGGTTTACACTGACTGAACACTTGTTAGACCCTGCTGCTGGCTTAGTCTAACAGGCCACCATAGCTGACAGACCCGGAGGTCATCATTTGACCTCCTCAGCATGACAACCCTCGTCTACCCCGTGCCAAGAGGTGCCAGAGGGGTGAGAGATGGAACCTTCTCACCAGCTCTAAATGTCGTGATCGCTATTGATTGTGGCATCTAGAAGATAACACAAGGTTAACATACCTTGGAAGGCAAGAAGAACAAATAAAATTTGGAACAATTCGAGCCAGACATGTCACTCAAAGCAAAAATCACCAAGCTACGACTTGCCTACTTTGAACCCATCATATGAAGAATGCAATCACTGGTGAAGGACATCCTGGTCTGAAGAAAAGAAGGAACAAGGAGAAGAGGAAGATCAGCAACCCGCGGGCTTGATACTATCAAGATCATGGCAGAGAAGACAATGGTGGATCTATCTAGGCTTGCACAAGATCGATCTCCCTACAGGCCATTCATCCGTCAAGTCGCCATGGCTCAAAATCAAGCCAAAGGTCATTAAAAAAAAGACACAAATTCAATTTGCATCAAATAGATTTACTCACCTCTAAAATATACAGATGAAAAACAGCAACTATGTTGAGGAACAGATAACAAACAACTTAACATAGAATTTGTTAAGTGATTTTGTCACAATCCATTTTTGGAACTGTGGCAGATCTGGCTTTTCATATTAAAACTTTTTTTTCTTTCAGGCCATTGGGAGTTAATGTCAGTTTTTTCCCCCGCTGGCCTGCTGGTGTAATTGCATTGCTGCTGGGTTTGCTAATGCTGGTGGTGACCACTCCCACCATCCTTTTAAAGGTCACCTGATGCATCAGCTAACTGTTGGTTATACAGGTCTTTTAGGACCGTGTTCCCGAACTCCAGTCCTCAAGGCCCACCAACTGGTCATGTTTTCAGGATTTCCTTTGTATTGCCCAGGTGATGGAATTATCACCTGGGCAATACTAAGGAAATCCTGAAAATATGACCTGTTGGTGGGCCTTGAGTTGGGGAACCCTACTTTAGGAGACTGAGGTGGAGACAGGAGCTTTCTGGTGCAGTGATGCTTCAGCTGAGTGATCTGGTGCCTTACTCTGCTGTGCATTGCAGCAGAGAAACCTAAGTGTTGTATTTTTGTTCCCATTCCCTTTTGGAGTCTGTCTTACCTTACCTTGAGTTGTCTTAGAGCAGCGGTGGGACCAGTGTGCTCACTTGCCAATTCCCTACTTAGGGATAGGAGCCGGGCAAGTGAGGGCTTTGGTATCCTGCTCAGCGATGGGGTGAAAAAAACCCGTATAGGGATGATAGGGAGATCAGGAAACATCCTTAGGTGAGTGCAGGAGGTGTCCATTCCCCCATTCCCTATCAACAGGGCCCACCATTGTTATTGTGTCACTGGTGTTCCTTGGTGTTTTTTGTTCTGCCGTTTGGTGATTGAGCAATCGCTGGGTCATGTCATGCTAGCACAGTCACTTCGTGACAGATTTACTGTCGTAAAAAAATTATATTTGCCGTTACAAATTTCACCATTTTTGCAATCACTTCCTGCTCTATTTTTCTTATGACGTTAAATCCTCTTTACATAATTTGCCTCTCCCAACTGATTAACAGAAAATAAACCTTTTGTGGAATTTTAGTTTCCTTATTTCCTTATTGGAGGGGGCATAGTGCACACAAGATAACACACCCTATATGGGCCTATATTACTGCCCTGTATTAGTATATGTAGCAGAGTACAGCTGGGTTACACTTGGTTCTTGGTTTTTTGATGATGCTTCCTTTATTTAAAAAAAAATCTGCTATTTCCAACCTCTCCCTTCTCAAGGTGGGATTGTGTCTGGCTAATACATATCTCGAAGAAAAACTATGGCAACTCAATCCCTATTGGCCCCAAATATTATCAGCTCTAAGGTTATTAACATATTAGAATTTTTTTTTCATAGAGGTTGCCCACCACTCGTAAAAAAATTAAATACTGCCATTCCTCATGAAAAATTAAAAAAATCTTTATACTCCCCTTCCACACTGGTTCAGTTCAGTTCAAGGAAAGTGTTGCCAGACTCACCGTTATAACAGATATGCGAAGGAGATGAACTTTGACCTTTGGCGCATTTTCAAAATACGCACTTGAAAAAGGTGCCACTATTAGTGAATCCCATTTCCATGAAGGGGGTACTCAGTCTGTACAATGTCTACGTCGATGGTACATGTCACATCCCAATGAATTCCAGGACTAAAAGATCTCTTCATCGGCTTGTTTTATTCCTGTTTCTTCCCCTGGTCAGTGACACACCCTGGCTGTCCATTGTATAAGATTTCAGCAGTGGACAGGGATCAACATTGGCACACTAACCGGTCTGTGGCTCTACAAACCCATACAAAGCAAATCGCAATGCTCTGCATGTGCTGACACAGAATTGATTGCTGATTTAACAGATTATTGTCATCAATGTCCATTATAGTTTTCATCACACTGTACAACATCTTTTACATAAATTTTGTGAAGATTAAGGCAGGACAACATTGAATGTGTTTTCATACTTCATATTTATGCATATGTGAAGGTCAATGGAGAACATGGAGCACAGAAAACGTTTAGGACTCATTCATCTTCTCATAGATGATGTGTCAGAACAAAGAAAAAGTTGCAAATCTGCTATTGTTTTTATGAAAATGTTTTAATTAGATTGGAAACATACTAATCATGCACAATTCCAAAGGCTTTAGAGAAAAACATGTCTTCATATATATTTTTTTAATAGCATGTCTGACTTCCAATTTCTCAGCATCTGATTCACAGTACCATAAATGTATTAGCTTACCGTATTCTGTGCACATCCAAATATTCAATGAAGAAGACATAAGGAGAACAAATGGTCATTTAATGTAGGGTAAACTGAGTGACACGCAGTTGGATCATTGACTATAAAATGTCAAAATATCTAGAGGTAGTATTAAGGTTTGTGTCTTTAGGTTAGTAACATTTTTTGCTAATTACTTGTTGTTTTTATTGTCCATCTCAGTTGCCTTTGTCCCAGGATGCACAACCTCTAATTTCATGTGGCCTGTGATACCCTTTTGTTTTGCCCTCAACATTGAGGTCAGACTTTATTGTTGATGTCTGGTGGCCGCTCACATGTATTTTCAATGTCAGGGAGAAGTAGAGTAGTGTGTAAGTACTAAGAGGTGTAGAGGAGGAAGAGGAGTGATAACTATTAATAAACATGTACTATGTGGCCATCTCTAGGACCCCAGATTTTGGCAGAACCCTAACTCTGCTGTTGCAAGGAAAGGAGTAAATAAGGTGAAGAAGTGGACGTACATGTATTATTTATTAATGTATTTAGTGGCCTTTGGCTTGATCTCGAGCCATGGTGACTTGATGGATGAATGATCTGTAGGAAGATGGATCTTGTGTAAGTCTAGATAGGTCAACCAGTGTCTTCTCCACCTTTATCTTGATAGTATCAAGCCATCGGGTTGCTAGTCTTCCTCTTAGCCTTGTTCCTTCTATGAATGATATAGTCAATGTGGTTTATTGGAGAAGAGAAACACGTGACTATTTCAGCATCTTGTACTAGCTGCAATGGAAGGAGCTGAATACATGATCCCTTCCTTTGTGGGTTGTGAACAATGGAAAGGGGAGCGTTTATCCTCCTTATAGGCAAGATTGCTAAAAATAAAGCCAGCACCTATAAGATATTTGTGACATATCCTTTATAGCAACTCTTGGGGTTGGTTCAGTCTGACAATGCGGCCCTCAGACTAAGCAACGTTGTGCACTCCTGCCATAGCCAATGTTGTTCAACCTACAGGTTATGAAAGATGGGCAACACTTGGTACAAAATGATAATGTCATACAGCTTAGGATAGCGCGGAGTCTGAAGCTAACGTTTTGACTAAATAAGAGAAAATTCTCTATGGAGGAACCTTCTAATAAACTGATTTTACCTGCATGTATCTGCATATCTGCTCACAACACTTCTGTCATCTCAGTTCTTGGCGGTAATTAAGGATCTTAAAGAATTGACATGTTCATCAGGACCACTCACAACATCAACCACTTTAATCCTCCAAGGTTCATAAATACAGTTTTCCTGAAGACCACTCCAAACCATACCACAATCTGCAGGCACCCAAACAGTGTCGTACCCATGATCGTGCCAGGTAAGGCCTCTTTCACACATCAGGTTTTCGCCGTCAGGCGCGATCCGGCGCTTTTGACAGAAACCGGATCCGGCGAAATGCAATGCCTGGATCCGGTTTCCCCCCCATTGACTTGCATTTGCGCCGGATCGCGCCGGATCGCCATGCGTTTCATCCGGTTTTCGCCGGATCCGGCAATGTGTCGCGATCCGGCGTCTGGAAAAAACGGCTACTGTAACGTTTTTTGTCTCCGGCTTTTTCACACAATGAAAGCCTATGAGCGCCGCAATGCGCCTGATCCGGCGAAAGCCGGATCCGGTGGCCGGATCCGTTTTTTTTGGTCTGAGCATGCTCAGTAGCTCTGCCCACAAGACATATATAAAAGCAAGACAGTGGGACCCACAGCCACACCCAACATGCCACCCAAGAAAGCAACCAAGCGCAGCAGGAGAAGGCAGGAGACCACTGCAGCACCATCAGCACCACCACCACCCCAAATGGAGCAGCAAATGGAACATGCTGAGGAGGGGAGGCCAGCAGCAGATGAGAGACGGTAATTATCAAATCCCCCATTCCTCCAAACTAGGGCTATTGAATATCAAGATATTCATTGGCCCTTTGTTTCTCTTTATTCAACAGCCGCCCAATAGATGCAGCAGCAGCAGCAGCAGCAATGGCAGCAGCTGGAACACCACCCACAGGCATGGAGTGTGGCCACCAGGAAGACAGCACATCATCTTCTGGGAGCCCTCCCTCGCATCGTCAGCGTTTGACGGTAAGTTTTTATTTCCAAAATCCATCATCTCTGTAATATATGTCTATTCATTGCCTTTTATTTCAAAACAGGATTCACAAGATGAAGAGGAGCTCCCAGAAGAAGAAGGAAGGGGTGGACAGACACTTGGAGTGGGCTCACAATTGGTAAGTTTTTTGCATCAAACGCAGAAACACAACATCACACTACACACAACACATAGAAAACAATGTTCTGCAGACCACACACAGCAAACAAATGCCTACATCCAAAGACATAACATTTTTTGTTTTCTTCTCTAGTCTTCCCAATCTGGTGCTCGGCCAAGAGGTCCTCGCAGTGCCTCCCAGGGTCGTCGGCGACAGCAACGCGGCGGTCACCAGCGTGTAAGTATAAATATTTTTGCTTTGTTTTTTTGCACTTTTTATTTCATTTCTTTTGTGGAGGCTAATTATGTTATTTTTGTCTTTTTCTTTAACAGCCTTCACAGCGTGCTCCCGACTCTGACGGTGAGGATGGAGGACTCGATGTGGACCACCTCATCGATCTCGTCAGAGAAAGGGAGCCGCTCTGGAATATGGCTGACCGCCGCCATGCTGACCTTATCGTTACCCGATGACTCTGGGAGGAAATCTGTTCGCTCCTTGTGGGCCGCTGGGAGGACCTCGATGTTCGGGCCCAGATTAAAGAGCGTAAGTATATACAGTACCGGTTGCTTGATGTAAACCAGTGTTTCCCGAACTCCAGTCCTCGTGGTCCCCACGGATCATGTGTTCAGGATTTCTATTTACTATGGAAATCCTGAAAACATGACCCCTGGGGACCATGAGGACTGGAGTTTGTGAAACACTGATGTTGTATACTAACCACTCCTTTCTCGTTTCAGGGAACAGAATTGTGAATCGGTGGCGGTCTGTGAGGGATCGTTTCAAGAAGGAGTTCAATAAAGAGATGCGGGCCCCGAGTGGATCTGGAGGACGCAGGAGCAAGTACAAGTACGCACAAGCCCTGTCGTTCCTCCGGGAAACAATGGTCACTAGAAGGTAAATATTACACACCACATGTGAAAAAAAATGTTAGATGTAACTTTTTTTTTTCAGCCAGGGCCATACCATGTCAGTATTTTAATTGTTTTTTTTCTCTTTATTCCACAGCACGGTGAGCAGCACTCGGGAGCCTGCACGATTGGACCCTTCTGAGGCGATCCCTGAGGAGACCGGCACCGAGGGACACTTCGACCGCCCCGGTACATCTGCACCTTCCCAGCCTTCCCACACATTCGACCCATCTGTCCCATCCACCAGCACAGGAGCATCGTGGCCGCCTACATTACATGAAGCTGCTGGTGAGGAGATCGCTTTCCCTTTACCCCACCCTTCTGCCCCTGCCACCTCTAGTACACCTGCGGGTACTGGGCGGCAGCGGCAGAGGGGTCAGGAAAAGAGTTATGCGCCAGAGTTCTTGCATCTGAATGCATCTTTCCAGAACTGTCTAAAAGTCTTGTCAGAGCAAATCTCCGCAGGCTTTCAGCAGATCAACTCCAGCATTCTGGAGGTGAAGACACTTCTGCAAACCATGCATTCAGAAGCAAGATCTTCGCCAAACCACACCTTTTTCAGGTCTGTTGTGGAGTGCATGGCAACACTATCTCCTACCCAGCAGATGCATGTAATGCATTCGTGCCACGGTGCTCTACAGCAGGTTACATCCCAACCTCCACCTCCCACCACTGTAGTTCCTCCACCTGCACCCCCTCCAGCCACTTTCCATCCTCCCCCCTCCTATTACATCTGCACCCCCTCCAGCCACTTTCCATCCTCCCCCTCCTATTACATCTGCACCCCCTCCAGCCACTTTCCATCCTCCCCCTCCTATTACATCTGCACCCCCTCCAGCCACTTTCCATCCTCCCCCTCCTATTACATACCAGCAACCTCACCAGTACCAGCAACCTTCCCAGTACCAGCAACCTCCCCAGTACCAGACATCTCCCCACTTCCAGCAACCTGCCCCGTACCAAACTCCTTCCCCGTACCAAACTCCTTCCCCGTACCAAACTCCTTCCCCATACAACTTTCCATCAACATCATCTGCTCCTACAGTCCCTGCCCAACCCTCCACTCCACCGCCCACCACCTCTTCTGCCTCCCACATGTCCACCCATTCTGTAGCTTTTTCCACACCATCACCTCTAACTGTACCTTCCCCACCACGATCCCAGTCCTCTCTCCACACTCCCATTGTCGAAGTGTCCCGCAGCCCCTCCAGCAGTATTTCCACCCCACACTACACCGAGTTATAATGTTTTTTTTGTAATAAAAATGCCCATTTGGTTGGTTTCAAACCTTTATTAAAAAAGTTTTTTTTAACTTTAAAAACAGTTTACACAAAAAACAATATTTTAAATAAAAGTTAAATTATTGTTTACACTGGTTGTCTGTCATTTCTTTCTGCGGCGAAATATGTTTAAAAAAAAGGTTAAATACAGGGTATTTAAAAGGTAAAAAGGTATTCAAAACCAGGTATATAACTGTGGGTAAATTTTAGCTTTTTGCCACAGTTGTGTTCCTGGTTGTGTTTGAAGCAAAGTATTTCACCTGAAAAGTTGTGTTTATTGTTGGTGATTTCCTAACAATGTACACAACTTTTGAAAGGTGAAATACTTTGCATAAAACACAACCAAGGAACACACCTGTGGCCTAAAGCTAAAAATAGTAAGACCATGACAAGATAGCCAACTTTGGTTGGCAAAGGTATATACTGTTGGTCCAGAAGGTACACAAGTTTGGTTAGGGCACAAATCTTTCACACTCTGTCATCCTGCCAGTGTACTCTGCCTTGAGGTGACAAAGTATAGTGCAAAATTGTCCCTCATTACTGAAACCGTCACAGAACTTCTAGTGGTAATATTTCCAATGACAACATCCATCTTCGCCAGTAACTTGCTCTTCTCTCCAACCTGCACTTTCTCCTCTACAACCTGTCAAAGAAGGGCTGTAGGAACATGCTATATATAGTTTTCCAGTAGCCAATCCCGTTCGGAAGGCCACAAGGGTCAATTTTAAAAACCGGATCCGGCGTAATCCGTCGAAAAACGGATAGAAAAACGGATGAACCGGATGAGACGGATCCGGTTTTGTCTGTCAAGAACAAGACGGATCCGGCAGAAAACCGGATCCGGCACATCAGGTTTTACAAAACATTTGCCGGATCCGGCATTCCGGCACGACGCCGGATCGCGCCTGACGCCGAAAACCTGATGTGTGAAAGTAGCCTAAGTCGCATAGGGTGTTTTTGTCTGTCAATCTTCTTAACTTTTCCTACTCTTACCGAAGCTTCAATACAACTTTTGGATCTGTTGTATTTAGTGGATATCTTGAAGCTTTCTCCACATCTCTACTAGCATAAACTCCTCTTCCCAACATCCCATCAGTAGAAACTGCAAATCCCTTGTTGATGATATTATAAGCTGCAGTTACTCTTGTCCCATGGTACATGGTGTAGAATCTTCTTCCCGGATATTGTTCAGCGAACCTATGACCTAGAAAAGGAGTTTTGTTGTATTAACGTGGAACAACACGGAAGGATCATCAAATCCAAACCCAGTATTATTCTTATGATAAGGAATACAAGGCCAAAGATTACCTGTGACAATACATAGGATTTAGCCTAATTACTCAATACTTCCATCCAATAATATCCGATTACAGAGGCAAACACCAGAAGCCGATAATAGTAAAAATCGTAGGAAACCACATCAACTCACCAAAAAGGATCTGCAATATGATTTTTTGTTTGCAAACTGAATTCTTTTTTGTTTGCAAACATTGAATTCTTTAGAAAGAGAAAGGAGTTCTGAAATGGGACCAGTGGAAGAACAATACTTGGAGGGAAGGGAGACGATCTCATTAAAACTCTTCAGAATGTTTCTGTGGTGGGTAGAGTTGAGCGATACCGTCCGATACTTCAAAGTATCGGATCGGAATGGATCGGCCGATCTTTAAAAAAAGTATCGGTATCGCCGATTCCGATACCGGAAGTCCCATTCAAGTCTATGGGACTTCCGGTATCGGAATAAGAAAAACCCTGTTTTTGCCTTGTACAGCCTCTCTGGGGTCTGTACGGGCCTTTCGGGGGGCTGTGCCGGCCTGCCAGGGGGTCTGTGCAGCCTCCGGTGGTCTGTGCCGGCCTGCCGGGGGGCTGTGCAGGCTCCGGTGGGCTGTGCCGGCCTGCCGGGGGGCTGTGCTGGCCTGCCGGGGGGCTGTGCAGGCTCCGGGGGGCTGTGCCGGCCTGCCGGGGGGCTGTGCCGGCCTGCCGGTGGTCTGTGCAGGCTCCGGGGGGCTGTGCCGGCCTGCCGGGGGGCTGTGCCGGCCTGCCGGTGGTCTGTGCAGGCTTCGGGGGTCTGTGCAGGCATCGTCCGATGGGACTACAAGTCCCATCGGGCGATGCCTGCTACCATGACAGTGATTGACACATTAGCCAATGATGGGACAGTAGTAGTCCCATCATCCGGCTAATGTGTTAAATGTTAAAAAAAAAAAAAAAAAAAAAAAAAAAAATTACATGCTACATACATACAACATGCATACTACATACATGCTACATTCATACTACATAAATACTACATGCAACATACATACTACATACATACTACATGCATGCTACATACATACTGCATGCTACATACATACTACATGCTACATACATACTACATGCATGCTACATACATACCACATACATACTACATACATACTACATACATACTACATGCATGCTACATGCATGCTACATGCTACATACATAACACATATATACTACATGCATGCTACATACATACTACATGCTACATACATACCACATACATACTACATGCATGCTACATACATACTACATGCATGCTACATACATACTACATGCTACATACTACATATATACTACATGCATGCTACATACATACTACATGCTACATACATACTACATATATACTACATGCATGCTACATACATACTACATGCTACATACATACTACATATATACTACATGCATGCTACATACATACTACATGCTACATACATACTACATATATACTACATGCATGCTACATACTACATGCTACATACATACTACATATATACTACATGCATGCTACATACTACATGCTACATACATACTACATATATACTACATGCATGCTACATACATACTACATGCTACATACATACTACATATATACTACATGCATGCTACATACTACATGCTACATACATACTACATATATACTACATGCATGCTACATACATACTACATACATACTACATGCATGCTACATACATACTACATGCTACATACATACCACATACATACTACATATATACTACATGCATGCTACATACATACTGCATGCTACATGCATGCTACATACATACTACATACATACTACATGCTACATACATACCACATATATACTACATACATACTACATGCATGCTACATACATACTGCATGCTACATACATACATGCTACATACATACTACATGCATGCTACATACATACCACATACATACTACATACATACTACATACATACTACATGCATGCTACATGCATGCTACATGCTACATACATAACACATATATACTACATGCATGCTACATACATACTACATGCTACATACATACCACATACATACTACATGCATGCTACATACATACTACATGCATGCTACATACATACTACATGCTACATACTACATATATACTACATGCATGCTACATACATACTACATGCTACATACATACTACATATATACTACATGCATGCTACATACATACTACATGCTACATACATACTACATATATACTACATGCATGCTACATACATACTACATGCTACATACATACTACATATATACTACATGCATGCTACATACTACATGCTACATACATACTACATATATACTACATGCATGCTACATACTACATGCTACATACATACTACATATATACTACATGCATGCTACATACATACTACATGCTACATACATACTACATATATACTACATGCATGCTACATACTACATGCTACATACATACTACATATATACTACATGCATGCTACATACATACTACATACATACTACATGCATGCTACATACATACTACATGCTACATACATACCACATACATACTACATATATACTACATGCATGCTACATACATACTGCATGCTACATGCATGTTACATACATACTACATACATACTACATGCTACATACATACCACATATATACTACATACATACTACATACAATACATTCATACAATACATACATAGACATACAGTACATATAACATAGAGTAACATACTTACCAATACTTGTCACATTGTTCCCCGAAGCCATTGTCTTTTCCGGAATAAATATTAACATAACAAACCACAAAAATACTCACCCACGATCCGAAGCAGTCCACGAGTGTGTCCCACGACGATCTTGGGTAGAGAACGGCAGCATCAGCTGTTGCTGCCGTTCTCTACGGGCTGCAGGAATCCAATGACGGAAGGTAGGTATCCTTCCGCACTGTATTCCTCCGCCACTTAAAAAAAAAAAAAAAAGTCCCTAGTCTCACTTTATGCCATTGCTGTGTGGGAATTTCCCACGCAGCAATGGCATAAAGTGAGACTAGGGACTTTTTCTTTTTTAAGTGGCGGAGGAATACAGTGCGGAAGGATACCTACCTTCCGTCATTGGATTCCTGCAGCCCGTAGAGAACGGCAGCATCATCTGATGCTGCAGTTCTCTACCCAAGATCGTCGTGGGACACACTCGTGGACTGCTTCGGATCGTGGGTGAGTATTTTTGTGGTTTGTTATGTTAATATTTATTCCGGAAAAGACAATGGCTTCGGGGAACAATGTGACAAGTATTGGTAAGTATGTTACTCTATGTTATATGTACTGTATGTCTATGTATGTATTGTATGAATGTATTGTATGTATGTAGTATATATGTGGTATGTATGTAGCATGTAGTATGTATGTAGTATGTATGTAGCATGCATGTAGCATGCAGTATGTATGTAGCATGCATGTAGTATATATGTAGTATGTATGTAGCATGCATGTAGTATATATGTAGTATGTATGTAGCATGTAGCATGTATGTAGTATGTATGTGGTATGTATGTAGCATGTAGTATGTATGTAGCATGCATGTAGTATGTATGTAGTATGTATGTAGTATGTATGTGGTATGTATGTAGCATGTAGTATGTATGTAGCATGCATGTAGCATGCATGTAGTATGTATGTAGCATGCATGTAGTATGTATGTAGTATGTATGTAGTATGCATGTAGTATGTATGTAGTATGTATGTAGTATATATGTAGTATGTATGTAGCATGTAGCATGTATGTAGTATGTATGTGGTATGTATGTAGCATGTAGTATGTATGTAGCATGCATGTAGTATATATGTAGTATGTATGTAGTATGTATGTGGTATGTATGTAGCATGTAGTATGTATGTAGCATGCATGTAGCATGCATGTAGTATGTATGTAGCATGTAGTATGTATGTAGCATGCATGTAGCATGCATGTAGTATGTATGTAGCATGTAGTATGCATGTAGTATGTATGTAGTATGTATGTAGTATGTATGTAGTATGCAGTATGTATGTAGCATGTATGTAGCATGTATGTAGTATATATGTAGTATGTATGTAGCATGTAGTATGTATGTAGCATGTAGTATGTATGTAGCATGCATGTAGTATATATGTAGTATGTATGTAGTATGTATGTAGCATGCATGTAGTATATATGTAGTATGTATGTAGCATGTAGTATGTATGTAGCATGTAGTATGTATGTAGCATGCATGTAGTATGTATGTAGTATGTATGTAGTATTTTTTTTTTTTTAACATTTAACACATTAGCCGGATGATGGGACTACTACTGTCCCATCATTGGCTAATGTGTCAATCACTGTCATGGTAGCAGGCATCGCCAGATGGGACTTGTAGTCCCATCGGACGATGCTTGCACAGACCCCCGGACATCAGCACAGCCCCCCGGCAGGCCGGCACAGCCCCCCGGCAGGCCGGTACAGACCCCCACAGGGTGCACAGACCACCGGCAGGCCGGCACAGCCCCCCGGCAGGCCGGTACAGTCCCCGGGCAGTCCACACAGCCCCCCGGCAGGCCGGCACAGCCCCCCGGCAGGCCGGCAGAGACCCCCGGAAGGCCCGAAATGACGGCGCATCATGATGCGCACACACCGCGCATCATGATGACGTCAGGCTGTCAATCATTTTGAACTTCCGATTCCGATGCCGAATTCCGATATTGAAAAAATATCGGAAGTCGGTATCGGAATTCCGATACAGCAAGTATCGGCCGATACCCGATACTTGCGGTATCGGAATGCTCAACACTAGTGGTGGGTTATTGGTTGCAAAATTGGATTATATAGTGAAAGTACCAATGGAGGTCCTGGTCTCCTGGCCTTGGGTTGTTATAATGATGCAAAAATTCAAAAATTGTGAAAGTCACCTTTGAAGTATGATCTAATACATCTACATGATTTTCGCTCACCTGTTTCCTTTGGCATTGCCAAATGTGCATGGAGTAATTTGGTACCAGATACTGCTGCTGTTTTCCAAGATATGGGGGCTAGAAAACAACCAAGAATATAAATTAAAAGGATTGACCATCTTTGGGGCATTTTTTAAACTTAAATGCATATAATTCTGCCTAACAAAATGGGTTTCATTAAAAATGTTGTACTATTTTTCTTCTATTACCGCTGTGTCTACTGTCTTGCTGTATCACCTCTGTGGCATGAACCTCCTTGTGTCTCACCACAAATGCTGCTCAGTCAGAAGCTGCCACTATGGTGAATTTGATGGCCTGTCCTGGCTCCCATCTGGCTCTGTCCACTTTGGCTGAGATGATTTAAACTGTTGTGAAAACACCAAAAGTCACATAATTTTTTTCTCAACTTTGCATTGCAAAATAACTTTGCAGAGTCTAAAAGAACTTTATGCCAGCTTTCCAGTGTGAAAACTGGATGAATCCCCTCCTTAAGCTTAATAATTCCCATGCTGTGACTGTATGGCTGGTGGATTACTGTACTTACTTCTCAAGGTCCAGCAATGCTCCCTGTCAGGAAGCTGAACATAATGGGAGCGATTCTTCATAGCTTTATGTCAGAACAATAGCTTTTACACACCAGTTTGAATTAGTCCGGCTAAAATGGGCAGAACTGGGGAGGAGCCAGGATGGAACGTGGCTACGCCTGCCTGTGAACTTCTTTTCATGCCAGAAATGTTTTTCCTGTCTCTGACTAGAGTAGCATTTCTGGTGAGGGGCACAAAGGCGCACGCCATAGAGGAGATGCACCAAATTCATTAAGTGTGTTCCTCAACGAATTTGACTCATCATATACCAGTGAGCCCTTTGTTAAGTCTGGAGGAAGCTATGCCAGTTTTATTGTTTTAGCCCCTATGTCCACAATTCACGGTTTCATAGACCATCTAGGCCATACATGAAGACTCAGAAAACCTCTTAGACAACCACTCTCATGTAATAATAAAAAAAGCAAAAGCATCAAACCAGGTGTAAAATTGTGCAATAAAACTTTTATGAAAGGGTTATTATTTAAAGGGTTATACTCATCTTCTGTGTTCAGGAATGCATGATTCCTCTGCCTACAGCTTCCTGTGCTTAATACTTTCCATGGAGTGATGTTCTCCTGAAGACTAGCTTATGTAGGGTCTACCTTCCTCCACAAAGATGTGCAGGAATCCTCTTCTACTGTCTTTATATAACTCATGCTCCAAAGCAGCAGCATGGAGGACATTATATAGTAGTACTGAGCAGTGTAGCTGTGAATCCAGCACTGAGGGTGAGAAAAAAAACACTAGAAATCAGAAGCACAATTGGTGTGTGTCTGACTCTGCTTTTCCATCGTCATCATACATTTTGATAGGCAGGTGTAACCTGATCCCTCATTGAGCTGGAAGTCCTTATTTTGACCCAGATGGTTTCTAGCTGATTTTCAGTACATGATGAGTTTAGGAGGCAAAGGGAATGAAAGAAATGGTTCGTAATTGAAGACAGAAGCACATTTATCAGATACGATATAGAATATAGTTTCTGCATACATTTGTACTATTAATGTAGTCAACATTTGCGGAAACAACAGTGCAACTACACTTTCATGTGACTTTTCAGGATATGCTGATGTATGCAATCGAGGAATAAAACTATTTCCGACCATTTTATTCCTTGGTTCCTTCATTTATTTAGCAGTTTTTGTGCTAGAAGCCTGAGCAGTTTCTCTTTATTTCTTCTCCCCCTTCCCTCTGCATAGGTCTCTATAGGCAGCAACTGTAATTTGATCCTTCACTGAAAATACAAATGGCACCCCTTCTGTCTGCCATCCATTGTGCCCAAACAACAGATTATGAAAAAACACTGATGCAACAAATGCCACCAGATCAGGCGGCATTGTTATTTTCCTTCAATGGCACTGAAAACTGAACACTTCTTGCAAGGTTTCCTTGAAGATTACAGCTGATTTCTAGAAGTCTCAGCAGTAGGATACCTTGCTGATAGGTGATTTTTCCCACCAGAAGGAATTGCCTAGGATGGTGTAAGGGGGTGAAGAGAAGGAGGAACCTAAATGGGGTTACCATCCCTGCTCCGTGCCCGGAACCACCTGCCCTGTGTGCAGTAACAGACATGAGCCTCTGAAAGAAGTAACCGGTGTCAGGAACACCGCATTGAACTTGCTCACTGAGCCAGTGCGCGTGTCCTGAGTAAAACAAACTGTGCTCAGAGATACCTGTGAAGCGGGCAGCAGCAGAGAAGGTGCGCACTTCAGACCAGCAGGACCTGAAGCACGTGACTGCTGGGGGCGTGGCCTAATCCTCAGAGAGCTAGGAGCTGCAGGAAAACTCTTAGCAGGGTAACTACGGGACAAAGTTACCAAGGGGCATAGACAGGGACGAAAACAGATCAGGCCGGGGTCAAAGCACGAGATAGCATGACAAAACCAGATGATTATACAGGAAGGAAAATCAGGACGTAGCCAATGAGTCATACATGGAGATAGCTGCAAAGTACAAGAGGGGCGAGCAGAGAATAGTCAGGTCACAGGCAATGAGTCATACACAGAGAGGGTAGCGCAGTACAGAATCAACAGGCAAACTCACAACGGGGAACAGAACTGGGTCAGAACCATATAAGCAAGCTATGAGACAACGAGCAGGCACAGGCACACAGGGGTCAACACACTCGGCCAAAGGCAAAAGTATAACTGACGGAGATTGGAATTTCTCAGGGGTATAAGAAGCTCTCCCTGAACCAAAGAGAGGACACAATAATTAACCCCAGGCGTGCAGGTCAAAGCCTGCACTGGGCTCCAGACATTAACCCCTGACGTGCAGGTCAAAACCTGCACTGGGATCATGACAACCGGACTGACTGGGGAGTGTGGCAATGTTCCTGCGTGGTGAAAGCAGGACCCCCTCTCACCGACCAGCATCCTGTTGTTTTCCCTGGAAGCAATATCCTCATCGTGGACAGAGACTGGAGAGACTGCAGGTGCCGCTACTGACGGTGCCAACGTTGGAGAAGTAGACCCTTCAAGCAAGACTTCCACAGACTAATAAGTTTATTACTGCTTACGTTTATCTCTTTAATCGCCTTATTACTGTTACTTGTTGCAATTAATTCCCCTTGTTTGCTCCTCCCTGCATGGAGTGAATATCCTTGTAAATAAACCTTTAACTCTTGGTTTGTCTCAGATCTGTGGCGACATCCTCCGTACCTGCAGGTTATTACAATTGGCGTATTCGGCAGGATGTCGCACAACGGTGCGGAGGCGGCAGACCAAGCAGTTGGGGGAGGCCCCAGGTTTAGCATCTCCCTGGGAGCCATGTTAAATAATTAGCCAAGATTCTCTGGGAACAATGTTATGTTGTGGAGTTGGACGGAGCGCATCCGAGGGATGATGCGGATGCATCCCATGACGCCAGCCCTGGAAGCAGAGATAGCAGTGATGGCCCTAGAGGGGGAGGCACAGGACTCAGTTATGCTTAGACCCCCCAGACGAGAGATACCCTGGACAAAGTTTTGCTTATTCTCGAGAAGACGCATGGGGACCCCACTGACGAAGGGGCGCTGCGCATGCGACTGTTCCACCGGGTTCAAAGAGAAGGGGAGAAGGTGATGCAGTTTATGAATGCCCTGCAGGAACTACATACTGCCATTACCCGGAAGGATGGCATAGGCGTAGGGCCGATTGACGTTGTGCTGCAAGACCAGCTGGTGACGGGTTTGCGTGACGTGATGATGTAGCAGACCCTGCGAGAGCGCAAGCGGGTAAAGCCAAGCATGACTTTCTCTGAGGTCGGGAGTGAGGCACGCACGCGTGAGCAGGAGCAGGGAATGATAGTGCCACCACAGCCGCTGCCCCCAATGGGTAGAAGATTTGAGAAAGGAGATAAAACAGATTCATGAAGAATTGGCTGAATCCAAGAGAACCCCTGCCGTAAAGTCCAGTCCACCGATGCGAGACCGAGAGACTGTTCTTCAACGTGAGACTGGGTGTCCCCCAACGAAGAGGACCCCTCACGTGTTTCAACTGTGGGAAACCTGGCCATATAGCTAGGTGGAGCTGACTTTCCCAGCGCCATCCGTTAAACTAGATGGCTCCGAGCTCGGGGGGCACCGCCCGGAGCCAGAAAATTTGAGAAGGAGTATTGAAAGTCCCACCAACCTCATTTCCACATGTTCCTTGGTCTAGGCCAAGATGAATGGACGAGCAGTACGTTGCCTAGTAGACACAGGCTCTCAAGTTACCACCATGCCTGAGAGATATTTCCGCCGCCATTTCATGGAGGCGATGCGGCCAGAATGGGGCCGGTGATTAAGCTCACGGCGGCCTACCACTTACCCATCCCGGTCGCAGGGGTAGTATGGGTGAACATGGTGGTCACTGGTCAGTGGTAAAGATGTGGGGAGAAGTGGAGTAGTGCTGGTAGATGGAGAAGCGACCAAAGATCATACCATAACCCTGGGCATGAATATGCTTAAAGACTTTGGGAACCTTCTTATCAATGAGTCCCCAGACCAGTTTCAGTGGAGCATCCATACCCCTCAAAGGAGGGTCTTCCAGGAACTGATACGGACAGCACAGGCCCAGGAAACGTACAGTGATGGGAAGTCGCTCGGCAAAATAATTGTGCCCGCTTCTGTCAATCGAGTGCTGCCCCCTGGAAAGACCGTGCTTCCTCTGCCCATCCAGGCTGGTATTCCTCTGGAGGGGGTTGAAGTGCAAGTTGAGCCTAGCAAGGCCGATCAGTTACCATCGGGAATAATAGTTGCGCGAACACTGGTTAAGGTGCGAAATGGTACTGTCCTCGTAAGATGTGTAAATTTGGGAGAGAATGATGTGACCTTGCCCCCCAGAAGTGAAGTGGCCCATATCCTAGGCATGCCCGATGAACTTGTTCCTTCAGAAGCAGTGCAGCTGACTGTGAAGCCGGAAGATCCATGGATGGTGACTGTAGATGCTGAGGTGGCCCAAGACCCCCGATTGCTGAAGGAGGGGCGATGGATACTGGAACACATGCGGACGGAACTCTCGGAACTGACCCCCCAACAGGTTCCCCAGGTTGAGTCCCTATTAGGAAAATACCAGGATGTGTTTGCAATGCTTGACGACGATTTTGGGCGCACCACTACAATAACACACGAGATACCCAACGGGGATGCGGCGCCTGTCAGAGAACGATGCAGTCAAATACCCCCACAAAAGTACCAGGAGGTGAAGGGTATTCTGTCGCAAATGTTGAAGAAGGGGGTAATACGAGAAAGCCAGAGTCCGTGGGCTGCCCCCATTGTCCTGGTGCAGAACACTTACACTTTTGTGTGGACTACTGTCGGCTCAGTGCCTGTACAGTGCTTGATTCATATCCATTGCCGAGAATAGAGGAGTCCCTGTCCGCATTATGAAATGCCAGGTATTTTTCTACACTAGACCTGGCCAGCGGATATTGGTAGGTCCCAATGTCCGAACACGACTGAGCCAAGACAGCTTTCTTCCTCCTGATGGGACTATATGAGTTTGACCGCATGCCTTTCGGTCTTGCCAATGCCCCAGGAATGTTCCAACGCCTCATGGAAAGATGTTTAGGGGACTTGAACTTTGAAGCTACCCTGATCTATCTGGATGACATCATTGTCTTTGCCCTCACATTCGAGGAACATCTACGGAGACTGGAACAGGTTCTGAGTCGGTTATAGAAGTATGGGCTGAAAGTAAAGCCTCAAAAGTGTCATCTCTTCCATGCTCAGATTGAGTATTTAGGGCACATTGTTTCAGCCGAAGGAGTGAGGCTCTCTCAAGAGAAGATTGCTGCGGTGCAGGAGTGGCCTACTCCAAAAACCGTGAAAGATGTACGCGCATTCCTAGGACTCACGGGATACTTCCGACGCCTCGTAAAGAACTTTACACGCATCACAAGTCCCCTTCTCGAGCTACTGAAAGGGGTACCCTCCTGTGCCAAAAACAGGAACGCACAGTCTGGTGATCGCCAGGAAGACAAGTTCTTAGCCTTGAAGAAAGCTTTGATGGAGGCCCCCATGCTAACCTACGCTGACTTCACTCAACCGTTCATCTTGCATACCAATGTGAGTCTGCATGGGCTTGGAGCAGTACTATCTCAGATACAGGATAGGAAAGAACGCTTCATAGCATATGCGAGCCAGTCTTTGCACGACTCTGAGAATACCCAGATAACTACAGTTCTTTCAAGCTGGAGTTGTTGGTGTGGGCTATGACAGAGAAATTTGCAGAGTACCTGGCCAGCTCCGAAGTTCACGTGCACATGGACAACAATCCGTTGGCCCATCTGGAGAGAAAACGAAGCTCGGAGCACTAGAACAATGCTGGATAGCTCGATTGGCGAAATTTCGGTACAAGATCACCTATAAAAGAGGAGCAGAGAACACCCATGCTGATGCCCTTTCCCAAATAAACTATCATAGGCCAGCGCCTAATCGGGATGAAGAGCTGGAGGCTTTGGAAGTTCCAGAATTTGTAGAAACTGCCAGGACGGTGGCGGCCATGTGGGAACAATGGCCAGAGATGTCACGTGTAAGCTTAATGGACCAGCCCCGTGACAAGTGGGTCAGAGCACAGCAAGAGGATCGGGAAATAGCCCAGCTGACGCGGTGGTTCGCAGCTAAACAAGTGCCAAGTCATCAGGAGAGGAGTGCTGCGTCCCCCGAAATGCTGCGGATGTTACGGCAGTTGGAAAAACTTCAGCTGCGGGATGGCTTCTTGTATCGGAAAATATTCCTTCAAATATTCCTTCCTACTTGGCAGACAGTGGTTCCCTTGTCCTTGTTAACTCAGATAGCTACGGAGGCTCATAAAAAAGGAGCTCACTTCGGCCCCGAGAAGACCTTCCAATGTTTGCAGTGCCTGTTTTATCACCCATGTCAGAGAGGCGTGGTGGAGCAAGTCTGTCAGCAGTGGTGGAGCTGTGAGTGGGCCAAGCCACCCGAACAGCAGGCACCCACATAGATAGTGAAGTCTTCTGACCCTTTAGAATTGCTAATGATAGACTATTTGACAATCGGGCAAGCGCATCAAGGCTATGAACACAGCTTGATGATGGTGGACCACTTCACGAAGTTTGCTGTTGTAACCCCAACACAAGATCAGACCGCCGAATCTGCTGCTCACCCCATCTGCAAATACTTCATCGAGGTGTATGGATGTCCTAAGCGTATCCACTCTGACCAGGGTGCCTGTTTTCTCGGCAGAGTGATGGAGGAACTGCACCAGTTGTATATGATCAGGAAGTCTCGGACAACGCCTTAACATCCACAGGGGAATGGGGCTTGTGAGAGATTTAATCGTACCCTGATCCAGATGATAAGAACCCTAGAGAAAGAGAAAAAGGCACGATGGCCTGAATATGTCCCTGACATGGTGTGGGTGTACAACAATCATAAGCACAGCACCACCGACTTTACACACTACTCTATTCTCTTCGGACGGCCAAGAAAGGAGATGACTGAGTTAGAGTTAGAGCCTGAGGAGGACTACCCACGGACGGGGGTGTCCTCCTGGGTTCGGGAACACCGCTATCAGCTGCAGACCCTCCACAGTCTGGTGCGGACCAGGCTGCAGGAGCTGGAACTTCCTCAGGACAGGATACTCCTCCACGTGGGACAGCTCAGCGGGCCGGAGACCGAGTTTTGGTAAGAGAGAAACGCCCTTGTGATAAATTAGGGTACCGTTGGGAGAAGAGCCCGTAAAGGGTGAAACGTTGAGTCAATGCTAAAGGTCCTGTTTATGAATTCCACCCAGAAGAGGAGAGTGCCCCCACTCGCACGCTACATCGGAATATGTTACAACCTTGTCTTTCCCAGGATCCTGATACCGAACATGAAGTAATTGATGTCCCACAGACAACTCCATCAGCTGTCATTGATTCTGAAGATGAGGGAGACTCCCAATCTCTCCTTAGGGACACTGAAGGGAGGTTGGTGCCTGAGACTGACGGCCCAGCGGGAGAAACTCAATCCCCCATTCTTCTCATGCAGCCTGAGACGATTGATCCTTCTGACTTATGACGCTCTGAGCGTTCAACTGCCGGAGTACCCCCCCATCTGCTATGGTCAAGATCAATTCGTTTGGCAACAAATTGTTCAGGGACTGGAAGATCTCGCCCATGGAATGGTGAGTGAAAAGAGAGGAGGAATGTAAGGGGGTGAAGTGAAGGAGGAACCTAGATGGGGTTACCTCCCCTGCTCCGTGCCCGGAACCACCTGGCCAGGCAGCAGCGTTTCGGGGGGAAAGATTATCAGACCTGGACCGACCGTTCCATGTGACTGTGTGGGGCGGTGACCGGTTAGAAGGGGCTGTGGACAGGAAACTGAGCGGTGTCAGGGTGGGAAAGCAGAGTGCACAGGAGAGAGAGCAGACAGCTGCACCGCACTCCCGGAGAGAGCCCTCCGGCTGAGGACTGAGACAGAGAGACAAAGAACGCTCACCGCGTACTGTGTGAACGTGGACCCGCATGCCTCCGTGACCAGTGGAGACTCACCTGATAAGTCAGAGACAGTTGCTAGTGTGTGCAGGCCCGGAATGCGCAGTGACAGACCTAAGCCCCTGAGAGAAGTAACCGGACTGACTGGGGAGCGCGGCAACGTTCCTGCGGTGACACGTACTAAGTGTTAACTTGTGACTAAGAGTGGTGCGAGCAGGACCTCCTGTCACCGACCAGCAGCCTGTTGTTTTCCCCGGAGGCCATATTCTCATCGTGGACAGAGACTGGAGAGACTGCATGTGCTGCTGCTGACGGTGCCAACGCTGGAGAAGTAGACCCTTCAATCAAGCATTCCACAGACTGATAAGTTTATTCCTGCTTAAGTTTATCTCTTTAATAACCTTATTACCTCTACTTGTTACAATTAATTTCCCTGGTTTGCTCCTCCCTGCGTGGAATGAATATCTTTGTAAATAAACCTTTAACTCTTGGTCTGTCTCAGATCCGTGGCGACATCCTCTGTACCTGCAGGTTATTACAAGGGCACTCTTCCTCTGAGTTGCATTGGACATCTGGGGTGTTGGGTTTGAATTCAACCAAAAGTAAAATTTTCATGCAGCTTGTAAGTTCTTTTGGGTTTTTCCATGGGTTCATCCCACACTCCCAAAAACATCGGTAATCTGATTACTACAAAATTGACCTTAGCGAGTGTTTCCCACATAGAGAAAATTAGATAGTGAGCCACATTAAGGACAGGGACTGACATGATTGGTAAAAGTCTGTGGACTGTGGTCTGAAACATGTTTGTGTAAGTAGAAAATCCCATCAATCTTGGCTTAGAAATCACTAAGAGCTTTCTTCCAACAACATTAACAACTATGTAAAGTCCTCACAGAATAATAAGGGTAAAGGTACTGTCACACTTAGCGATGTACCAGCGATCCCGACCAGCGATATGACGCGGTCAGGATCGCTGGTTCATCGCTAAGTGGTTGCTAGTGAGCTGCCACACAGGCAGATCTCACCAGCGACATCGCAGTGGTCAGGGGTCGCTACTTACCTGTCAGACGAGGCGATTCAGACGTCCTCCCGCCCGCCTCCACGTCCAGGACGTTCTCGCATAATCAGCAATAACCAGCGGGGGAGCGGTCAGAGGTAAGTATCAGACATAGCGATATCGCTAGCAATATCGCTATAACGTCACAAAAACCAGTGACGATATTGCTAGCGATATCGCTTAGTGTGACAGGCCCTTTACAGGGCATTTTTTTCTGCAGCAAAACCTGATTTCTTGGTAGGAAAGAAGCTGCATCAAAAACGCAGGGTTAGGTGCGTTCTTTGGTGCGTTTTTGGTGCATTTTTTTCATGCGTTTTTGTGTCGTTTTGTGCATTATAATAAAGTTGAGTTTAGTTAATATATATATCACAAATAAAAAAAAATATTACCTCTATGATTAGTTGGGAAACATTAATGTTCATCCTCCTATACCTAGACATGGCTAACACCTCACTACTACCAGACACTACCTCACAATAGCTCACTGTCAGACTATGGACACCTCACTAATAACGCCCCAAAGCTCTTGGCTGTGAGTCCACTTCCTGCTGGCCATGAGTTTTCTGCATAAAAAAGTATGATACATGCATTTTTGCAGCGTTTTTTCCAACACCCATTCAAGCCAATGGGTGAAAACCGCTGCAAAAACACTGAAAGAAGTGACATGCTCTATGTCCAAAAGACACAAAATCCTAATCACACAAAAAACCAATGTGTGTGTGCATGAGATTTCTGAAATCTCATAGGCTTTGCTGGTACTGTTAAAAGCTGCTGGAAATTAGCATAAAAAAAACCATGAAAAAAAACGCAGCAAAAAAGTCCTGTGCGAACTTACCCTAACTGGAATTTTAGAATTGACAATATCCATCGGTGCCCATTACAGATTCATGTACAAGTGTCACCTTTCTAAACTACTGTATATAATGTACCTGACTCCACAGTGGCCGGCCGTTGCTCACATGGTTTTGTCCTCTTGCCTACACGACGATGTAAAGGACTTGTTATTCTGGAATTAGCTACGATCCTTGAGACTCTCCATATTAGTAGCAATACAATTCGAAACGGGCAGAAATAGGTAAGGTATCTCCACCATAAAAGCTGATTCTTAGGGGACTTTCCTCTTCCCTGTCTAACCAGCTACACAATTTCCTGAGCTACGTACTACTGTATTATTATATGTTATTTTTATTGTAGCTTTGTACTTTTGGACTTTAAAGCTGAGCTAACCTGCTGTAAGTTTTTTCAGGAAACACCGTCTTTGTGTATTAATATCTGCCCCGGGCTGATTAGACCATATTCTTAGTCAATCTATCAGGTTACGTCTTTGTGGCTCTACAGGTGCCCATACACATTAGTCTAAACTTGATTAAAATGGATATTTCCAACCATAATTGACATTCTTCGGCTGAAGCTTAACGAGAGCCTGCATCTGGAATTACCCCTATAAGGTATTAGGAGTGCTTCATCAGCAGATTACCAATACACTCTTTAACTCCTTCACTGCTTTTGACGTACATGTACGTTAAAAGGAGTAACCTTGCCTTTAATGCGGATTCACACACTGAGCCCAAATCTTTCCCTGCGTATGATGACTGACTTAAACAACCATCATGTGCTTTTAACAGCTGTGGGTGGAATGAAGACATGCACGCAGCTGTTAATCTGTTAAATGCCACTGTTAATTTCTGACATTGACATTTAACACATGCCAGTCCTGAGCATGTCATTCCACCCACCCCATCGGCATGCCGCTGTCATGATCACAGGGCGCAGATGGGATGCCATGACACACGGAGGTCTGCTGATGACAAGCTGTGCCTGTCATTATGATGCTCCTGTGAAATCCAGCCTGTAGCCGTGAATTTCGCTATACATAGTACTGCTATGTATAGTACAAGAGATCAGGCGATCAAAGCTTCAAGTCCCACAAGGGGACTAAGAAATACAGTAAAAAGTGAAAAAAAAGGTTTTTAAAGATATGAAAAAAATAAAAAAAATGCAAAAGTTCAAATCACGCCTTTTTGTTCCATTAAAAATAAAACAAAAAATACACATATTTTGTATCACTGCGTTCGTAAAAGTCCAATCTGTCAAAATGTGTGATAAATTAATCAGACCGGTAAATGGTGTAATGAAAAAAAATCAAAATGCCAGAATTACAAATTTTTGGCAACCACAATATTGCAATAAGATGCAATATGAGGAGATCAAACCATTGTATTCGCCCCAAAATTGTATCAGTAAAAACATCAGCTCAGAGCACCAAAATAAGCCCCACACAGCCCCAGATCCTGAAAAATGAAAATGTTATGGGTCTCAGAAAATGGCAGCAAAAGCAAAAACACATTTTTTTCACCAATTAAAAGGAGGAATCATAATTTAAAAAAAAAAACAGTTGGGGAGTTGTCCTCTTTTTGCAATTTCAATACACTTGGATTTTTTTTACTGCTTTCCAGGGCAGTATATGATAAAAAATAAATGGTGTTATTCAAAAGTACAAGTCATTCCACAAAAATAAATCCTCATATGGCTATTTATATGGAAAAATAAAAATGTTATGACTCTTGGAAGAAAAGGAGGCAAAACAAAAAAAGGAAAATCGCCCAGGGGTGAAAGGGATTATGATGCCTGTATTATCTCCAAATGCTAAATGTTAGGGAACTTTTTTAGCCTTCTCTGTCAAGACAGCAACATAGTACCCTTACTTCTTGGCACTTGGGGTGCAGCATATCATCAAGTGAGTACATATCCCATGGAACAATTTTGGCGTAAATGCATATTTCAATGGGAAAAAGAAGTAATCCCATCATCTTTGAACGAGTGTGGAGGGGTCGTCAGTAGAGTACTAGATTAGTCTGGTACTTGTGGGGTTTTCTTGGGCAGTTGTGTGAAGAGCAAAGTGAAAAGGGTGTGACCAAAGGAAAAGTTTCATAGAAAGGGGATCCTGTGGATGGAAAAATCTAATCCTCAAAAGGGATCGTTCTGACAAACAATGTCAAGAATTTTGGCAGAGCTGTTTGAAACTGGGGTGAAAATGCCAAAAGATGCAACATTTTGAGCAACTGATCAATGTTCAAAAAAATTTTTACAGCTTTTTTTGGCATAAAAGCTTTGATGAATCAACTCCATCACTTTTAAACACTAAGAACACCTACATTGTTCGAAACGCGCATTGGTCATACTTTCGTTTCTTTCTATATAAAGACATTATGTGGTATCGATGGGATTTGGCTCAGTGGATAGCCTTGCATCGCTGGAGTCCTGGGATCGAATCCCACCAAAGACAACATCTGCAAGTACTTTGTATGTTCTCCCCATGTTTGCGTGGGTTTCCTCCCACATTCCAGAGACATACTGATAGGGAATTTAGATTGTGAGCCCCATCGGGGACAGTGATGAAAATGTGTGCAAACTGTAAAGCGCTGCGGAATATATTAGCGCTATATAAAAATAAAGATTATTATTATTAAAAAAAGATTTAGTGGTCATTTAGTGGTCATTCATAGTGGAAAAATCACAAAGCGTGCTGTGTGTGTATGCTACCAGTGATATGTTTGAAGGGGGCTGGCTGAATGGTTCATTTCAATAACTAAAGGCCCCGTTACACATAATGATGTCCCAGCGATCCCACCAATGATCCGACATGGATGGGATCACTGGGACATCGTTGGGCTGATCGCTGGTGAGCTGTCACATAGACAGCCCCTCCAGCGATCAGGACCAGCGAGCAAGCTGATTTCCAGTGTAAACAGCGGGTATCTAAGAGCCGCGCGGCTCTTAGTTACCCGCTGTTTACCTTGGAAACCAGCTGTCAGCTGCACAATTACTCAGTCACATTAAATGTATCTCAGTCACAACCCTTTAGGCCAGTTTTCACACGTTCAGATAATTCCGATACCGGTAAACACGGTACCGGAGCTATCCGTGTCCGTAGGTCCATGTGGACACGTGGTACCTCCATGTGGCACATGTGTGGCAACCGTGTGCCGCACGTGAGCCGCATCAGGACCACACTGATGGCCGCCGGAAAAAACGCTACAGTAAGCGCTGGTGCTGACCGCGGCTGACATCCTGCTCTGCTTACAGGAGAGCAGAATGAATGAAAACCCGACATGGGGTCCCCCGCTGTTTATGAACCAACCCCCGTAAATCCATCTCGGGGGTTAATACGTTTACAGGCGAAGCGCTGATAACACAGCCGCTCCCGACTGTAAATGACTGGGGAATGAATGGAAGCAGCCAGCGCATGCTCAGTAAATAGTGGCTCTGCTGTAACACCATGCTTGAATCAGCAGCAAGCAGACTCTCCAGGGACTAAAGGCCCCGTCTCACTAAGCGACTTACCAGCGATCCCGACACCAATATGAAGGTGTCAGGATCGCTGGTAAATCGCTATGTGATCGCTGGTGAGCTGTCACACAGACAGCTTCACCAGCGATCAGCACAGCGATGCCGAGCGTGCGGCATCGCTGGCCATCCTGTAAAAAATAGAATCAAAATAAAAAATATAGTTATTCTCACCTTCCGACGTCGCGTTCAGCCATCCCGCCTCTCTCCATGCTCCGGTCCCAGTGATCCTTTGCGAGAATGACCGCGAGATGTCACAGTCTCGCGGGATAACAAAGTCTCGCGGTCATTCGTGCAAAGGATCACTGGGACCGGAGCGTGGAGAGAGGCAGGATGGCTGAACGGGACGTCGGAAGGTGAGAATAACTATTTTTTTTTTTTTTTTTATTAATTTTTACACCTGATCGCTGGTCTCCCGCTGTCACACACAGCGATGCGTGCTGGCCAGCGGGAGACCAGCGACCAAAGAAATGTCCAGAGGTTTCTTGCAGCGATCAGCGATACCGGCAGGGGGGCCGCTCGCTGATCGCTGTCACACACAGCGATCTCGCTGGTGAGATCGCTGTTATGTCACAAAAGTTGTGACTCAGCAGCGATCTCACTACCGAGATTGCTTAGTGAGACGGGGCCTTAAGTCCTGTATTTTGCCTACTGAGCATACCCGTGGGACGACCTCTCATTGGAGGTCGGAGATCACATGCACAGGTCCCGCTCCTGCTCGGATTGGTCCACCACTGGGAAGGTCCTGGAAGAACGCCACTATAAAAGAGTCGCATGGCTGCTTGGCCATGCTCTAGAATAGACTATTATGCTAAAGGTGTGTATGATGATGGATGCATGTATCTGGAGACTGACTCATTTGAAACCCCTACCCTTGGTTGTGCCTGTTGTTAGGGTCTAGTGGTTAGAGTCAGCGCCTGTCAGTGGCTAGGCTTTAGGCCACAGTGCTCCAGGTCAGCACCTCAAGTAGCGCCATATTGTGCCATCCAGCGCAAGGCACATAAGTGCCGCATCTACGGCAGTGCCGAGTGCTGGTGAGTCTAGAGGGACTCTGACCCTGTGTCTTGGGGAAGAGTCCTGTGACTTTACACCAACGCTCACTTCACCAAGCTCTGTGAGCTTAACAGGCTTTGGTGATTATATTCGGCGGTAGTGCGGCTCTGTGAGGCAACAGAATCCGCCTCGTACACACCGGGTGATATTAACACGCGTGTGTTCGCTTTTTACACCGCCATATAGTATCTGCCATTACTTAGCTGCAGTATTCCATCTCTGCACTGTGGACCCCAGGCTGCGAACGCACCTCATTATCATTTTATTATTTGGTGCGTTCCGCCAGCCTAACAGTATACTAGCGCCAGGGCTGGCTAGTAATGGCAGATGAGCAGCGACTCCACAGGTGCATCCAGCAGCTGGAGGGCAGGTTGGCGACTCTCGAGCGCTCTACCTCAGCTGTGGATCTTACGGCGGTTGCTATTCAGGCATCCACGGAGGCTGTCTCCCGTGTGCCCACTGCCATTCCTGCCTTGACTTTATCCCACCTCCCACTGCCCGAGAAGCTCTCGGGCGATAGTGCTTTTTGTATGGGTTTCGTGAGCCAGTGCACTATACAGCTGGAGCTACTGGCTGCACGATTCCCCTCTGAGCTGGCTAAGGTGGGATTTATGATTTCCCTCTTGTCGGGCAGGGCTTTGGAGTGGGCCACACCGCTGTGGGATCGTGGTGATCATGTGTTACAGAGTGCCTCGCAGTTCTTGGGCACTCTGAAGCAGGTCTTCCTGGGACCGCGAGGCACCCATGATATTGCGCTCCGGCTGCTGGCATTGTCACAGGGCTCGTCCATGGACAGCCATTTTGCAATCCAGTTGCGGACGCTGGCCTCTGAGTTGGAGTGGCCAGATAAGGTCCTCTGTTATGAGCTCATTTTCTGCTCCTCCAGTTGAGAGTTCTCCTTCCGTTCTCCCTCTGGTGGTGACAGGAGGTAGTGAGGTTGGTTTAAGTGGTAGTGATCTGCCACCTGATGAGAAGGATAATGATTGGATCTCTGGAGTATCAGACTGGATATAAGACAGCCGATGCCCTATCCTGCTGCTGGTGATTCAGTCTGCTTCTCAGGTCTTGGACTTCAGCTCTCTTCCAGTCTTCTTAAGTTTGTTTTTTGCTAATGTTCACACTGGCGCTTGTTGGTCAATTCAGTTTCTTGTGTGGTCAGTTGTTCCCTGCTGGGGCTATGCTGAACTTCCACTCCTATTTATCTGTATTTGCCAATTTGCCTTTTTGTCCCTTATTAGATTGGCCTCTTTTTGCTCTGTTTCAGAATATTTCAGAGTGGGAGAAGTCTAGTGACTTCAGGGTTAATTTTGCTATCAGACGTGTTGGACATTATTTTTGGTGGGGTTTTTTGGCAGATTGCAGACAGTGGCTTTCCTTTCCTGTCCTTTCTAGTTAGTCGGGCCCCATCGTTTGCTCAGCCTATTTTCCTGCCTGTGTATGTGTTTTCATCTTGCTTCACCGTCAATACATGTGTGGGGGCTGTCTTTTCCTTTGGGGTCTGCTCTGGGGCAGTTAGTGTTCCCTTTTCTTTCTTTAGGTTTGGGTAGTCCTCCGGCGGTGACGAGGCATCTAGGAACAACGTAGGAACGCTCCACTGCTACTATTAGTTGTGTGGTTAAGATCAGGGATCTGCAATCTGCATAGTGACCAACCTCTCTGGTTTTCTGGGACTTAGCTTTTTGTTGTTCCTCCTCGGTGACCCTTTCATAACAGTCCTCAGTCCGACATTCTGGAGAGGTTTGGCTGACCATGTGAAGGATGCCCTGGCCACCAAGGAGATTCCCGCCACCCTGTAGGAGCTTATCACCGTCTCCACCCGTATTGACCTTCACTTTGCCGAGAGAAGGTTGGAGCGGTCCCTGTGTAGGCAGAGGTTTAGGTTGGCACCCAGTTTTGCTAAACCTCTGGAATCTCCCGATCGGGCGTCCGAGCGTCAGGGGGCTTCCCATGAGGGATCCAGGATCCAGTCCGCTCGAGCTCCTGTGACCTGTCATCTTTGCCGGCAGTCCGGTCACCTTGCCAACCAGTGCCCACAGCTGCTGGGAAAATGCTTCTGCCTAGTGGCCGTAGGAGGCGGCGCAATAGAATCAGCAGCGTTTTCCGCAAAGCTGTCCTTTAAAGGGACACTTGAGTTCGGTTCTTCCACTCTGGCAGTGGAGGTTTGCGTGGATTCTGGAGCGGAGGGCAATTTTATGTCGTCTGCCTTCGCTCAACGGCACGCAATTCCCTTGGTTATGATATCTAAACCAGTCACCGTCAGGGTGGTGAATGGCGCAACTCTACCCTCACAGATTACCCACCAGACCCCCCCTTGTTACTCTCGGTGTCTCCATCTCATCCGGAGACGATATCCCTCCTCATCATGCCCGAGGGTATTGACCAGGTTCTTCTAGGGGTCCCATGGTTGCGGTATTACTCTCCCCATATAGAGTGGTCCTCGGGGATGATTCTTGGGTGGAGTAAATCATGTGAGGGTAGATGTATGAGGGAGTGCGTTCAGGTTGCCTCCACCGAGGTCCCCGCAGACCTCTCTTCGCTCCCCAAGCACTATCGTCAGTATGCAGATGTGTTTTCCAAAATGGCGGCGGAGACCCTTCCACCGCATCGCCCCTATGACTGTCCTATTGACCTCTTGCAGGGAGCTGAGCCTCAGCGGGGTCGAGTCTACCCCTTGTCTCTCCCGGAGACAGAGGCCATGTCTCAATACATCAGGGAGAATCTGGCAAGAGGATTCATTAGGAAGTCAGTATCACCAGCGGGGGCGGGATTCTTCTTCGTCCAGAAGAAGAATGGAGAAGAACAAATATCCTCTGCACCTGATATCGGAACTGTTCGATGGATTACAGAGAGCAAGAGTCTTCACCAATCTGCGGGGGGCCTTTAACCTGATATGCAGCATCCGTGAGGGGGACGAATGGAAGACTGCATTTAACACCAGGGATGGGCACTACGAATACCTGGTGATGCCCTTCGGGCTCTGTAATGCCCAAGCCGTCTTCCAAGACTTTGTGAACGATATCTTCCGGGATATGCTTACCACCTTGTTAGTAGTCTATTTGGATGATATACTAATCTACTCTCCAGATATTGACTCCCACCGGAGAGACGTTTGCAAAGTCTTCGACCTCCTGCGGGCAAAGTCCCTCTATGCAAAGTTAGAGAAGTGTGTGTTTGATCAGGAGTCCTTGCCTTTCCTGGGCTATAGCATCTCCGCCCAGGGATTGGCCATGGATACTGCCAAACTACAGGCGGTGATGGATTGGCAGGAGCCCCATTCTCTTAAAGCGGTACAGCGCTTTATGGGGTTCATAAATTACTACTCACAATTTATCCCCCACTTCTCGACTTTGGTAGCTCCCTTGGTGGCCCTCACCAAGAAGGGAGCGAATCCCAAGTTATTGTCAAAACCTGTGTCCAAGGCCTTCTCCTCCATTAAGTCCCATTTCGTTAGCGTTCCCATTCTACATCGCCCCGATGTAGATAAGCCCTTCATTCTGGAGGTGGATGCCTCTTCCGTCAGTGTTGGAGCGGTCCTGTTCCAAAAGGATATGCAAGGTTGGAAGAACCCATGCTTCTTTTTCTCCAAGACCTTTACACCGGCGGAGAGGAATTATTCCATCGGGGACAGGGAGTTGCTAGCGATGAAGTTGGCCTTTTCGGAGTGGAGACACCTCCTGGAGGGAACTCGCCACTCTTTCCAGGTGTTCACTGACCATAAGAATTTGGTATATTTGCAGATGGCCCAGCGGGTGGACTCCCGCCAGGCCAGATGGTCCCTGTTCTTCTCCCGGTTCCACTTAACTCTGCATTTTCTCTCTGGGGAGAAGAACGTCCAAGCCGATGCTCGCTCCCACTCCGTGGTGTCATCGGAGGAGGAGCCTTGGCTGATTGTCCCTTCTGAGAGCCTGAGGACCGTGGCTCCGGTTGCTCTTGAGTCTGTACCTCCGGGCAAGACATTTGTCCCTGCCCGTCTGCGACTGGAGGTCCATTCTTGGGCTCACTCGTCCAGGGTGGGTGGACATTTTGGGACAAAATGGACCTCTGAGCTCCTGGCGAGGACTGGTGGCCGCATATGGCCCGTGACGTCAGGGACTGCATTCAGGCGTGTGTTTCCTGCGCCCAAAATACGTCCCCTCGGCAACAGCCCGCTGGGCTACTTCACCCCCTGCCAGTGGCGGACAGGCCCTGGGAGATGGTCAGCATGGACTTTGTGGTGGGTCTGCCCAAGTCCAGGGGCAGCACGGTTATCTGGGTTGTCACCGACCATTTCTCTAAAATGGTGCATCTGGTGCCTGTCACGAGGTTAACTTCTGCACGGGGTCTGTCAGCACTGTTTATTAGGCATATCTTTTGCCTTCATGGTATGCCGGATAAGGTAGTCAGTGACCGGGGCCCCCAGTTTGCATCTCTGTTCTGGAGAGAACTCTGTAGTTTTCTCAGCATTGAGCTGAATCTCTCCTCGGGCCTATCATCCCGAGACGAAAGAGTTGGTAGAAAGGGCCAACCAGACCCTGGTCACATATCTACGACACTTTGTCTCAGCAAGGCAGGAAAACTGGGCATCCCTGCTACCATGGGCGGAGTTTGCGTTGAACAATACTGTGGCCGATTCCACCGGTCAGACCCCATTCCTCCTCAATTACGGCCAGCATCCGCGCGTCCCTGTTCCCATGCCCGTGTCTTCCACTGATTCTAGGGTGGCAGACTGGGTGGTGGAGGCACGTAACGTTTGGGACCACACTCAGGATGTCATCCAGGCCTCCAAGGAGAGAATGAGGGTTTCCGCTGATGCACACCGGCACCCCACTCCTACCTTCTCCCCTGGAGACTTACTGTGGCTCTCTGCCCATAACATCAAGCTGCGGGTCGAGTCCACTAAGTTCGCACCTCGCTACATTGGTCCTTTCAAGGTCCTCAAACAGGTCAACCCTGTAGTCTACCGGCTGGCCCTTCCCCCAGTCCTGGGTATCACTGATACCTTCCACGTTTCTCTCCTCAAGCCCATTCACATGTCGCGGTTCTCCGAGTCATCTGCCGAGACATCAAGCTTGTCCTCAGATGAGTTTGAGATGAACGCTATTGTGGACTGTAAGGTGGTACATGGAAAAAGTATTATCTGGTGGATTGGAGGGGTCATGGCCCAGAGGATCAGACCTGGGAGCCAGTGGAGAACATCCACGCTCCACTACTCATTGCAGCCTTTGAGCATAGCGAGGCTCAGGGGGGGTAATGTTAGGCGTCGAGTTTATCCTACTGCACAGGGGAAATCTCAAGCCACGTCCTCTGCAGCCACAGAGATTCCTGCTCAGCAGAGGCGTCGGTCCAGACGTCTTGCCCAGGCTAATGCTAGGCGTCTGATTGCTCCTTCAGGCTCTGCTGTAACACCATGCTTGAATCAGCAGCAAGCAGACGCTCCAGGGACTAAGTCCTGTATTTTGCCTACTGAGCATGCCCGTGGGACGACCTCTTATTGGAGGTCGGAGGTCACATGTGCAGGTCCCACTCCTGCTCGGATTGGTCCACCACTGGGAAGGTCCAGGAAGGACGCCACTATAAAAGAGTCGCATGGCCGCTCGGCCATGCGCTAGTATAGACTCTTATGCTAAAGGTGTGTATGATGATGGATGCATGTATCTGGAGACTGACTCATTTGAAACCCCTACCATTGGTTGTGCCTGTTGTTAGGGTCTAGTGGTTAGAGTCAGCGCCTGTCAGTGGCTAGGCTTTAGGCCACAGTGCTCCAGGTCAGCACCTCAAGTAGCGCCATATTGTGCCATCCAGCGCAAGGCACATAAGTGCCGCATCTATGGCAGCGCCGAGTGCTGGTGAGTCTAGATGGACTCCGACCCTGTGTCTTGGGGCAGAGTTCTGTGACTTTACACCAGCGCTCACTTCGCCAAGCTCTGTGAGCTTAACAGGCTTTGGCGATTATATTCGGCGGTAGTGCGGCTCTGTGAGGCAACAGAGTCCGCCTCTTACACACCAGGTGACGTTAACCCGCATGTGTTCGCTTATTACACCGCCATATAGTATCTGCCATTACTTAGCTGCAGTATTCCATCTCTGCACGGTGGACCCCAGGTTGCGAACGCACCTCATTATCATTTTATTATTTGGTGCGTTCTGCCAGCCTAACAGTGTGTGTGTTTATTTAACCCTTTATTTACAATAGGATTAGTAATGGAGAGGTGTCTTATTGACACATCTCTGTTACTAATCCAGGCTTAATGTCACCTTACAATAGAAAGGTGGCATTAACCCCTTATTACCCCACTTGCCACCACTACAGGGCAAGTGGGAAGAAGCAGGAAAAGTTACAGAATAGATGCGCCTTTTCTGGGCAGCTGGGGGCTGCTGTTTTTAGGCTGGGGGGGCCAAGATCAATGGCCCCTTACCAGCCTGAGAATATCATCCCTCAGCTGTTGGCTTTAGTCAGGTTGTTTATCAAAAATAGGGGGGGACCCCATGCCATTTTCTTTAAATTATTTATTTACCCCTCTATTCTTGAGAACCAACCTTGATGAAGCTGACAGCTGAGGGCTGCAGCCCCCAGCTGTAAGTTTCATCTGGTTGGTTCATAAACTTGAGGGGGACCCCACGTCGGATTTTTATTCATTCTGCTCTCCTGCCGGCAGAGCAGGAGAGCAGAATGTCAGCCATGGTCAGCACCAGCCTCCGGGAACAGCGCTTATAGTAGCGCTTCTTCCCGGCGGCCGTCCGTGAGCATGGAGGACAGTGTGAACTGTTCTCCGTCTGCACGTGTGCAGCACGTGTTGTGGGCCATGTGTCCATGTTAAAAAGGACATGTCTCCGTGTTTTGCATAGACCCATTCATTTGAATTGGTCTACGTGTGCCAGTGTCTCTGGTACGTGAGAAAACTGTCACTATATGTACCGGAGACATTGACATGTAAAAGAGGCCTGAGTGATTTCTGAGTGAGTTCTGTTTTCTCCCAGTGTAGATTCTCTTCTTCTCCCGACATCTGTCTGCACTCAGAAGACTCTAGTGATGAGCGAGTATACTCGTTGCTCGGTTTTTCCGAGCAAGCTCGGGTGACCTCCGAGTATTTTGGCGTGCTCGGAGATTTAGTTTTCGTCG
Organism: Dendrobates tinctorius; assembly: GCF_039654945.1. Classification (NCBI taxonomy): domain Eukaryota; kingdom Metazoa; phylum Chordata; class Amphibia; order Anura; family Dendrobatidae; genus Dendrobates; species Dendrobates tinctorius. The sequence goes on along the minus strand of NW_027361754.1, from coordinate 19,152,260 downwards.
CCCCAGCTGCATGATTTGTGGCTGCTGGACAGCCTGAATATATGTGGGAATTCCCTAACAAACAGGCATTCCACACATGTAATCAGCCTGTCTAGCAGTCGCAATAATGCAGCTGTGTCGACAGAAACAACATCTCCGAGCACGCACAAAATACTCGGAGGACACCCGAGCAGTGAGTATACTCACTCATCACTAGAAGACACCATTATACACAGTTAAGTATTTGCTTTTCTTGTAGAAGGCTCATTCATAGAATTCAAACTCATAACCTGTAGCACGGCAGGCAGAAACATTAGTAAAGAGCCACAGACTGCGTAGCAAGGTATAGTGAGAATTTTCTCTGCCAAAAGATCTAAATAGTAGAGTTGAGTGAAACGGGTCGGTCAGATTCAAAAGTCGCCTAGCGAAACCCGACTATAGCATGAAGTCGGCCAAGCGTTCACCAACCTGAGCACCAAAGTCGCGTTTCCCATAATGCTTTCAGGTGCCTTTTCGCTGCCAATGAGCAAGGACGCACATGATGACATGGGCAGGGGCCACCACCATCTTAGAGAAGGGCATTGCAGTGATTGGCTTGCTTTGTGTGGTGTCACAGTGGCTATAAAAGCCCTGACCACCGACTGCCATTTTACTTCTGCCAATCTTAGCCTATGGAGAGGTTTCTGCCGCTGTTTCTCAATAGGGAGAGTGTTAGGCAGGAAAGAAAACAGATAGGCAGAAAAGAAAAAACATTCTGTGCTTCTGCTGATAGCAATTGTGCTGCACAGTTAGTGTGCAGTGACAGGGGAGGATTTTTTGGTGTGCAGCAGCGCTGGTTATTAGGCTGCCTGATAGATGCATTGCTGTGTGCACACTGCTTTTTACACAGCACTCATACTTTTATTCTTTTTTTCTGCACAGTTACCGAGCGTTCATTTTTTCCCACACCGTCTAGAGTTTTACTCTCCTCACACACTGCCGTGTACCGGCTGGTATCACAGACAAATACATGCTTATCTGTGTATGACTCCGGAAATAAATATATGGAGATTTACATTTTTACATACACCGTATAGAGCTGTCCGCTTCTGATACAGTACCGTATATCTGCTGTTTAGATCACGGTCAAATCCATACTGAGACAGCGTGTGTGTGTGTGACTTCGGAAATAAATATATGGAGATTTACATTTCCCCCTACACTGAATTCAGCTGTCCGCTTCTGATACAGTACCATGTGTCTGCTGTTTGGATTATGGTCAAATCCATACTGAGACAGCATGTGTGTGTGACTTTGGAAATAAATATATGGAGATTTACATTTTTCCATACACCGTATAGAGCTGTCCGCTTCTGATACAGTACCATATATCTGCTGTTTGAATTACGGTCAAATCCATACTGAGACAGCGTGTGTCACTCCGGAAATAAATATAAGGAGATTTACATTCCCCCTACACCGTATTCAGCTGTCTGCTTCTGATACAGTACCGTATATCTGCTGTTTGGATTACGGTCAAATCCATACTGAGACAGCGTGTGTGTGTGACTTCGGAAATAAATATATGGAGATTTACATTTCCCCCTACACCGTATTCAGCTGTCCGGTTCTGATACAGTACCACTTCATCACCTGGCTACTTCATTTCCTTTCTGCTGACAATCCCTCTATCATCATGGATGACTACTAGTGATGAGCAAGCAGTAAAATGCTCGGGTACTCATTGCTCGGGTCGAGCAAATTGGAATACTTGGGTACTCAGACAGAATAATCAGCCCAATGTAAGTCTATGGGAGACCCCAGCATTTTTACCGCGTCCCCCGGGGGTCCTTTTAAGGTCTAAAAACAGTGTCGGACTGGGTTGCCAAGGGCCCACCCGTAACAATGACTTTGGGGGGGCCCACTTTTCACCTGCATGCAAATATTACACTCATTCACAAATTTACCAATATCTCTATATAATAATAAACTGGGTAGTTTGGTGAATGAGTGATGATATACTGCATTTTTCTGTATAGATTAAATCAAGTAAACAATGCCAAGTACTGCCCTTACAGTGGGGTTGGGGGCCTAGATCTGCAAAGGGGGCCACCGGGGAATTCCCCTGTTGCCCTATGGGCCAGTCCGAGCCTGTCTAAAAACATCTGAAAATGATGGAAACACAGCTCAAATGACATGGAAACATTATGGCAAATGCCCCTGGAAGCATTTCTGACTCCTAGGTCACAGCTCTAAACAATGTTGTCAGAGTTTCACGCCCTTTTTACAGGTGCACCAAAAAACCTACAAAAACAAAACCAAAATGGATTTTGCTGGGAAATATGTTAAGGAACATCCTTTCCAGGGTAATGACATTTATCTAAGCCAAAATAACCCAAAACAAAAATGTTCCTCCACCACTTGGGCTACGTTCACACACAGCGTTTTTGAGGCATTTTGCAACTTTAGCATTGCAGTGAGTGGATGGGCTGCCAAGAATTATGATGCACCCCAATACCCCTTTCATGAGAGGTACAGGAAGGCTTCCTGAAAATATATTGCATTGAACGCAAGGCCTGGCCTGTCCCAAAGTTACATGCACCCCAATAAGCTTTTCAAGCCACGTACTGGAAGGGCACAGGAAAATCCACTTCACATTATTCATTTTGTACTCCCATACTCTTTTCTTATGCATTGACAGCAAGGCCTGCCCTGCTGCCAAGTCATATGCACCACAATAAGCCTTTGAACCCAGGTACTGGATGGGCCCAGGAGAATCCACTTCACTTCACATTTTTCATTTTGTATTCCCTTTCTGCTTTCTTATGCATTGACAGCAAGGCCTGCCCTGCTACCAAGTCATATGCACTCCAATAACCCCAATCCCCCCTTGGAAAAAACAAGGAGGAGGGCCTCATAAAACAAATGTCACATTACAAATGAGAGGGTCTCCTTGACTTGTAATGCTCATAAACTAAGTGTATTGGCTGGCAAATATATTCCCCTGTGGGGTACACCTCAACCTTTTCCATAACAAGTATTTTACCCCCCCCAGCATAATCACCCACCCTTGTTAAGAATGCAACACTGCTGTAGAAGCATGGAACACGTTAAACCTGGTGATCTAGTGGCGGTGGATGATGAGATGTGGAGGAAGGCCTCATTAATATGCCCAATTTAAAGGAGCGGTTCACCTAGACTTGTAATGCCCATACACTAAATGTATGGGCTGAAAAACATTTCCCCTTTGGGGGGGTACATATTTTTTTAAATTTGGTGACGGGCATCATAATACCCTTGCCAAAAAATAGAGTGGCTGAAGCATGACGGAATACGTTCACCCTGATGTTTGAGTGGTGGTGGATGTGAGGATGAGGAGAAGGAGGACACCAAAATCAGGAATCGTATACCTGTGTGTGGGTGTGAAGAGGTGCATGGGAATACACCTCCCAAAAAGACACTACATTGGTGATTATGTTTCGCTGTCATCATTTGGTGGTGTAGAGAAGTCAGGGCCAATCCATCCCTTGTTAATTTTTATAAGAGGCAGCCTGTCTGCATTTTCCGTTGACAGATGAATGTGCTTATCTGTGATAATTCCACCAGCAGCACTAAAAACCTGCTCTGACAAAACGCTAGCGGCAGGGCAGGCCAGGACCTCCAAGGTGTAGAGAGCCAGTTCATGCCACATGTCCAGCTTGGATACCCAATAATTAAAAGGCACAGAGGAATCACCGAGGACATTGGTACGGTCAGCAAGGTACTCCCTCAGCATCTTATAAAACATTGCATTCCTTGTGACATTACCAAACACCTCAGGGCCAGGGCAATCGGAGGGCCTGAGAAAACTGTCCCAGAACTTTGCCAGTGTTCCCCTGCCTCTGCTTGATTGGATTTGTGTCTCTTTCGCCTGTCCTCATTGGTTGGCCAACGAACTGTTATCTCTGCCGCCAGCTTTTTGAGATGGGAATATTTTTAATAATTCTGCAACAATGGCCCTCTGGTACTGCACCATTTTAGTACATCTGTCTGCCTCTGGAACAAGGGATTGAAAGTTCTCCTTGTAGCGTGGGTCTACGGCCTCTTTCACACATCAGTTTTTTGCCATCAGTCACAATCCGTCAAAGTGTGCAAAAAACGGATCCAGTATAGACTGTAAAAAACTGATGCACTGGATCCGTTTTTTTTACGGATCCGTCTCTGCAACCATAGGAATTTTAAAGGAATAGAATTCTGGTTAGAGAGAGAGAGAGAGAGAGAGAGTCTTTTGACAGACAGCGATGGATCCTGCACCCATAGGCTTCCATTATAGCCAAAGACGGATGGCGCTGAATCCGTCGCTGTCCGACTTTTTGACATAGACAAAAAATCTTCCTATGTCTGTTGTATCCAGCCGACGGACACAGAATTTCCGATGGATCCTTCGAGCGACGGATGAAACGTGTGGCCATCCGTCGCAATCCGTCGCTAATACAAGTCTATGAGAAAAAAACGGATCCAGCAGCAGCAATGGCCAAATTTGGCCAATGCAGATATATGAGGCCTGGCACAGAGATACCACACTGACAAATATGTGGCCTGTTTATTTGAAAAAATGCAAAGTAGTGCTTTATATAACTCGAGTGACAGACAACAAAAAAGGAATACCGGCCTAAATTGGCCAAACTTGGAGCACACAGATATATGAGCTGGCACGAAGATACCACACTGACAAATATGTGGCCTGTATTTTTTCTTTTTTATGCTAAATAGTGCTGTATATAACTAGAGTGACACACAGGAAAACACTGGAATACCGGCCTAAAATGGCCAAACTTGAAGCACGCAGATATATGAGCTGGCACAGAGATACCACACTGCCAAATATGTGGCCTGTATTTTTTTCTTTCTTATGGTAAATAGTGCTGTGTATAACTAGAGTGATACACAGGCATACCTTCCAACTTTTGAAGAAGGGAAAGAGGGACAAAGGCTGCGGCGTGCTCAGCGCGCCACAGCAAATTTTAGGCCACGCCCTGACCACACCCATTGCACAACTAGTCACACCCATGTCCATGCCCCAAACACACCCATTTAGCACTGCTGATCACACTGACTGGTACTGAGGACACAGTGGCTGGTACTGTGGGCACACTGACTGGTACTGAGGAAAATAAAGAACAGAGATAGAAAAAAGAAAGAGGAGAAAGAAAGGAAAGAGAGAAAGAAAGAGGAGAAAGAAAGAAAGAACAGAGAGAAAGAAGAAAGAAAGAAACAGAGAAAGAAAGGAAGAACAGAGAGAAAGAAAAAGGGGACAGAAAAAAGGAACAGAGAGAGGGAGATGGAAAGAAAGATCAGACAAAGAAAGAAAGAAAGAGAAAGAGGGGAAAGAAAGAACAGAGAGGGAGAGAGAAAGAAAGAGGGGAAAGAAAGAACAGAGAGAAAGAGAAAGAAAGAGAAAGAGGGGAAGAAAGAAAAAACAGAGAGAAGGAAAGAAAGAGAAAAGGGAAAGAAAGAGAACAGAGAGGGAAAGAAAGAGAACAGAGAAAGAAAGAAAGATCAGAGAGAAAGAAAGGACAAACAGATAGAGAGAAAGAAAGATTAGAGAGAGAGAAAGAAAGATTAGAGAGAAAGAAAGAGGAAAGAAAGAACAGAGCAAAAGAACAGAGAAAGAGAAAGAAAGAGGGGAAAGAAAGAACAAAGAGAAAGAAAGAACATAGAGAGAACGAAAGAGGGGAAAGAAAGAAAGAACAATGAAAGAAAAAAAAAGAACAGAGAGAGAAAGAGTGGACAGAAAAAAAGAACAGAGAGAGAGGAAAGAAAAGAAAGAGGGGAGAGAGAAAGAAAGAGGGGAAAGAAGTAAAGAACAGAGAGAAAGAAAGAAAGAGGAAAGGAAAGAACAGAGAGAAAGAAAGAGGGGAAAGAAAGAACAGAGAGAGATGGGAAAGAAAGAAAGATGGTACAGAAAAAAAAGAAAGAGAACAGAGAGAGAGAGAACCGAGAGAAAGAAAGAACAGAGAGAGAAAAAGGAAGAACAGAGAGAGAGAAAGAAAGAAAGAACAGAAAGAACGAACAGAGAAAGAAAGAACAGAGAGAGAAAGAAAGATTAGAGAGAAAGAACAAGGGGAAAGAAAGAAAGAACAGTGAAAGAAAGAGGGGAAAGAAAGAACAGAGCAAAAGAAAGAACAGAGAGAGAGAAAGGAATAGGGGAACGAAAGAAAGAACAAAGAGAAAGAAAGAAGAGAGAAAGAGAGGAAAGAAAGAACAGAGAGAGAGAAAGAAAGAGGGGAAAGAAAGAACAGAGAGAAAGAAAGAGAGGAAAGAAGGAAAGATTAGAGAGAGAAACAGAATGAAACAGAGAGAGAAAGAAAGATTCTATAAAGATACTATAGCAGCCCGGCTCCCATTGTAATGCCCACCTGAGCCTCCCGGTGCAGGACATATCATGATCCGCTGACATGGCCGGCATCCCCGAGTCCGAGGCGATCCCGCTGTCCGGGAGGACACGGTGATGGATCTGAAGCATTCCCTGAAGTGCCTCCATGGTTCCGTCACAATCTCCTCCTGAAATTACATAATTTCCGGTCAGCTTCCAGCACGTCGCTTCCGGTGGAACGTCATGCATGAATTTTAAAGTGCTCTTTGGGGCTCCGCTGTGTACTCCTGTGTCCACGGGAAAAGTAAGCTCTCGGCCGGGGCAGACTCTCAAAATCGGGACTGTCCCGCTGGATCCGGGACACCTCATACACACACGGTTCCGCTTTGTATGCCTCGTACACACACAGTTCTGCTGCGTACACCTCGCACACATACGGCTCCACTCCGTAAACCTCGTATAAATGCGGCTCTGCTCCGTAAACTTGTACACATGCGGCTTTGCTCCATACACTTCATACACACGCGGTTCTGCTCCATGCACCTCGTACATACACGGCTCCGCTCTGTAAACACAGCTCAGCTCTGTACACTTTGTACACACAGGGCTCCATTCCGTACACCTCATACAAACACGGCTCCGCTCCATACACCTCCTACCACGCGGCTCTGCTCCGTACACCTCAAATACACACGGCTCTCCTCCGTACACACACGCTACTCCTCTCCATACACCTCGTACACGTGCGGCTCTGCTCCGTACACCTCGTACACACGTGGATCTGCTCCGTACACCTCGTACATGTGCGACTCCGCTCCGTACACCTCGTAAACATGCAACTCCGCTCCGTACACCTCTTACACACGCGGCTCCACTCCGTACACCTCGTACACGCACGACTCTGCTCTGCACACCTCGTACACACGCGGCTCCACTCCGCACACCTTGTACACACGCAACTCCGCTCTGCACATCTCATACACACGCGGCTGTTATGAACAGGTCACCGAGGAGGATGGCAGGAATAGGCTAGGCTACCAGGAAACCAGAAAGGTTGGTCACTTAACAGATTGCAGACCCCTAGTCCTAACAACACAACTAACAGTAGCTGTGGAGCGTACCTACGATGCCCTAGACGCCTCGGCACAGCCGGAGAGCTAACTAAGCCTAAAGCAAGAAAGGTGAAATCTAAACTGCCCCGGAGTTGACCCCAAAGGAATAGATAGCCCCCAAACATATATTGTCGGTGAGACAAGATGAAACACAAATGCGGGCAGAAAATAGACTGAGCAAATTATGGGGCCCAAACTGACTAGATAGGATAGGAAAGGAAAGACACTGTCTGCAATCACGCAAAAACCCTAAAAAATCCAACCCGCCTGATGTAAACACTGAGGTCTCACGACCTCGCCCCCAGAATTCACAACAGTACCCCCCCCTTGAGGAGGGGTCACCGAACCCTCATCCACTCCACCAGGCTGGACAGGATGGGCCCAGTGAAAAGCATGAATGTCAGAAGCAGAGACCCAAGAATTATCCTCCTGGCCGTAACCTTTCCACTTGACCAAGTATTGGAGTCTCCGTCTAGCCAAACGAGAATCCAATATCTTCCCTACCTCATACTCCAAATTACCCTTAACCAATACAGGGTCAGGGGGCGCCGCCATGGGAACTACTGGCTCCACAAACCTCTTCAACAAAGATTTATGAAAAACGTTATGAATCTTAAACGTAACTGGAAGAGGCAAACAGAAAGAAACGGGGTTAAGGATTTCAAAAATCTTATAAGATCCAATGAATCTTGGCTTGAATTTTGGAGACGCATCCTTCATAGGAATATTTTTTGAAGACAACCAAACCATATCACCCACTTTAAACCGGGGACCAATGGTCCTATGCCGGTTGGAAAACCGTTGGGCCTTTTCCTGAGAGTGGGACAACTTATCCACCACTTGGTCCCAAATCTGCTGCATTCTCTCTACCACAGAATCCACACTTGGGCAGGCCGAAGATTCCACCTGCCCTGAAGAAAATCGAGGCTGAAACCCAAAGTTACAGAAAAAAGGCGACATCAAAGTGGCAGAACTAGCCCTATTGTTTAGCGCGAATTCGGCCAAGGGCAGAAATAAGACCCAGTCATCTTGATCAGCAGGTATGAAGCATCTCAAATAGGATTCCAAAGTCTGTTTTGTTCTCTCAGTGTGCCCATTGGTCTGAGGATGAAATGCAGAGGAGAAAGATAACTGAATTCCCAGTTTGCAACAAAAAGCTCTCCAAAACTGGACTCCTCTGTCCGACACAATGTTCCCAGGAATCCCATGCAAAAGAACCACCTGTTGTAAAAACAAGGGCACCAACTCAGAAGAAGATGGCAACTTTGGGAGTGGTACAAGATGGACCATCTTAGAAAATCTATCACAGATCACCCAGATAACAGTCATTCTCTGAGACAGGGAAATCTGAAATAAAATCCATTGGGATATGGGTCCATGGCCTCCTGGGCACCGGCAGGGGCATCAACAAACCACTAGAACGAGAAGAGGGCTTGGACCGAGAACAAGTCCCACAGAACTGCACAAAATTCCAGACATCACGAGACAAGGCAGGCCACCAAAAAGACCAACTCACCAAATCTCTGGTACCAAAAATACCTGGATGACCAGCTAACGCAGAGCAATGAATTTCAGACATTACTCTTTTCCTCCACTGGTCAGGGACATACAATTTTCCCATAGGACATCGTTCAGGTTTGTCCTCCTGAAATTCCTCCAGGACACGTCTCAAATCGGGTGAGATGGCGGAAAGAACTACACCCTCATTTAGAATGTTAGTAGGCTCAGTCACATCAAGAGAATCCACAAAGAAACTCTGAGAAAGCGCGTCGGCCTTAACATTCTTAGTGCCCGGAAGAAAGGAGACCACAAAATTAAAACGCGTGAAAAACAAGGCCCACCTAGACTGTCTAGGATTCAAGCGCTCGGCTGATTCAAGATAAATCAAATTCTTGTGGTTGGTGAGGACAACAACTTGATGACTAGCTCCCTCCAACCAATGTCTCCACTCTTCAAATGCCCAGTTCATGGCCAACAATTCCCGATTCCACCACGTCATAGTTACGTTCAGATGGGGAAAATTTTCGAGAAAAGAAGGCACAGGGATTCATCTTAGAGGTTACCGGATCTCTTTGGGACAAAACAGCTCCTGCACCAATCTCAGAAGCATCTATCTCCACCTGAAATGGGAGTGAGACATCAGGTTGCCGTAGAACGGGAGAAGAAGTGAATCTCCGCTTAAGCTCCTGAAATGCCGAGACTGCCTCTGGAGACCAATTCACCACATCAGCACCCTTTTTGGTCAAATCCGTCAGTGGTTTAACAATACCAGAAAAATTACTTATAAATTTACGGTAGAAATTAACAAAACCCCAGAAGTGGGCTGAACCCAATCATAAATGGCCTGTACCTTGGCCAGGTCCATTTCAATAGCAGACGGGGACAAAATGAATCTCAAAAACGAAATCCTCTGTACGCCAAAGAGACACTTCGATCCCTTAACATACAGAGTATTTTCCCTCAAAATCCGGGACACAGTCCGAACATGTTCCACATGAGAATCCTAATCACTGGAAAAGATCAAAATATCATCCAGATAAATGATCAAAAACTTATCCACAAAGTCCCGGAAAATATCGTTGATAAAAGATTGGAAGACGGAAGGGGCATTAGTGAGCCCAAAAGGCATCACTAGGTACTCAAAATGTTTCTCCGGGGTATTAAACGCCATCTTCCATTCATCTCCGTGCTTGATGCGAATAAGATTATATGCCCCCCTGAGGTCAAGTTTGGTAAACAAACAGGCACTTTTAACTCTGGAAAATAAACCAGAAATCAGGGATAACGGGTACTGATATTTAACAGTGATTTTGTTAAGGGAACGATAGTCAATACATGGCCTTAATGAGCCATCTTTCTTGGCCACAAAAAAACCCCCAGCACCTAAAGGTGAAGAGGATGGTCTGATATGACCCTTCTCCAATGACTCCTTGATATAAGATCGCATAGCATCATGTTCAGGTACCGATAAGTTGAAGAGCCGACCCTTGGGAAATTTACACCCGGGCATTAACCCAATTGCACAGTCATAACTCCTATGATGAGGCAAAGACGCAGACTTACTCTCACTAAATATATCAGAAAAATCAGCCAAATAGTCAGGAATATCATGAGACTGGGGAGAGGTGGAGAAAACAGGAGTGTCACTAAGAACACACTGACAACCCCAACTTACCACAGACACAGATTTCCAATCTAAAACAGGATTATGGGTCTGCAACCAAGGAAAACCCAACACAACGATATCATGCAAATTGTGCAACACCAAAAATTTACAATTCTCTTGGTGGTCCGGGGTAACCTGCATTATCACCTGGGTCCACAACACGCGGCTCTGCTCCATACACCTCGTACACGTGCGGCTCTGCTCTGTACACCTCATACACATGGCTCCGCACACCTCGTACACACGTGGCTCAGCTCCGTACACCTCATACACACGTGGCTTTGCTCTGTACACCTCGTACACACGGCTCCGCTTCGCACACCTCGTACACACGCGTCTCCGCTCCGTACACCTCATACACACGCGGCTCTGCTCCGTACACCTCCTACACGCTCGGCTCTGCTCCATACATCTCGTACACACGTGGCTCTGCGCCATATACCTCATACACGTGCGGCTCTCCTCTGTACACCTCGTGCACACGTGGCTCTGCTCTGTTTATCTCGTACTTGCGCGGCTCTGCTCCGTACACCTTGTACACGTGCTCATAGGGCTCTGTCCTGGGCTCTGTATTGTTCAACATCTTTATCAACGAGTTAGATGAAGGAATTGAGGGTAAACTGATTAAATTTGCTGATGACACAAAGCTAGGAGGGATAGCTAATACTAGAGAAGAGAGAGAGAGGATTCAAAAAGATATAAATAAACTGGAGCAGTGGGCAGCAACTAACAGAATCGTTTTTAACAGGGAAAAATGCAAAGTACTACACCTGGGCAATAAAAATGAAAAAAGCATAAACAGAATGGGAGGAATAGTGCTAAGCAACAGCACATGTGAAAAAGACTTGGGTATACTAATAGATCACAGACTGAATATGAGTCAACAGTGTGATGCAGCAGCAAAAAAGGCAAATGCAATTCTAGGATGTATTAACAGAAGCATACAGTCTAGATCACGTGAAGCCATTATTGCCCTCTACTCCTCTTTGGTCAGACCTCATCTGGAATATTGTGTCCAGTTTTGGGTGCCACATTTTAAAAAAGACATCAACAAACTGGAGCAAGTTCAGAAAAGAGCGACCAGAATGGTGACCGGTCTGCAAACCCTGTCTTATGATGAAAGGTTGCATGATTTGGAAATGCTTAGCTTGCAAAAGAGAAGACTGAGAGGAGACTTAATAGCTGTCTACAAATATCTCAAGGGCTGTCACATTGTAGAAGGATCATCTTTATTCTCATTTGCACAAGGAAAGACTAGAAGCAATGTGATGAAACTGAATGGGAGGAGACACAGATTAGATATTAGAAAAAACTTTTTGACAGAGTGATCAATGAGTGGAACAGGCTGCCATGAGAAGTGGTGAGTTCTACTTCAATGGAAGTCTTCAAACAGAGGCTTGCCAGACATCTGTCTGGGATGATGTAGCGAATCCTGCTTTGAGCAGGGGGTTGGACCAGATGGCCCAGGAGGTCCCTTCCAACTCTACGATTCTATGATTCTACTCGCGCTTCTCTGCTCCGTACACCTCGTACACGCGTGGCTCAGCTCCGTACACCTCGTACATGTGCGGCTCCCCTCTGTACACCTCGTTTACACGTGGCTCTGCTCTGTACACCTCGTACTCGTGCGGCTCTGCTCCGAACACCTCATACACGCTCGGCTCTGCTCCGTCCACCTTTTACACGCACAGCTCTGCTACATCCACACTGAAAACCCCTCCTGACCACACATGTAAACTTCCCCTCATCCAGCACCATGATAACCAGCACTAGTGTTGAGTGACTTTTGTTTTTTTAGGGTCGAGTTTCGTTTCATGAAACCCGACTTTTCCAAAAGTCGGGTCGAGCAAAATCGGCCGACTATAGGGAAAAGTCGGGGTCGTCCCGAAACACGAAACCCAATGTAAGTCAATGGAGAATTAAAGTCGGCAGTGAGAGGAGGACAGGAAACACACCAACAGTGCCGATTTGAATGCCAAAAGCATAAATTCTTGTTACTGAAGCTTGTCAACCTTAATTAACTTCATAATACAAGTTACGCACTGAAAAATGGGGGTTATTTGGCTACAGTTGTGGGGGGGGAGGGCTGGCTCCAGGTTTTCGTGGGTCCAGGGCCAAAGAGTGCCCCTTTAACACATACCACAACTCATGATGCTCCGATACGGCAGAGAAATAGCAGTATAGTACAATGAAAAATACTTCACTTCTTACATCTCATGACTGATATCCATTTTAAATTCTCCAATACCTCCAAAAACGGACAGTATATAACTCCATACAGTATTATGGCCAGCTCTTAGTGCGCTATACAGAGTAATGAGGCCCATATATTTCGCCATACGAAATCATTATTCCCATATAATGTTTCAAACCGTATATGATGAGCTCCACATAATGCTACAGTATATGTTGGTCCCAATGGATGAAGCTCCACTGTGGGCAACGTGATGACATAGGCAGGGGTCACCACCATCTTTCAGAAGGGCATGCAAGTGATTGGCTTGCTTTGGTGGGCGTCACAGGGGTTATAAAAGGGCATGCACGCCGACCGCCATCTTACTTCTGCCGATCTTAGCATAGGGAGAGGTTGCTGCTGCTGATTCTGTAGGAAGAGCGTTAGGCAGGGAAGAAGAAAAAAAAACTGCTTCTGCTGCTAGCGATTTTGCCTGTACAACACACCAGTCACTGTGTGCAGTGCAAGGGGAGGCTATATTGTGGTGGATCAGCGGTGTTGGTTGTTAGGCTGCCTTCTAAGGCTTCCTGACAGCTGCATTGCTGTTTACCCACTGCTCTGCAAACTGCTTTTTTAAAAGCAATCCCAATTTTTTTTTTGTCCTGCTGAGGTACTGAGCGTGCATTTTTTCACACCATACAGCGGTGTACGCTCCTCACACAGTACCGTGTAACGGCTGTTATCACAGCCACAGTGAAGCTATCTGTGTGTCACTCTTTGAGAATAAGTCGAGGACATGTTCCGTTCTTACAGACCTGCACCTACTAGTTTTGTCTAGCTTTCAAACAGTTAAATATATTTGCTGTTTGATCACATTCAAAACTATAGAGAGACAGCGTGTGTCAGTCCGTATACTTAAAAAACACGGAGCTTGACAATTTTACGTACACCGGACAGCCGTGTACGTGCACGCTCCTCTCAGTACCGTGTAACGGCTGTTATCACGGCCACAGTGAAGCTATCTGTGTGTCACTCTGTGAGAATAAGTCGAGGACATGTTCCGTTCTTACAGACCTGCACCTACTAGTTTTGTCTAGCTTTCAAACAGTTAAATATATTTGCTGTTTGATCACATTCAAAACTATAGAGAGACAGCGTGTGTCAGTCCGTATACTTAAAAAACACGGAGCTTGACAATTTTACGTACACCGGACAGCCGTGTACGTGCACGCTCCTCTCAGTACCGTGTAACGGCTGTTATCACGGCCACAGTGAAGCTATCTGTGTGTCACTGTGGAAGGATAAGTGGAGGACTTGTTCCATTCTTACAGACCTACACTCTAGGGAGATTCTTATTCTGCCCAATTCTACATACACCTTGTAGTTTGTGATACACTAGCCAATTTCTGCCTGTGACATAGCGCTCTGATATTCAGTGGGCCTCACACAATCCAAAAGTGTCCAGTGTCCACTAATGTGTGCAGAAATTGAAAATCTCCCTTATCCTGTAGTCACTTTTTTCACACCTGTGCCATCGAGCCTGTGACATAGCGCTCTGATATTCAGTGGGCCTCACACAATGCATAAGTGTCCAGTGTCCACAAGTGTGTGCAGAAATTCAAAATCTCTGTGATCCTGTAGTCACTTTTTTCACACCTGTGCCATCGAGCCTGTGACATAGCGCTCTGATATTCAGTGGGCCTCACACAATCCAAAAGTGTCCAGTGTCCACTAATGTGTGCAGAAATTGAAAATCTCCCTTATCCTGTAGTCACTTTTTTCACACCTGTGCCATCGAGCCTGTGACATAGCGCTCTGATATTCAGTGGGCCTCACACAATGCATAAGTGTCCAGTGTCCACAAGTGTGTGCAGAAATTCAAAATCTCTGTGATCCTGTAGTCACTTTTTTCACACCTGTGCCATCGAGCCTGTGACATAGCGCTCTGATATTCAGTGGGCCTCACACAATCCAAAAGTGTCCAGTGTCCACTAGTGTGTGCAGAAATTCAAAATCTCCCTTATCTTGTAGTCACTTTTTTCACACCTGTGCCATCGAGCCTGTGACATAGCGCTCTGATACTCAGTGGGCCTCACACAATCCAAAAGTGTCCAGTGTCCACTAGTGTGTGCAGAAATTCAAAATCTCCCTTATCCTGTAGTCACTTTTTTTACACCTGTGCCATCGAGCCTGTGACATAGCGCTCTGATATTCAGTGGGCCTCACACAATCCAAAAGTGTCCAGTGTCCACTAGTGTGTGCAGAAATTCAAAATCTCTGTGATCCTGTAGTCACTTTTTTCACACCTGTGCCATCGAGCCTGTGACATAGCGCTCTGATATTCAGTGGGCCTCACACAATCCAAAAGTGTCCAGTGTCCACTAGTGTGTGCAGAAATTCAAAATCTCCCTTACCCTGTAGTCACTTTTTTCACACCTGTGCCATCGAGCCTGTGACATAGCGCTCTGATATTCAGTGGGCCTCACACAATCCAAAAGTGTCCAGTGTCCACTAGTGTGTGCAGAAATTCAAAATCTCTGTGATCCTGTAGTCACTTTTTTCACACCTGTGCCATCGAGCCTGTGACATAGCGCTCTGATATTCAGTGGGCCTCACACAATCCAAAAGTGTCCAGTGTCCACTAGTGTGTGCAGAAATTCAAAATCTCCCTTATCCTGTAGTCACTTTTTTCACACCTGTGCCATCGAGCCTGTGACATAGCGCTCTGATATTCAGTGGGCCTCACACAATCCAAAAGTGTCCAGTGTCCACTAGTGTGTGCAGAAATTCAAAATCTCCTTTATCCTGTAGTCACTTTTTTCACACATGTGCCATCGAGCCTGTGACATAGCACTGTGATATTCAGTGGGCCTCAAAAAATCCATAAGTGTCCAGTGTCCACAAGTGTGTGCAGAAATTCAAAATCTCCCCTGTCCTATAGACACCTTGTACCTTGTTTTACATTACTATATAGTTTGTTGGATTTTGTCTACATTTCTACAAAAAATGAGGAAGGCTGGTGGAAGAGGCCGTGGAATTGGACGGGGGTTGGCAGCTGGTAATGATGGTGTTGGTGGTGGATCTGATGGTAGTGGCAAGAGCAAAATAGGACCGAATGCAGGAGGTGTTGAGCCTGCGTCCGTCTGGCTCCATAAGGCTTCGAAGGCTTAGTTTTCTAGGAGTTGGCAAACCGCTTTTAAAGCCAGAGCATCAGGAAAAAGTTTTGTCTTACATTGCTGACTCAGCCTCCAGCTCTATCGCCTCCTCTTCTGAAGTTGTAAAAAGTAAAAGCACTGAGTTGTCATTGGAGGCTCATGTTCATGAACCACACCTTTCCTTGTGTCCTTCACCCCAACCAAGATTGAAGGATGACGCAGGCCATACTACTGATTACTCCATGGAGCTGTTTTCACATACCATGCCTGGATTATCAAGTCAAATGGTGAATTACCCAGGCCAAGATGAATCTGACATGGAGTGCACTGATGCACAGCCGCTGATAGATGATTCTGCTGGTACATTCACTCAGAGCACTACATTGTCCTCGCAGTGTACAGAGCCAGATTCTGACCCTGATGAGACTCAGGTGCCCCTTCCCGCACACTATACCACCATACACGGTGACACAGAGGAAGGTGCACATGACATTGAAGAGGAGGTGATGGATGACCCAGTTGTTGACCCAGATTGGCATCCATTGGGGGAAGAGGGTGCTGCTTCCAATAGCTCAGATGAGGAGCATCCACAGCAGACATCGACATCGCAACAGCTGTTATCTGGCAGGCCCGGAGCACTCCAAAGACAGGTTCCAAAAATCAAAAGAGTTGCTGGACAGCTTGTCCCGAGGGTCAAAAGATCACAGCGTGCTAGGCCGCAAAATGTCTGCCAAAGTAGGAAGAGTGCAGTGTGGCACTTTTTTGAACAAAATCCTCATGATCAGGCCAAGGTTATCTGTAAGAAGTGCGCAAAGACCTTTAGCCGAGGGAAAAATCTGAAAAATTTGAATACCAGTTGCATGCTTAGACATTTAACCACCATGCACTTGCAAGCGTGGACACAATACCAAACCTCAAGTGCCACATGTGCAACTGATCACAAAGAAGGTAGTCAGCAACGCTACATTGTTTCCCCCACTGTAAGCCCACCGGTTAGCACAGCAGCAAATGTTGAGGTGTCGTTGCAAGGCCACAGCAGTCAGGGAATCCCACTGTTATATCAACGAAATACTGAATCTAGGCCATCAGAAAGAACACCAACTCCATCACCATCATCAACCCTCTCTCAGTCCGCCCTGTCCACCGCTACTTCCACCATATGCAGCTCTCAAGTCCAGCTCACCCTCCCAGACACTATGAGTAGGTCAAGAAAGTACTCAGTCTCTCATCCGCGTACACTGGGTTTGAACGCCCACATTGCCAAACTAATCTCGTTTGAGATGATGCCCTATCGGTTGGTGGAAAGCGCAGCTTTCCGCGAACTCATGGCCTATGCAGTACCACGCTATGACCTACCCAGTCACAACTTCTTCTCTCGCAAAGCCATCCCAGCCCTCCACCATCATGTAAAAGACCGCATTGTCCATGCACTCAAGCAGTCAGTGAGGGGAAAGGTGCTCCTCACAACTGATGCATGGTCCAGTCGGCATGGCCAGGGCCGTTACGTGTCCATCACTGCGCACTGGGTTAATGTGGTGGATGCAGGGTCCACAGGGGACAGCGGTGGTGGGACAGTGCTGCCTAGCCCACGGTATAGGAAACAGTTGGCTGTAGGCGTTCAACCCTCCTCCTCCTCCTCCTCCTCCAGAAGCGAAAGCTCGTCCACAGAGCGCAGTCGTACGAGCACTCCATCTGCAGCTGCCACTGTTGCACACGAGGTGTCCCCCTATCGAGCAGCTAGTGGAAAGCGTCAGCAGGCTGTGTTGCAGACGATGTGTTTGGGCGACAGACACACCGCCGAGGTGCTGGCCGAGTACTTGAAGCGACAAACTGAGTCATGGCTGGGCAGTGTACATCTTGAGGCAGGCAAGGTAGTTAGTGATAACGGCCGTAATTTTGTGGCAGCCATAGCCCCTTCAAAACTCAGCCACATACCTTGCTTGGCTCACACCTTGAACCTGGTGGTGCAGTGCTTCCTCAAAAATTATCCGGAGTTAACAGCCCTGCTCCAGAAGGTGCGAAGACTGTGCGCGCACATCCGCAGGTCGCCTGTACACTCCGTTAGTATGCAGAAGCTGCAGCGATTGCTCCACCTTCCCAACCACCGCCTCATTATCGACATTGCAACAAGGTGGAACTCCACCCTGCACATGGTGGAGCGGCTGTGCGAGCAGAGGCAGGCCATAATGCATTTGTGGGAGGATACACGGCCAGGCACTTTGAGAGCAGACATGAGTTGGCAGGTGTGCAGTGGTCGAAGCTGAAAGACCTCTGTAAAGTCCTTCAGTGTTTTGAGGAATGCACACGGCTGGTAAGCGCAGACGACGCCATCCTAAGCATGAGCATCCCACTTATGCGTCTGCTCATGCAAACTTTGACGCACCTTAAGGAGCAGGCGTCTGCAGCCAATGTTGATGAGGAGGAAGAGGAGGAGGGAATCCTTGATGACATTCAGCCATTGTCTGCTCAGGGACCTCTCCTGGACGAGGTGGAGGAAGAAGAGGAGAAGGAGGATGATGATGGGGATGATTACTTAGGGGAGGAGGATGCATCTCGTGGGGCAAGTGAAAATGTTGGCGTGGCAAGGTCTGGTACAGGGTTTGTGCGTGACTGGAGGGATGTGGATTTGCCAGAAAGTGCTCCTCCAACCAGCACTCGCAGTGCATCATTGACACCGGGAACATTGGCCCACATGTCAGATTATGCCTTGCAGATCCTAAAAAGGGACCCCCGCATTGCCAAAATGATGAACGATGACGACTACTGGTTGGCCAGCATCCTGGATCCACGCTATAAAGGCAAATTACAAAACATCATGCCACAGGAGAACCTTGACATAATATTGGCTAATAAACAAGCAACTCTGGTAAATCGGTTGCTTGAGGCATTCCCAGTACACAGCAGCGGTGATGGTTCTCACACGAGCCGTACGGGCCGGGGGCAGCTTGGCAGAGGTGTTCATGGTGCACACAGCAGAAGTGGCGTTGGAGACAGGGGTTTCATGACAATGTTGTGGACTGATTTTTCAAGTACCGCTCACACAACTGGTAATACTGCATCGATGGAAAGTGACAGGAGACAGCAGTTGTCAACTATGGTTACAAACTACTTTTCCTCCCATATCGATGTTCTCCCACACAGGTCATTCCCCTTTGACTATTGGGCCGCTAAACTGGACACCTGGCCTGAATTGGCACAATATGCCTTACAGGAGCTCGCTTGCCCAGCTGCAAGTGTGCTATCGGAAAGAGTCTTCAGTGCAGCTGGATCAATCCTGACAGAAAAAAGGACCCGTCTGTCAACCCAAAATGTGGATGATCTAACCTTCATTAAAATGAACCATGCATGGGTTTCCAAGGATTTTGTCCCACCTTCCCCTGATGACACATAGGGTGACAGAAAAATGGCTTGCTTTGGTTCACCTCTTCCTGGGACTTGACCTATTTCGCCTGTTGCATCAGCTGAATGTCCAACATCAACATATGCCACTTTCTAAAACTCCCTAACTGTGCTGCCTCCCCCCCCATAGCCGGGGTCACCACCTAGCGCACGACACCGTGCGAGTGCCGTTGCCCTGGACAGGTGGGTAGGCCGACTCTTGGGCGCGGGCACTGGCACAGGGTCCCACATAGTGCAATCAAGTGTCTCTGACGGTGGTGGTGCATACCCGCCGTCAGACACACCGCCGTACTATGAGGGGCCCAGTGCCAGTACCGACGCCCACGAATGGGCCCCCCTTGCTTGGGCAGGGCCCCAGCATTTGCAATCTTTACCTCTCCCTGCTCCTCCGCTGTGTAGTCTGGGCCGTCAAATCCATACTGTGCCTGACACCGTCTGAGCCTGCCTCCTGATGTATAGACATATATTTTGAATGTGTACGCTATCCATACATGTTATCCGGGGATACGGTACCCTTTCTCACCTTTGTGCAATCACGTGCAATCCATACTGGGCCTAACACCGTCTGAGCCTGCCTCCTGATGTATAGACATATATTTTGAATGTGTACGCTATCCATACATGTTATCCGGGGATACGGTACCCTTTCTCACCTTTGTGCAATCACGTGCAATACATACTGGGCCTAACACCGTCTGAGCCTGCCTCCTGATGTATAGACATATATTTTGAATGTGTACGCTATCCATACATGTTATCCGGGGATACGGTACCCTTTCTCACCTTTGTGCAATCACGTGCAATCCATACTGGGCCTAACACCGTCTGAGCCTGCCTCCTGATGTATAGACATATATTTTGAATGTGTACGCTATCCATACATGTTATCCGGGGATACGGTACCCTTTCTCACCTTTGTGCAATCACGTGCAAGCCATACTGGGCCTAACACCGTCTGAGCCTGCCTCCTGATGTATAGACATATATTTTGAATGTGTACGCTATCCATACATGTTATCCGGGGATACGGTACCCTTTCTCACCTTTGTGCAATCATGTGCAAGCCATACTGGGCCTAACACCGTCTGAGCCTGCCTCCTGATGTATTGACATATATTTTGAATGTGTACGCTATCCATACATGTTATCCGGGGATACGGTACCCTTTCTCACCTTTGTGCAATCACGTGTAATCCATACTGGGCGTGAGAACGGCTGGCGAGCTGTTAAGCAAGCTACAGCACCTGTGGTTTGCACACGTAAGTTTTTCATTTTTTCAGGAATGACGGTTAGGCCTAATTCCGGAACTGCGGTTGACCTGCACTTACTGGGAAATCATCGTTCGCCGGTAATAATTGTAATCAGTGATCCCCATCACTAACGTTGTTCAGCGGGTTATCTGCACCTGTAAGCGACAAACGCTGGCCTTTTCAGTGTAGCGCACATGCAGCCACGGACATGTAAGGGCATGACACACCAGCTATTGGCCAATCTCATGTGCCAGAGCCTCACGTGTCCCTCTAGTAAGCCGGACTCGGACCGTGGGGCATGACGGAGTCTCGTTCGTTAACGGAATTAAGCTTGCAATGTGTGCATCTGTTCTGTAGCTGGCATGGTTGAGGTTGCCCGTGTTGAGTCAAATTACGCAGTAGGCTCCACTCCTGGTGGTGCCCTTCTGGACATTCCTTTAAGGTTCAGCTTTGCAACCATACTGCCCACGTAAAACAAACACTTTGCCTTCATGAACGCTGTTTGGAGGGTCATGACTCATGGGAATAACGCCGCCCATTCAGTTAACCTGCTAGAGAGATCCTTCATTGCTCCCAAGCATGACATCACACTCCCTAGGAGGAAGGTAATGCCACTGTGGCGACCGTACTCCTGGGGGCGACACAAGTACACTGATGCCCAGCCACTGCTCGATGAATCTGCTGGTACATTGACCCAGACCACTACATTCCCCTCGCACGCTACACGGCCTGAATCTGACCCTGATGAAACTCAGGTTACCCTTCCCATATACAGTTCCATCTTACACGGTGACAAAGAGGAAGCTGCAGATGAAAGTGCAGGTTCGGCCCACTCGCCATCAGACACACCACCGTACTATCAGGGGCCCTGTGCCAGTGCCGTCGCCAACGAGTGGGCCCCCCTGCTTGCTCAGGATCACAGCACTTGCAAGGTTGAAATACTGTGCAGTGAGATGGAAGATGGGAACGACGAGGAGTCCAGACTAGTACAGGGATTCCCTAGCGAGGAGACTTATTTGATTGTTTTCAATGTTGGGACAGCAATTTTTGGGGAGCACTATACTCTGGAGAATGATAGATGGGGCCCACCATACACTGGAACATTCCAAAGGTGGACATCAGACACTGGAGCAGCATTTACAGGGCCCATTATACACTAGAGCATTAGAAATGGGGCCCATTATGTTTGGAGCATTATTTGGGCCCATAAGACAGTGGAGCTTCATCCATGGGGACCAACATATACTGTAGCATTATGTGGAGCTCATCATATACTGTTTCAAACATTATATGGGACCAATGATTCTGTATGGAGAAATAGATGGGCCTCGTCATGAGATGTAAAAAGTGAAGTATTTTCATTGTACTATACCGCTATTTCTCTGCCGTATCGGAGCATGATGAGTTGTGGTATGTGTTAAAGGGGCGCTCTTTCGCCCAGGGCACATGAAAACCTGGAGCCAGCCCTACCCCCCCACAACTTTAGCCAAATAACCCCCATTTTTCAGTGCGTAACTTGTATTATGAAGTTAATTAAGGTTGACAAGCTTAAGTAAGAAGAATTGATGCTTTTGGCATTCAAATGGGCACTGTAGGTGTGTTTCCTGTCCTCCTCTCACTGCCGACTTTTATTCCCCATTGACTTACATTGGGTTTCGTGTTTCGGGACGACCCCGACTTTTCCCTATAATCAGACGATCTTGCTCGACCCGACTTTTGGAAAATTCGGGTTTCACGAAACGAAACTCGACCCTAAAAAACCAAAAGTCGCTCAACTCTAGTTCACACAGGTTGTACAATGTCCAGCATACAGGCTCTCTTAGCCTCACTTATCTCACCCACGTCCGGGTTTCCTCATGGCTGCTTCAGCTTACTGCAGACGTTCATTCCCTCCCCTGGGAACTCTCAGACACGTGCAGCCATTCACCACAGCCACTTCACAGGCTGTTAGCCAGGAGGCTCCATCTCAGCGGGACCTTCCACACTGGACCAATTGGGTCCTAGCATTCACCACCTGTGACCTACCGTGGCCACATTATATGGTTCATAGCCACGCCCACCGGGTCACATGACTCTGACCTCATCACAGGTCCTTCAAGCATTTACACACTCGTTCCAACAGTGCTTTAAACGCACCCCCTGGGTGGGTTTGTAGGTAACCAGGTCCGCCCATCTCTCTAGTTACCTGGAGACCTCCCTTACACATTGAAACAACACCTCAGCAATATCATTGCTGAACAACACATAAGTCTCCATCCCAAAGCCACCCACTTTGGGATACATAACGGCCATTCCGTATTCTGCCATTCATCCTTTCTCTTGGGACAGCCACACAGCGCCCCCTAGCGGACACAGTGGTTACTACACCACAACACACAAACCCTAATTTAATTATTAGTCAGGGACAAAAAATTACTTGAAATGAAATGGTTTACTGTATGTAAACCAAGTGTCATTTCATGTCGGGTTGGGGAATGATTTTACAAAAGCCGGCAATTGATTTTGCGGCTATTCTACTATGTAGAACTCTATGAAATATAAATATATATATATATACACAGTATATATATATGTGTCTCAATGACATATATATATATATATATATATACAGTATATATGCATTCTATGTGTATATATCTATTCTTTCGTTTGGGTTTTAACCTGTCATAGGGCTCCATTATATGTCCATTTTGCAAGCCTGCGAGAAAATCTCGGCTTACGGATGCCATATGGATTACATACGAATGCTTACATGGGCAAAATACTCGGCCACACCCTGACAACAGATGACATACAGATCACTATTTAGGGACCATTTCTGCGTGTTACGGCCGTAAAATGCGGACCATAATTTTACAAGTTGTGTGTGACTCCAGCCTAAGAGTTCTCGTTGCCGGCCAGCCGAGGAATTGGTGCTTTTGCCAATTCCGAATAGTCCATAGACACATTTCCCCATGGACTTTATCATGAATAGTGTTGAGCGATACCACCCGATATTGAAAAATATTGGATCGGATTGGATCGGCCAATATCAAAAAAGTATCGGGTATCGCCGATTCCGATCCCGGAAGTCCCATTCAAGTCAATGGAACAGAAATATCGGAATTAAAAAAAACCCTTTCTTTACTTGTAGTTTAATTCTACATGAAGAAAAACAACTAAGAATAATGAAGAATGTATTGGGGGAGGTGGAGGAGACATTAAAGGCATAGAGGTTTAGCCCAATCAAATGGAATAGCAGGAATACATTTTTTTTTAAAGATGTTCGGAGTTACAAAGATATTGACTTTGTTAACCTTTTGTATATTTTGTTAGATATGTATGTTTCACTACTTCCATGCTCTTCACCTTCTTTTTTACTTCTCCAACACTTTCTCCTTCATCATCCTCAGCAGCAGCATCTTTTTCATCAACTTCTTCTTCACCTTATCCATCTTCTTCTTCACCTTCTTCCTATTATTCTTTTTTTTACATTCTTCATCTTCTTCCTATTATTCTTTTTTTGTACATTCTTCATATTCTTCTTATTCATCTTCTTCCTATTCTTCTTCTTCATCATATTCTTATTTGTGACAGGCATTCCTGTAGTTGTTATCTATAAAAGTTTGAAGATTACACCTTCCGTTCTGCCTGTCACAAAAGATGTCCAACAGGATTTGTCCGCGTTCAGTTTGGCCTGCAGCAGCAGGCATTTTCCAGGGGCACCACAAGGAGGAACGGACTCACCCCCATACACTGCTTAGTCTTCTTCTGCTTATAATTTAGATAATATCTTTTGCTCTGATTTTTAGTCTTATGCTTAATGTTCTTCTGCTTTTGGTCCTTCTGCTTTTTGTCCTTCTGCTTCTTGGTCTTCTGTCTCTTGTTCTGCATCTTGGTGGTTGTCTTCATGTTCTTTGTCCTCTTGGTCATCATCTTCAGGGTCATCTTTTTGGTCTTCTTCGGTGTGGTCTTCAGGGTTGTTGTCTTCAGGGTCATCGTCAGGGAGATCCAGAGTGAGAACCAAAAACCATTTCCACAAGCGTGAACTTTGAAAAGTAGCAGAAGGTACAAGAAGGCTGAGGAACTGCCGAGAACCAGCTGATGGTACTGGAACCCGGATGGGCAGCAGAAGCAACAAGAGCCAATGGCACAACCGTGGAACAGCTGATGGTGCTGGAACATGGTTACTAAGCAGGAGGTACCTGTGCTATAAAGCACTACCAAGGACCGGCAGACGTTGCTGGAACTCGGATACCGAGAAGGAGGCACCTAGGCCAAAGGCACTGCCGAGAACAAGCTGACGGTGCTGGAACCCGGATGGGTAGCAGAAGCTACAAGAGTCAATGGAACTACCGAGAACCAGCTGACAGTGCTGGTACCCAGAATGGCAGCAGAAGGAACAGGAGCCAATGGCACAACTGTGGACCAGCTGACGGTGCTGGAACACGGTTACTAAGCAGGAGGTACCTGTGCCACAAAGCACTACCAAGGACCAGCAGACGTTGCTGGAACTCGGATACCGAGAAGGAGGCACCTAGGCCAAAGGCACTGCCGAGAACCAGCTGACGGTGCTGGAACCCGGATGGGTAGCAGAAGCTACAAGAGTCAATGGAACTACCGAGAATCAGCTGACGGTGCTGGTACCCAGAGTGGCAGCAGAAGGAACAAGAGCCAATGGCACAACCGTGGACCAGCTGACGGTGCTGGAACCCTGATGGGTAGCAGAAGCTACTCCTGAAAAACAACGTTGCAAGGCCGTGAGCCGGCCGCAGTTACCGTAACCCACAGTCCTACATGGGGTGCTTGTCCTATTTGCGCTACGGAACCAGCCTTTATTACCAGAACCCGCAGCCCACATAGGAAGCACCTAAACTGCAGTCAACATAGACTCGGCTAACCCTACCGCAATACGACAGGACAACGTTTTGGTGGCAAAGTGACGTTGACACTCCCCAGAAACAGCAGGCATGCTGGTACCAGGCTGGGCAGGAGGTAGTAGCCATGCCAAAGACACTTCTGAGCAGCAACTGGCGATGTTGGAGCCCAGGGTCAATCAGGGTGTAGTCTGAGGCCTAATTTCATCCTGTTTAATATCGGTTGTAGACTACTACTGATTTTAACCGTGCTCCAATTAGGCCTCTGGCTCCAGTGTCTCTAGTATCGACCCTGGCCTCCAACACCGCAAGTTGCTGCTCATAAGTGCGGTCTGTACAATCAACACTTGTTCCTGTGTTACTGGGGTTCGGTAACGTCAGTTGATCCCCTGATGTGTGTCCGGCAATGTCTTCTGCTCTGTCCACATTCCCACACTAGTAGTGTTGGAGCCCAGGATCAATCATGCATGGAGCAGGCTGAGGCCTACTTGGAGCAAGTTGAAAATATGATCTATTTTGAATGTGGAGGCAGCAGGAGATATTGCCGTCCACACAGCAGGGGAGCAGCTGGCGTTACTGAACCCCACTAACACAGGAGCTAGTGTTTTTCTCTGTGCGGACGGCACTTCCGAGCAACAACTGGCGATGTTGGAGCCCAGGATCAATCATGGAGCAGGCTGAGGCCTACTTGGAGCAAGTTGAAAATATGATCTAGTTTGAATGTGGAGGCAGCAGGAGATATTGTCGTCCACACAGCAGGGGAGCAGCTGGCATTAGTGAACCCCACTAACACAGGAGCTAGTGTTTTTTCTGTGCGGACGGCACTTCCGAGCAACAACTGGCGATGTTGGAGCCCAGGATCAATCATGGAGCAGGCTGAGGCCTATATGGAGCAAGTTGAAAATATGATCTAGTTTGAATGTGGAGGCAGCAGGAGATATTGTCGTCCACACAGCAGGGGAGCAGCTGGCATTACTGAACCCCACTAACACAGGAGCTAGTGTTTTTTTCTGTGTGGACGGCACTTCCGAGAAACAACTGGCGATGTTGGAGCCAAGGATCAATCATGGAGCAGGCTGAGGCCTACTTGGAGCAAGTTGAAAATATGATCTAGTTTGAATGTGCAGGCAGCAGGAGATATTGTCGTCCACACAGCAGGGGAGCAGCTGGCATTACTGAACCCCACTAACACAGGAGCTAGTGTTTTTTTCTGTGCGGACGGCACTTCCGAGCAACAACTGGCGATGTTGTAGCCCAGGATCAATCATGGAGCGGCTGAGGCCTACTTGGAGCAAGTTGAAAATATGATCTAGTTTGAATGTGGAGGCAGCAGGAGATATTGTCGTCCACACTGCAGGGGAGCAGCTGGCGTTACTGAACCCCACTAACACAGGAGCTAGTGTGTTTTTCTCTGTGAAGACGGCACTTCAGAACACCAACTGGCCTTGTTGGAGCCCAGGATCAAGCGTGGAGCAGGCAGAGGCCTACTTGGAGCGAGTAGAAAATAAGATGTGTGATTTTGGAGGCAGCAGGAGACTTTGTCGTCCACACAGCAGGGGAACAGCTGACCTTACTGAACCCCACTAACACAGGAGCTAGTGTGTTTTTCTCTGTAAAGACGGCACTTCTGAACACCAGCTGGTGTTGTTGGAGCCCAGGATCAATCATGCAGCAGGCGGAGGCCAACTTGCAGCAAGTTTTATATAGGTAGTAGACTACTACTGATTGTAACCGTGCTCCAGTATGGCCTCTGGCTCCACTGTCTCTAGTATTTCCCCTGGCCTCCAACCCCGCCAGTTACTGCTCTGAAGTGGCGTCTGCACAATCCACACTTGTTCCTGAGTTACTGGGGCTCAGTCACGTCAGTTGATCCACTGATGTGTGTCCGGCAAGGTCTCCTGCTCTGTCCACATTCCCACTACTAGTAATGGGAATGTGGACAGAGCAGGAGACATTGCCGGACACACATCAGGGGATCAACTGACGTGACTGAGCCCCAGTAACACAGGAACAAGTGTGGATTGTGCAGACGCCACTTCAGAGCAGCAACTGGCAGGATTGGAGGCCAGGGGAAATACTAGAGACAGTGGAGCCAGAAGTCTAAGTGGAGCACGGTTAAAAATCAGTAGTAGTGTGACTGTGTAGGCAGCAGGAGACTTTGCCGTCCACACAGCAGGGAAGCAGCTGGCGTTACTGAACTCCACTGACACAGGAGCTAGTGTTTCTCTCTGTGAAGACGGCACTTCTTGTTGGAATAATGCATATTGATCTGTATGTATTGCAACAACTACTACTGTACTGTTTTATATATTGTGCATATTGTGAGATTGTTAACAAAGTTCAGTGACAAAAAAAAACAAAAAACAGACAGGATGCCCCCTCCTTCTCTTCCCTTCTTGCTGTTGTAATGCTCCCATGCTGCAAGCCACAGCAGATACCAGACTGATCACATTTCATGCTGTAAGCTGTTCAACCTGGATATGAATAAATCTATATTCTGTGTTGCTGACTCTGGATGTTACGCTGACTAATCTGCTGCTAACACTTCTGAACAACAACTGGCGTTGTTGGAGCCCAGGATCAAGCATGGAGCAGGCTGAGGCCTGATGGTTTTTGAATGTGGAGGCAGCAGGAGACTTTGTTGTCCACACAGCAGGGGAATAGCTGACGTTACTGAACCCCACTAACCAGAGGCGTATCTGGGCTTCCTGGCACCCGGGGCAAGAATTTGGTTCGGCGCCCCCACCAAGTACATATGCACACTTAGCCATGTACCCACGAGCTGCTCTCCCTAATGCTCACAATGTTCAGTAAAAAACTGAAAGCAGGAAGAGAAGCTCGATGTCAAGTATGAAAATCGCATATGAGTGAAGTGTCCGTGTGATGACTACTGGAACCTGCAGAGCTGAATCCTGACATTGCAGGCTTCTGAATTCTCACAACTATTGCACTGCACACTTTTAGGATTCTCCCTTGCCGATGTACAGTCATGTCAGCACAAGTATGTGATTTATATACTTCTGGCCACATTCCGACTAGACATGCCCGGCCTCGCTCTGTTCATTTTCATTGAGTGAGGCCACACATGTCTAGTCAGCATGTGACCGCATGTATGTAAATTACCGGCATGAGAGAATCCTGACAGCGTTCAGTGAGCACTGTGAGAATTCAGAAGTCTGCAGTCACATAGAATGACTGCAGACTCCGTACAAACCTGGACAGCCCCTGTAATGCTCCTAACAAATAAAAACATGAGAATAAGTCAGTAGCACAAATAACATTTACATCCAGGCACCTTGTAGATGACGTCGTCTCTGGAGTCATTCTCCTTTTCTTCTTCTTGTCCAAACCCCATGATGAGTTTTCTCATCCACAGCGGCCTCTGCAGACTTCCATCTTCTCCGGTCTTCTGCAGCAAATCGCCACACGATGCCCTTAAAGATAGAAGTGTCATTACTGTATAATGCTCCTGAATAAAAATGTCTGCAATATACTGTTGCTTCACACTATTCCCCTCCCTCCTCTAACATCCCTCTGTTCACCATACTGTCTCATCATATATTTACCCCTCACTCTCTATACTGTCTGCTCACACATACCCCTCACTCCCCATACTATGTCCACATACATTAACCCGTTCGCTCCCCATACTGTCTGCACCCAACCCCCATACTGCTTCCTCATACATACTCAGTGTCCTCAAATCTCCCCCCACACATTAAATCCCCCCATCCCCACTCCAAATCCCTCACACACATTAAATAACCCCCCATCCTCACTCCAAATCCCTCAGATACATTAAATACCCCCCATCCACACTCCAAATCCCTCACACACATTAAGTAACCCCCCATCCACACTCCAAATCCCTCACACACATTAAATAACCCCCATCCCCACTCCAAATCCCCCACACATTAAATAACCCCCATCCTCACTCCCAAATCCCCCCCACACATTATGTACCCCCCACTCCAAATCCCTCACACATTAACCCCATCCCCACTTCAAATCCCCCACACATTAAATAACCCCCATCCCACTCCCAAATCCCCCCCACACATTATGTACCCCCACTCCAAATCCCCCACATATTAACCCCATCCCCACTCATTAACCCCCCAAACAATAACCCCCATCCCCACTCATTAATTCCATCCCCACTCATTAACCCCCCCGTCCCTACTCCCAAATCCCCCAACACATTATGTACCCCCATTCCAAATCCCCCCACACATTAATTCCATCCCCACTCATTAACCCTCCACACATTAATTCCATCCCCACTCATTAACCCCACTACACATTAACCCCATCCCAACTCATTAACCCCCCCACTCATTAACCCCCATCCCCACACATTAACCCCTATCCCCACTCATTAACCCCCACACATTAGCCCCATCCCCACTCTTTAACCCCCCACACATTAACCCCATCCCCACTCATTAACCCCCACTCATTAACCCCATCCCCACTCTTTAACCCCCCCACACATTAACCCCATCCCCACTCATTAACCCCACTACACATTAACCCCATCCCCACTCATTAACCCCCCACTCATTAACCTCACTACACATTAACCCCATCCCCACTCTTTAACCCCCCACACATTAACCCCATTCCCACTCATTAACCCCACTACATATTAACCCCATCCCCACTCTTTAATCCCCCACGCATTAACCCCATCCCCACTCATTAACCCCACTACACATTAACCCCATCCCCACTCATTAACCCCCCACTCATTAACCCCCATCGCCACACATTTACACCCCCCATCTCCCATCTTCGGTGGTTTCTTCAGCTCCACATTGGAGCACACTTACCACCAGCGCTGAGCGTTCACTCTGGGTGCCGGGGAGTGACGTCAGCAACGTGATCAAATGACATGTCACGCTGCTGACGTCGCTCTGGCCCGGCGGTCAGAGCTGCAATTGTCCTGGCGTCCATACAGACGCCAGTACAATTGTTCCCTGGGAGCCGGCATGCGCACCTTCTCTGCGCCAGCTGTCAGCTTGACAGCTGACAAAGAGAACCGCCGACTCTCAGGCCAGGGCGAGCGACAGACGCAGCCACCAGGGAGGACACTGCGGACCGCTGCATTAGCCTGCCCGGACTGCGCCCCCTGCAGGCTGTGCCCGGGGCAACTGTCCCTGCTGCCCCCCCCTAGATACGCCCCTGCCACTAACACAGGAGCTAGTGTTTTTCTCTGTGAGGACGGCACTTCTGAACACCAACTGGCGTTGTTGGAGCCCAGGATGAAGCATGGAGCAGGCAGAGGCCTACTTGGAGCGAGTAGAAAATAAGATGTAGTCTGATTTTGGAGGCAGCAGGAGACTTTGTCGTCCACACAGCAGGGGAACAGCTGACGTTACTCAACCCCACTAACACAGGAGCTAGTGTTTTTCTCTGTGAAGACGGCACTTCTGAACACCAACTGGCATTGTTGGAGCCCAGGATCAAGCATGGAGCAGGCTGAGGCCTGATGTGTTTTGAATATGGAGGCAGCAGGAGATATTGCCGTCCACACAGCAGGGGAACAGCAGACGTTACTGAACCCCACTAACACAGGAGCTAGTGTTTTTCTCTGTGCAGACAGCACTTCCGAGCGACAACTGGCTGTGTTGAAGCCCATGATCAATCATGCAGCAGGCGGAGGCCAACTTGCAGCAAGTTTTTTATAGGTTGCAGACTGCTACTGATTGTAACCGTGCTCCACTATGGCCTCTGGCTCCACTGTCTCTAGTATTTCCCCTGGCCTCCAACCCTGCCAATTGCTGCTCTGAAGTGGCGTCTGCACAATCCACACTTGTTCCTGTGTTACTGGGGCTCAGTCACGTCAGTTGATCCCCTGATGTGTGTCCGGCAAGGTCTCCTGCTCTGTCTACATTCCCACTTCTAGTAATGGGAATGTGGACAGAGCAGGAGACCTTGCCGGACACACATCAGGGGATCAACTGACGTGACTGAGCCCCAGTAGCACAGGAACAAGTGTGGATTGTGCAGACGCCACTTCAGAGCAGCAACTGGCGGGGTTGGAGGCCCGGGGAAATACTAGAGACAGTGGAGCCAGAGGCCATAGTGGAGCACGGTTAAACATCAGTAGTAGTTCGATTGTGGAGGGTGCAGGAGACTTTGCCGTCCACACAGCAGGGGAGCAGATGGCGTTACTGAACCCCACTAACACAGGAGCTAGTGTTTTTCTCTGTGCAGACGGCACTTCTGAGCGACAACTGGCTATGTTGAAGCCCAGGGTTTACAGTTCAGGTGGTAGAAACATGAGCACAACAGGAGACCTGGATACTGTTGCCAACCAATTATTTATTCTGGTAGAGGACTGGCAAATTCTGGCGAGATCCAGGCCTTGTTCATTTTCAGAAAAGTAAGCCGGTCAACGTTATCGGAGGATAGTCGCATGCGACGGTCTGTTAGTACACCACCTGCGGCACTAAAGACGCGTTCCAATAATACACTGGCAGCAGGGCAAGCCAGCACCTCCAATGCATACTGGCTAACCTCTGGCCATGTATCCAGCTTTGAGACCCAAAACTTGAAGGGGGAAGAGCCATCTGGGAGTACACTGACAGGGCAAGACATGTAGTCTGTCACCATCTGACGGAAACGTTGCCTCCTGCTGACTGGAGCCGTCTGTGATGGTGTAGACATTTGTGGCGGACACACAAAACTTTGCCACATTTGGGCCATAGTGGTCTTGCCTTGTGCTGAGACGCTGCCTCTGCTCCCTCTTTGTGCCGAGCTTCCTCCACTGCCTCGACGCACAGAGCTGCTTTGTAAAGCACTAGCAGCACTGCTGTCGGGTGGAATGGAGAACATGATAGACTGCACCAGTGTGTCTTGGTACTCCCGCAGTTTACGCTCCCAGTTCAACCGTAATATGAGGCTTTGTAAGTTGTCCCGGTAGCGAGGATCTAGGAGGGTGTACACCCAATAATCAGTCGTGTTGAGAATGTGGGCGATGCGGAGGTTGTTTCTCAGGCACTGCAGCATAAAATCAACCATGTGCTGCAGACTCCCAACTGCCAAAGAAACGCTGTCCCCTGCTTGAGTCGTCATCTCTGCCTGCTCTGCATCACTCCACCCTCGCTGTACATACTGACTAGAGCATTGTGTACCTCCCTCCTCTGGAGAGATGTCTTCCTCCTCCATTGACTCCTCCTCATCCTGCTCACAAAGTGTCCCCTGCCTAGGCCTTTGTGAGGAACCACGTACCGCAGACTGTCCAGAAGCAGATGGTATTTGTGACTCCTCATCCTCCACCTCTTCCAAAACCTCCTCCCTTAGAGCTTGCAGTGTTTTTTGAAGCAGGCAGATAAGGGGGACAGTCATGCTGACTAGTGCATCATCTGTACTCGCCATCCGCGTGGAAACATCGAAGGCACGCAAAACGAGGCAGATGTCCTTCATAGAGGCCCACTCAGTGGTGCTGAAGTGTGACCGGCACACATTGCGACTTGTTTGCGCCTGATGCAGCTGGTTCTCCATGACTGTTGCCTGCTGCTCACACAACCGCTCCAACATATGTAACGTTGAATTCCACCTGGTGGGTAGGTCACATATGATGCGATGTTCTGGAAGGCGTAATCGGCGCTGCAGAGCAGCAAGGCGCGATCTTGCAGTGCTGGAACGCCACAAGTGAGCGCACTCTATGTGGACCTTTTGCAGCAGTGCATCAAGATCTGGATAGTCCCTCAGAAAGCTCTGCATGACCAAGTTCAGCACATGTGCCAGACATGGGATGTGAGTGAGGTTGCCTAGGCCAAGAGCTGCCACCAGATTTCGGCCATTGTCACACACTACCAAGCCTGGCTGGAGATTCGCTGGCACAAACCACACGTCGCTCTCCTGCCTGATGGCATTCCAGAGCTCCTGTGCTGTGTGGTTTCGATTTCCCAAAAAAATTAATTTGAGTACGGCCTGTTGACGTTTGGCCACGGCTGTACTCATATCGGTCGTAACAGGCTCCTGCAGTGCTGTTTCTGAAGAACTTGAGTAGGAGGAGGAGTCAATGTGTGCAGACTGGATTCCTGCAGTCCGTGGAGTTGGCAGAACACGTACAGCGCCACTCTCCAGATCTGTACCCGGCTCCACAACATTGACCCAATGGGCAGTGAGGGAAAGGTATCGTCCCTGTCCATGGTTACTGGTCCACGCATCGGAGGTCAGGTGGACCTTACTACTGACGGCGTTTAGTAGCGCATGTTTTATTTTTCCCTCCATATGTTTTTGCAGGGCAGGGTCGGCTTGCCTGCTGAAATAAAAGCGGCTGGGCACGGTGTATTGTGGGACTGCCAATGCCATGAAGTTCCGGAAGGTGTCAGTCTCCACCAGCCTGAATGAGAGCATTTCAAGGGCCAGTAGTTTGGCAATGCCAGCATTCAGAGCCTGTGCTCGTGGATGGTTTGCCGAGTAAGGCCACCTTTTATCACATGTCTGTGCTACCGTTGGCTGTAGAGTGGCCTGGGAGTGTGAGGATGACTGGGAACGTGGTGCTGTGGGTGGAATGTCACTGGGTCTCTGGACAACAGTGCCAGAGGTTCTTCCTTCGTGATCCTGTG
This sequence comes from Dendrobates tinctorius, assembly GCF_039654945.1. NCBI lineage: Eukaryota > Metazoa > Chordata > Amphibia > Anura > Dendrobatidae > Dendrobates > Dendrobates tinctorius. The sequence goes on along the minus strand of NW_027361754.1, from coordinate 19,118,251 downwards.
AGGAAGTCAAACCAGCTGTGTGTGAGCTAGAGGAAGAGGCCCCAACACGAGCTGATGAGGTGGTAGGTGGTGCTGTACGTTGCCCTACGTCTTCAGTGTGTCTGTGTAACTCCACCTCGCGCTTGGTCCGCACATGTTTCCACATATTTGTGGTATTGAGGTTGCTGACATTTTTCCCTCTTTTGACTTTCTGATGACACAGCTTGCATTTGACAAAGCAAATGTCATCTGCAACTGTGTCAAAAAAGGACCACGCACTGCAAGTCTTGGGAGCGCCCGTTTTGGCTTTTGAAAGAGGAATGCTCCTAACGGGTGCCGAAGTGGAGGCTACAGGCAACCAAGTCTGCCCCCTCCCTCTCCCTCCTGTTTTGTCCGTTCGGGGAATCTCTTCCTCAGAGCTGCTCCCACCAAATTCCTGTTCCTCACGCCATGATGGGTCAAGGACCTCATCATCTACAGTCCCCTCTTCAAACATCTGTGTCAGGAACACCGCACTGCACTTGCTCACTGAGCCAGGGCGCGTGTCCTGAGTACAAAGACTGTGCACAAAGATACCTGCAGAGCGAGCAGCAGTGGTGACAATGCATGCTCCAGGACCTGAATCACGTGACTGCTGGGGGCGTGGCCTAAGCTCCACAGAGCTAGGAGCTGCAGGGAAACTCCTAGAAGGGTAACTACAGGACAATGTTACCAAGGAGCATAGACAGAGACAGACACCAAGCCGGGTCAAAGCACGAGATAGCAGGACAGTACCAAAGGGCTTAGACAGAAAGAATAGTCAGGACGTAGCAATAGATCAGAAAACCAGAACAGGTATTAGACGGTACAATAGGGGTAAACTGTAACGGACTAACGATAGCCAAGCCAGGAGGTCAGAACCAGAAAAGACAATGGTACCAAAAACGAGAGACGGAGTACAGAGTGAAGGAACAAGCCGGGTCATACACGGGAAGCAAACAAACAATGCAGAGTACACACACACCAGGGGTCAGACACACCAGAATAGCAGTATAACTGACAGAGAATGCCAGTATGGAGTGAGCATAAATACCCCTCCCAGATCCAAAGAGAGGCCGGCAATGTTAACCCTGTCAGAACAAGACATTAACCATGTCCTAACCATGACAGTACCCCCCTCTTAATGGGGGGCCACCGGACCCCCAGGTTTCTCAGGGTACCTGGCATGAAAAGCCCGCACCAGTCGATCAGCGTGCACCGAACTGGCCGGAACCCACGATCGATCCTCGACGGAATATCCCTTCCAATGGATAAGGTACTGAAGTCTCCGGCGCACCCACCGCGAATCAATGATGCGCCCTACCTCGTACTCCAGTTGACCCTCTACCAACACTGGTGGAGCCACGGATGAGGGATCTTCTCTAACTGTCCCCACAGGTTTTAATAGGGACCTGTGGAAGACGTTAGAGATTTTGAAGGAGGTGGGCAACTGTAATCTGTATGCCACTGGGTTGATCACCTCTACAATCTTGTATGGGCCAATAAATTTGGGGCCCAACTTCACAGAGGGTATTTTAAGTTTGATGTTACGAGTGGACAACCAGACTTTTTCTCCCACTGTCAACGCAGGAACCACCCCCCTCCTCCTGTCTGCAAAATGTTTGAACTTCTTCTGGGATTTGGAGATGTTCCCCTGTACCTCCTTCCAGAGGGTTTTTAATTGTTGTACCATCCCCTCGGCACCAGGGCAATCCAAATCCATACGGGAAAATTCCCCAAACTGCGGAACAAACCCATAATTGACCAGAAAGGGAGGATTTCCGGTAGACTGATTAACCCGACAGTTGAATGCAAATTCTGCCATGGGCAATACCTCACACCAGTCTTCCTGTCTGGAGGAGGCCAGGCATCTCAGAATCTGCTCCAATGACTGGTTGGTGCGTTCCGTTTGTCCGTTAGATTCCGGGTGATAGGCAGAGGAGAATGACAACGTGACCCCCAACTTCATACAAAACGCTCTCCAAAACCTGGCCACAAATTGCACACCCCTGTCCGACACCACGTTCACAGGCACTCCATGCAGTCGAACAATGTGCTGTATAAACAAACGAGCCAAGGTTTCAGCAGATGGTAACGCAGGTAATGGCACAAAGTGGGCTTGCTTAGAAAATCTATCAACCACTACCCATACCACTGAGTTGCCCTTGGAAGGTGGAAGGTTAGTGATAAAGTCCATGGACAGGTGTGTCCATGGTTTATCCGGAATTGGCAAAGGCACCAATTCCCCGGCCGGCCGGACCTGAGAGCTTTTAGAGCGCGCGCACACCCCACAAGTATTCACAAACCTTTTTATATCAGTACCCATAGAGGGCCACCAAAAACCCCTAGCTACTGCCCCCCGGGTAGCTGCAATACCAGGGTGTGCACTTAACATAGAGTCATGAAATTCTTGGAGGAGTGTGGGACGGAATTGTTCGGGTACAAACAATTTACCTGGGGGTTTATTCCTGGGAGCTTGTGCTTGTGCTTCCAGAATCTCTCTCTGTAACTCAGAGGAGATTTCGGCTACAACCACTCCTGGTTGAAGAATGGAGGAAGGAGGTTCTGGAGGGGACACAGAATCAAAACTTCGGGATAAGGCATCTGCCTTTACATTTTTAGACCCTGGTCGGAACGTGATGGTAAATTGAAATCGAGAAAAAAAAAGTGCCCACCGAGCCTGTCTGGGGGTCAATCTCTTAGCAGACTCGATATAGGCCAGGTTTTTATGATCAGTGACGACCGTAATGGGATGAGCGGCCCCCTCCAAAAAATGCCTCCATTCTTCAAAGGCCAATTTAACTGCTAACAGTTCCCTGTTACCGACATCATAGTTTCTCTCGGCCAACGAGAACTTCTTAGAGAAAAAGGCACAGGGTTTGAGGTTAGTCAGGGTAGAGGGACCCTGTGACAATACTGCCCCCACCCCCACCTCCGAAGTGTCGACCTCGACGATAAAAGGTCTTGACGAATCGGGTTGTACCAACACAGGGGCTGTAGTAAAACACTTCTTTAATGCCAGGAAGGAATTTTTTGCGGCCACAGACCAACTTTTTACATCTGCCCCTTTAAGAGTGAGGTCCGTCAAGGGTTTTACCACCTGCGAGAACCCTTTAATGAACTTCCTATAATAATTAGCGAAGCCCAGAAATCGCTGCAACCCCTTCAGGTCATGAGGCTGCACCCAATCTGTAATGGCCTGAACCTTCCCTGGATCCATGCGGAATCCCTCCCCGGATACAATTACACCCAGAAAAGACAGTTCTTGCATAAAAAATGAGCACTTCTCCAGCTTAGCATACAAATGGTTCTCCCGGAGTCTCATAAGCACCGTACGCAGATGATGCAAGTGTGACTGGCTGTCCTCAGAGTAAATCAAGATGTCATCTATGTCATCCAGGTAAATGACTACATAACGTCCAATCAAGTCAGAAAAAACAACATTAATAAAGTTCTGAAAAACCGCAGGAGCATTAGTGAGGCCGAAAGGCATAACCAGGTTTTCAAACAGCCCCTCAGTTGTCAGGAACGCTGTTTTCCATTCGTCCCCCTCCCGGATCCTTATAAGGTTATATGCCCCTCGTAGATCGAGCTTAGAAAACCACTTGGCCCCCGTGAGTTGATTGCATAGATCAGGAATCAACGGGAGAGGGTACGTGTTCTTAACAGTAATTTTGTTCAGTTCTCGAAAGTCAAGGCACGGTCGCAACCCACCGTCTTTTTTCTTTACAAAGAAAAACCCCGCTGCCACGGGTGAGACCGAGGGCCGAATATGCCCCTTGCGAAGGCTTTCTTTAATGTACTCTTTCATAGCTTGGCGCTCAGGCCCGGACAAATTAAACAAACGAGCCTTGGGTAATTTGGCTCCAGCTACTAAATCGATAGCACAATCATATGGTCTATGTGGTGGGAGCGCCTCGGCCTCGCTTTCGGAAAACACATCTTTAAGGTCTCTCAGGTACTCCGGAATACCCTCCAGACCGACAGATGACACAGATACAGATTTTATCGGATTGACAAAAGGAACCGGGTTACAACACAGACCATTATCATTACATCCCCAACGGGTGATCTCCCCCTTCACCCAATCAATAAGAGGATTGTGGCGTTGCAACAAGGGCATTCCCAATACCAGTCCTGCAGGCAGATTATTCATAACGAAACAACTTACATTTTCCACATGAGTGGAACCCACTTTCATAGAAAAAACTTCAGACATAAAACAAATTCCATCCCGGGTAAGAGGGGATGAATCCACAGCCACAATTTTAACAGGGTCTTTTAACCTGACTGTCCCTATCTTATTAAGAGTCACAACTTGGGCATCAATCAGATTAATGGAGGAACCACAGTCAACAAAGGCGGTGGTCATAACAGGACCGCCAGCAATTTCCAATTCAACCTGGAGGACCATTTTTATACGTGAGAAAAAATGTACCTGGGAGTCTGGACAACCTCCTCGATTGTTGCCCAGACTCAGTCGTTTCTCTGAAGGTTTCTCTGAAGAAGGGCAGGAGGGACAATTCCTTTTCCAATGTCCAGAGGCTCCACAGTAAAAACATAGTAGGTTGTCTCTGCGGTGCCTTCTCTCTTTCTCCTTAACCGAGACTGACCCAACGTTCATGGGCTCAGATACGGGTGAAGTGTCACACAATTTGGGGTACAAGGGAGACTCTTGTTGCATCATTCCTCTAGCACGGAGTCTCCGGTCCATACGGACCGCCTGCATCATGGCGTCCTCCAGGGTATCAGGAGGCGGATGTAATGCCAGAGCGTCCTGCAGATGGTCAGAAAGGCCCCTGCGAAACAACCCCCTCAGGGCGGCGTCATTCCAGGATACTTCGGCGGTCCAACGTCTAAACTCTGAGCAGAACCATTCAGCAGAGTGCCTTCCCTGTGTCACACTCATCACCATATCCTCTGCCAGACGCACTCTATCAGGCTCATCATAAATGTGCCCCAGAGCCTCAAAGAACAAGTTCACTGACATACGTTCAGGAGCAGAGGAAGACAGAGAGAAAGCCCATGCTTGCGGAGCCCCCCGAAGTAGGGAAATAATGACCCCCACCCTCTGGAACTCATCCCCAGAGGAGCGGGGCCTTAGAGAAAAAAAAAGCTTGCATCCTTCTCTGAAAGACCTGAACTCCTTTTTATCCCCTGAGAAGGGATCGGGCAATTTGACTGGAGATTCGGGGGACGCTAATGACACATCCCTACCCCCAGAACTAGAAGCCCCTGCATCGACAGCCCCCTGCACAGTAACCACCAACTGTTGCTGGGTATGGGCCATCGTGCGCTGTTCCACATTGAGTTTATGGAACATTTGGGTCAGGTGCTTGACCTGATCAGCCAAGGCTTGTATGGGATCCATGAGGATAACACACACTTTTTTTTTTTCCTTCAGAGGAAAAAAACTGAAACGGTCAGTTATAATGTCAGGAACACCGCACTGCACTTGCTCACTGAGCCAGGGCGCGTGTCCTGAGTACAAAGACTGTGCACAAAGATACCTGCAGAGCGAGCAGCAGTGGTGACAATGCATGCTCCAGGACCTGAATCACGTGACTGCTGGGGGCGTGGCCTAAGCTCCACAGAGCTAGGAGCTGCAGGGAAACTCCTAGAAGGGTAACTACAGGACAATGTTACCAAGGAGCACAGACACAGACAGACACCAGATCAAGCCGGGTCAAAGCACGAGATAGCAGGACAGTACCAAAGGGCTTAGACAGAAAGAATAGTCAGGACGTAGCAATAGATCAGCAAACCAGAACAGGTATTAGACGGTACAATAGGGGTAAACTGTAACGGAGTAACGATAGCCAAGCCAGGAGGTCAGAACCAGAAAAGACAATGGTACCAAAAACGAGAGACGGAGTACAGAGTGAAGGAACAAGCCGGGTCATACACGGGAAGCAAACAAACAATGCAGAGTACACACACTCCAGGGGTCAGACACACCAGAATAGCAGTATAACTGACAGAGAATGCCAGTATGGAGTGAGCATAAATACCCAAAGAGAGGCCGGCAATGTTAACCCTGTCAGAACAGGACATTAACCATGTCCTAACCATGACAATCTGCTTCTCCTGAGTTGTCTCACCAGCACCGTACGCACCAGAAAGTGGCACCTGAGTCTCGTCATCATCTGATGCGTACTGAGGTGTACTGACCATAGGCACTGGCCCACCTGCCTCTTCAGATTCAGAGGGACAAAGAAGTTGCGCATCACTGCATACTCCCTCTTCTTCACATTCTTGAATGCTGCTTGGCTGTCCCCCTCTTTCCAAGCCAACAGATTCAGAGAACAGAAGTAGAGACTGTGATGTCTCTTGTCCAGGGCTCTCTGACTGCCTGGGCACTTTGGCAGGTGGTGAAGAGACAGATGGTTGCTCTTCAGTGCTCTGGCCCTGAGAGGACGTGGAAGTCATTGAAGTCAATGCGTTAGCTGCCATCCATCCGACAACGGCTTCAATTTGTTCCTCCCGCAGCAGTGGGGTACGGCGAGGTCCTACAAAGCTGCGCATAAAGGACTGTTGCCTGCTAAAACTGGGGGATGCTGACTCACTGGTGCCCGCAGCAGGCACAGAATCCCCACGTCCTCTCCCTGCAGAATCCCCACTTCCTCTCCCTGCAGAATCCCCACGTCCTCTCCCTGCAGAAACGCCACGCCCACGTGCCTTACTCCCTGCCTTCTTCATCTTGGTAGACTGATAAAGATAGGCAGAAAAGTACAAAGGGGGGCTTAGTGTGCTTATTCCTGAACAGCTGGTAACAGGTATAAGAAACACTAATTTTATGAAGTGTGTGTGTGGACTACACTTTAATAGGAGCTAATGTGGCCTAAACAACTGTCAAATGGAGTGTTTGGTGAACTTTATTTTTTTTTTTTTTGAAAAAAAAACTAAAAGGATGTGACCAAAGATTTGAAAGCGATAGTATCACAAACTTTTTGGAGCTATTACAATGCAGGAAGGTAACCTACAATGCAAAAGATGAGGCTCCAACAAATCGGGTAATACTAATCTGGCTGCAGCTGAGGGCCACAAGCCAGAAAAAAGGCTCCTCTATCTACTCCTATATAGTGTTTGCAACCAACCAATGTAGATGGATACGGATTGATGCACATTTATAGGAGAATAAAAAATGAGCTGCAATAAAAGAAAAATATGTGTGAGGCAGTGACGCACGCTTAGCGGCCTACAACCAGACGTAGCTGCAGGACACACTACTCAGCGTGAGCTGCACTCACACACAGTCAGAGACCTCTCACACAGCCATGAACAGTGCAGATAAGTGGGCACTAGCACTGAAAGGCTGCAGAGAGGGTCTGCTTTCTACTCCTATAGTGTTTGCAACCACCGTATATAGATACGGATGCATGCACACTAATAGGAGAATAAAAACTGAGCTGCAATAATAGAAAAATATGTGTGAGGCAGTGACGCACACTGAGCGGCCTACAACCAGACGTAGCTGAAGGACACACTACTCAGCGTGAGCTGCACTCACACACAGAGACCTCTCAGACAGCCGTGAACAGTGCAGCAAACTTGGCACTAGCACTGAAAGGCTGTCTACTCCTATAGTGTTTGCAACCAACGTATATGGATACAGATGGATGCGCAGTGCACACTAATAGGAGAATGAAAACTGAGCAGCAAAAAAAGAAAAATATGTATGAGGCAGTGACACACTGAGCGTCCTACAACCAGACGTGCCTGCAGGACACACTACTCAGCGTGAGCTGCACTCACACAGACCTTGCAGACAGCTGTGAACACTGCTGCAAGGCAAAAGAAAGCTACAGTGGTGGATTATGTAGCCTGGGAAAAGCACACTATGATTGTGAAAATCGCTCTCTCTAACTGTCCGTCACAGTCTTGAACAGCAGCCTGTCCCTAACTGAATTCACAGCAGAGTGAACCAGAAATGGCGGCTGCGGCGGCTTTTATAGTGCATCATGACATCATTTCAGCAGCCAATCACAGCCATGCCATTAGTTAACATGCCTACATGCCTAACATGATGTGCCCACACTTCTGAGGATTGTCATTGGCTGAATCAAATCAAACTGGCTCATAGCATTATGGGAACTTCTGATTCCGGTATTCGATATGCTAAAAGTATCGGAACTCAGTATCGGAATTCCGATACAGTGAATATCGGCCGATACCCTATACTTGCGGTATCGGAATGCTCAACACTAGTCACCTGGCATCGTGGCAAGGTCTGAATAAGTCCCTCAGAGAAGAGGTAGGAGCACTCACAGAAACTGTAAGAGGTCTTCTGCGGGAGAAAAAGTGGGACGAAGACTTACAGCAGCCAGGCCTGAGTGATGAACAGAGTGAAGACAAGAAGAAATTAGAGAGTATGGAAGCAGAGATGAACCATATGCAAAAGAAGCTTGTTGCTGCAGAGCATGCTAAAAGTCAAGCACAGCAGGAAAGAGATGAACTGACTGATGTGATTGCCAACAACAGTGGTAAAGATGCTCTGGCTTTGGAAGAAAAGAGGCGGTTAGAGTCTCGCATTGTTCAGCTGGAAGAAGAAGTGGAGGAAGATCAAGGCAACATTGAATTAGCCAATGACAGGCTGAGAAAGGCCACACTTCAGGTTGACCAGATGAATACTGATCTGAAGACAGAATGTAGTAATGCTCAGAAGAATGAGAGTGCCCGTCAGCAATTAGTTCGCCAGAATAAGGAGTTAGAAGCAAAGGTTGCACTACTGGAGGAACAGCTTGATGCAGAAATTAAAGTGCGACAATCTGCAAGCAAACAAGTACGTCTTATGGAGAAAAAACTGAAGGTTGTACTAAGGCAAATGGATGATGAAAGGCATAGTTCTGAGCAGTACAAAGACCTGGCGGAGGAAAATGATGTGCGTCTGAAACAGCTGAAACGCCAGGTGGAAGAAGGAGAAAGAGGCTCAACGTGCCAATGCGTTGCACCGTAGATTACAGTGTGAACTAGAGGATGTTACAGAGACAGCAGGTGCAATGAACCGTGAGGGTAATGCACTGAAAAGCAAACTTAGACGTGGTGGGGTACCATTTGTTACAAGATACTTAGATAAAGAAAGGATGGTGACGAAACAGTGTCTGATGACGCAGACAGACCGTGACTGGAGGGTCAAAGACAACGACTGATAATCTGTCCGCTGGGGTCGGGGGAGGCCTAACATAGAGATGAGGCCGTATGATGGACGGAGACGGTTCTCTCGACCTGTGGGGCAAGGTGTAATGAGTGCCTGGTCTCGAGATCCTGGTGTAATATTGTGTGTTCAACCCCACAAGTTTGAACAGAGGGGGGAGGTATGTGGTGTAGTGACCACTGTGTCCACTAGGGGGGCGCTGTGTGGATGCCCTAGGAGAGAGGATGAATGGCAGAATCCTGAATGACCGTTATGTGTTGTGAGATCATTCTCTGGTCCACCAGTTGTGAGTTCTCCTTCCAGACTCCCTCTGGTGGTAACAGGAGGTAGTGAGGCTGATTTAATACCACCTGATAATGAGGATGACGATTGGACCTCAGGAATCTTAGACTGGATTTAAGACAGCCGACGCCCTAAGTCAGTGCTGGTGATTGCTTCTGGCTTCTGAGGTCTTGGTTTTCAGCTGTTCCAGCCTTCTCAAAGCTAAGTGTTTTTGCTAATGTTCACACTTGATTTTGTTGGTCTATTCAGTTTTTTGTGTGTTCAGCCAGTCTCGGCTGGGGCTGTGCTGAATTGCCACTCTTATTTACCTGTATTTGCCAATTTGCTTTTTAGTCCCTTATTAGATTGGCCTCTTTTTTGCTCTGTCTCAGAATATTTCAGAGTGCTGATATAGTGGGAGAAGTCTAGTGACTTCAGAGTTAATTTTGTTATCAGAAGTGTTGGACATTATTTTTGTAGGGTTTTTGGCAGATTGCAGACAGTGTCTTTCCTTTCCTATCCTTTATAGTTAGTTTGGGCCCCTGTTGTGAGTTAACTTTCCCCTTCACCGTTGATGTCTGATGAACTCCCTCTGCTGGTGAAGAGAGGTAGTGAAATTGATTGGGTTGGGAAGAACCTGTCATCTGAACAGGTGGAGCCTGATTGGACACACGGAATCACTGAGTGGATATAAGGCAGCCGACGCCCTACAGGGGTGCTGGTGATCCTTCCTGCTCTGAGCTCTTGCAAACCAGTTCAGTACCTGTCTTCTGAAAGCTAAGTATTTGCTCTCTTATTTTTCCATGAGATATTGTCTGTTTACTTAGTGTTTGTGTTCTGCCTGCCCTTGTTGGTACAGGCTGAGCTCCATTTTTGTCTCTGGTCAAGTTGATCTTTTGCTCAGTCTTCAGAATATACCTGAGTGCTGATAAAGTGTTTTTGAAGTCTAGTGACTTCAGGGCCTTTTTTCTATCAGACGTGTTGGACATTATTTTGGCAGAACTTTTGCGGATTGCAGCCAGCATCTTTTCTGTCCTTTCCTATTTAGTTAGTTGGGCCCCATCATTTGCTCAACCTGTCTTTCTGTCTGTGTTTGTGTTTTCATCTGCTTTTCACCGACAATACATGTTGGAGGCTGTCTATTGCTTTGGGGTCTGCTCTGGGGCAGTTTAGATTTCCCCTTTCTTTCTTTAGGCTTATTTAGTTCTCCGGCTGTGAACGAGTGGTCTAGGGCACCGTAGGAACCCCCCACGGCTACTGTTAGTTGTGTGAATAGGATCAGGGGTCTGCAATCCGATAGCTACCAACCTCTCCGGTTTTCTGGACTTAGCTTGTATTTTTGTTTTTCTCCTCCTTCGGTGACTCATTCATAACAGGCCCCATCGTTTGCTCAGCCTATTTTCCTGCCTGTGTTTGTGTTTTCATCTTGTTTCACCATCAATACATGTGTGGGTGCTGTCTATTCCTTTGGGGTCTGCTCTGGGGCAGTTAGTTTCCCCTTTTCTTGCTTTAGGCTTATGTAGTCCTCCGGCGGTGACGAGGCATCTAGGTCAGCGTAGGAACTCTCCACTGCTACTGCTAGTTGTGTGGATAGGATCAGAGATCTGCAATCTGCATAGTTACCAAACTCTCTGGTTTTCTGGGACTTGGCTTTTTGTTGTTCTCCTCAGTGACCCATTCATAGTAGAATCACCAGCCATACCGCAGATTCTAGGGTACTCAAAAGCAGGAGAAAATTGTTTAAAAAAGAAAAAAAAAAAGAAAAGTGTCCGAATTTTTTTTATATATATATTTTTTCCTCTTTTTTTTTTCTGGGGCCGTAGGAGGATTTTTTTTTCCAATGGAGATTAAGCAATTGTCTGATCGTGTGGAGCAGCTTGCTGCAGAAGTGCAGGGAATTTCCACTTACCTCATTCAGTCACATGCTGCTGAACCTAAGATCCCCACTCCTGATGTGTTTTCTGGGGATCGGTCTAAATTTTTGAATTTTAAGAATAATTGTAAATTATTTTTTGCCTTGAAGCCTAACTCATTGGGGAACTTTGTGCAGCAGGTTAAAATTGTCATCTCCTTGCTGCGCTGCGATCCCCAGGATTGGGCTTTTTCTCTGACACCTGAAAATCCTATTTTGACTAATGTGGATGCATTTTTTCAAGCCTTAGGGTTGTTGTATGATAAACCTAATGCTGTTGATCAAGCTGAGAGAACCCTGTTGGCATTAAACCAGGGTCAGGATTCTGCAGAGTTATACTGTCAAAAATTCTGAAAGTGGGCGGTCCTTACTACATGGAATGATAGTGCATCGGCAGCTCTCTTTCGGAAGGGTTTATCAGAGACCGTAAAAGATGTTATGGTGGGATTTCCTGTTCCCTCTGGTCTGGATAATTCTATGTCATTAGCCATTCAAGTTGATCGGCGTTTACGTGAATGTAAAACTACACGGGAGGCGTTGCCACCTCTTGAACAAATGTCTGAACCTATGCAATGTGATGGGGTTTTGTCTGGGGCGCAACGTCAGGAGTTTAGAAGGCGTAATTAGCTGTGTTTTTTCTGTGGAGACGCCTCTCATACTATTTCTGTCTGCCCTAAATGAGAGAAACGTTTTGCACACACATTTGCTGTGGGTGGTGTACAATCTAAGTTTCTTTTGGCAATTACTCTGATCTGCGCCTTATCCACATTTTCCACTAAGGCTTTTGTGGATTCTGGAGCAGCGTTGAATCTGATGGATTTGGACTTTGCTAAACATTGTGGTTTTTCCATGACGCCTCTGCGGATGCCTATTCCTTTGAGGGGTATTGATGCTACTCCTTTGGCGGAGAACAAACCTCAGATTTTTACCCAGGTGATAATGCGAGTTGCCCCAGACCTTCAAGAAAATTGTAAATTTCTGGTGCTGCATAATTTGCATGATACTATTGTCCTGGGTTTTCCCTGGTTGCAAACTCATAATCCTGTTTTGGATTGGAAATCTGGGTCTGTGGTGAGTTGGGGCTGTCAGTGTGTTCTTAGGGACGCTCCTGTTTTCTCCACCTCTCCTCAGTCTCATGATATTCCTGATTATCTAGCCGATTTTTCTGATGTATTTAGTGAGAGCAAGTCTGTATCTTTGCCTCCTCATAGGAGTTATGACTGTGCAATTGAGTTGATGCCTGGGTGTAAATTTCCCAAGGGTCGGCTTTTCAACTTATCAGTACCCGAACATGATGTTATGCGATCCTATATTAAGGAGTCGTTGGAGAAGGGTCATATTAGACCATCCTCGTCACCTTTACGTGCTGTTTTTTTTTCGTGGCCAAGAAAGATGGTTCATTAAGACCGTGTATTGATTATCGTTCCCTTAACAAGATGACGGTTAAATATCAGTACCCGTTACCTCTGATGTCTGATTTATTCTCCAGAGCTAAGAGTGCCTGCTGGTTTACTAAGCTTGACCTCAGGGGGGCGTATAATCTTATTCGCCTCAAGCACGGGGATGAATGGAAGACGGCGTTTAATACTCTGGAGGGACATTTTGAGTACCTGGTGATGCCTTTTGGACTCACTAATGCCCCTTCTGTCTTCCAGTCCTTTATGAATTATATTTTCCGTGACTTTGTGGATAAGTTTTTGATCATCTATCTGGATGATATTTTGATCTTTTCTAGTGATTGGGATTCTCATGTGGAACACGTCCGGACTGTGTTCCGGATTTTGAGGGAGAATTCCCTGTTTGTTAAAGGATCGAAATGCCTCTTTGATGTACAGAGGATTTCATTTTTGAGATTTATCTTGTCTCCATCGACTATTGAAATGGACCCAGCCAAGGTACAGGCCATTTTTGATTGGGTTCAGCCTACTTCTTTGAAGGCTCTCCAGAAGTTTTTGGGTTTTGCTAATTTCTATCGTAAATTTATAGGTAATTTTTCTGGTATTGTCAAACCACTGACTGATGTGACCAAGAATGCGCTGATGTGCTGAATTGGTCTCTTGAGGCTGTCTCAGCATTTCAGGAGCTTAAGCGGTGATTTACTTCAGCTCCAGTTTTACGGCAACCTGATATCTCACTTCCATTTCAGGTGGAGGTAGATGCTTCTGAGATTGGTGCAGGAGCTGTTTTGTCCGAAAGAGACCCTGTGACTTCTAAGATGAATCCTTGTGTCTTTTCTCGTAAGTTCTCCCCATCTGAACGCAACTATGACGTGGGGAATCGGGAATTGTTGGCCATGAAGTGGGCATTTGAGGAGTGGAGACATTGGTTAGAGGGAGCCAGACATCAGGTTGTGGTCCTCACCAATCACAAGAATTTGATTTATCTGGAGTCGACAAAATGCTTGAATCCCAGACAGGCTAGATGGGCCTTGTTTTTCACGCGTTTTAATTTTGTGGTCTCTTTTCTTCCGGGCACTAAGAATGTTAAGGCAGACACTCTTTCTAGAAGTTTCTTTGCTGATTCTCTTAATGTGACCGAGCCTACTACCATCCTAGGTGAGGGGGTAGTTCTTTCTGCCATTTCGCCCGATTTGAGACGCACCCTGGAGGAATTTCAGGAGGATAAACCTGAGCGTTGTCCTATGGGAAAATTGTATGTTCCTGACCAGTGGAGAAAGAGAGTGATGTCTGAAGTTCATTGCTCCGCGTTGGCTGGTCATCCAGGTATTTTTGGTACCAGAGATTTGGTGAGTCGGTCTTTTTGGTGGCCCGCCTTACCTCGTGATGTCAGGAATTTTGTGCAGTCCTGTGGGACTTGTTCTCGGTCTAAACCCTGTTCTCATTCTAGTGGGTTGCTGATGCCCCTGCCATTGCCCAAGAGGCCATGGACTCATATCTCAATGGATTTTATTTCTGATCTTCCTGTTTCTCAGAGAATGACTGTTATCTGGGTGATTTGTGATAGATTTTCGAAGATGGTCTATCTTGTACCACTCCCAAAGTTGCGATCTTCCGCTGAGTTGGTGCCCTTGTTTTTACAACAGGTGGTTCGGTTACATGGGATTCCTGAGAACATTGTGTCGGACAGAGGAGTCCAGTTTGTTTCCAGATTCTGGAAAGCCTTTTGTTCCAATCTAGGAATTCAGTTATAGTCCTCCGCGTTTCATCCCCAGACTTATGGGCAGACTGAGAGAACAAACCAGACCTTGGAGTCTTATTTAAGATGTTTTATATCTGCTGATCAGGATGATAGGGTTTCATTTTTGCCCTTGGCCGAATTTGCACTGAACAATAGAGCTAGTTCTGCCACCTTGATGTCACCCTTTTTCTGTAATTTTGGGTTTCATCCTCGATTCTCCTCAGGGCAAGTGGAATCTTCATCCTGCCCAGGTGTGGACACTGTGGTTGAGAGAATGCAGCAGATATGGGACCAAGTAGTGGATAAGTTGTCACTCTCTCAGGAAAAGACCCAGCGATTTTCCAACCGACGTAGGACCATTGGTCCCCGGTTTAAAGTGGGTGATACGGTCTGGTTGTCGTCTAAGAATATTCCTATGAAGGTTGCATCTCCAAAATTTAAGCCAAGATTTATTGGACCTTATAAAATTTTGGAGATTCTTAATCCTGTTTCTTTTCGATTGGCTCTTCCAGTTACGTTCAAGATCCATAACGTATTTCATAAATCACTGTTGAAGAGGTTTGTTGAGCCAGTGGTTCCTATGGCAGCACCTCCTGACCCTGTATTGGTTAAAGGCAATATGGAATATGAGGTAGAGAAAATATTGGATTCTCGTTTGTTTAGACGGAGACTCCAGTATTTGGTCAAATGGAAGGGTTATGGCCAGGAGGATAATTCTTGGGTCTCTGCCTCTGATATTCATGCCAATAGATTGGTTCGTGCTTTTCACCGGGCCCATCCTGATCGGCCTGGTGGCATGGATGAGGGTTCAGTGACCCCTCCTCAAGGGGGGGGTACTGTTGTGAGTTCATTCTCTGGTTCACCAGTAGTGAGTTCTCCTTCCAGACTCCCTCTGGTGGTAACAGGAGGTAGTGAGGCTGATTTAATACCACCTGATAATGAGGATTACGATTGGACCTCAGGAATCTTAGACTGGATTTAAGACAGCCGACGCCCTAAGTCAGTGCTGGTGATTGCTTCTGGTTTCTGAGGTCTTGGTTTTCAGCTCTGTTCCAGCCTTCTCAAAGCTAAGTGTTTTTGCTAATGTTCACACTTGATTTTGTTGGTCTATTCAGTTTTTTGTGTGTTCAGCCAGTCCCGGCTGGGGCTGTGCTGAATTTCCACTCTTATTTATCTGTATTTGCCAATTTGCTTTTTAGTCCCTTATTAGATTGGCTTCTTTTTTGCTCTGTCTCAGAATATTTCAAAGTGCTGATATAGTGGGAGAAGTCTAGTGACTTCAGGGTTAATTTTGTTATCAGAAGTGTTGGACATTATTTTTGTAGGGTTTTTGGCAGATTGCAGACAGTGTCTTTCCTTTCCTATCCTTTATAGTTAGTTTGGGCCCCATCATTTGCTCAGCCTATTTTCCTGCCTGTGTTTGTGTTTTCATCTTGTTTCACCGTCAATACATGTGTGGGGGCTGTCTATTCCTTTGGGGTCTGCTCTGGGGCAGTTAATTTGCCCCTTTTCTTGCTTTAGGCTTATGTAGTCCTCCGGCGGTGACAAGGCATCTAGGTCATCGTAGGAACGCTCCACTGCTACTGCTAGTTGTGTGGATAGGATCAGGGATCTGCAATCTGCATAGTTACCAACCTCTCTGGTTTTCTGGGACTTGGCTTTTTGTTGTCCTCCTCGGTGACCCATTCATAACAGTTATGTATCTCAAGGTGGGTGGCCTTGAGATGGAGACTTATGTGTGTGTTGATCAGCAGTGATACTGCTGAGGTGCTGCTTCATTGTGTCAGGGAGAAGTCTCCAGGTAGCTGGGGAGACGGGTCGGCCCAGTTACCTACAAACCCACCCAGGGGGTGTTTTTAAGAATGCTATTGTAAAGTGTATGAGTGGTTGAAGGACCTGTGATGAGGTCATAGCCATGTCACCTGGTGGGCGTGGCTATGGACCATATAAGGTGGCCAGGGTAGGTCACATGGAGTGAATGTAGGGACCCGGTTGGTCCGTTTGGAAGGTCCCGTCTGAGAGAGATGGGGCTGCCTTCTGACAGCAAGTGAACGCTGTGTTGAATGGCTGCACGTGCCTGGTAATTCCCAGGAGGGAATGGACATCTGCAGCGTGGTGAAGGAACCATGAATGAACCCTGACGGGTGAGATAACTGAGGCTGAAGAGCCTGTGTGTGCACAACCTGTGTGACCACAGGGATTACAGAGCTGAACTCTGTCATGGACGCTATGCTGAATCTATGAAGTTTATGTTACTCCTGTGGGTTTATGATGCCTAATAAACCGCATGGACTATGATTGTTTTATGGAAAACCCGTGCCGGATCTGGTTTTGTGGCTGCTAAGCGAGTATCCCCTACCCGAATGACAACGCTACCTTACACTATATACACCATAATTAGTCCTCAGAAGGACTGTTGGTTTAGATGGATTTGTGTATTCAATATGGTATTATTATTATTATTATTATTATTATTATTATGCATTTATATAGCGCCATTTATTCCATGGTGCTTTACATGTGAAAAGGGGAAATATAGACAAGTATAGTAAACATGTGTAAGGCTAGTTTCACACTAGCGTTTTTTTTGCGCTGCGTTAGGAGCGCACATGAAACGCATGTGAAAAGCGCTTACAAATGCTTGTAAATGCTGCGTTTTTTGTAGCATTATTGTGCGCATAACGACAAAAATTTGCAGCGTTTTTATGCGTTTGTAAGCGTTTTTCATGCGTTTGCATTTTTTATGCGCAATAAACTAGAGAAAAAATCCTTGGAAAATTCTTGCAACACACTCAAGCAATGGGAAAGCAGTGGGCGTGTCTTATGGAAATTCTTTATATAGCCCCTTTTTACAGCTGAATTCTTCACATTTGCTTGCATTTGACTTGACAAACATGGATCTGCGCTGGAAGAGCTTTTACTTTGACTTGGATCTGGAAATGATTATGGCTCAGGCTTATGCCATTGCTTGCCATGAACAGAGGGAGAGAGAGAGGCAGCGAAGACGGCAGCAGCGGCGTATGTGGATGCATCCCATTATTGAACTCCAGGAGAGCCGTGGAGCGTACCACACCCTCTACAGCGAGCTCCAGGCAAACCCGGAGAAATTTATGGATTATACCCGGATGACCCAAGAAACCTTTCACTATTTGCTTGGTCGGGTAAAAGAAGTCATCTGGAGACAGGACACGCAGCTCCGGAGAGCAATTACTCCTGAGGAACAGCTCCTGGTCATATTAAGGTATGTAGCTTTCATAAACCAATGGCTGCTGATTTTTCTTGGTTGTGACATGTACTCTTCCAAATTTTGCAGAATTACAGTTCTGCCATGTTGTTAACTAATAAAAGCTGCGGTAATTTTTTCATGGCATGTATTGATCCAAAGGCTGCAGAATTTTTTTGGGGGGGGTTTTAATTAAACGTGTGTAAAAAAAATTACGTATACACAAATATTAATTATTGTTTTCTTTGTGTTACAGATTCCTGGCTACTGGAGAGACCCTCTCGTCACTGCACTTCCAGTACAGGATTGGAATCTCCACGTTGTCTGGAATTGTAGCGGACACCTGCCGGGCTCTCTGGAATGTTCTTTGTCCCGAATTCATGCCCATGCCCACTGCAGCAAAGTGGTTGGAAATCGCCGAAAGATTCTAGACTGTATGCAATTTCCCAAACTGTTTAGGAGCGGTGGATGGGAAACAAAAAGTTTATTGCAAGTGGACATTGGGGCATTTGGCCGTGGGAATGACTCCCAGGCTTTTAAGACATCGACATGGGCAGTAGGTTATATGGCAACAACTTCGATCTCCCCATGCCACATCCTCTTCCCAACACCGAAGGTCTGCCACAGCCATTTGTAATGGTTGGTGACGAAGCGTTCCAGATGTTCCAAAACCTCCTCAAACCCTACTCCAGCCGGGACTTTGACCTACAAAAAAGAATTTTTAATTACAGGCTGACCAGGGCCAGGAGAACAGTAGAGTGTGCTTTTGATATACTTGTATTGAGATGGCGCATTCTTGGCACATCTATTAATCTTAAACTGGAAACAGTGGATGAGGTGGTCCAAGGCCTGTGTTGTTCTACATAATTTTGTAATTTCTCGAGAGCACCTGAACTTTGATCTTGATGATGTTGCTCCTAATCCTTTGCCAGAATTTACACAGCACCCTCTCAGGTCATCCGTTGAAGTTGGCTAAATGAGGGACCAATTTGCGGCCTACTTCAACTCAGATGTAGGACGGGTGGAATGGCAAGAGCAAATGTTGTAAAAAAATTTTATTGCATGCTGTTGGTATGTTAATAAAAAAAACTGTCTTGATACCTGTACTGAGTGCATTCTCTGTTTTTACACTCCCAATACCATTAGCAAGTAGCCAGGTGTATCAGTGAATTTATGATGCTGTGTTTTGTGCATCATGAATTCACTAATACTCAAGGTTCCCCAACTTCAGTCCTCAAGGTCCACCAACAGATCATGTTGTAATGAAATAAAAAGAGGATTCCATACAACATGATCTGTTGGTGGCCCATGAGGACTGGAGTTGGGGAACCGTGCAATATTACAAGAATGTAGAGATTGCTGTGAAAAGACAAGTCATGTAGATTTGTTGCGTTGACAACACATATCTCCACGACTGACACAAGAAACATGTCAGTAATGGAGATATCTGGTGGCAAAAGTGCTAAGTGTACGGCGCAGTGTGTGTACGGCGCAGTGTGTGTAGTTGGCGATAGACACAGTAACCAATCCAGATTTTGTGAAAGCACAAGTGCACATTTATTTTGTAGCAAACAAACAAAAAAATATTTTATTAGGAATGACCTTTGGGGGAAGTTTGGGATACTTTGGGTGTGTGGAGAGACGAGGAACGACTGGAGGTTGAGGAAGGGGTTCTAGGAGAAGGGGGCAACGAAAGTACTGGGGGAAGGGAGCTCTGGAATGGACAAGGAGGCATGTTGAGAGACATTAGGAGGAGAGGGTGGATGGACGAACAAAGTTTTTTTTTTCTTTTTCTTTGGCGCAGGAATATCCTGCCCGGACCGACTGGCAGCCTGTGAACGCCTTACTTTTGTTGACCGCCTGGTGACGGTGGACTGTGGCGTTGCCCTGTAAAAAAGGGAATGCGGATCCCCACTTTGCTGCTCTGTGGTGGCGGTGCTGCTGGAAGTGGCAGTGGCGGTGCTCCTAGAAGGGGAGGAAGTTGGGTCGGTGCTCCGAGCAGGAGGCTGCATGTCTGGGATCTCAAACAAAGTTCTTTGGGGACTCCGAGGAGGAGAATTGGTGGTGGTTATCTTTCTATGAGGAGTGGTGGTGGTGCTCCTTTGATGAGGATTGGTGGTGGTGCTCCTTTTATGCGGAGTGCTGCCGGTGCTCCTTAGATGAGGAGTGCTGGCTGTGCTCTGTTGCTGAGGAGTGCTGGCGGTGCTCTGTTGCTGAGGAGTGCTGGCGGTGCTCTGTTGCTGAGGAGTGCTGGCGGTGCTCCTTTGGTGTTGACTGGTGGTGTCAGTGGCCCAGCAGGTTCTGTGGTGGTTTGGCTCCAAGCTGGTGGTGCTTTGGCAGTGGTGGTGCTCCATACAGGAGTAGCGCTTGACATAGTGGTGGTGGCGGAGGAGTGTCCAGCAGCACTCAGACTTGGGGTGGTGTAGTGGTGTCCGGCTTCGCTGGAAATGCAGGTGGCCGTGCAGTGGTATGCAGCAGAAGTCGGTAGTGTGGTAAAGTGAGTCAGCGGTGGAACTGTTGGAAATGACACCACTGACTGCTGAACATACCGATTCTGCTGCATAGCCTGCAAGTAAGCAGTGTTGCAGGCCTGTAACACACTCAGCTGTTGCTCAGGACTAAGGTGTTCCGCCATGCCCTGTTCAATTCTACTGAAAAAACGGTGCACCGGTCTGTTGAGGTCGGCCTCCAGACGGTCAAGGCGCTGGTCGACAGAGTGGAAGCGGTGTTCCATGTGGTTAAAACCACGTTCCATCAGGGAAAAACCGCTTTCCATTCTGGCGGACAGCGCCTTGAGGCTGCCCTTAAAGGCCTCGCTCAAGAGCATGAACTCGGGCATGACAGGCCTGTCCGAGGCCCTCTGCCGCTGGCGAGTAGTGCCCGCATAACCAGTGACAGAGACCTGGGACAGGGGAACACCTGATGGACCAGCTTCCTGGTCACCAGCTGTCTGTGTTGCTGACCTGCAAGATGCTTCCTAGCTGGGACGGGTCCAAGGTCGATCGATGAAGAACCGCTCCCGGGACAGGTTGCAGGGTGCTGCTCCAAGTGCTGTGGAAAGAAAGGGAAAACATTAGTATCATGTACAGTCATGGCCAAAAGTTTTGAGAATGACACAAATATTATATTTTCACATGATCTGCTGGCTTCTGTTTTTTATGTGTGTTTGTCAGATGTTTTTATCACATACAGAAATATAATTGCAATCATATTATGAGTAGCAAAAGGTTATATTGACAGTTAGAATGAGTTAATGCAGCAAGTCAATATTTGCAGTGTTGACCCTTCTTCTTCAGGACCTCAGCAATTCTCCCTGGCATGCTCTCAATCAACTTCTGGATCAAATCCTGACTGATAGCAGTCCATTCTTGCAAAATCAATGCTTTTATTTTGTCTGAATTTGAAGGTTTTTGTTTGTCCACCCGTCTCTTGATGATTGACCACAAGTTCTCAATGGGATTAAGATCTGGGGAGTTTCCAGGCCATGGTCCCAAAATCTCTATGTTTTGCTCCCTGAGCCATTTAGTTATCACCTTTGCTTTATGCCAAGGTGCTCCATCATGTTGAAAAAGGCATTGTTGATCGCCAAACTGCTCTTGGAGGACATTCTGGTACCATTCTTAATTCATGGCTGTGTTTTTAGGCAAGACAGAGAGAGCCCATTCCCTTGGCTGAGAAGAAACCCCACACATGAATGGTTTCAGGATGCTTGACAGTTGGCATGAGACAAGACTGGTGGTAGCGCTCACCTGGTCTTCGCCGAATAAGCCGTTTTCCAGATGTCCCAAACAATCGAAAAGGGGATTCATCAGAGAAAATGACTTTACCCCAGTCCTCAGCAGTCCACTCCCTGTACATCTTTCAGAATATCAGTCTGTCCATGATGTTTTTCCTGGAGAGAAGTGGCTTCTCTGCTGCCCTCCTTGAGACCAGGCCTTGCTCCAAGAGTCTCCGCCTCACAGTGCATGCAGATGCACTCACACCTGCCTGCTGCCATTCCTGAGCAAGCTCTGCTGGTAGCCCGATCCCGCAGCTGAAACACTTTTAAGAGCCGGTCCTGGCGCTTGCTGGTCTTTCTTGGGCGCCCTGGAGCCTTTTTGGCAACAAGGGAACCTCTCTCCTTGAAGTTCTTGATGATGAGATAGATTGTTGACTGAGGTGCAATCTTTCTAGCTGCGATACTCTTCCCTGTTAGGCCATTTTTGTGCAGTGTAATGATGACTGCATGTGTTTCTTTAGAGATAACCATGGTTAACAGAAGAGAAACAATGATGCCAAGCACCAGCCTCCTTTTAAAGTGTCCAGTGGTGTCATTCTTACTTAATCATGACAGACTGATCTCCAGCCCTGTCCTCATCAACACCCACACCTGTGTTAATGGAGCAATCACTGAAACGATGTTAGCTGGTCCTTTTAAGGCAGGGCTGCAATGATGTTGAAATGTGTTTTGGGGGATAAAGTTCATTTTCTAGGCAAATATTGACTTTGCAAGTAATTGCTGTTAAGCTGATCACTATTTATAACATTCTGGAGTATATGCAAATTGCCATTAGAAAAAATGAAGCAGTAGACTTTGTAAAAATTAATATTTGTGTCATTCTCAAAACTTTTGGCCATGACTGTATTTACAAGAAGCATCACCTGTTGAATTGAAAAGCACATAGTAATAAAAAACAAACAAAAAAATACTTACGCTCTGCTGGCAAGGACCGTTCTCAGGAAAGCCAACTCTCGATAGTAGCGGTACTTTCTTCTGGGCCTTGCCGCTGAACCACTCCGAACCTGTCCCTCAGCACGAACATCAGTGTTGAAGCGGTCCTTCATCAAGTGCCAACGTGTGCGTATTTTGCTCACTGTTGGGAAAAAAAAATAAATTATAAAATGCACTTAAGGCAACTTAATTATCAGCACACACAACAGATTGAACTTTTCACTACAATATATCTTGCCAAAAAAGCATCAGCACCATGAGGACCAGAAATCAATGCAGCAGTTGAAGACCAAAATCAATCACAGTGTGCCACATGGCATTGGTGTTTTTAAGGCAAGAATATATCTTGCCAAAAAAAACACCAGCACCATCAGGACAAAAAAAATCAATGCAGTATCACAGAGCATTTTTATACTTACTGAACACCCTTTTGGAAGCTGCAGAGGTGCTGTCCCAGCCATCCATCGTCGCTGCGGCCACCTCATTCCAGAGCTGCCGGGTCACCACTGTGTCTTTGTACTGCTGGTCACGGCTGTCCCACAACGGGATACGCTCCTCAACGAGGCGGATCAGGTGCTCGTTGTCGATGTAGACTTCTTCGTCATCCCGTTGTTGAACCTAGAAAAAAAGAAATATATTAGAATGTTTGTAATTTTGGAGAATGAAAAAGATAGAAAAAGAAACAGAGAAGAAGCAAGATAAAAGATGAAAATAAAGACAGAAAAAAAAGGCACATTATACACTCACATTGCGCCTCCTCGTCACGACTTGACTATACTGCTCACGCTCTGAATCCTCCCGCTCAGACTGTTCCAGCTCAGACCGCTCCCGCTCGGAGCGCTCCCGCACTCCATCTTCACTGCCCGTGTCCGATGTCTGTAAAGAAATAAAAAAGTAAAACACATTTCCAGGGGTGAACCTAGCCTCTCTGCCGCCTGAGGCGAACTGCACAACGGCGCCCCTCCCCCCCTAGTAAATTTTTAAAATCGGTAGTAATTAATCTGGTTCATACAAATTCATGTCTATCCTGTAAAAATTTGTACAATAGTGGACATTTTAATTTAGAGAAAGAGAGAAAAGATGTCTGAACACAAGGATATCAGCGCCATCACCGCACATACAAGAACCACACAGAAGAATCCAGAAGAGGGGTCTATATACCACACATGATGTGCATGACCTGTATACACCATACGCTACACTCTATATACCGCACATGATGTGTATGACCTGTATACACCATACACTACAGTTTATATACCACACACGATGTGTATGATCTGTATACACCATACACTACAGTCTATATACCACACACGATACGTATGACCTGTATACACCATACACTACAGTTTATATACCACACACGATGTGCATGACCTGTATACACCATACGCTACACTCTATATACCGCACATGAAGTGTATGACCTGTATACACCATACACTACACTCTGTATACCACACACGATGTGTATGACCTGTATACACCATACACTACAGTTTATATACCGCACACGATGTGTATGACCTGTATACACCATACACTACAGTTTATATACCGCACACGATGTGTATGACTTGTATACACCATACACTACACTCTATATACCACAGATGATGTGTATGACCTGTATACACCATACACTACAGTATACAGTGGGGCAAAAAAGTATTTAGTCAGTCAGCAATAGTGCAAGTTCCACCACTTAAAAAGATGAGAGGCGTCTGTAATTTACATCATAGGTAGACCTCAACTATGGGAGACAAACTGAGAAAAAAAAATCCAGAAAATCACATTGTCTGTTTTTTTTTCATTTTATTTGCATATTATGGTGGAAAATAAGTATTTGGTCAGAAACAAGCAATCAAGATTTCTGGCTCTCACAGACCTGTAACTTCTTCTTTAAGAGTCTCCTCTTTCCTCCACTCATTACCTGTAGTAATGGCAACTGTTTAAACGTGTTATCAGTATAAAAAGACACCTGTGCACACCCTCAAACAGTCTGACTCCAAACTCCACTATGGTGAAGACCAAAGAGCTGTCAAAGGACACCAGAAACAAAATTGTAGCCCTGCACCAGGCTGGGAAGACTGAATCTGTAATAGCCAACCAGCTTTTAGTGAAGAAATCAACTGTGGGAGAAATAATTAGAAAATGGAAGACATACAAGACCACTGATAATCTCCCTCGATCTGGTGCTCCACGCAAAATCCCACCCCGTGGGGTCAGAATGATCACAAGAACAGTGAGCAAAAATCCCAGAACCACGCGGGGGGACCTAGTGAATGAACTGCAGAGACCTGGGACCAATGTAACAAGGCCTACCATAAGTAACACACTACGCCACCATGGACTCAGATCCTGCAGTGCCAGACGTGTCCCACTGCTTAAGCCTGTACATGTCCGGGCCCGTCTGAAGTTTGCTAGAGAGCATTTGGATGATCCAGAGGAGTTTTGGGAGAATGTCCTATGGTCTGATGAAACCAAACTGGAACTGTTTGGTAGAAACACAACTTGTCGTGTTTGGATGAAAAAGAATACTGAGTTGCATCCATCAAACATCATACCTACTGTAAAGCATGGTGGTGGAAACATCATGCTTTGGGGCTGTTTCTCTGCAAAGGGGCCAGGACGACTGATCCGGGTACATGAAAGAATGAATTGGGCCATGTATCGTGAGATTTTGAGTGCAAACCTCCTTCCATCAGCAAGGGCATTGAATATGAAACGTGGCTGGGTCTTTCAACATGA
The DNA here is from genome assembly GCF_039654945.1 of Dendrobates tinctorius. Taxonomy (NCBI): domain Eukaryota; kingdom Metazoa; phylum Chordata; class Amphibia; order Anura; family Dendrobatidae; genus Dendrobates; species Dendrobates tinctorius. The sequence goes on along the minus strand of NW_027361754.1, from coordinate 19,093,101 downwards.
CAATGATCCAAAGCACACCGCCAGGGCAACAAAGGAGTGGCTTCGTAAGAAGCATTTCAAGGTCCTGGAGTGGCCTAGCCAGTCTCCAGATCTCAACCCTATAGAAAACCTTTGGAGGGAGTTGAAAGTCCGTGTTGCCAAGCGAAAAGCCAAAAACATCACTGCTCTAGAGGAGATCTGCATGGAGGAATGGGCCAACATACCAACAACAGTGTGTGGCAACCTTGTGAAGACTTACAGAAAACGTTTGACCTCTGTCATTGCCAACAAAGGATATATCACAAAGTATTGAGATGAAATTTTGTTTCTGACCAAATACTTATTTTCCACCATAATATGCAAATAAAATGAAAAAAAAACAGACAATGTGATTTTCTGGATTTTTTTTTCTCAGTTTGTCTCCCATAGTTGAGGTCTACCTATGATGTAAATTACAGACGCCTCTCATCTTTTTAAGTGGTGGAACTTGCACTATTGCTGACTGACTAAATACTTTTTTGCCCCACTGTATATACCACACACGATGTGTATGACCTGTATACACCATACACCACTGGCGTAACTACCGGGGTAGCAGCCGAAGCGGTTGCTTTTGGGGCCCGGCCTATATAGGGGCCCGGGTCCCCGGCTCCGATCGGCGCCACCCGGGTACTGCAATTAAGTACATACTCACCTCTCCTGCATGTCTCTTGCAGCCTCCCCCATGCTTATTCCATCTTCTCAGCACTGTTCGTCCTGCTTTCAGCAGCCGCTCATTACATATGCGCATATGTAATGAGCAGCTCATTACATATGCACATATGTAATGAGCAGCTCATTACATATGCACATATGTAATGATCGGCACCACGTGGACACTGAAAGCAGGAAGAGCAGTGCTGAGATGGAATAAGCAGGGGGGGGCTGCAAGAGACATGCTAGGAGAGGTGAGTATAACAGAGGGAGCCTAATTCACCTGTCAACCGTTCCACCGCTGCGCATCGCTCTGCTGTCTTTCTTCCTCTGCCAGTGACGTTCAGGTCATAGAGCGCCATGACGTAGTTAGCAGGCGCCCTCTGCCTGAACAGTCACTGTGCAGGGCCGGTAAGGCTGAGGAGCAGCAGCTGCAGCAGCAGAGACGAGGTGAGTATATAGGTTTGTTTTTTTCTTTAATTGAGACAGCAGCAGCAACATTGTAAGGGGCCACTAATGACCGTGCAGCATTACAAGGGGCCAGTAATCACTGTGCAGCATTACAAGGGGCCAGTAATCACTGTGCAGCATTACAAGGGGCCACTAATCACTGTGCAGCATTACAAGAGGCCAATTATCACTGTGCAGCATTACAAGGGGCCACCAATCACTGTGCAGCATTACAAGGGGTCACTAATCACTGTGCAGCATTACAAGGAGCCTGTGATGGACTCAGCTCCTGCTGAGCCCATTTTTTGAGTGGACCCTCTGGGTCGTGGCACCCACCCACCGAGGGCGAGCTGACCTTGTGAGAATCCACCCCCTATACAGGGAGTTTCAGGGGCAAGACCAAGGGGGTGAGCCGCCACGACTGCTGGGACCAGACGGCCGGCTCAGGGGACACTAGACGAGTGTCTTGACGACAAGGATGAGCAGGAAGCAAGACGAGACTAGACGTAGGTGCAAGGTATCTTCATTAGAATAACACAGGATCACATACAGAGTAAACAAGCAAAACGTGCAAGGTGCGCGCGTGGGCACGCCAAGGTCCATAACCTGGTACGTGCCAGGTGGCACGCCTAGGCACAGGTAATGGCATGATGGCATCGGACTCCGGACTGCTGGCAAACCGACAGGGTCCAGGGATCAGGCTGCGGACGTCAGCTCCGGACATCAGGCCGTAGTCATCTGGTTCCGGACCTCTGGCAATGGTCGGCAGGTTCCGGGCATCCGGCAGGCAAACCAGGGTTCAGGCAAGGAGGCACGACCAGGGCTGTGGAGTCGGAGTCGTGGAGTCGGAGTCGGAGTTAGTTTTGGTTGGAGTCGGAGTCGGTAGAAATGTACCGACTCCGACTCCAGCTTTAAAAAAAATGTATTAATATTTCATAATTGAACTTTCATATGAATTTTATAAATGTTACTCAAATATATATGTTCTATCAATCTATGAACAACAGTGATAAGCAGTTCTGCTGGAGATAGAGACATTTCTTACTTCTTGTGTGTCACTGTTCTCCACTGCCCTTATCTAATCTTATACTTGGTTAACCTCATGCTGCCGCAACCCCCCTACTTACAATGTATGAAACTGAAAGTGAAAATGTGTTGCAAATTCTTAGTAGTAAAGCTCCTCCTCTAGACTAGATCATACTAGGTGTGCATCTTCCAAGCATCTCACAGCTGCCTGCTACTCAGAAGAGGAAGACTGTAAGAAGTATTATCCTTTCAACAAACTTTGCATCAGTTAACTGTGAGTACATGAGGAATAATAACAGTATTACTGACCACTATATCAGTTGTACGACCTGGCAATAATTTTGTACAATTGTTTTTAGGAAAAACAATTGTCATTTGGATTGTGAATGCAGAATTAAAAACCTGAGAATGTCAAAGAAGCATCACATTAAATCAGCTGTATTTGAACATTTCACCATCACTCAAGATAGAAAACATTATGTCTGTCAGTGTATGACAAATGATCCAGACGAAAACAAATGCTGTGAAGCCAAGATGAGTGCATATTCAGGCAAAGATAAAAATGCTCCTACCAGAGCTTCTAATCTAAAGAGACATTTACAGCGCTTTCATCCAGAAGTACTGAAAGCAGTGGATGAGAGAGACTGCATCCAAACCAATGAACCAGTGCCCAGCTCTTCCAGCCAAACAAAGGAGCAGAGAACTTTGCAGCCATCAGTTGCAAGATATTTTGTCAGTGACAAAGTTACTGTGACAATGACAGTAGATACATTTAAAAAACAGATCATAGAGCTTGTTGTAAAGGATAGTGTGCCTATTTCATTATTTTCACGACCAGCTTTTGTGTGTCTGAATGGGGAAATGGCCCGCAAGCTTGGTGTTTCTCTGGAGAGAGAGAGTATTAGAAAATTAGTAATCGAAGAAGCTTTTAAACAAAAGGAAGAACTTAAAAAAACTCTCAAGGGACGCTTTCTGTTTCTTAAAATGGATGCCTGCACACGTCACAGAGTGAACTATTTTGCCATCAATGTCCGATTTGTTTGTGACAAAAATGAAATAGTTACCAAGACATTGGCAGTAAAAGACACCAAAGCTCATCACACCAGTGAGTTTCTCCAGGTCTTGGTGGAAAAGGTTCTGCAAGACTATGAACTTAAAAAAGAGCAAGTTCTTTCTGTCGTAACTGACAATGCTTCAAATATGATAAGTACTATTAAGCTAATGAATGAGAGTAATGATGGTGACCAGCAGCTAGAAGAACATTCTGGGTCCACAGACACAGAAATGTTTGAAATAGAGGAACACAGTATTGTAACTGAGGAGCAAACTGAAGTTGCTTCAGATGAACAGCAACATGATAGTTTAGATGATCTTGTTGAAACTGTGTCAATATGTTCTTTCATTCATCACATGCGCTGTGTTGTGCATACGCTACAGCTGGCTATAAGAGACAGTCTGCAAGAAGGACATGCTGCTGCACTGATTGGCAAGGTGAGAAAATTGGCTACTGTTGCCAGAACCCCTAAAGTTGACTCAATTTTGAAGAGACGTGCTGGAAAAGGGGCAATTATTGATCAAGCCACACGATGGGGCAGTACTTACTTAATGATTCAGCGCTTGGTTGAACTGAAAACCTTTCTTGTAGACATGGCTAACCCTCAACTGACGCTAAATGAAAGTCAGTGGAATCAGGTGACTGAGCTGGAAAAATTACTAGAGCACCCATTTACAGTGACTAAAAAATTACAAGCAGAGGACTTAACTCCAGGTATTTTCTTAAAGGAGTGGAAGAACCTGATGTTTCGCCTGTCCCAAAGAGGAGGGTTAATTGCAAGTGGCATTGCTACATCAATGAAACGGAGAGAGGAGCTACTATTACAAAATAACATTCTTTTGGCAGCTGTTTATGTAGACCCAATGCATCGGATTCTTCTAGATGATCAACAGCTAAGTAAAGGAAAAGAAGCTCTGTTTGAAATAGCAGTAAGGATGAAAGGGTTGCAGAACAGTCAGGAGGAACAAGAAGAATTTGGTCGTCCTGCCACATCTTCACCCTCATCATCAACTGATGAAGAATTTAATTTCGAAAAATATTTGGATCACAAGGACCGTGCAAAGCGTTCCCGCATAGAAGAAGAGTCATCCCCATCAAGGAACACAGCCAGTACATTTCAGCAGAATTTTTCATGTGCACTAAAAGAAATTGAGAAATTTGACCGTTCATCAAAAATAACAGTGCAACAAGCGATTCCTCTGTATCCTGACATTGTCAGAGATGTTGCCCGAGTGGTTACTGCTTTGCCACCAACACAAGTTAGTGTAGAGAGGATGTTCTCTGCTCTCAAAATAATTAGATCAGATTTGAGGGCATCCATGAAGGAGGATCTGACAGAGGCAAAACTTTTTCTGAGGACAAATTTATAGATTTCTTCTTATTAACTGCATAAAAGTGTTTATTGCATATTTACTTACAGTTTAGAAAAGTTTATAAAAGTTATTTGCTATATTCTAATTGTATTCTAATAAATGTAGTTTTTGCTCTAAGTGGTCTGATTACTTATATGATGGTGAGAAGCTGAATAAGCACGATGTTTAATATTTTACAACAGTAAATTTGTTGTTATGGATTGGCCATTTATGAAGGAGTCGGAGCCGGAGTCGGAGCCTGATAAAATCCAGGAGTCGGAGTCGCAACTGTGGCTTACCGACTCCACAGCCCTGGGCACGACAGATATCCAAGCAGGGTGCGTGTTTAGGGAACACGCCAAGGTCCAAGGCTAGGTGCGTGTGTAGGGGACACGCCAGGGTTCAAGGCTAAGTGCGTGTGTAGGGGACACGCCAGGGTTCAAGGCTAGGTGCAAGGCAAGGTGCGTGTGTAGGGGACACGCCAGGATTCAAGGCAGGGTGCGTGCTAGGAGCCACGCAGGGGGCACGCCACACTGGCCAGTGCACACGGCTGTACACAAACACGTGGCACTTACCACGGCACAGGAGACGGCCAAGGGGAACCCACGCCGGGGTTCAATGCAAGGACAAGGCAGGGAACAAGGCAAGGAACAAGCAGAAACAGAGCCAGGTCAGAGCGAGGACAGAGTCTAGCAGCGGAGCGAGGGCAGAAGCCCAGAGCCGGGCCAAGGGAAGACCTTGGGACTAGACAAAGAAACGAGCACTAAGGAGAGGAGAAATGGTGCGTGTGCCAGGGAGCACTACAGGGCGCCATAGGAGAGAGCGAGGCGGAGCAAGCGAAGAGAGACCATAGGGAGGAACACAAAGCAAGGAATAGCAAGGCAGAGAACACAGGGAGGACTACAAGTCAAAGCATAGCAAAAGCAAGACATGGCAAAACAGGCGAGGCAGAGAACACAGGAAGGACTACAAGTCAAAGCATGACAAAGACAAGACATGGAACTAGACGAAAGACGGAATACAAGCACGGAGCGTGTGCAGAGACGCACGACAGAGAAGAGTGCAAGGGCACAGAATAGAGGGAGCAACCCCACAGATCAAGCAGCCATGCAGGGAAGCAACACAATAATCAGGCCCTGAGCATAGGAAGAGGCGGCCTGATATAGGGCATAGCACCTCCTCCTCCAGGTCAGGACCAGGGGAGCACTTCCGGGATTCTAGACATGACGAGATGATAGCAGAACCAGACAGTGCAGGATCTTAGGAAACGTCACATGATCAGGGTTTCAGACATGATGAGATGATCACCGAACCAACCAGTGCAGGATCCTAGGAATAACACATGATCCGGGATTCTAGACATGACGAGATGATTGCAGAATCAGACAGTGCAGGATCTTAAGAAACGTCACATGATCAAGGACTCCAGACATGACGAGAAGATCACAGAAGGCAGAGCAGAAACGCAGGCATCCTGCAGCTCAGACATGAGATGAGTGTGCACACTGCTCTAGGGAACATGCAGGACAGCAGACAAAACATGTGCATGCACATCGCTCCAGGAGTTCTTGAGACAAACAGACATGGCGGACGTGACAGAGCCACTAATCACTGTGCAGCATTACAAGGGGCAACTAATCACTGTGCAGCATTACAAGGGGCCACTAATCACTGCAGCATTACAAGGGGCCAATAATCACTGTGCAGCATTACAAGGGGCCAATAATCACTGTGCAGCATTACAAGGGGCCACTAATCATTGCAGCATTACAATGGGCCAATAATCACTGTGCAGCATTACAAGGGGACAATAATCACTGCAGCATTACAAGGGGCCACCAATCACTGTGCAGCATTACAAGGGGCCACTAATCACTGCAGCATTACAAGGGGCCACTAATCACTGTGCAGCATTACAAGGGGCCACTAATCACTGTGCAGCATTACAAGGGGCCACTAATCATTGCAGCATTACAATGGGCCAATAATCACTGTGCAGCATTACAAGGGGACAATAATCACTGCAGCATTACAAGGGGCCACCAATCACTGTGCAGCATTACAAGGGGCCACTAATCACTGCAGCATTACAAGGGGCCACTAATCACTGTGCAGCATTACAAGGGGCCACTAATCACTGTGCAGCATTACAAGGGGCCACTAATCACTGTGCAGCATTATAAGGGGCCACCAATCACTGCAGCATTACAAGGGGCCAATAATCACTGTGCAGCATTACAAGGGGACACTAATCACTGTGCAGCATTACAAGGGGCCACTAATCACTGCAGCAGTACAAGGGGCCACTAATCACTGCAGCATTACAAGGGGCCAATAATCACTCTGCAGCATTACAAGGGGCCACTAATCACTGCAGCATTACAAGGGGCCACTAATCACTGCAGCATTACAAGGGGCCACCAATCACTGTGCAGCATTACAAGGGGCCAATAATCATTGTGCAGCATTACAAGGGGCCACCAATCACTGCAGCATTACAAGGGGCCACTAATCACTGTGCAGCATTACAAGGGGCCATTAATCACTGTGCAGCATTAAAAGGGGCCACCAATCACTGCAGCATTATATGGGGCATATGTTATTATGGAGCATGTTATAGGGCCACCATTATTCACTGTGCAGCATTATTAGGCAAATTTTTGTATGGAGCATCTTATGAAACCCATCATGAACTTTATGGAGCATCTTATGGGGCCCATTTTATTTTTGAAATTTACCAGTAGCTTCGGCATTTTCCACCCTAGGCTTATACGCGAGTCAGTAAGTTTTCCCAGTTTTTTGTGACAAAATTGGGGGGGTCGGCTTATACACGGGTCGGCTTATACTCGAGTATATACGGTACATTACTGCGGCGCTCCGGCGGGTGCTGTGGCCAATGCTGTCTTGGGGGCCCGCCGGCCCGGTGTGTGTAGTGTACGGGATCCGGGACCCCAGTGGAAAAAAATGTACACTATGATTTCGCAGCCTACGCTGCATTTCTGTGCCTGCTGTGCGAAGCAAAGCACATATTGGCCCCGCCTCCCTGCCTGCGGCCAGTGTATTCCTTCAGACTAGTTCAGTCCCGCCCCTTCCCTGAGCCCTCGCTGTCTATTAGCTCTTTGCAGAGCTGCCTGCCGCATGGACCTCTGGGAAATGTAGTTCCTGGAGGTGGGTTTGCGTGGAGGAAGGCAGGCAGCCCTCATTGTCTCAGCTTAATTAATGCCAGGCCAGCCACTCAGCCAACTCTAGCATGCATTATCGGTAAGAGGGTGCGTCTAGAAAAGGGTGTGTCTTGAAGGGGGTGTGTCTTGAATGGGGTGTGTCTTGAAGGGGGGGTGTCTTTGATGGGGCCCCGTTTAAAAGATTGCTATGGGGCCAATCAGTTCTAGTTACGCCCCTGCCATACACTACAGTCTATATACCGCACACGATGTGTATGACCTGTATACACCATACACTACACTCTATATACCACCCACGATGTATATGACCTGTATACACCATACGCTATACTCTATATACCGCACACGATGTGTATGAACTGTATACACCATACACTACACTCTATATACCACACACGATGTATATGACCTGTATACACCATACACTACACTCTATATACCACACATGATGTGTATGACCTGTATACATCATACACTACAGTCTATATAACGCACACGATGTGTATGACCTGTATACACCATACACTACACTCTATATACCACACACGATGTGTATGACCTGTATACACCATACACTACAGTTTATATACCACACACGATGTGTATGACCTGTATACACCATACACTACAGTATATATACCACACACGATTTGTATGACTTGTTTACACCATACAATACAATCTATATACCACACACGATGTGTATGACCTGTATACACCATACACTACAGTTTATAAACCGCACACGATGTGTATGACCTGTATACACCATACACTACAGTTTATATACCACACACGATGTGTATGACCTGTATACACCATAAACTACAGTTTATATACCCCACACGATGTGTATGACCTGTATACACCACACACTCCACTCTATACCGCACACGATGTGTATGACCTGTATACACCATACACTACAGTTTATATACCACACACGATGTGTATGACCTGTATACACCATACACTACAGTTTATATACCCCACACGATGTGTATGACCTGTATACACCACACACTCCACTCTATACTGCACACGATGTGTATGACCTGTATACACCATACACTACACTCTATATACCACACACGATGTGTATGACCTGTATACACCATACACTACAGTATATATACCACACACGATGTGTATGACCTGTATACACCATACACTACAGTCTAAATACCGCACACGATGTGTATGACCTGCATACACCATACACTACAGTTTATATACCGCACACGATGTGTATGACCTGCATACACTATACACTACACTCTATATACCGCACATGATGTGTATGACCTGTATACACCATACACTACACTCTATATACCGCACACGATGTGTATGACCTGTATACACCATAGACTACACTCTATATACAACACATGATGTGTATGACCTGTATATACCATACACTACACTCTATATACCACACACGATGTGTATGACCTGTATACACCATAAAATACAGTTTATATACCACACACGATGTGTATGACCTGTATACACCACACACTCCACTCTATACCGCACACGATGTGTATGACCTGAATACACCATACACTACACTCTATATACCACACACGATGTGTATAACCTGTATACACCATACACTACAGTATATATACCACAAACGATGTGTATGACCTGTATACACCATACACTACAGTCTAAATACCGCACACGATGTGTATGACCTGCATACACTAGAGTTTATATACCGCACACGATGTGTATGACCTGCATACACTATACACTACACTCTATATACCGCACACGATGTGTATGACCTGTATACACCATACACTATACTCTATATACCGCACACGATGTGTATGACCTGCATACACCATACACTACAGTTTATATACCACACACGATGTGATGTGTATGACCTGTATACACCATACACTACAGTATATATACCACACATGATGTGTATGACCTGTATACACCATACACTACACTCTATATACCACACACGATGTGTATGACCTGTATACACCATACACTACAGTCTATATACCACACACGATGTGTATGACCTGTATACACCACACACTCCACTCTATATACCGCACACGATGTGTATGACCTGCATACACCATACACTACAGTTTATATACCACACACGATGTGATGTGTATGACCTGTATACACCATACACTACAGTATATATACCACACATGATGTGTATGACCTGTATACACCATACACTCCACTCGATATACCGCACACGATGTGTATGACCTGTTTACACCATACAATACACTCTATATACCACACACGATGTGTATGACCTGTATACACCATACACTACAGTTTATAAACCGCACACGATGTGTATGACCTGTATACACCATACACTACAGTTTATACCACACACGATGTGTATGACCTGTATACACCATAAACTACAGTGTATATACCACACACGATGTGTATGACCTGTATACACCACACACTCCACTCTATACCGCACACGATGTGTATGACCTGTATACACCATACACTACACTCTATATACCACACACGATGTGTATGACCTGTATACACCATACACTACAGTCTATATACCACACACGATGTGTATGACCTGTATACACCACACACTCCACTCTATATACCGCACACGATGTGTATGACCTGTATACACCATACACTACACTCTATATACCATACACGATGTGTATGACCTGTATACACCATACACTACAGTATATATACCACACACGATGTGTATGACCTGTATACACCATACACTACAGTCTAAATACCGCACACGATGTGTATGACCTGCATACACCATACACTACAGTTTATATACCGCACACGATGTGTACGACCTGCATACACCATACACTACAGTTTATACAGGGTCCTCTCTCCTCCTGTACCAGTTATGATTTGTATTGTTCAACATTATTGTACTTGTTTTTATGTATACCCCTCGCTACATGTAAAGCACCATGGAATAAATGGCGCTATAACAATAAATAATAATAATAATAATAATAATAATAATAATAATATACCACACACGATGTGATGTGTATGACCTGTATACACCATACACTACAGTATATATACCACACATGATGTGTATGACCTGTATACACCATACACTACACTCTATATACCACACACGATGTGTATGACCTGTATACACCACACACTCCACTCTATATACCGCACACGATGTGTATGACCTGCATACACCATACACTACAGTTTATATACCACACACGATGTGATGTGTATGACCTGTATACACCATACACTCCACTCTATATACCGCACACGATGTGTAGGACCTGTATACCCCATACACTCCACTCGATATACCGCACACGATGTGTATGACCTGTATACACCATACACTACAGTTTATAAACCGCACACGATGTGTATGACCTGTATACACCATACACTACAGTTTATACCACACACGATGTGTATGACCTGTATACACCATAAACTACAGTGTATATACCACACACGATGTGTATGACCTGTATACACCACACACTCCACTCTATACCGCACACGATGTGTATGACCTGTATACACCATACACTACACTCTATATACCACACACGATGTGTATGATCTGTATACACCATACGCTACAGTCTATATACCGCACACAAGATGTGTATGACCTGTTTACACCATACAATACACTCTATATACCACACATGATGTGTATGACCTGTATACACCATACACTACAGTTTATAAACCGCACACGATGTGTATGACCTGTATACACCACACACTCCACTCTATACCGCACACGATGTGTATGACCTGTATACACCATACACTACACTCTATATACCACACACGATGTGTATGACCTGTATACACCATACACTACAGTATATATACCACACACGATGTGTATGACCTGTATACACCATACACTACAGTCTAAATACCGCACACGATGTGTATGACCTGCATACACCATACACTACAGTTTATATACAGCACACGATGTGTATGACCTGCATACACCATACACTACACTCTATATACCGCACATGATGTGTATGACCTGTATACACCATACACTACACTCTATATACCGCACACGATGTGTATGACCTGTATACACCATAGACTACACTCTATATACAACACATGATGTGTATGACCTGTATATACCATACACTACACTCTATATACCACACACGATGTGTATGACCTGTATACACCATAAAATACAGTTTATATACCACACACGATGTGTATGACCTGTACACACCTCACACTACACTCTATACAGCACACGATGTGTATGACCTGTATACACCATACACTACACTCTATATACCACACACGATGTGTATAACCTGTATACACCATACACTACAGTATATATACCACAAACGATGTGTATGACCTGTATACACCATACACTACAGTCTAAATACCGCACACGATGTGTATGACCTGCATACACTACAGTTTATATACCGCACACGATGTGTATGACCTGCATACACTATACACTACACTCTATATACCGCACACGATGTGTATGACCTGTATACACCATACACTATACTCTATATACCGCACACGATGTGTATGACCTGCATACACCATACACTACAGTTTATATACCACACATGATGTGTATGACCTGTATACACCATACACTACACTCTATATACCACACACGATGTGTATAACCTGTATACACCATACACTACAGTATATATACCACAAACGATGTGTATGACCTGTATACACCATACACTACAGTCTAAATACCGCACACGATGTGTATGACCTGCATACACTATACACTACACTCTATATACCGCACACGATGTGTATGACCTGTATACACCATACACTATACTCTATATACCGCACACGATGTGTATGACCTGCATACACCATACACTACAGTTTATATACCACACACGATGTGATGTGTATAACCTGTATACACCATACACTACAGTATATATACCACACATGATGTGTATGACCTGTATACACCATACACTACACTCTATATACCACACACGATGTGTATGACCTGTATACACTAGAGTTGAGCGAAACGGGTCGAAAAAATTCAAAAGTCGCCGACTTTTGGCAAAGTCGGGTTTCATGAAACGAAACCCGACCCTAGGATGAGGTCGGCCACGAGGTCGGCGACTTACGCGCCAAAGTTGTGTTTCAAAAGTTTGTTTTGCGCTCTTTTTCAGCCAATCAGGATCCACGGACACTGTGGGCAACGTGATGACATAGGCACGGGTCACCACCATCTTTCAGAAGGGCATGCAAGTGATTGGCTTGCTTTGGTGGGCGTCACAGGGGGTATAAAAGGGCGTGCACGCCGACCGCCATCTTACTTCTGCCGATCTTAGTATAGGGAGAGGTTGCTGCTGATTCTGTAGGGAGAGCGTTAGGCAGGGAAGAAGACAAAAAAACTGCTTCTGCTGCTAGCGATTTGGCCTGCACAACACACAAGTCACTGTGTGTGCAGTGCAAGGGGAGGCTATATTGTGGTGTATCAGTGGTGTTGGTTGTTGGGCTGCCTTTTAAGGCTTCCTGACACGCTGGCATTGCTGTTTACCCACTGCTCCGCAAACTGCTTTTTTAAAAGCAATCCAATCTCCCTTATCCTCTAGTCACTTTTGTCACAGCTGTGCCATCGAGCGTGTCACATAGCGCTCAGATATCAGTGGGCCTCACACAATCCACAAGTGTGCAGTGTCCAAAAGTGTACGCAGAGATTCAAAATCTCCATTATCCTCTCGTCACTTTGGTCACAGGCAGCTGTGCCATCGAGCGTGTCACATAGCGCTCAGATATCAGTGTGCCTCACACAATCCACAAGTGTGCAGTGTCCAAAAGTGTGCGCAGAGATTCAAAATCTCCATTATCCTCTCGTCACTTTGGTCACAGGCAGCTGTGCCATCGAGCGTGTCACATAACGCTCAGATATCAGTGTGCCTCACACAATCCACAAGTGTGCAGTGTCCAAAAGTGTGCACAGAGATTCAAAATCTCCATTATCCTCTCGTCACTTTGGTCACAGGCAGCTGTGCCATCGAGCGTGTCACATAGCGCTCAGATATCAGTGTGCCTCACACAATCCACAAGTGTGCAGTGTCCAAAAGTGTGCGCAGAGATTCAAAATCTCCATTATCCTCTCGTCACTTTGGTCACAGGCAGCTGTGCCATCGAGCGTGTCACATAGCGCTCAGATATCAGTGTGCCTCACACAATCCACAAGTGTCCAGTGTCCAAAAGTGTGCGCAGAGATTCAAAATCTCCATTATCCTCTCGTCACTTTGGTCACAGGCAGCTGTGCCATCGAGCGTGTCACATAGCGCTCAGATATCAGTGTGCCTCACACAATCCACAAGTGTCCAGTGTCCAAAAGTGTGCGCAGAGATTCAAAATCTCCATTATCCTCTCGTCACTTTGGTCACAGGCAGCTGTGCCATCGAGCGTGTCACATAGCGCTCAGATATCAGTGGGCCTCACACAATCCACAAGTGTCCAGTGTCCAAAAGTGTACGCAGAGATTCAAAATCTCCATTATCCTCTCGTCACTTTGGTCACAGGCAGCTGTGCCATCGAGCCTGTCACATAGCGCTCAGATATCAGTGGGCCTCACACAATCCACAAGTGTCCAGTGTCCAAAAGTGTACGCAGAGATTCAAAATCTCCATTATCCTCTCGTCACTTTGGTCACAGGCAGCTGTGCCATCGAGCCTGTCACATAGCGCTCAGATATCAGTGTGCCTCACACAATCCACAAGTGTCCAGTGTCCAAAAGTGTACGCAGAGATTCAAAATCTCCATTATCCTCTCGTCACTTTGGTCACAGGCAGCTGTGCCATCGAGCCTGTCACATAGCGCTCAGATATCAGTGGGCCTCACACAATCCACAAGTGTCCAGTGTCCAAAAGTGTACGCAGAGATTCAAAATCTCCATTATCCTCTCGTCACTTTGGTCACAGGCAGCTGTGCCATCGAGCGTGTCACATAGCGCTCAGATATCAGTGTGCCTCACACAATCCACAAGTGTCCAGTGTCCAAAAGTGTACGCAGAGATTCAAAATCTCCATTATCCTCTCGTCACTTTGGTCACAGGCAGCTGTGCCATCGAGCGTGTCACATAGCGCTCAGATATCAGTGTGCCTCACACAATCCACAAGTGTCCAGTGTCCAAAAGTGTACGCAGAGATTCAAAATCTCCATTATCCTCTCGTCACTTTGGTCACAGGCAGCTGTGCCATCGAGCGTCTCACATAGCGCTCAGATATCAGTGGGCCTCACACAATCCACAAGTGTCCACTGTCCACAAGTGTGTGCAGAAATTCTAAAACTCCCCTGTCCTATAGACACCTTGTACCTTGTTTTACATTACTATATAGTTTGTTTGATTTTGTCTACATTTCTACCAAAAATGAGGAAGGCTGGTGGAAGAGGCCGTGGAATTGGGCGGGGGTTGGCAGCTGGTAATGATGGTGTTGGTGGTGGATCTGATGGTAGTGGCAAGAGCAAAATAGGACCGAATGCAGGAGGTGCTGACCCTGCGTCATCGTCTGGCTACATAAGGCCTCGAACGCTTAGTTTTCTAGGAGTTGGCAAACCGCTTTTAAAGGCAGAGCATCAGGAAAAAGTTTTGTCTTACATTGCTGACTCAGCCTCCAGCTCTATCGCCTCCTCTTCTTCAGTTGTAAAAAGTAAAAGCACTGAGTCGTCATTGGAGGCTCATGTTCATGAACCACACCTTTCCTTGTGTCCTTCACCCCAACCAAGATTGAAGGATGACGCAGGCCATACTACTGATTACTCCATGGAGCTGTTTTCACATACCATGCCTGGATTATCAAGTCAAATGGTGAATTACCCAGGCCAAGATGAATCTGACATGGAGTGCACTGATGCACAGCCGCTGATGGATGATTCTGCTGGTACATTCACTCAGAGCACTACATTGTCCTCGCAGTGTACAGAGCCAGATTTTGACCCTGATGAGACTCAGGTGCCCCTTCCCGCACACTATACCACCATACACGGTGACACAGAGAAAGGTGCACATGACATAGAAGAGGAGGTGATGGATGACCCAGTTGTTGACCCAGATTGGCATCCATTGGGGGAAGAGGGTGCTGCTTCCAATAGCTCAGATGAGGAGCATCCACAGCAGACATCGACATCGCAACAGCTGTTATTTGGCAGGCCCGGAGCACTCCAAAGACAGGTTCCAAACATCAAAAGAGTTGCTGGACAGCTTGTCCAGAGGGTCAAAAGATGTCAGCGTGCTAGGCCGCAAAATGTCTGCCAAAGTAGGAAGAGTGCAGTGTTGCACTTTTTTGAACAAAATCCTCATGATCAGGCCAAGGTTATCTGTAAGAAGTGCGCAAAGACCTTTAGCTGAGGGAAAAATCTGAAAAATTTGAATACCAGTTGCATGCTTAGACATTTAACCAGCATGCACTTGCAAGCGTGGACACAACACCAAACCTCAAGTGCCACATGTGCAACTGATCACAACGAAGGTAGTCAGCAACGCTACATTGTTTCCCCCACTGTAAGCCCACCGATTAGCACAGCAGCAAATGTTGAGGTGTCGTTGCAAGGCCACAGCAGTCAGGGAATCCCACTGTTATATCAACGAAAGACTGATTCTAGGCCATCAGAAAGAACACCAACTCCATCACCATCATCAACCCTCTCTCAGTCCGCCCTGTCCACCGCTACTTCCACCATATGCAGCTCTCAAGTCCAGCTCACCCTCCCAGACACTATGAGTAGGTCAAGAAAGTACTCAGTCTCTCATCCGCGTACACTGGGTTTGAACGCCCACATTGCCAAACTAATCTCGTTTGAGATGATGCCCTTTCGGTTGGTGGAAAGCACAGCTTTCCGCGAACTCATGGCCTATGCAGTACCACGCTATGACCTACCCAGTCGCCACTTCTTCTCTCGCAAAGCCATCCCAGCCCTCCACCATCATGTGAAAGACCGCATTGTCCATGCACTCAAGCAGTCAGTGAGCGGAAAGGTGCACCTCACAACTGATGCATGGTCCAGTCGGCATGGCCAGGGCCGTTACGTGTCCATCACTGCGCACTGGGTTAATGTGGTGGATGCAGGGTCCACAGGGGACAGCGGTGGTGGGACAGTGCTGCCTAGCCCACGGTATAGGAAACAGTTGGCTGTAGGCGTTCGACCCTCCTCCTCCTCCTCCTCCAGAAGCGAAAGCTCGTCCACAGAGCGCAGTCGTACGAGCACTCCATCTGCAGCTGCCACTGTTGCACACGAGGTGTCCCCCTATCGAGCAGCTAGTGGAAAGCGTCAGCAGGCTGTGTTGCAGATGATGTGTTTGGGCGACAGACACACCGCCGAGGTGCTGGCCGAGTACTTGAAGCGACAAACTGAGTCATGGCTGGGCAGTGTACATCTTGAGGCAGGCAAGGTAGTTAGTGATAACGGCCGTAATTTTGTGGCAGCCATAGCCCTTTCAAAACTCAGCCACATACCTTGCTTGTCTCACACCTTGAACCTGGTGGTGCAGTGCTTCCTCAAAAATTATCCGGAGTTAACAGCCCTGCTCCAGAAGGTGCGAAGACTGTGCGCGCACATCCGCCGGTCGCCTGTACACTCCGTTCGTATGCAGAAGCTGCAGCGATTGCTCCACCTTCCCAACCACCGCCTCATTATCGACATTGCAACAAGGTGGAACTCCACCCTGCACATGGTGGAGCGGCTGTGCGAGCAGAGGCAGGCCATAATGCATTTGTGGGAGGATACACGGCCAGGCACTTTGAGAGCAGACATGGAGTTGACAGGCGTGCAGTGGTCGAAGCTGAAAGACCTTTGTAAAGTCCTTCAGTGTTTTGAGGAATGCACACGGCTGGTAAGCGCAGACGACGCTATCCTAAGCATGAGCATCCCACTTATGCGTCTGCTCATGCAAACTTTGACGCACCTTAAGGAGCAGGCGTCTGCAGCCAATGTTGATGAGGAGGAAGAGGAGGAGGGAATCCTTGATGACATTCAGCCATTGTCTGCTCAGGGACCTCTCCTGGACGAGGTGGAGGAAGAAGAGGAGGAGGAGGAGGATGATGGGGATGATTACTTAGGGGAGGAGGATGCATCTCGTGGGGCAAGTGAAAATGTTGGCGTGGCAAGGTCTGGTACAGGGTTTGTGCGTGACTGGAGGGATGTGGATTTGCCAGAAAGTGCTCCTCCACCCAGCACTCGCAGTGCATCATTGACACCGGGAACATTGGCCCACATGTCAGATTATGCCTTGCGGATCCTAAAAAGGGACCCCCGCATTGCCAAAATGATGAACGATGACGACTACTGGTTGGCCAGCATCCTGGATCCACGCTATAAAGGCAAATTACAAAACATCATGCCACAGGAGAACCTTGACCTAATATTGGCTAATAAACAAGCAACTCTGGTAAATCGGTTGCTTGAGGCACTCCCAGCACACAGCAGCGGTGATGGTTCTCACACGAGCCGTACGGGCCGGGGGCAGCTTGGCAGAGGTGTTCGTGGTGCACACAGCAAAAGTGGCGTTGGAGACAGGGGTTTCATGACAATGTTGTGGACTGATTTTTCAAATACCGCTCACACAACTGGTAATACTGCATCGATGGAAAGTGACAGGAGACAGCAGTTGTCAACTATGGTTACAAACTACTTTTCCTCCCATATCGATGTTCTCCCACACAGGTCATTCCCCTTTGACTATTGGGCCGCTAAACTGGACACCTGGCCTGAATTGGCCCAATATGCCTTACAGGAGCTCGCTTGCCCAGCTGCAAGTGTGCTATCGGAAAGAGTCTTCAGTGCAGCTGGATCAATCCTGACAGAAAAAAGGACCCGTCTGTCAACCCAAAATGTGGATGATCTAACCTTCATTAAAATGAACCACGCATGGGTTTCCAAGGATTTTGTCCCACCTTCCCCTGATGACACATAGGGTGACAGAAAAATGGCTTGCTTTGGTCCACCTCTTCCTGGTACTTCACCTATTTCGCCTTTTGCATCAGCTGAATGTCCAACATCAACATATGCCACTTTCTAAAACTCCCTAACTGTGCTGCCTCCCCCCCCATGGCCGGGGTCACCACCTACCGCATGACACCGTGCGAGTGCCGTTGCCCTGGACAGGTGGGTAGGCCGACTCTTGGGCGCGGGCACTGGCACAGGGTCCCTCATAGTGCAATCAAGTGTCTCTGACGGTGGTGGTGCACACCCGCCGTCAGACACACCGCTGTACTATGAGGGGCCCAGTGCCAGTACCGACGCCCACGAGTGGGCCCCCCTTGCTTGGGCAGGGCCCCAGCATTTGCAATCTTTACCTCTCCCTGCTCCTCCGCTGTGTAATCTGGGCCGTCAAATCCATACTGTGCCTGACACCGTCTGAGCCTGCCTCCTGAGACATATATTTTGAATGTGTACGCTATCCATACATGTTATCCGGGGATACGGTACCCTTTCTAACCTTTGTGCAATCACGTGCAATCCATACTGTGCCTGACACCGTCTGAGCCTGCCTCCTGAGACATATATTTTGAATGTGTACGCTATCCATACATGTTATCCAGGGATACGGTACCCTTTCTAACCTTTGTGCAATGACGTGCAATCCATACTGGGCCTAACACCGTCTGAGCCTGCCTCATGCTGTATAGACATATATTTTGAATGTGTACGCTATCCATACATGTTATCCGGGGATACGGTACCCTTTCTAACCTTTGTGCAATGACGTGCAATCCATACTGGGCCTAACACCGTCTGAGCCTGCCTCATGCTGTATAGACATATATTTTGAAAGTGTACGCTATCCATACATGTTATCCGGGGATACGGTACCCTTTCTAACCTTTGTGCAATGACGTGCAATCCATACTGGGCCTAACACCGTCTGAGCCTGCCTCATGCTGTATAGACATATATTTTGAATGTGTACGCTATCCATACATGTTATCCGGGGATACGGTACCCTTTCTAACCTTTGTGCAATGACGTGCAATCCATACTGGGCCTAACACCGTCTGAGCCTGCCTCATGCTGTATAGACATATATTTTGAATGTGTACGCTATCCATACATGTTATCTGGGGATACGGTACCCTTTCTAACCTTTGTGCAATGACGTGCAATCCATACTGGGCCTAACACCGTCTGAGCCTGCCTCATGCTGTATAGACATATATTTTGAATGTGTACGCTATCCATACATGTTATCCGGGGATACGGTACCCTTTCTAACCTTTGTGCAATGACGTGCAATCCATACTGGGCCTAACACCGTCTGAGCCTGCCTCATGCTGTATAGACATATATTTTGAATGTGTACGCTATCCATACATGTTATCCGGGGATACGGTACCCTTTCTAACCTTTGTGCAATGACGTGCAATCCATACTGGGCCTAACACCGTCTGAGCCTGCCTCATGCTGTATAGACATATATTTTGAATGTGTACGCTATCCATACATGTTATCCGGGGATACGGTACCCTTTCTAACCTTTGTGCAATGACGTGCAATCCATACTGGGCCTAACACCGTCTGAGCCTGCCTCATGCTGTATAGACATATATTTTGAATGTGTACGCTATCCATACATGTTATCCGGGGATACGGTACCCTTTCTAACCTTTGTGCAATGACGTGCAATCCATACTGGGCCTAACACCGTCTGAGCCTGCCTCATGCTGTATAGACATATATTTTTAATGTGTACGCTATCCATACATGTTATCCAGGGATACGGTACCCTTTCTAACCTTTGTGCAATCACGTGCAATCCATACTGGGCCTGAGAACGGCTGGCGAGCTGTTAAGCAAGCTACAGCACCTGTCCAGACAAGTACAGGGATTCCCTAGCGAGGAGACTTATTTGATTGTTTTCAATGTTGGGACAGCAATTTTTGGGGAGCACTATACTCTGGAGAATGATAGATGGGGCCCACCATACACTGAAACATTCCAAAGGTGGACATCAGACACTGGAGCAGCATTTACAGGGCCCATTATACACTAGAGCATTAGAAATGGGGCCCATTATGTTTGGAGCATTATTTGGGCCCATAAGACAGTGGAGCTTCATCCATGGGGACCAACATATACTGTAGCATTATGTGGAGCTCATCATATACTGTTTCAAACATTATATGGGACCAATGATTCTGTATGGACAAATAGATGGGCCTCGTCATGAGATGTAAAAAGTGAGGTATTTTTCATTGTACTATACCGCTATTTATCTGCCGTATCGGAGCATGATGAGTTGCGGTATGTGTTAAAGGGGCGCTCTTTCGCCCAGGGCACATGAAAACCTGCAGCCAGCCCTCCCCCCTCACAACTTTAGCCAAATAACCCCCATTTTTCAGTGCGTAACTTGTATTATGAAGTTAATTAAGGTTGACAAGCTTAAGTAAGAAGAATTGATGCTTTTGGCATTCAAATGGGCACTGTAGGTGTGTTTCCTGTCCTCCTCTCACTGCCGACTTTTATTCCCCATTGACTTACATTGGTTTTCGTGTTTCGGGACGACCCCGACTTTTCCCTATAATCGGACGATCTTGCTCGACCCGACTTTTGGAAAAGTCGTGTTTCACGAAACGAAACGCGACCATAAAAAAACAAAAGTCGCTCAACTCTAGTATACACCATAAACTACAGTT
This sequence comes from Dendrobates tinctorius, assembly GCF_039654945.1. Taxonomy (NCBI): domain Eukaryota; kingdom Metazoa; phylum Chordata; class Amphibia; order Anura; family Dendrobatidae; genus Dendrobates; species Dendrobates tinctorius. The sequence continues at coordinate 19,071,656 of NW_027361754.1, read as the reverse complement.
TATATACCACCCACGATGTGATGTGTATGACCTGTATACACCATACACTCCACTCTATATACCGCACACGATGTGTAGGACCTGTATACCCCATACACTCCACTCGATATACCGCACACGATGTGTATGACCTGTTTACACCATACAATACACTCTATATACCACACACGATGTGTATGACCTGTATACACCATACACTACAGTTTATAAACCGCACACGATGTGTATGACCTGTATACACCATACACTACAGTTTATACCACACATGATGTGTATGACCTGTATACACCATAAACTACAGTGTATATACCACACACGATGTGTATGACCTGTATACACCACACACTCCACTCTATATACTGCACACGATGTGTATGACCTGTATACACCATACACTACACTCTATATACCATACACGATGTGTATGACCTGTATACACCATACACTACAGTATATATACCACACACGATGTGTATGACCTGTATACACCATACACTACAGTCTATATACCGCATACGATGTGTACGACCTGCATACACCATACACTACAGTTTATATACCACACACGATGTGATGTGTATGACCTGTATACACCGTACACTCCACTCTATATACCGCACACGATGTATAGGACCTGTATACACCATACACTACAGTCTATATACCACACACGATGTGTATGACCTGTATACACCACACACTCCACTCTATATACCGCACACGATGTGTAGGACCTGTATACCCCATACACTCCACTCGATATACCGCACACGATGTGTATGACCTGTTTACACCATACAATACACTCTATATACCACACACGATGTGTATGACCTGTATACACCATACACTACAGTTTATAAACCGCACACGATGTGTATGACCTGTACACACCATACACTACAGTTTATACCACACATGATGTGTATGACCTGTATACACCATAAACTACAGTGTATATACCACACACGATGTGTATGACCTGTATACACCACACACTCCACTCTATATACCGCACACGATGTGTATGACCTGTATAGACCATACACTACACTCTATATACCACACACGATGTGTATGACCTGTATACACCATACACTACAGTCTATATACCACACACGATGTGTATGACCTGTATACACCACACACTCCACTCTATATACTGCACACGATGTGTATGACCTGTATACACCATACACTACACTTTATATACCATACACGATGTGTATGACCTGTATACACCATACACTACAGTATATATACCACACACGATGTGTATGACCTGTATACACCATACACTACAGTCTATATACCGCATACGATGTGTACGACCTGCATACACCATACACTACAGTTTATATACCACACACGATGTGATGTGTATGACCTGTATACACCATACACTCCACTCTATATACCGCACACGATGTGTAGGACCTGTATACACCATACACTACAGTCTATATACCGCACACGATGTGTATGACCTGTATACACCACACACTCCACTCTATATACTGCACACGATGTGTATGACCTGTATACACCATACACTACAGTATATATACCACACACGATGTGTATGACCTGTATACACCATACACTACACTCTATATACCGCATACGATGTGTACGACCTGCATACACCATACACTACAGTTTATATACCACACACGATGTGATGTGTATGACCTGTATACACCATACACTCCACTCTATATACCGCACACGATGTGTAGGACCTGTATACCCCATACACTCCACTTGATATACCGCACACGATGTGTATGACCTGTTTACACCATACAATACACTCTATATACCACACACGATGTGTATGACCTGTATACACCATACACTACAGTTTATACCACACACGATGTGTATGACCTGTATACACCATAAACTACAGTGTATATACCACACACGATGTGTATGACCTGTATACCCCACACACTCCACTCTATACCGCGCACGATGTGTATGACCTGTATACACCATACACTACACTCTATATACCACACACGATGTGTATGACCTGTATACACCATACACTACAGTCTATATACCACACAAGATGTGTATGACCTGTATACACCACACACTCCACTCTATATACCGCACACGATGTGTATGACCTGTATACACCATACACTACACTCTATATACCATACACGATGTGTATGACCTGTATACACCATACACTACAGTATATATACCAAACACGATGTGTATGACCTGTATACACCATACACTACAGTTTATATACCACACACGATGTGATGTGTATGACCTGTATACACCATACACTCCACTCTATATACCGCACACGATGTGTAGGACCTGTATACCCCATACACTCCACTCGATATACCGCACACGATGTGTATGACCTGTTTACACCATACAATACACTCTATATACCACACACGATGTGTATGACCTGTATACACCATACACTACAGTATATATACCACACACGATGTGTATGACCTGTATACACCATACATTACACTCTATATACCACACACGATGTGTATGACCTGTATACACCATACACTACAGTTTATATACCACACATGATGTGTATGACCTGTATACACCACACACTCCACTCTATATACCGCACATGATGTGTATGACCTGTGTACACCATACACTACACTCTATATACCACACACGATGTGTATGACCTGTATACACCATACACTACAGTCTAAATACCGCACACGATGTGTATGACCTGCATACACCATACACTACAGTTTATATACCGCACACGATGTGTATGACCTGCATACACCATACACTGCACTCTATATACCGCACACGATGTGTATGACCTGTATACACCATACACTACAGTCTAAATACCGCACACGATGTGTACGACCTGCATACACCATACACTAGAGTTTATGTACCACACACGATGTGATGTGTATGACCTGTATACACCATACACTCCACTCTATATACCGCACACGATGTGTAGGACCTGTATACCCCATACACTCCACTCGATATACCGCACACGATGTGTATGACCTGTTTACACCATACAATACACTCTATATACCACACACGATGTGTATGACCTGTATACACCATACACTACAGTTTATACCACACACGATGTGTATGACCTGTATACACCATAAACTACAGTGTATATACCACACACGATGTGTATGACCTGTATACACCACACACTCCACTCTATACCGCACACGATGTGTATGACCTGTATACACCATACCCTACACTCTGTATACCACACACGATGTGTATGACCTGTATACACCATACACTACAGTCTATATACCACACACGATGTCTATGACCTGTATACACCACACACTCCACTCTATATACCGCACACGATGTGTATGACCTGTATACACCATACACTACACTCTATATACCATACACGATGTGTATGACCTGTATACACCATACACTACAGTATATATACCACACACGATGTGTATGACCTGTATACACCATACACTACAGTCTAAATACCGCACACGATGTGTACGACCTGTATACACCATACACTACAGTATATATACCACACACGATGTGTATGACCTGTATACACCATACACTACAGTCTAAATACCGCACACGATGTGTACGACCTGCATACACCACACACTCCACTCTATATACCGCACACGATGTGTATGACCTGTGTACACCATACACTACACTCTATATACCGCACATGATGTGTATGACCTGTGTACACCATACACTACACTCTATACCACACACGATGTGTATGACCTGTATACACCATACACTACAGTCTAAATACCGCACACGATGTGTATGACCTGCATACACCATACACTACAGTTTATATACCGCACACGATGTGTATGACCTGCATACACCATACACTACACTCTATATACCGCACACGATGTGTATGACCTGTATACACCATACACTACAGTCGAAATACCGCACACGATGTGTATGACCTGCATGCACCATACACTACAGTTTATGTACCACACACGATGTGATGTGTATGACCTGTATACACCATACACTCCACTCTATATACCGCACACGACGTGTAGGACCTGTATACCCCATACACTCCACTCGATATACCGCACACGATGTGTATGACCTGTTTACACCATACAATACACTCTATATACCACACACGATGTGTATGACCTGTATACACCATACACTACAGTTTATAAACCGCACACGATGTGTATGACCTGTATACACCATACACTACAGTTTATACCACACACGATGTGTATGACCTGTACACAATATACTACAGTGTATATACCACACACGATGTGTATGACCTGTATACACCACACACTCCACTCTATACCGCACACGATGTGTATGACCTGTATACACCATACCCTATACTCTATATACCACACACGATGTGTATGACCTGTATACACCACACACTCCACACTACAGTCTATATACCGCACACGATGTGTATGACCTGTATATACCATACACTACACTCTATATACCACACACGATGTGTATGACCTGTATACACCATACACTACACTCTATACACCGCACATGATGTGTATGACCTGTATACACCATACATTACACTCTATATACCACACACGATGTGTATGACCTGTATACACCATACACTACAGTTTGTATACCACACACGATGTGTATGACCTGTATACACCATACACTACAGTTTATATACCACACACGATAGGCTACTTTCACACATCAGGTTTTCGCCGTCAGGCTTGTTCCGGCGTCGTGCCGGAGCGCCGGATCCAGCAAATGTTTTGTAAAACCGGATGTGACTGATCTGGTTTTCTGCCGGATCCGTCTTGCGCATGCCAGCCAAAACCGGATCTGTCTCATCCGGTACATCCGGTTTTCGATCCGTTTTTTGACGGATTACGCCGGATCCGGTTTTTAAAAACGCCCCTTGTGGCCTTCCGAACGGGACTGGCTACTGAAAAACTATATATACCGTGTTCCTACAGCCCTTCTTTGACTGGTTGTAGAGGAGAAAGTGCAGGTTGTAGAGAAGAGTAAGTGACTGGCGAAGATGGATGTTGTGATTGGAAATATTTTGAAGAATTTGGTGGATTTTACAGCGGAGGCGAATTGTTTGAGGGTGATTGTTCTGGAGAAGGAGAGAGCGAGACAACAGCGCATCAGGCATCGTAGACGACGTTTGTGGATCCACCCCATCACAGCCAAGAGAATGACGCATGGGGTCTATTCTACACTCTGCATGGACCTTAGACGAAACCCGGAGAAATTTTTGGGATATGTTCGGATGAAAATGGAGAATTTTGATTACTTGGTGGAGCGCATTGCACACCTCATAAGAAAATCGGACACCTATTGCCGCTTCTCTGTTTCACCCGCAGAGCGTCTGATGGTGACTTTAAGGTAAGCCACATTTATTGGATATGCTCGCATCAGAGCACACTTTCACTGGAATCTTGTTGGTGGTAGTTTGTATCTCCAAGTGTTATAGCTGAGTTTTGGTATGTAATGCTGTTATTTTAAACTAATTGATTGTTTTTTAATTCCCCACAGATTTCTTGCAACTGGAGAATCCCTTTCGTCACTGCATTTCCAGTACAGACTCGGGATTTCCACCATATCTGGAATAGTGAAGCACACATGCCGTGCACTGTGGGACTCCTTAGCTGAAGAGTTTTACCAGAGCCCACAACAGAGAGGTGGATTGAAATTTCAGAAAAGTTTCAACAGATATGTCAGTTTCCGAACTGCTTGGGCGATGTGGACGGGAAACATATCCGCATTGTAAAGCCAGCCGGATCGGGATCGGAATATTTCAATTACAAGAAATATTTTTCAATTGTCCTCATGGCCATCGCTGACGCGGAATACAAATTTATTGCTGTTGATATTGGGGCCTATGGTCGCTCAAATGACTCTCAAGTTTTCAAACTGTCTGCCATGGGGCGTAAACTGTATGGAAACACCTTCCAGTTCCCATCCCCTAGACCGCTGCCACAAACATCTGGTCCACCTATGCCATTTGGCTGTGTAGGGGATGAAGCCTTCCAGCTGTCAGAACACCTTTTGAAACCGTACGGTAGCAGAGGATTGTCAAGAACAAAACGCATTTTTAATTACCGCCTCACAAGAGCAAGAAGAATGGTTGAATGTACCTTTGGTATTCTGACAGCCAAATGGCGGGTCCTATTAACTGCGATCAACCTCAAGACAGAAACTGTGGACGAGGTGATCAAAGCTTGTGTGGTACTCCACAATTTTGTTTTCTGCAAGGAACCCATTTCCATTGAGGACACCTCTGAAGAAAGCACCTTGCAAGATTACCAGAACATTACCACTAGGAGTTCTGTGACGGTTTCAGTAATGAGGGACAATTTTGCACTATACTTTATGTCACCTCAAGGCAGAGTACACTGGCAGGATGACAGAGTGTGAAAGATTTGTGCCCTTAACCAAACTTGTGTACCTTCTGTACCAACAGTATATACCTTTGCCAACCAAAGTTGGCTATCTTGTCATGGTCTTACTATTTTTACCTTTAGGCCACAGGTGTGTACCTGGTTGTGTTTTATGCAAAGTATTTCACCTTTTAACAAAAGTTGTGTACATTGTTAGGAAATCACCAACAATAAACACAACTTTTTAGGTGAAATACTTTGCTTCAAACACAACCAGGAACACAACTGTGGCAAACAGCTAAAATTTATTTACTTTTTACCCACAGTTATATACCTGGTTTTGAATACTTTTTTTCCTTTTAAATACCCTGTATTTAACCTTTTTTTTTAACATATTTCGCCGCAGAAAGAAATGACAGACAACCAGTGAAAACAATAATTTAACTTTTATTTAAAAAAATTTTTTTTAGTAAACTGTTTTTAAATTTAAATAAACTTTTTAATAAAGGTTTGAAACCATAAAACTGGTCATTTTTATTAAAATACACACATTATAAATTTGTGTAGTGTGGGGTGGAAATACTGCTGGAGGGGCTGCGGGACACTTCGACACTGGGAGTGTGGAGAGAGGACTGGGATCGTGGTGTGGAAGGAACAGTTAGAGGTGAAGGTGTGGAAAAAGCTACAGAATGGGTGGACATGTGGGAGGCAGAAGAGGTGGTGGGTGGTGGAGTGGAGGGTTGGGCAGGGACTGTAGGAGCAGATGATGTTGATGGAAAGTTGTATGGGGAAGGAGTTTGGTACGGGGAAGGAGTTTGGTACGGGGCAGTTTGCTGGAAGTGGGGAGATGTCTGGTAATAGGGAGGTTGCTGGACTGGGGAGGTTGCTGGTACTGGGGAGGTGGCTGGTATGTAATAGGAGGGGGAGGATGGAAAGTGGCTGGAGGGGGTGCAGGTGGAGGAACTACTGGGGTGGGAGGAGGAGGTTGGGAGGTAACGTGCTGGAGAGCACCGTGGCATGAATGCATTACATGCATCTGCTGGCTAGGAGAGAGCGTTTCCATGCGCTCCCCAACAGACCTGAAAAAGGTGTGGTTTGGCGAAGATCTTGCTTCTGAATGCATGGTTTGCAGAAGTGTCTTCACCTCCAGAATGCTGGAGTTGATCTGCTGAAAGCCTGCGGAGATTTGCTCTGACAAGACTTTTAGACAGTTCTGGAAAGATGCATTCAGATGCAAGAACTCTGGCGCATAAGTCTTTTCCTGACCCCTCTGCCGCTGCCGCCCAGTACCCGCAGGTGTACTAGAGGTGGTAGGGGCAGAAGGGTGAGGTAAAGGGAAAGCAATCTCCTCACCAGCAGCTTCATGTAATGTTGTCAGCCACGATGCTCCTGTGCTGGTGGATGGGACAGATGGCTGTAATGTGTGGGAAGGTGCAGATGTACCGGGGCGGTCGAAGTGTCCCTCGGTGCCGGTCTCCTCAGGGATCGCCTCAGAAGGGTCCAATTGCGCAAGCTCTCGAGTGCTGCTCACCATGCTGTGGAATAAAGAGAAAAAAACAATTAAAATAGTGACATGGCATGGCCCTGGCTGAAAAATTTTTTTTACATCTAAAGATTTTTTTTCTACATGTGGTGTGTAATATTTACCTTCTGGTGACCATTGTATCCCAGAGGAGTGACAGGGCTCGTGCGTACTTGTACTTGCTCCTGCATCCTCCAGATCCACTCGGGGCCCGCATCTATTTATTGAACTCCTTCTTGAAACGATCCCTCACAGACCGCCACCGCTTCACAATTCTGTCCCCTGAAACGAGAAAGGACAAAGTGGTTAGTATACAACATCAGTGTTTCCCAAACTCCAGTCCTCATGGTCCCCAGGGGTCATGTTTTCAGGATTTCCATAGTAAATAGAAATCCTGAACACATGATCCGTGGGGACCACAAGGACTGTAGTTCGGGAAACACTGGTTTACATCAAGCAACCGGTACTGTATATACTTACGCTCTTTAATCTGGGCCTGAGCATCGAGGTCCTCCCAGCGGTCCACAAGGAGCAAACAGATTTCCTCCCAGAGCCATCGGGTAACTATCAGGTCAGCATGGTGGCGGTCAGCCATATTCCATAGCGGCTCCCTTTCTCTGACGAGATCGATGAGGTGGTCCACATCTATTCCTCCATCCTCACCATCAGAGTCGGGAGCACGCTGTGAAGGCTGTTAAAGTAAAAGAGAAAAATAGCAAAATTAGTCACCACACTTTAAGACATGAAATAAAAAGTGTACCAAAATTTAACTTAAATATTATACTTACACGCTGGTGACCGCCGCGTTGCTGTCGCCGACGACCCTGGGAGGCACTGTGAGGACCTCTTGGCCGAGCACCAGATTGGGAAGACTAGAGAAGAAAAGAAAAAAATTTATGTGTTTGGATGTTGGTATATTTGTTTGCTGTGTGATGTCTGCGGTACATTGTTTTCTATGTGTTGTGTGTAGTGTGATGTTGTGTTTCTGCATTTGATGAAAAAATCTTACCAATTGTGAGCCCACTCCAGGTGTCTGTCCACCCCTTCCTTCTTCTTCTGGGAGCTCCTCTTCAGCTTGTGATTCCTGTTTTGAAATAAAAGGCAATGAATAGACATATAATACAGAGATGATGGATTTTGGAAATAAAAACTTACCATCAAACGCTGACGATGCGAGGGAGGGCTCCCAAAAGAAGATGTGGTTTCCTCTTGCTGGCCAGACTCCATGGCTGTGGGTGGTGCTGCTGCTGCCAGTGCTGCTGCTGCTGCTGCATCTCTTGGGTGGCTGTTGAATAAAGAGAAACAAAGGGCCAATGAATATCTTGATATTCCATGGCCCTAGTTTTGAGGAATGGGGGATTTGATAATTACCGTCTCTCATCTGCTGGTGGACTCCCCTCCCGTTGTTCAGCATGTTCCCTTTGCTGCTCCATTTGGGGTGGTGGTGGTGCTGATGGTGCTGCAGTGGTCTCCTGCCTTCTCCTGCGCCTGGTTTCTGTCTTGGGTGGCATGTTGGGTGTGGCTGAGGCTCCCACTGTCATGCTTTTATATATGTGTGCTGTGGGCAGAGCTACTGAGCATGTTCAGACCCAAAAAACCGGATCCGGCCAGGACTTTCATTGTGAGAAAAAGCCGGAAGCGCCGGCGGGTCCGGCTTTTTCGCCGGAGACAAAAAACGTTACAGTTGCCGTTTTTTCCAGACGCCGGATTGCGACACATTGCCGGATCCGGCGAAAACTGGACGAAACGCATGGCCATCCGGCGCGATCCGGCGCAAATGCAAGTCAATGGGGGGGAAACCGGATCCAGCATTGCATTTCGCCGGATCCGGTTTTTGTCAAAAGAGCCGGATCGCGCCTGACGGCGAAAACCTGTGAAAGAGGCCTATGACCTGTATACACCATACACTCCACTCTATATACCGCACACGATGTGTATGACCTGTATACACCATACACTACACTCTATATACCGCACACGATATGTATGACCTGTATACACCATACACTCCACTCTATATACCGCACACGATGTGTATGACCTGTGTACACCATACAGTACAGTATATACCGCACACGATTTGTATGACCTGTATACACCATACACTACAGTATATATACCACACACGATGTGTTTGACCTGTATACACCATACACTACAGTCCATGTACCGCACACGATGTGTATGACCTGTATACACCATACACTACAGTATATATACCACACATGATGTGTATGACCTGTATACACCATACACTACAGTCTAAATACCGCACACGATGTGTATGACCTGCATACAGCAGATACTACAGTTTATATACCACACATGATGTGTATGACCTGTATACACCATACACTACACTCTATATACCACACACGATGTGTATGGTCTGTATACACCATACACTACAGTTTCTATACCACACACGACGTGTATGACCTGTATACACCATACACTCCACTCTATACACCGCACATGATGTGTATGACCTGTATACACCATACATTACACTCTATATACCACACACGATGTGTATGACCTGTATACACTATACACTACAGTTTATATACCCCACACGATGTGTATGACCTGTATACACCATACACTACAGTCTATATACCGCACACGATGTGTATGACCTGTATACACCATACACTACAGTATATATACCACACACGATGTGTATGACCTGTATACACCATACACTACAGTCTATATACCGCATGAAGGGTTCGTGGGCCGAGCTGGGGGGTGGTCCCTCTCTTACTGCGCAGAGATGTAACAGAGACACGATGGAGGCAGATATCGGGTACAACAGGTCCAAGTTTTATTCTCTTCGCCGTCGACCTGACGGCCTCCGCAGTACACCGCACTTCAATACACTTTACATCACTTGACTTCACTTCACTTATCGGCTCTCCGTTTCCAGAGCCGTTTCCCGCACACCGTACTTTACACCGGGGACGTACATATACGTACCGGCCCCTCTTCACTCTTTGACGCTCCTTTCAGATCCGTCACTGTGGCCGCCTTAGGCCCGTAAACCAACAGTACTTTTACTGAACAGTCGTCTCCCTCTTTCAATACGGTATGCTTTACCTCGGTGCCTCGTCTATACTGCGATATTTTCCTGTCAGGACCACCCCCCTGACGTTCTCTCTTCTCAGTCCCCCTGGTTTGGTTTTCCTCAGAGTGCACAAACTGTCGTAGTCCTCCTGTCACTCGAGCTCCCCCTGGGGAACTGGAACTTTCTGGAACCCTCCCTCAGTATTTATATCAATCCCGGTTCCCTGTAACTCCGCTCTCCATGACCAATGGTTTCCTAAGCCAAAGCTGATGTCAAATCCTTTGCTCACACTCCTCCCTGCCCTCTAATGGTCAATCCAAGGTACTGCACCTCCACTACACTTTCTCAGCTGTTTCCCCACTGTAGTAACTGACACCTATCTAAACTGTGCAAACCTTCCTTTCTCTATTCTGTCAAGTCTGTTCGTCTGTCAGGTCACCTTCCCTACACTCCCCCTTTCTTTATCTATTGTCATCCTTGACAATCATCATCCCTGCCTTCGTCGTTCTGAAGCTTCACCTACATTCTGTTGTCGGACCAGTTGTTGGGCCAAACCCACTACCCGTGGGGGCCGAACCATATCGGGAGCACCATGCTCTGAGCAGCCTACTGCTACTAACCAGCGCGCATGCCACATGACAACGTCTTTCAAATTGGGCTAGGTACACCCATATTCTCTCTATGGCGTGTACCTTCCCCTACTCTCCCCTTCTGTCACCTTCCACTGTCCGGCACGCCATGATCGAGGCCTCACACCTACCAGATCATTGCCGGTGTCTACCTTCCTCCTGCAGGGGTGTCCGTGGTGTCGGGGACCTGACCTAGGACAGCTGTCTTTCTCATGTCGTCCATCTCTTTTACCTTTCTTTCAATTACATGTCATGGTCAGCGTCTCAGTCTCCCAGACCCTCTCAACTCGTAGACCCCTTCGGTCTCCCGTTTCCTTCGGTCACACAGACCTTCCCTTACACGGACCTGTTGCATTTACTTTTACATATTATACAACAAAACAACTTTATAATAGCATAAGTACCCCTTTTTCTATTTTTTTTTTCATTTACCATTTCTTTTTAACTAACAAAACAAACAAAAAAATATATAACAGGCTTTCTCCCCCTTCCTTTAACATTGACACTTTTCTTTTTGCATCCCCGCTATGTCAGGCAAACCAATTTCAACACTTATAACAAGAAAAACATTTTTCTTTAACCTGGACGCAAACTGTCCCAATTATCTGCATAACGGTGTAGCGAATTCCCAACAGTCCAAGCCATCTCCTGGTGGCTGGTAGCAAGGGACCCCACAGCCGTGGAGCTCCCAGGATGCAAGAAGTGTCTCTAAAATCCTTTCTGCAAGTTAGTATATACGAGCCGTCCCGGGGATCGTGCAGCCGCCTTGCCAGCCTCTCCCCTCTCATGGAGCAGGTTCCAGACTTCCTGCTCCCTGGCCTTCTTCTTCTTTATAACTTCTGCAACCCAAACAGAGGGTCCGGTAAGAGCCCTGGAGTCCGATGGGCGGGACTTAACCGAGAGTGATGGCGGGGCAGAGGCGGCTGATGATGTCAGCAGCCCAGCAGCCGCTGGGGCCGGGTGGCGGGCAGGGACAGCCGTATTTCTCGCAGATTGGGCCACAGGGCCTGACACATAGGCCACAGCCGGCTCCAACACCGGCATAGCCGCGGCCGCGGGGTAGGCCGCACCCGGAGTTCCAGACGGAGCCGGAGTAGCTGCTGATTCCGGGAATGAGGTCGCTACCGGCAGGGGACACGCAGCAGCGCCTTTTGTAGACAGGCTCCACACTGGCGACACCAGGCTTGGCACCACCGGGCATGATGAATCAGGAACGGGAACGGAGGCCCTGCTCAGCTCAGGGTAAACAGTAAGGGCCTCCTTAGCAAGGCTTTCGGATACACAGGGGGCCGCGTGCTGTGGCTGAGTAGCGGGGACTTCTTGCGGAGCCGCTGGCAGCGCCGCTGGCAGAGCCGGGGGAACTCTCACCTTCCCCGATGTCGCGGCCTCTGTCACATCTTCCCGCGGCTTCTCCCGCAGTCTCTGTTCTTCACCCTGCCATCTGATGGGGCTGGCCTCCAGGCTCAGGGGCTCTGCGGGGAGGCTTCCCGGTGATGTCTTTGGCGGCCGCTCCTATAGGGTCTGCAACCGCTCTTCTTCTCCGCCTGAGATCTGGAAGACTGTCCATGACTCCCAGCGGGACTCGATCTCCTGACGCCATCGCCACTCCAGGCGCCCGAGGCCTCCTGGCACATATCGTTTCCCCCAGGGGTACGTTGGAGGGGGCCCCAGTCCATCCGGAACAATGGCAAACACCCGGACCTCTCTCCTGCGTTGGAGTAATACCGCCATCTTGGGCAGAATCAGCTGCTGCCTTGGATCCTCTGCAAGCAACGCAGATCCGCCACAGCATCCCAATTTGTAATACACAGGTCAGTAATTGGTAGTCCACAGGTGTTTATAATTCAAAATAGAGCAGTCCAAGTTTTTCTCAGTCCTTCAGACGCAGGTCTGCCGCAGAAGATAGCGTATTAGCGGCGGCGATCCTGCCGACTACGACAAGTGTAGGGTTCGTGGGCCGAGCTGGGGGGTGGTCCCTCTCTTGCTGCACAGAGATGTAACAGAGACACGATAGAGGCAGATATCCGGTACAACAGGTCCAAGTTTTATTCTCTTTGCCGTCCACCTGACGGCCTCCGCAGTACACCGCACTTCAATACACTTTACCTCACTTGACTTCACTTCACTTATCGGCTCTCCATTTCCAGAGCCGTTTCCCGCACACCTTACTTTACACTGGGGATGTACATATACGCACCGTCCCCTCTTCACTCTTTGACGCTCCCGTCAGATCATTCACTGTGGCCACCTTAGGCCCGTAAACCAACAGTACTTTTACTGAACAGTCGTCTCCCTCTTTCAATACGGTATGCTTTACCTTGGTGCCTCGTCTATTCTGCGGTATTTTCCTGTCAGGACCACCCCCCTGACGTTCTTTCTCCTCAATCAATCAATCAATCAATCAATCAAATTTATTATCGCCAAGTACATATTACATATACAGTATACAAGGAATTCTTTGTGGCAAAGAGGCAACATAATATATAACAACAGATACAACAAGTAACATCTAACAAGACAGATACAGTATATAGTCTACACATGACGATTTAATTGTTGAACAGAGAGTGGATAGAAGCTGTTCATATGGCGGTTGGTGCTGCATTTGGGGACTCTGAAGCGACGTCCTGAAGGGAGTAGTTGGAATGAGGAGTGTCCCGGGTGAGAGGGATCGGATGAAATTTTCAATGCGTGGGATCGAATACTCTTATCATAAAGATCCTGGATTTTAGGCAGGGGGGAGCCTATAATTCTCTCTGCTGTTCTGAAAGTCCCCCTGGTTTGGTTTTCCTCAGAGTGCACAAACTGTCGTAGTCCTCCTGTCACTCGAGCTCCCCCTGGGGAACTGGAACATTCTGGAACCCTCCCTCAGTATTTATATCAATCCCGGTTCCCTGTAACTCCGCCCCCCATGACCAACGGTTTCCTAAGCCCTAAGCTGATGTCAAGTCCTTTGCTCACACTCCTCCCTGCCCTCTAAAGGTCAATCCAAGGTACTGCACCTCCACTACACTTTCTCAGCTGTTTCCCCACTGTAGTAACTGACACCTATGTAAACTGTGCAAACCTTCCTTTCTCTATTCTGTCAAGTCTGTCCATCCGTCAGGTCACCTTCCCTACACGCACACGATGTGTATGACCTGTATACACCATACACTACACTCTATATACCACACACGATGTGTATGACCTGTATACACCATACACTACAGTTTATATACCACACACGATGTGTATGACCTGTATACACCATACACTACACTCTATATACCGCACACGATGTGTATGACCTGTATGTACCATACACTACAGTATATATACACCACACACGATGTGTATGACCTGTATACATCATACACTACAGTCTATATACTGCACATGATGTGAAAATAGTCATTTTTCATTAAGCTGGGGCTATATGTCGACTTTGGCAATGAAACAGCGGCTTCTATAATGCAGATGAATGGGGTCGCATTGTGACCCACTAGGTACCGCCACAAAGAATCAGAACCAGTTGGATTTTTTTTTAAACTTGATTGTCACAGTTGCAATACCTTATGGGTCATAATGCGACCCCGTCAATGGAGCAGCAGCAGCCTAGAGCAATTTTTGGCCGTTTGTGTCACAGTCAATATCACCTTCTTTGATGTAATGGACGTGAAAGGTATATAAATGCTATTCAAAACAATGTACATATTTTATATGACATTTTCTTAGTAAATAATAATATAAAACTGATTAGCTGTGGTGCAGGGGGGGACCAACTTTAGGACCCCCTTAAATCCCCAAATAGTCACTCTACATTAAGGCTATGTGCCCATGTAGTGTTTTCCATGCAGAATATTCCTGAGCAGAAACGCACACCCTCCTCCCAGAAAAACGCATGCATTTTATGAAGCGCTTTTGTAAGCGCTTTTGACGCTTTTGTTAAGCGTTTTCCTATGCGTTTTTGCTATACAATTGAATGTATGCGGAAAAGTGTGTTTCCGCAAAATTATTGAACATGCTGCGTTTTTTTCCGTTTAGCGTTTCCGCAGCGGAAAAAACGCACCATGAGCACAACATGTGCGTTTTCCATTATATTACATTAGATGCTTTTCTTAAGTGTTTCCGCAGCAGAAACGCTTGTCTAAAAGCGCTGCGGAAACGCTTAAACGCAACATGGGCACACAACCTAAAAGAGAGATATATGACTGAACTGCAATATCAGACACAGCCCATAGACAAGAGGGCGCTAACAAAGCAGAACTTTTCACAATCCAATTAATGTGGTGACCTCATATGTGCAGCCACTGGGAATGGGGAACCTGGTACCCCATGGATGATGGGGTCCTAAAGCCTTCTGCATGACCTAACATTAGCTCAATTATTGATCAAATCTAGCATCACAAATTAGGATTTAGTTCAGAAATAGCCACAAGATGTTCTGCAGCAGCTTGCACCTGCAAACCAAACCATATCACTAAGCAGAGGACATGGAGCATACAGTAGTCCTAATAGTCCAAAACTTTACCTACAACCTCTTCAACTTTTAGGGTATGTGCACACGCTGCTGATTTGGTCGCGCAGTTTTTGTAAAATCCGCAGGTAAATCTGCAGGTCAAAAGACCTGCGGTTTTACCTGCGGATTGGCCTGCGGTTTTTCATCTCCACAATGGAGGAGATGGCAAACTGCAGCGGAATCCGCAGAAAGAATTGACATGTCAATTCTTTCTGCGGTTTATAAACCGCAGGAAAACCGTGTGGAAAAATCTGCACCGTCTGCACTGCGGTTTTTAATATCCATTGGATATTATGGTACTGTACACTGCAGCAAAAACTGCTGCGGATCCGCAGCAGCCAAATCCGCTGCAGAACCGCAGCAGAATCCGCAGCATGTGCACACACCCTTATGGGAATATTTGCTGAATATGTCAATATTGGCCAAGATGTTCTGCAGCAGTTTCCACCTTTACAAAACACACACTGTATCATCAGGTTGAGTCGAGGCCAGGCCTAAGGGTATGTGCACACGTAGTGAAATCTGCTGCGTTTCCGCAGCGGTTTTGGCTCTGCGGAGACGCAGCAGATTTTGCTGCGTTGTACAGTACCTTTATTTGCAATGGAAAAAAAAAAACGCAGTGCACATGCTGCAGATTTTTCAGCGCGGTTTTGCTGCGGTTTACATACGCAGCATGTCAATTGTTTGGTGCAGAAACGCTGCAGTTTTACACCTCATCCATTATGAGGTGTAAAACCGCAGATAAACCGCAGGACTTTTGTCCTGCTGATTTACCTGCGGTTTTCTCTCCAAAATCCGCACACCCAAAAAACTACATGTGCACATACCCTTATTTATAGTCCTACTTGGTAAATTACTGCATTTTTTCTATCTACAAACTGTAATTGTTCAACTTCTATGGGACTACAAGTCCCAGTACATCAAACACTACATGTGGCCAAGATGTTCTGCAGCAGCCACTCATCTACATTTACCAGCATGTCATAAAAAACTTGTCAACTAGACACAGGTTGCAAACCTCATAAAGTGCAATCTTGCCAAGATGTTCTGCAGCAGCAACGCAAGGTAACAATTTGTAGCAGTACACAAGTTACTGTTGTGGGACTATAATCCCCAGCAGGTTTTAGGCAAAGAGTAATAAGCTGTAGCTGCTGGATAACTAGAAGTCCCAGCATATAAAGCAGGATTAATAGGGAAGAGTAGAAGTGCCTGTGGACAACAAATCCCAGGATATCATAGATTCACTAGATGCATAGCTTGGAGCTAACCATAGTGACCCTTGGAAGATGTTCTGCAGCAGCAGCAAGGTAGTAGTACTCACACAGCTCTGCCAGAAAGTAAGTCCTCCCCCATAAAACTTACAGAAATAAAGGGGGGTCCCATGGCCATGCGGACCGTATTTTTATTAAGATTTTATCATATTAAAAGGTTAATTTAAGCCTGAAGTTGGGTGGAATTTGCTTGGAGACGGTTTTAACTGGCTATGTTTTGATTGGTTAGCGCCGTTTTAAACAGGCTATGATTGGAAGAAAGGCATTTTGGCGGTCTTTTTTATAATATATAAACACAGAGGTTAGCTGTTTTTACCTTAGTCAGCGATCTTCACTGAAGATAAGAAGATTCTCCTGAAACTATGGAAGCCCTCCTTCAACAAATGCTGTCTAGGGCCGGGGAGGAAGATGGTGTGGACTGGCTGAAGAACTGCCTAGCTATGAAACCTAATTTGGCAGGGTCTGACGCTACCCCCATTACCTCGAACCCACGCTCCCAGTCGCAACCGCAAGTTCAACATGCTCCATCCACAACAGCCTCAGTGTCCAGCAGAAGGAAAAGGCGTCCTCCAGCGGCCTATTCCCCGTCCTCATCTCCTCAGCGCTCCAGGACGTCCCGTCGCGAGAGAAGCAGAGAGTCACGCCGCCCAGCGGCTAGCAAATCTCGCAGCCCAGCGCAGGATTCTAGTCAACGTCGGCGCCAAGGCCCGGACCCACCAGCTGTTTCCGCCGGCAGGGCAGGGCGTCGCGGTCGTACAAGCACCGCGGCGGCCATGAGAAATAATGCCCCGGCGCCCTTTATACAGGCACTGCCGGAGCAGCTGGAAGCATCTTCCGAGGAAGAAGAGGACTCGGCAGCTCCTGGACCTTCTCAGCAGTGCTCGCCTAACTTGGAGGGCTTGAGCGCTGGCTGTGCTCCACCATGATCGCTGCCTGACAACAATCCCAGGAAGGGTGAGAACTTTAATGTATGCATGTCCATGCAGGATATAAAAAAATGTTTAGAAATGTTTTGGCTGAGACATTAAGTGCAACTATCTCTCCCATGTCCCAGCCTCTGGATAGTACAGATATTGATTTGACTAATGACCCTGTGTCAATGGGAATAACCTTGCCCAAAAACACGTTTAAGGAAGCACTTACTTGCAAGCTATCCCCATTAGGCTTTCATTTAAATTCAAACACAAAAGATCTTATTTGGCAAGGTAGTTATATTGATTTATTCTCCCTTCTGCCTCGAAGAGAGATTTCAAATAAATTTGATAAGAAAGACGATAAGTTTGATTCGGAGGAAAACAAGCGGGTATCTCCTAAATCTTTTAACAATTGGTTACAGGCATTTTCAATTTATTCGTCCGTCCTAGGAGAAAAATACCCTAGCCTGTGCAGTAAATTGTTCCAGCATCTAGATATCATCCTCGAGGCATACAGAAATTTAGGAGGATCTGCATGGCTTCATTACGACGAAGCATTTAGACAGAAACTAGCTGTTCACCCCCAAGTGATTTGGGGGGTTAAGGATGTTGGATTATGGTTAAACCTAATGCTCCCTCAGAGGCAGTCTTTTTCCAAACAATTGTTTAATACAGCTAGTAGAAAAGGGGTTTGTTTCGCTTTTAATGAATCGTTTTGTAAATGGAGCCACAATTGTAAGTTCAGACATGAATGCTCTTTTTGCGGCAATTCTCACCCCTCAGCAAAATGTTTTAAAAAGCAAGCCTCCCTGCAATCTACGGTCAAAGATGCTAACTCTAAAAGCTCCGACTCCAGTGAATCTGGAAAACATGTTAGTTTGGCTAAATACTTACCCAAACAAGGAGAGCAGTAAATTGTTATTTAACGGTTTTTCTTCTGGTTTTCATGTCCCTCCATTTAATGGTATACGTTGCGAGATAGTTAGTAATTTACCTTCCTTAAGGTTTCACAATGATATTGCTAAAGAGAAAATTAATAGTGAATTGACTTTGGGCAGGTTTGCTGGCCCTTTCTCGACTCCTCCATTTGAAGATTTCAGGATCTCTCCGTTGGGCATTGTCCCCAAAAAAGAACGTGGCTCATTTAGATTGATTCACCATTTATCATTCCCGTATGGTGGTTCATTAAATGACCAGGTCGATAGTTTTTTATGTTCCGTCAGCTATGCATCATTTGATACTGCCATTGATATTTTGAGAAAATTCGGTCTTAATGCCTTGATGGCTAAGTCGGATATCAAATCCGCATTCAGGCTCCTTCCAGTGCATCCTGATGGTTTTAATTCGATAGGTTTTTATTTTTTCATGGCAACTATTTCTTTGACAAATGCCTGCCAATGGGTTTTGCTTTGTCCTGCTACTAATTTGAAAATTTTTCCTCTTTTTTACATTGGGTTTTGGAGAAGAATACTAGCAATGTTGGTATTTTACACTATTTGGACGATTTTTTACTGGTTTGCCAATCTAACACGTTAGATTGTTCCAAAGCTCTTTTTAACTTTATTAGTTTATGCAAGAATTTCGGAGTTCCAATCGCACATGAAAAGACGGTTTTGCCATGTAGATGTATTGAATTCTTAGGCATAGCATTGGATTCTACTGTAATGGAATCAAGACTTCCATCTGATAAGGTAGCTAAACTTCACAATGCCTTAGTAAAGACAAGATTACTTTAAAGAACCTACAATCTTTATTGAGTCTACTCAATTTTGCAACTAAGGTTATTCCAACAGGTAGGCTGTTTTCCAGACGCCTGTACGAAGCGTCTAAAGGATTTTCATCCCCTAATTCTCATATCAGAATTTGCTCTGACCTGAAGAAGGATGCCAGGATTTGGTTAAGATTTCTGGCTGATTTTAATAGAAAGTCTTGTTGGCAATCGAATTTCATTTCAGCGGATACATTTCTGTTTAATTTCTCGATTAGCAACTCGGAAGGATGCGCAATTCTATTTAACTCTCATTGGACTGTCGAAAAGATTCCGCTACCTTGGATTTCTATCGGGGTAGATAAGGATATCTTAGTATTAGAATTGATTTCTGCACTCATGGGCATCTTCTTATGGGGATCCGTTCTTCAGAATTCCAGGATCATCTTATGGTCTGAAAATCAAGGCTTCCTCATGTCCATCAACACCCTGTCTTCGAAAAATAAATGGGCTGCTGAAATATTAAGGCAATTAACATTACTGTGCTTGAAATTTAATATCTGGCTTAAGCGACTGATTCTTTATTGCCAAATCAGCAGTTGATATTTTACCAACAGGTTCCAAATGCAGATCTAGAAGTGACCCCCCTGCCCTCAGAAATTTTGGGACTTGGTGCAGATCTGATTCCTCATTTTATTCAACAATCACTTTCCACTCGATCATGGGCTGAGTATTCGGCCGCATGAATGCATTGGATTAATTTTTGTAATATTTTTCAACTAAATCCGAAAGACTCCAACCAACTATCTGGTCTGAAATTTACGGAATACTTAGTAAATAAAGGCTTATCTTACTCTGCAGTGAATAAATCAATTTATGGAGTATCATTTATTTCAAAAAATTTTCGGATGTGAACCTCTCTCCTTTTTTTTCTCTGTTAGACAGTTCCTAAAAGGTTTTAAAAAAAGTAATTTTACACCAGATTCTAGACGCCCGATTTCCCATTCATTGTTGAAGGACCTTTGTGTTTCTCTACACAAGGTTTGCATCAACACCTACGAAGCTTTATTGTTTTCTCCCACGTTTTTAATTGCCTTTTTCGGAGCACTTCGTATCGGCGAATTGGTATCTCCAAAATAGACTGTGATATCCGGTTTATTGTCTTCGGACGTTGAGATATATGACGATTTTTTAATTTTATTCATAAGAAAATCAAAAACAGATTATACAGGTAGAGGCTGCAGAATTAAAATTAACAGCTTTCCCGACCGGTCTATTTGCCCAGTGGTTAATTTTAAAAAATGGTTTAGGTTTAGACCAGAATCCCCAGGCCCGTTATTCTTGCACTTGGACTTTTCTCTGGTTACCAATTTTCAATTAAATTTTTTATTGAAGAAATGTCTGCAAATTCTTGGTAAGGAGCACCTAAAAATTACCTCCCATTCATTCAGAATCGGGGCCGCGACTGAGGCGGCCAGGGCTGGCCTATCTAATTCAAGAATCAAAAAATTGGGCAGATGGGAATCATCAAGATTTAAAATTTATATTCGTCATAATTTATATGATTACTAATATCTTATTTAAATTTCAGGCCCGTTGGTTGTTTGGATTATCGGCCATTCTTTTGTTTATTGGGCCCAGAAGAGGGCTAATCTTCGCTATTACTCAGAGAACTTGTTTTCAGCCCGGCTTCGATTCAGATATTCTGGCATGGATTGCGTGGAATGAAATGGTCAAATTTCATCTTAGAGTTTAAGAAATGTTCTAATTTATTTCCTTTACCTGATTTAGTATTATTTCACGTTGGAGGGAATGATCTAGGGAAGATGAGAACGCTGGATTTGCTAGCCATAATGAATCATAGAATCCTAGAATCGTAGAGTTGGAAGGGACCCCCTGGGCCATCTGGTCCAACCCCCTGCTAAAAGCAAGATTCGCTAAATCATCCCAGTCAGATGTCTGTCCAGCCTCTGTTTGAAGACTTCCATTGAAGGAGAACTTACCACTTCTCATGGCAGCTTGTTCCACTCATTGATCACTCTAACTGTCAAAAAGTTTTTTCTAATATCTAATATGTGTCTCCTCCCATTCAGTTTCATCCCATTGCTTCTAGTCTTTCCTTGTGCAAATGAGAATAAAGTTGATCCTTCTACAATGTGACAGCCCTTTAGATATTTGTAGACAGCTATTAAGTCTCCTCTCAGTCTTCTCTTTTGCAAACTAAACAATCCCAAATCCTGCAACCTTTCCTCATAAGACAGGGTTTGCAGACCGGTCACCATTCTGGTTGCTCTTTTCTGAACTTGCTCCAGTTTGTTGATGTCTTTTTTAAAATGTGGTGCCCAAAACTGGACACAATATTCCAGATGAGGTCTGACCAAAGAGGAGTAGAGGGAATTAATGACTTCACGTGATCTAGACTGTATGCTTCTGTTAATACATCCTAGAATTGCATTAGCCTTTTTTGCTGCTGCATCACACTGTTGACACATATTCAGTCTGTGATCTATTAGTATACCCAAGTCTTTTTCACATGTGCTGTTGCTTAGCCCTATTCCTCCCATTCTGTATATGCTTTTTTCATTTTTATTGCCCAGATGTAGTACTTTTTTCCCTGTTAAAAACCATTCTGTTAGTTGCTGCCCACTGCTCCAGTTTATTTATATCTTTTTGAATCCTCTCTCTCTCTTCTCTAGATCGGATGTAACATTCTTGAGGCAATCCTTTCCGAATACAGCCTTCATTTTCTCAGAGATCGTCCCAAGGTTAATTTGGATGAGAAACGGTTCTCAATTTTTAAATAAAATTCGTATACGTATTAATAGGGGGTTGCAAAAATTTCTACCTCTAATTAACGGTTCTTCATTCAGACACGTGGAACTCGAGGGATTTATCGTGGGCCTCTACAGGCAAGGTTTGGTCCATTTATTGAATATAGGCCTGGACATTTTTAATTTAGACTTACAATCGATGGTTGAAAAGTGGCTGTCTATGTGGAGGAGCAGGGCCATGTCTCTTTGAGCCCTGGCTCGTGGAAAATCGCCCGATAAGGGGCGGATTGTTTCTTGGTTTTGGTAATATTGGGTATTTATATGGTTGTATTTATGAATGGATTTTAATATTTATTTATATTAACCCAAAATAAACACACGGCCACTTTTCTTACACGATTAATGTCTAAGTGTCGTTATTTATATTTTAATTATTATCGGTCATGTATGGCCATGTAAGTCCCCCCCCCCTGTAAAACACACAGAAATAAAGGGGGGGTCCCATGGCCATGCGGACCGTATTTTTATTAAGATTTTAACATATTAAAAGGTTAATTTAAGCCTGAAGTTGGGTGGAATCTGCTTGGAGACGGTTTTAACTGGCTATGTTTTGATTGGTCAGCGCCGTTTTAAACGGGCTATGATTGGAAGAAAGGTATTTTGGCGGTCTTTTTTATAATATATAAACACAGAGGATAGCCGTTTTTACCTCAGTCAGCGATCTTCACTGAAGATAAGAAGATTCTCCCTCCCTCCCCCCCGTTTCAATTAATTGTTGTGTGTTCTTTTGTGGGAAAATCACCCGATAAGGGGCGGATTGTTTCTTAGTTTTGGTAATATTGGGTATTTATATGGTTGTATTTATTAATGGATTTTAATATTTATTTATATTAACCCAAAATAAACACACGGTCACTTTTCTTCCATGATTAATGTCTAAGTGTCGTTATTTATATTTGAATTATTATCGGTCATGTATGGCCATGTCTCCTCCAGGAGCTCCAGTTGAACATGGTCCTCAGGGAAGGTGTGGGGGTCTCTCTCTAGGTGCCCGGAGGTCCCCTGTCCTGCTCTCAGCTCTCTCGCTTCACACAGTCACCCAGAGGCTTCAGACAGCGTTCAGAGGCGTGTTTACATAGCACGCTGTACATGACAGCCTCTGAACCCTGTCTGAACTCCAGCATGCTGCTGGGTGCCATAGTAATGCCAGGAGTCTCAGCCTGCTCTGCTGTGTCCCGCCCGCCCTGTCAGCTGTGTGTGGCCGCCTGGCCGGCCGGCCGCTCTCAAAGTCCTACTTCTTTCACTGTGCACCCCTGCTTCTAGGGGGGCAGCTGCCCCACGGTGGGTACACCCATGGCTGGTACTGAGAGTTCTAATTCTCCCTGTGCCTCTGTTGCATAGCACTTATCTGACTGCAGGGGGCGGCGCTGCGCTGCCGCCCCTCTCTTCAGAGACTGAGTGCCGCCTGAGCTCACTTCTTAACTTGATTCATGGATGATGTGGCCCTGCACATTTCTAGAGGCAGCTATACTTACCCAAAGGCAGCAAGATTCTCCCCTCACGATCAGCTTGGGCCAGTTCTTACCGAGATGGCGAATAGACCGATCCAGAAGAAGACATGCTGAAATGAAAACAGATTAAACATTAGTACATTATAAAATTGTACAGGACACACAGACATTATGTTGAAGAATTCTCACATTTTGGCTCCTGAAGCTTGAATCCACACTTGGAAGGCTCTTCTGAGCTTCTGACAGCTCTCCGCAAGGCTGTCTGTAGAGTAATTGTCTGACCCTGAAGACACCTTCTTTTATCTACACTCCTCCCAAACAATGTTGCTTGTTTAGGGGGAGTTTTAGACAAGTGTCAAGACATTGTTTACTCAAAGCGCATGCGCGCACAAGGCGCTGACGTGCGCGGTGCCAAACGCTCGTCAGCGATCACATAGACTGTAATGCTATTTTTGGGTGCACACTGAGCGCACACGTGCACGCGCAATTTTTTAAGTATGTAGGCGGAACAAAAAATGCAACATGTAGCGTTCAGCGCGTCTGGGCGCACATCTGTAAAATGCGTAGCGCACGCTAAATGCTGATGAGCGCGTACATTCGCAAGACCCTGCGATCACCATGTTAAAGATAGGGGAACATTGCGTGTGCGCACGATGCGCTGCGCGATCAAACGCTAGTGTGAAACCAGCCTAAGACAAGGGACACACAAGTACATAAGGAGAGGCGACCCTGCCTGCGAGGGCTCACAGTCTACAGGGATGGGTATACCCACACTAACTTATACACCACCAAATCTGTCCCTACTCTGCAGCAACTCTCCCTACACTGCCTAAGTCCGGAGCAGACTGCGACAAGCACGGCTCCGCATGGTCTAGTATAGGCCTAATGACGCTGTGTGGCCAGCCAATCACTGTAATGCCACAACCAACATGGCAGCGGCATTACAGTGTGTGGCAGACAATCCCTGCATGTTGATCGGCTCCGTAAAGAGCGCCAAACATGCAGAGCGGGGACCCAAGCTCCTGCCGAGCAACCCCGGAAATGCTCGGCGCTTGCCAAGCATCTCGAGCAGTGAGATCCTTGGGCAAGCACCGAGCACTTCCGAACATGCTCGCTTATCACAATTGCTTATCCATAGTATCTATCAGGGCTACTGGTTAGGGGACCACTCATATGTCTTGCTGCTCCACTGAGCTGAACTCCTAAGGCTAAGTGCACACGTAGCGGAACTCTCGCGAAAATTACCGCGAGAATTCCGGAATTCCAGTCCGCGGGAAAATCGCATTTTAAATTCCCGCGATTTTCCCGCAGAATAACTAGCATTTTGCAAGCGTAATTAGCTTGCAAAATGCTAGCGTTTTCCAAGCGATCTGTAGCATCGCTTGGAGAACTGATTGACAGATTGGTCACACTCGTCAAACATAGTGTTTGACGAGTGTGACCAACTTTTTACTACTGAGGCTGCCTATGCAGCATCAGTAGTAAAATATAGAATGTAAAAAAAAAATAAAAAACGGTGTTAATCTCACCCTCCGACGTCCCGTGCATCCGTTCCCAGTAATCCTTTGCGAAAATGCCCGCGATGACGTCAGTTCTCGCGGGATCGCGACGTCTCGTGGTAATTAGCGATGACGTCGCGCGAATGACCGCGAGACTTCGCGATCCCGCGAGAACGGACGTCATCGCGAGCATTTTCGCAAAGGACTACTGGGACCGGAGCGTGAAGAGAAGCGGGAAGGCTGCGCGGGACGTTGGAGGGTGAGAATAACAATATTTTTTATTTTAAATTCTATTTTTTACAGGGATATGGTGCCCACAGCCCGGAGGACAGTCTCCTCTCCTCCGGACCGTGGGTACCACCCGCAATTGTTCTGCTTACTTTCCGCATGTTGTGCACAGCCACATGCGGGAAGTAAGCGGAACTATGCATTCCTATGGGTGCGGGATCGCCGCGATTCCGCAAATTAATGAGCATGCTGCGGTTTTTACCGCGAAGCGATTCCGCCGCGGTAAAAACCGCAGCATTAGCACAGCATTGCGGAATCCCATAGGAATGCATGGGATGCTTATTTTTCGCGGCAAAATCGCGCGGTTAAAACCGCCGCGGAAACGCGAAAAAAATGCAACGTGTGAACTCAGCCTAAATACGTCTTTAGTTGGAATCATCCATTTCCATATCAACTTTAGTCTAATGTGCTATACTATAACCTGTTAGGACACCGGGTTATCTCCACTTTACAATCCAACAGTACAAAAGTACATACACATTAACAATAACTAGGAAACACATCAGGGTGGAAACATACCTAGTATGCAGAGTTATATATAAATGTGTAGGACTTGTGTTGCTGGCTTAGGCAGTGAAGAGGATTGCCTCTAAGAAGCAAGATTTTTTTGTGGACATGCCTAATTCTAACCTGCATTATGATTAATACTGTGTGTCACCGGGATCCATCTACAACAGCAGCCTCGTAGGCAAGTCCAAAATTACAAACTCTCTGCATTGTTGTGCACACAGAGAAAAGCAATACCAGGTGAGCACCGGTGACATCACTAATTCTTACACCAATATACTGTATATGTATATATAATATATATGTCTACACATTTAATTTAACACCTTATGTAGTACAGACTCTTCAATACATACAGATTGGAAGTGTGACTGACAATTCTGCTTAGAAATTAGAAGGTGGAAGTATTAGTGCCTTCACTTATTTGTACATGTTGCTGTACGGTGCAAATGGAAATTGCCTATTTTAGAATTCCAGTTATTACACCAGGAAAATTTTAGCTTGTTTTTAGTTTTGTCGTTGGAAGCTCATAAAGACGCACTTGTATATTGAAGTACAGTAATAGAATATACGGTAATCTGTTTTACACTGTTTACTTGTCTAATAATATATGTTTGGAACTTTGTAGTAAACTATAGTGGTATAGCAGTTTGCATGGTAAAGCATATTACTCCTAAACCCTTTTACCCCAAAGAGTGGTTTTCACGTTAATGACCGGACCAATTTTTATAATTCTGACCACTGTCCATTTATGAGGTAATAACTATGGAATGCTTCCATGGATCCCAGTGATTCTGACATTGTTTTTCTCGTGACATATTGTACTTCATGCTAGTGGTAAAATTTAATTCATATAACTTGTGTTTATTTGTGGAAAAAAAGGAAATTTGGTGAAAATTTCAAAAATTTCGCAATTTTCCAAATTTGAATTTTTATGCCCTTAAATCACAGAGATATGGCACACAAAAAACTTAATAAGTAACATTTCCCACATGTTTACTTTACATCAGCACAATTTTGGAACCAAAATTTTTTTTGTTAGGAAGTTATAAGGGGTAAAAGTTGACCAGCGATTTCTCATTTTTACAACACCATTTTTTTTAGGGACCACATCACATTTGAAGTCACTTTGAGGGGTGTATATGATAGAAAATACCCAAAAGTGACACCATTCTAAAAACTGCACCCCTGATGGTACTCAAGATGGTACACATGCAAGAAGTTCATTAACCCTTCAGGTGCGTCGCAGGAATTTTTTGAATGTTTAAAAAAAATGAACATTTAACTTTTTTTCACAAAAAAATTACTTCATGTCCAATGTTTTTTTATTTTACCAATGGTAACAGGAGAAATTGGACTGCAAAAATTATTGTGCAATTTGTCCTGAGTATGCAGATACCTGATATGTGGGGGGAACCACTGTTTCTGCGCATGGCAGAGCTCGGAAGGGAAGGAGCGCCGTTTTACTTTTTCAATGCAAAATTGGCTGGAATTGAGATTGGACGCCATGTCACATTTGGAGAGCCCCTGATGTGCCTAAACAGTGGAAACCCCCCACAAGTGACCCCATTTTGGAAACTCGACCCCCCAAGGAACTTCTCTATATATGTGGTGAGAACTTTGAACCCCCAAGGGCTTCACAGAAGTTTATAACGTACTGCCGTACAATTAAAAAATCCTATTTTTTTCCACAAAAATGATCTTTTCACTCCCAAGTTTTATTTTCCCAAGGGAAACAGGACCCCAATACTTATTGTGCAATTTGTCCTGAGTATGGTGATACCCCATATGTGGGGGTAAACCACTGTTTGGGCGCATGGCCGAGCTCGGAAGGGAATGAGCACCATTTGACTTTTTCAACGCAGATTTGGCTTGACGCAATATCGCATTTGGAGAGCCCTTGATGTGTCTAAACAGTGGCAACCCCCCACAAATGACACCATTTTGGAAACTAGACCCCCAAGAAACTTATCTAGATGTGTGTTGAGAACTTTGAACTCCTATTGGCTTCACTTAAGTTTATAATATACAGCCGTAAAATGAAAAAATCATATTTTTTCCAAAAAATGATCATTTCACACCCAATTGATATTTTGCCAAGGAAAACAGGACCCCAAAAGTTTTTTTGCAATTTGTCCTGAGTACGCTGATACCCAATATGTGGGGGTAAACCCACTGTTTGGGCACATGGCAGTGCTCGGAAGGGAATGAGCGCCCTTTGACTTTTTCAACGCAGAATTGGCTTGACGCCATATTGCAGTTGGAGAGCCCCTGATGTGCCTAAACAGTGGAAACCCCCCACAAATGACACAATTTTGGAAAAAAGACCCCACAAGGAACTTATCTAGATGTGTGGTGAGAACTTTGAACCCCTATGGGCTTCACATAAGTTTATAACGTACAGCCGTAAAATTAAAAAATCATATTTTCTTCCAAAAAATGATCTTTTCACCCCCAATTGTTATTTTCCCAAGGGAATCAGGATCTCAAAAGTTACTTTTCAATTTGTCCTGGGTACGCTGATACCCCATATCTGGAGGTAAACCACTGTTTGGGTGCATGGCAGAGCTCGGAAGGGAAGGAGCGCTGTTTGATGCAAAATTGGCTGGAATTGAGATTGGGCGCCATGTTGCGTTTGCAGAGCCCCTGATGTGCCTGAACAGTGGACACCCCCCACAAGTGACCCCATTTTGGAAACTAGACCCCCAAGGGAACTTATCTAGATGTGTGGTGAGCACTTTGAAGCCCCAAGTGTTTCACAGAAGTTTATAACGCCCAGGGGTGAAAATAAAAAAATCATATTTTTTCCACAAACATGATCTTTTAGTCCCCAATTTTTTTTATTTTCCAAAGGGAAACAGGAGAAATTGGATCCCAAAAGTTGTTGCCCAATTTGTCCTGAGTACTCTGATACCATATATGTGGGAGAAAACTACTGTATGGGCACACGTCAGGGCTCGGAAGTGAAGTAGTGATGTTTTGGAATGCAGACTTTGATGGAATGGTCTATGGGTGTCATGTCGCATTTGGAGAGCCCCTGATGTGCCTAAACTGTGGAAACCCCCCACAAGTGACCCCATTTTGGAAACTAGACCCCCCAAGAAACTTATCTAGATGTGTGGTGAGTAATGATGAGTGAACGTGCTCGCTACTACTGTTAATCGCTTGAGTATTATTGTGCTCGGTGTACTCGGCGAGCAGCGAGCATTTCCAGGATTGCTCGGTGGGAACTAGTGTCTCCACCCAGCAATTTTGGTGGACTTTAGACACCCAATCACACTGCAGGGATGAAACCCCGCAGTCATCTTTGCTTTGCTCATGCAGTAATTGGCTGGTTGCACAGCATCATCAGGGATATAAGAGACCAGGCGCCGCCATGTTCGTCACAGTCACATCCACAATCAGAGAGTGTAGGGAGAGCTACAGCTGATATAAGATCAGAGTTGGTGCTTTATTAGTTAGTGTGGGGTCTATCATGCTATATCCTCACATCCAGCTAAACCAACAGTCCTTCTAAGGACTAATTCCCAATTATATAGGTTCCAGTATTAGGCAGGCAGGGTAGTGTACGTCGCTCTATACACATCAGTACAGGGCCTGCAGGCATTGTATGTGTGTGTATATACAGTTGTGGCCAAAAGTATTGACACCCCTGCAATTCTGTCAGATAATACTCAGTTTCTTCCTGAAAATGATTGCAAACACAAATTCTTTGGTATTATTATCTTCATTTAATTTGTCTTAAATGAAAAAAACACAAAAAGAATTGTCCTAAAGCGAAATTGGATATAATTCCACACCAAACATAAAAAAGAGGGTGGACAAAAGTATTGTCACTGTTCGAATAATCATGTGATGCTTCTCTAATTTGTGTAATTAACAGCACCTGTAACTTACCTGTGGCACCTAACAGGTGTTGGCAATAACTAAACCACACTTGCAGCCAGTTGACATGGATTATTGTTGACTCAACCTCTGTCCTGTGTCCTTGTGTGCACTACATTGAACATGGAGAAAAGAAAGAAGACCAAAGAAGTGTCTGAGGACTTGAAAAAACAAATTGTGAGGAAGCATGAGCAATCTCAAGGCTACAAGTCCATCTTCAAAGACCTGAAAGTTCCTGTGTCTACCGTGCGCAGTGTCATCTAGAAGTTTAAAGCCCATGGCAGTGTGGCTAACCTCCCTAGATGTGGACGGAAAAGAAAAATTGACAAGAGATTTCAACGCAAGATTGTGCGGATGTTGGATAAAGAACCTCGACTAACATCCAAACAAGTTCAAGCTGCCCTGCAGTCCGAGGGTACAACAGTGTCAACCCATACTATCCGTCGGCATCTGAATGAAAAGGGACTGTATGGTAGGAGACCCAGGAAGACCCCATTTCTTACCCCTAGACATAAAAAAGCCAGGCAGGAGTTTGCCAAAACTTACCTGAAAAAGCCTAAAATGTTTTGGAAGAATGTTCTCTGGTCAGATGAGACAAAAGTAGAGCTTTTTGGGCAAAGGAATCAACATAGAGTTTACAGGATAAAAAAAGAGGCATTCAAAGAAAAGAACACGGTCCCTACAGTCAAACATGGCGGAGGTTCCCTGATGTTTTGAGGTTGCTTTGCTGCCTCTGGCACTGGACTGCTTGACCGTGTGCATGGCATTATGAAGTCAGAAGACTACCAACAAATTTGCTTCATTCTCTTTTGTGTTTTTTCATTTAAGACAAATTAAATGAAGATAATAATACCAAAGAATTTGTGTTTGCAATCATTTACAGGAAGAAACTGAGTATTATCTGACAGAATTGCAGGGGTGTCAATACTTTTTGCCACAACTGTAGAGCATTGCATACATGAAGAGAGTTCATTCCCTTCCTGTTTTCTGGTGCTGCTGCTACCTGTGGGCTATATTAGCTGTATATAGCTAGCCCCAGGTGCAGCTGGAATACAGGCCGCACATTGATTGTAGTGGTATCTCGGTGCCAGCTCATATCTGTGTGTGCTCAAACTATAGCCATTTTACGGCTGTTTCATTTTTTTGGGCTAGCTGTACCTTTTTTAAATACAGCAGCATTTAGCCCCCCAAAAATAAAAAAATAGCCACACATAGATTGTAGTGGTATCTCGGTGCAGGTCATAGCTGTGCGTGTTCAAACTATAGCCAGCTTACGGCTGTTTCATTTTTTGGGCTAGCTGTACCTTTTTCAAATACAGCAGGATTTAGCCCCCCCAAAAAATTAAAAAAACACCACACAATTGTAGTGGTATCTCGGTGCCAGCTCATATCTAGTCGTGCTCAAACTATAGCCAGTTTACGACTCTTTCATTTTTTTGGGCTAGCTGTACCTTTTTTAAATACAGCAGCATTTATCCCCCAAAAAATAAAAAACAGCCGCACATTCATTGTAGTTGTATCTGGGTGCCAGTTCATATCTGTGCATGCTCAAACTATCGCCAGTTTACGGCTGTTTCATTTTTGGGGGCTAGCTGTACCTTTTTTAAATACAGCAGCATTTAGCCCAAAAAAATAAAATAAAACGCCACACATTCATTGTAGTGGTATCTGGGTGCCAGCTTATATCTGTGCATGCTCAAACTATAGCCAGTTTACGGCTGTTTCATTTTTTTTGGGCTAGCTGTAACTTTTTTTTATATACAGCAGCATTTAGCCCCCCAAAAATAAAAAAAAAACTCAACAAGGGTAATTAATACAGAGGAGGACAATTTTATATTACAGGAGGATTTATGTAAACTAGAAGCTTGGGCTGATAAATGGCAAATGAGCTTTAATGGGGATAAATGTAAGGTCATGCACTTGGGTAGAACGAACAAGTTGTATAATTATGTGCTTAATTGTAAAACACTGGGCAAAACAGTCACTGAAAAAGACCTGGGTGTATGGGTGGACGACAAACTCACATTTAGTGGCCAGAGTCAAGCAGCTGCTGCAAAGGCAACTAAAATAATGGGATGCATTAAAAGAGGCATAGATGCTCATGAGGAGAACATAATTTTACCTCTATATAAGTCACTAGTGCGACCACACTTAGAATACTGTGTACAGTTCTGGTCTCCGGTGTATAAGAAAGACATAGCTGAACTGGAGCGGGTGCAGAGAAGAGCGACCAAGGTTATTAGGGAACTAGGGGGTCTGCAATACCAAGACAGGTTATTACACTTGGGGTTATTTAGTTTGGAGAATCGAAGGCTTAGGGGTGATCTTATTACAATGTATAAATATATGTGGGGACAATACAAAGACCTTTCTAATGATCTTTTTACTCTTAGACCTGTGACGGGGACAAGGGGGCATCCTCTACGTCTGGAGGAAAGAAGGTTTAAGCATACTCACAGACGCGGATTCTTTACTGTAAGAGCAGTGAGACTATGGAACTCTCTGCCATATGATGTTGTAATGAGTGATTCACTACTAAAATTTAAGAAGGGACTGGATGCCTTTCTTGAAAAGTATAATATTACAGGGTATATACACTAGTCTCCTTAAAATGGCGTTGATCCAGGGTGCTAGTCTGATTGCCGTATGTGGAGTCGGGAAGGAATTTTTTTCTCCATTGTGAAGCTTACTGTTGCCACATGGGTTTTTTTTGCCTTCCTCTGGATCAACATGTTAGGGCAAGTTAGGATAGGATATGGGTTGAACTAGATGGACTTAAAGTCTCCCTTCAACCTTAATAACTATGTTACTATGTTACTATGTTACATTCATTCTAGTGGTATCTCGGTGACAGCTCATATCTGTGCATACTCAAACGATAGCCAGTTTACAGCTGTTTCATTTTTTTGGGCTAGCTGTAACTTTTTTTATATACAGCAGCATTTAGACCCCCAAAAATAAAAATAAAAACTCCACACATTCATTGCAGTGGTATCTCGGTGCTAGTTCATATCTGTGCCTGCTCAAACTATAGCCAGTTTACAGCTGTTTCATTTTTTGGGGCTAGCTGTACCTTTTTTAAATACAGCAGGATTTAGCACAAAGAAAAATAAAAAAGAACGCCACACATTCATTGTAGTGGTATGTTGGTGCCAGCTCATATCTGTGCGTGCTCAAACTATAGCCAGTTTTCGGCTGTTTCATTTTTTTGGGCTGCCTGTCACTTTGCTTTATATACACGAGAATTTAGCCCACAAAATAAAAAAGGCCACCCAAACATTGTTGTGGTGCCTCCGTGCCTGCTCATATCTGTGTGTGCTCAAACTCTTGCCAGTTTACGGCTGTGTTATTTTTGGGGGCTGTCTGTCACTTTGCTTTAAATACACAAGAATTTAGCCAACAAAATAAAAAAGGCCACACATTCTTTGTAGACTGAGTGTGGACTGGATATTACTCACCCTGCTCCTCCTTCCTCCCACCATGCCGAGTGCCCTGAGACAACTGATGCCACACTCGGACACTCAGAAGAGTTGTTCAGTCATCCATTTGTAGATTCGTGCCTCTTGCCAACTCCACTTGAATCCGGGCAAGATGATATTCCATGTAGCGATTCACAAATCTTTGAGCAGCCACTGTCACCTGAGGTGGATGATGATGAGACACAATTGCCAGAAAGTCAGGAGGAGGAGCAGGGTGCAGATGCGGAAGATGAGGTGGTGGATAACATAGTGACTGACCCAAACTGGCAGGAGGACATGCAGAGCGAGCAAAGCAGCACACATAGGGAAGGAGGCATATCACCCCAACAGGCAGGAAGAAGCAGTGTGGTGGCCACAGACAGAAGGCGTGCATCCGTTCCCCGTCCCACCAACAGGACGGAAGTTGCCATTTAAAGTGTTAGATCTTTTAGAGTCTGGCTATTTTTTAAGGACTTTGCCGATAACCCAAAACAAGCCATTTGCAGCACTTGCCATGCCCACATCAGCAGGGGTAGTAAAACTACTAGCCTGACCACCACTAGAATGATTAGGCACATGGCAGCAAAGCACCTGACTTTGTGAGCAGAACCACAGTCTCCAGGAACACTGTCTGCAGGTGACAACACTTCTTCTTCCACTATTTTGCGTACATGCCAATCCACAGTTCCACGTGCCTGTGAAGATGCCTCGAGCCCTGCAACTGTTGTTGCCGCCCACAGTCAACCAGCACCACCATCAAGCCAGTCCACGTCTTTGTCCCAGCCGAGCTTTCATTTGTCTATACCCCAGTCTTTGGAATGCAAGCGGAAATACCCAGCCAATGCACCACAGGCCACAGTACTTAATTTGCACATCTCTCATCTGCTTGCGCTCGAAATGTGTGGCGCCCCCAGGAGTATGGCCGCCACAGTGGCTTTGCCTTCCTCCAGGGAGGGTAATGCCAGGCTTGGAAGCAGTGAAGGGTCTCTCTCGCAGTTAATCTATACATGCAACACAGTTCCACTCCAGGCCAGCAGGGGGGACTCTGAACCAGATGTAAAGGGAGGAGTGCTCTTTGAGGGCCAGGAGGAAGGAGTGGTCAGTTAGTGTGAGGAGGTCCACGTGTGCAGATGTGTGGAGAGAAGCTGGAGGTTGAGCTGAGGAAGGAGAGCTCCCTCACAGTGAGAGCGCATGAACTGGAGCCTGGTCTCCACGGTTGTACGGATACTAATGGTCCTGCAACAGACACCAGAGGAGTAGGAGGCTGTAAATGCCCTACCCCCATCTAAGACTCGGAGGCACAACAGCACGGAGTGAGCCAAGAGAGGAATAGCGGCTACAGCTGTCTGCCATATGAGGAGTGCTAGTAGAAGAGAATTAGGAGGAACTTCAGTGTAACTCAGTACTAGGTGTACTTCACTCAAATGAGTGTGGTGCCCCTGAGGCTCAGTCGCCACAGAGGTACTGTACCTTCTCCTAAGGTGTAGTGCCCCACCATCCTGGTAAGTTGGGAGCTCCTTTCCGCACTCCAACACCTGCATCCCACACACAGGATAGTTCAGCACTGATCGCATTGCGGCTCATGCTTAGAGGGTAGCAGAGCACCTCTGGTGATTCCTTGCTTCGTAACACGAGATGTGCTGGGAGGTGGGTGGAGTTGAGATTCATATAAAAGAGTGGGAAAGTTTAGAATTACAGGCTACTCTGACAGAAGGTCGGCGGAGTAGGAAGCCACTCAGTGAGGAGTGGGGGATCCCTGGAAGAAAGCATGGAGGAAGGAGTGCTGCAGCTGCCTCAGTGACCTGAGCCAGCTGGCACAGGAAAGTAAGAAAGGTGGAGAGACGTAGGACTGCAACCTAAGCTTCCATAAGAGAGAGAAGGAACAGTGTGGAATGAAGGAGTAGGAGAACAGAGAGGAGGAGTGGGTTGGATAGGAACCCTGCCTATAGGTTCACAGCACAAGGCCGGGGCCCGGTCCCCGAGGATGTTTGGACACTTATGGTTCTGCAGCAGACACCGGTGGAGTAGTTGGCTGTAAATGCACTACTCCCATCCAAGACTTGGGACACAACAGCAAACTGATAGAGAGCTGGGATCCAGGAGCATCCCCGAGCAGGCTACAGCTGTGTGTCATACAAGTAGAGTTGTTAGGAACATCTGACAGGAGGAACTTCAGGGAACCACGGTACTGGAGTTCTTCACACTAAAAGGCGCAATAGAGGAGTCGTTCAGGAAAGGCACTTGTTGGTGGAGTGTGGGAGAGGAGATCCCTGACTTGCCCGGGAGGTTGATTGAGTCTCTACCCCGGAGGACATGGCACGGAGGCAGGCACCAGTGTGCACCACGAACTGTGAGTAAAGCTTTGAAACTGCAAGCTCTGGTGTCCTCCATTCATTCGTCACTAACACCTTCAGCACCGCTACATCTGGGTACCAGCATCCACACCGTCCTGCACCTATCCTCATCCATAGCGCCTACACTGCCCTGGGACTACATCTCCACCTGTGGGGAGCTACACCATCTTTGCTGCATCACACCATCAGTCCCAGTGGATCTGCAAGCAGCGTTGGCTTAACATCTTACTTGCCAAACACCACGGGTGGCGTCACGAACTTTCCATATAAACTACATTACAAACATCATCCGCCATTGATATTGGGCGCCCAGGGCCACGGACCGGGTCACCGCTGCTGTGACACATCTCCCCCTGACACCGGCCCGGTACCGAGTACCCCACGGCCCTGGGTGAAGCCTGGGAAGGGGCGACCCATAAGCGCTAAGAAGGAGACTGCACAGCCCATCTGCTGAGAGAGAATCCCTGAGCTGCTTCCAGGCTAGCCTGCTCCAGTACCATCTGTAATTAGGACCCTGGACTGCATTTATCAAGTAAAGGTACAGAAATTGTACCCCGCTGTGTCTTTGTCTGCTTCCTACCCTTCCGGCACTGCTACATCCCCGTGCCAACCGCATCTACGTTGCCCTGGGACTTCAGCTTCACCTGTGGGGAGCTTTTACATCTTTGCTGCACCATACCATCAGTCCCAGTGGATCTGCATGCAGCGTCGGCTTAACATCTCACTTGCCGAACACCACAGGTGGCGTCACGAACTATTCCATTAACTATATTCCACCATTCAATCTCCCCTAATACTTGGGCGCCCAGGGCCACGGACTGGGTCACCGCTGCTGTGACACATCCCGCTGACACCGGCCCGGTACCTAGTACCCCACAGCCCTGGGAGGGTGACCCAGTTGTCTTTTAGGCTTGTGGAGATGGAAGCTTTCTGCAACTTGATGGCGGCGGCCGTCCCAAGGTACTTGGTCCTCAGTCGCCACTATTTCTCCCATTGTGCCATACCGGCATTACACCAGCATGTGTCCCACAACATTACCCATGCCCTCAACAATGCTGTTACTGGTAAAGTCCACCTAACCACGGACACGTGGACAAGTGCCAGTGGGCAGGGACGGTACATCTCACTGATGGCACACTGGGTTAATATAGTGGAAGCCGACACCCTGTCGGACCCTGGGATGGAACACATCCTTCCCACGCCGAGGATTGCTGGCCCTACATCAGTCAGGGTTGCCCCCACAGTCTACAGCTCCTGTACCTCCTCCTCCTCCTCCTCTTCTTCAGCCTCCATCTCTGAAATGAACACATCAGTCAGAAGCTGGGAGCACTGCAGCACTGGCTCAGCCAAGCGGCAACAGGCTGTGCTGAAGCTAATCTGCATAGGTGACAAACCACACAATGCCGAAGAGTTGTGGACAGCACTGAAGTAGCAGTCAGATATTTGGCTGACACTGCTGAACCTACAGCCAGGCATGGTTATGTGTGACAATGACCGGAACCTGGTGGCGGCACTGAGGTAAGGTCAGCTCACACATGTACCTTACCTGGCCCATGTGCTTATCCTCGTGATTCAACGTTTTCTCAAAAGCTACCCAGAGCTGCCTGATCTGCTGTTGAAAGTACGCCGTATGTCTGTCCATTTTTGAAAATCAGCGACAGCTTCAGCAATACTTACTGGACTTCAGCAGCGTTTGCAGCTTCCCCCTCACCGACTGGTGTGTGCTGTCCCCACGCTTTGGAATTCTACACTGCATATGTTGCAAAGTATTTGTGAGCAGAAGAGGGCAGTTGTTGAGTACCAGCTTCCACAAGGCCATCAATATTCAGGTCAGACACCACATATAAGACCTCAGGAGAAGACATGGATGTCAGACATATATACCATCCTCCAGAACTTTGAGGACTGCACCAAGATGGTGGGCGGCGATGATGCCATAATTAGCGTGACCATCCCGCTTCTCAGCATTCAGAAAACCTCTCTGC
The DNA here is from genome assembly GCF_039654945.1 of Dendrobates tinctorius. Taxonomy (NCBI): domain Eukaryota; kingdom Metazoa; phylum Chordata; class Amphibia; order Anura; family Dendrobatidae; genus Dendrobates; species Dendrobates tinctorius. The sequence continues at coordinate 19,033,355 of NW_027361754.1, read as the reverse complement.
TCACAATAAAAGAGGATGCATTGCAGGACCACAAGGACATTGAGCCAGGAAACATACCGGGTGATTACACTCAGCCCAGCCTCATGTCGTTGCAACGTGGATTGGTAGACAATGAAGAGGAGGAGGAGGAAGAAGTACAGGAGCTACTTTCATGCGATGTAGATGGTACTACAAGCACAACTGTCATACCGTCTGTTCAGCAGGGATGGCCTGAGGACAGGGAGGAGGAGTATAAGGAGGAGGAGGACACCATGGTCAGTTGTCCTGTTGGTGAGGACATGGAAGGCATGTCTGTTAGTAGTTTGGCACGCATGGCTGACTTTATGTTGTGCTGCATTTCCCATGACCCTCTCATTATAGAAATTTTCAGGGACACTCATTACTGTTGGTGACACTTTTAGATCCATGCTACAAGGAAAACTTTCAGTCTCTTCTTCCAGAAGCAGATAGGTGTACTATAATGGTGCAGTACCAGAGGGCCATTGTTGCGGAATTATTTAAAAAATTCCCATCTGAAAACGCTGGTGACAGAGGTCATACTTCGTTGGATAACCAAGGAGTACAGGTGAGAGAGAGACACAACTCCAATCCAGCAGAGGCAGGGGAACACTGACCCTCGCATTATAAAAATTTTCGGGGACACTCATTACTGGTTGGCGACACTTTTAGTCCCACGCTACAAGGAAAATTTTCAATCTCTTATTCCAGAGTCAGACAGGGGTGTAGAAATGGTGCATTAACATAGGGCCCTTGTATCGGAATTAGTCAAAAAATTCCAATGTGAGAACGCTGGCAGCAGATGTCAGAGTTTGTTGTACAGCCAAGGAGTCCAAGTGAGAGTGACAGAAGTACAATTCAGGTCAGGCAGGGGAACAATGGCTTAGTCGTGGGAAAATCTTCTCTGACCCTCCCATTGTGCCGCCACAGAGCTAAGGGGTGATGTTACAAGAAGTTCAATGTTTGGGAAGATGATGAGGGAGTACCTTGCATTAGTTTGGATTCCTCTGTGCCTTTTAGTTATTGGGTATCCAAGCTGGACATGTGGCATGAACTGGCTATCTACGCCTTGGAGGTCCTGGTCTGCCCTGCTGCTAGCATTCTGTCAGAGCTGGTTTTTAGTGCCGCTGGGGGAATTATAATAGATGAGCGCATCCGCCTGTCAACTGACAATGCTGACAGGCTAACCCTTATCAAAATGAACAATGGCTTGATTGGGCAAGACTTCTGTACACCTCCAAATGAAAACACTGAAATATAACCTTAAATGCATTGTCTTTTTTGGGGAGGTGTATTCTCAGGCACTTCTTTACAACCACAAATGGGTATCTAGCCTGAGTTTGTCTGTTTGCTGTTAGCCTCCTCCCCTCCTTATCCTCATCATCCACAACCAGTAGAACACCAGGGCGAAGGGATTGCGTGATGCAAAAGAAACTCAATTTTTGGCAAGGGTATTATATAATATTTTTATTTATATCACTGTCTCTGAGCTGTTGCTAGGGACATACCTGTCTCATCGAACACATTGTGGCTTGATATCTATGAACCTGTGTTCGCCCCTCCATTTTCTTATTTTCTTTCATACGTGGCTTCACATTTGTAATTTAGCAACTTAATTTCACTATGATTTCTCATTATGGCTCCTCATTGTCCACAGCTACATGACCAGGGTTAACGTGTTCTGTGCTGCTACAGGCAGTCCAATTTTTGGCAGAGGTGTAAATGAAGCCCATAGTCTATTTTTGAAAAAAGGTAACCCCCATTGGGGAATTGTTGGTCAGGTCATGCACTGCATTGCAAGTCTCAGAGACCCACACCCGCACATTGGGCCTAATTTTTAGCTTGGTTTCCAGCAATGTCTCTTCCTTATCTCCACCACACACTCAAGTGGAATAACTTGCATAAAGAATTCATTTATTGTGATGCAAATATTAAGCCAGGGAGCAGATTTGTAAATCTGCTCCCTGGCTTAATATTTGTATCACAATAAATGAATTCGTTATGCAAGTTATTCCACTTGAGTGTGCGGTGAACATTAATCCCATTGACAGGAAGCCTTAGGTCCCTTACAGCAGCACCTCAGAAATTCACACAGTGTGCAAGCTAACCCATTTATCTTCCTTATCTCCGACTACATGACTTGGGTGAACATGTTCTGTACTGTTCTAGGCTGGTGACTTTTGGGCAAGGGTGGCTGTAATGGCAATAGTATATTTTTAAAAAAGGTACCCTCCATTGGTGAAATGTTTGTCAGCCTATGCACTCCATTACAAATCTCAGAAACCCACACCCCTACATTGGGCCTACTTGCTAACTCTGTTTCCTGCAATGTCTCTTCCTTACCTGCCACTAGAGGACCAGGGTTAACGTGTTCTGTATTGTTATAGGCCGGTGAATTTTGGGCAAGGGGTACTGTGATGTCAAAAGTTTTTTTTATTAAAAAAGGTACCCCCCATTGGTGAAATGCTTGTCAGCCTATTCACTCCATTACAAATCTCAGAGACCCACACCCCTACATTGGGCCTACTTTTTAACTGGGTTTCCAGCAATGTCTCTTCCTTATCTCCGACTACATGACCTGGGTGAACATGTTCTGTACTGTTCTAGGCTGTTGACTTTTGGGCAAGGGTGGCTGTGATGGCAATAGTATATTTTTAATAAAGGTACCCCCCATTGGTGAAATGTTTGTCAGCCTATGCACTCCAGTACAAGTCTCAGAGACCTGCACCCCTATGTTGGGCCTACTTTGTAACTCGGTTTCCTACAATGTCTCTTCCTTGCCTGCCACTTGATGACCAGGGTGAACGTGTTCTGTACTGTTATAGGCCGGCGAATTTGGGGCAAGGGGGGCAGTGATGGCAATAGTAGATGTTTAAAAAAGGTACACCCCATTGGGCAAAGGCTTGTCAGCCTATGCACTCCTTTACAAGTCTCAGAGACCCATATCCCTACACTGAGCCAACTTTTTAACTTGGTTTCCAGCAATGTCTCTTCCTTTTCTCTGACTACATGACCTGGGTGAACATATTCTGTACTGTTCTAGGCTGTTGACTTTTGGGCAAGAGTGGCTGTGATGGCAATAGTATATTTTTAATAAAAGTACCTCCCATTGATGAAATGTTTGTCTGCCTATGCACTGCATTACAAGTCTCAGAGACCCTCACTCCTACGTTGGGCCTACTTGTTAACTCTGTTTCCTGCAATGTCTCTTACTTACCTGCCACTAGATGACCAGGGTTAACATGTTCTGTATTGTTATAGGCCGATGAATTTTGGGCAAGGGGGGCTGTGATGTCAATAGTTTTTTTTAATAAAAAAGGTACCCCCCATTGGGGAAATATTTGTCAGCCTATGCACTCCATTACAAATCTCAGAGACCCACACCCCTACATTGGGCCTACTTGTTAACTTTGTTTCCTGCAATGTCTCTTCCTTATCTCCGACTACATGACCTGGGTGAACATGTTCTGTACTGTTCTAGGCTGTCGACTTTTGGGCAAGGGTGGCTGTGATGGCAATAGTATATTTTTAATAAAGGTACCCCCCATTGGTGAAATGTTTGTCAGCCTATGCACTCCAGTACAAGTCTCAGAGACCTGCACCCCTATGTTGGGCCTACTTTGTAACTCGGTTTCCTACAATGTCTCTTCCTTGCCTGCCACTTGATGACCAGGGTGAACGTGTTATGTACTGTTATAGGCCGGCGAATTTGGGGCAAGGGGGGCAGTGATGGCAATAGTAGATGTTTAAAAAAGGTACACCCCATTGGGCAAAGGCTTGTCAGCCTATGCACTCCTTTACAAGTCTCAGAGACCCATATCCCTACACTGAGCCAACTTTTTAACTTGGTTTCCAGCAATGTCTCTTCCTTTTCTCTGACTACATGACCTGGGTGAACATATTCTGTTCTGTTCTAGGCTGTTGACTTTTGGGCAAGAGTGGCTGTGATGGCAATAGTATATTTTTAATAAAAGTACCTCCCATTGATGAAATGTTTGTCTGCCTATGCACTGCATTACAAGTCTCAGAGACCCTCACTCCTACGTTGGGCCTACTTGTTAACTCTGTTTCCTGCAATGTCTCTTACTTACCTGCCACTAGATGACCAGGGTTAACATGTTCTGTATTGTTATAGGCCGATGAATTTTGGGCAAGGGGGGCTGTGATGTCAATAGTTTTTTTTAATAAAAAAGGTACCCCCCATTGGGGAAATGTTTGTCAGCCTATGCACTCCATTACAAATCTCAGAGACCCACACCCCTACATTGGGCCTACTTGTTAACTTTGTTTCCTGCAATGTCTCTTCCTTATCTCCGACTTCAAGATCTGGGTGAACGTGTTGTGTACTGTTGTAGCAACATGTGCCGACCAGAGGGTGGTCTCTACAGCACACTCTCTGCTCCCGATGCTCCTTTCCCCGTAGTACAACAGACTGGAGACCAATGCCAGGAGTACGTCAAACAATTCCATTTATTCTTCTTTCGAGCACAGCAACCATTCAGACAGCTTCCATACACCTGCTTGGGTACCTGTTACACGTTTCCTCCTTCCCCCCTCCTCTTTCCTGGTGCAACGTCTTTTCAGCCTTTTTCACTGCGCCTCCTGTAGGCCACGGGCCACAGCGATCATCTACTCAGCCTGTCCACCCGCTGCCACACTTACTTCGTTTCAATGCACAGCTCTCCAACTTTCCAGCACCCCAGGCTCTCCTTTCCTTCGGCTGTCTTCCAGGGGCCACCTCCCTCTCTGAGCTCCCCAGGTCTGGTAAACTGCCCTTTTTATCCCCTGAGTCTGGAAATCCCCTACTTGCTCCTCCCACCTTCCAGACTATTCCCAGACCTTCCCTGGTGTTATGTCTCCCCCTAGTGGCCACAACTTTAACTGCAGCTTTCCTACTTAACTTTTTGTACAGATATCATACATATATACATGATATGTATTATACAGTAGTGCTCTAACCATTGACATTTGTCCGAGTCCATGCATTTGGTCCACCCTCCTACACTGTTATAGGCCGGTGCATTTTGGGCAAGGGGGGCTGTGATGGCAATAGTATATTTTTAAAAAAGGTACCCCCCATTGGGCAAATGCTTATCAGGCCATGCACTACATTACAAGGCTCAGAGACCAACACCCCTACATTGGGCCTACTTTTAACTCGGTTTCCTGCAATGTCTCTTCCTTATCTCCAACTACATGACCTAGATGAACATGTTGTGTACTGTTATAGGCCGGTGAATTTTGGGCAAGGGGGATGTGATGGCAATAGTATATTTTTAAAAAAGGTACCCCCCATTGGTGAAATGTTTGTCAGCCTATGAACTCCAGTACAAGTCTCAGAGACCCACACCCCTACATTGGGCCTACTTTCTAACTTGGTTTCCTGCAATGTCTCTTCCTTACCCTCCACTAGATGACCAGCGTGAATGTGTTCTGTACTGTTATAGGCTGGCAAATTTGGTGCAAGGAGGGCTTTGATGGCAATAGTAGATGTTTCAAAAGGTACCCTCCATTGGGCAAATGCTTGTCAGGCCATGCAATCCATTATAAGGCTCAGAGACCCACACCTCTACATTGGGCCTACATTTTAAATAATTTTCCTCCAATGTCTCTTCCTTATCTCAGACTACATGACCTGGCTGAACATGTTTTGTACTGTTATAGGCCTGTGAATTTTGGGCAAGGGGGGATGTGATGGCAATAGTATATTTTTAAAAAAGGTACCCCCCATTGGTGAAATGTTTGCCAGCCTATGCACTCCGTTACAAGTCTCAGAGACCCACACCCCTACATTGGGCCTACTTTGTAGCTTGGTTTCCTGCAATGACTCTTCTCTACCCTCCACTAGATGACCAAGGTGAATGTGTTCTGTACTGTTATAGGCCAGCGAATTTGGGGCAATAGGGGCTGTGATGGTAATAGTAGATATTTAAAAAAAGTACCCCCCATTGGGCACATGCTTCTCAGGCCATGCACTCCATTACAAGGCTCAGAGACCCACACCCCTACATTGGGCCTACTGTTTTAAATCATTTTCCTGCAATGTCTCTTACTTATCTCAGACTACATAACCTGGCTGAACATGTTTTGTACTGTTATAGACCTGTGAATTTTGGGCAATGGGGGCTGTGATGGCAATAGTATATTTTTAAAAAAGGTACCCCCCATTGGGCAAATGCTTGTAAGGCCATGCACTCCATTGCAAGGCTCAGAGACCAACACCCCTACATTGGGCCTACTTGTTAACTCTGTTTCCTGCAATGTCTCTTCCTTACCTGCCAATAGATGACCAGGGTTAACGTGTTCTGTATTGTTATAGGTCGGTGAATTTGGTCAAAGGGGGCTGTGATGAAAATACTTTATTTATTAAAAAAGGTACCCCCATTGGTGAAATGCTTGTCAGCTTATGCACTCCATTACAAATCACAGAGACCCACACCCCTACACTGGGCCTACTTGTTAACTCTGTTTCCTGCAATGTCTCTTCCTTATCTCCGACTACATGACCTGGTTGCACGTGTTATGTACTGTTATAGGCTGGTGAATTTTGGGCAAGGGGGGCTGTGATGTACATAGTTTATTTATTAAAAAAGGTCCCCCCCATTGGTGAAACCACATCCTTGTTGGCAAAGACTTCATAACATTTGTGTGAAGCGAAAAAAGAAGAAATATGGAGCACTCACCGATATAGCTGAAAAACTGTGTGTCTTTATTTCACATAAATTCCATCAAATGTGTGGACACGCAGGATGTTAGAGGAATGCTAGGGGAGGGAGGTGCCGGACTACGGCCGTTTCGCGATTATTCGCTTCTACGGGTCCAGGTGAGGGGATTAGCTAAAGGTCATTCCCTTTATAGGATCACAGACCTTACTAATTAACATACATAACAAGTTGTGAAACAAACATTTACAAAAAAATATATAGTTATACAATATACAGAGTGCAAGATACTAGTAAAGAATAAATCTTTCCATATCGATTTACAAGATAATCTATATTTTTACAATATCATAGGAAGATTATAATCTAAATAACTTCACATACAATTTTTTATATAACATTTTTTATAAAAATACTGATAGATCGATCCGGTCATTTAGTCCCAAAGGACCTTGTGCGTTCGCTTTCAGGATCCATTTTGCTTCTTGTTGCAATAAAGCTTTGTCATGGTTGCCTCCTTGAGGTGGAAAATTGACCTTTTCAATCCCTGCAAAACTCAACATTTCTGGGTTAGCTTTATGCACATCTTGAATATTCTTAATTAATCGCAGTGAGCCCTTTCCTGATGTATTAGATCTATAGTGTTCACCAAAACGTATCGTAAGTGGTCTTATAGTTTTTCCAATATAAAAATAACCACATGGACAGAAAATAATATAAACCACGAATTTAGTTTGAGAAGAAATGTAGTTTTGTACCTTATGTTCAATAGAGCCAAAATGTATAGAATTCCCTGTCAGATGAAGATGACAGTATTTGCAGTGACCACATTTATAATTTCCTTTTATTGATAAATCTCGTAGCCAATTTTTTTAAGGGGGACGAAGTCTACGATGTACTAATAAATCACCTATATTATGTGCCCTTTTGTATGCAAATTGCGGAACTAATTTACCATCTGTGTGTAAGGTTTTTTTTCTGCATCAATGAGATGCCAGTGTTTTCTCACTGCTGCATGTTTTGCTCTATCCATTGCAGTATGTTTGAAACAAAAATTAAATTTTTTTGTAGGTTTGACTACACTATTTAATTTTTTAGTCCTTTCCTTTATTAAATCCATCTGAGAACATTTTTTTACCCTTTCATATGCTTCATTTAATAAAGTCATAGGATATCCCCTTTGCAAAAAACGTTGTTTCAGCTCAGAAATTTGTTCATTAAAAATGGTTTCATCATTATTCAGTTTTCTTACTCTTAGCATTTGACTATATGGAAGTCCCTTTTTAGTGTGTAATGGGTGAGCACTCTTATAATGTAAGTAATTATTTGTTGCGGTTTCTTTTCTAAACACTTCTGTTTTTAAAGAGCCATTTTTTATTTTAAATTTGACATCAAGAAAATCTATTGAGTTTCCCCCAAATGAAAATGTGAAGTGCATGTTGTCACTGTTCACATTGTTCAGGTATTTTACAAAATCTGCAAATTCTTCCTGAGAACCCCCCCAGATAATAAAAATATCATCCACAAAGCGAAAATATGCTTGTAAATGTTTTAAGTGTGGATTTAGGGTTGTTTTTATATAAAACTCTTCAAATCGTGCTAGAAATAAATTTGCATAAACACAAGAGACTGGCGTGCCCATTGCTGTGCCCACCCTTTGTATATACCACTTATCCAGAAATTTAAAGGCATTATGTGTCAAAACATAATCGAGTGACTCGATAATAAAGGAAATAAAATCCTGTGATTTGTTTGTGTTATGTAAAATCTCCTTTATTGCTGCTATGCCTTTATCATGGGGGATGCAGGTATATAGACTCTCAACATCAATAGATGCAAGGGAGAAATGTGGTTGCCAATGAAAATCTTTCAATTTTTTCAATAAATCTCCCGAGTCTTTTACAAAGGATGGCACAGCTTTTAGTAAAGGTTTTAGTAGCCAGTAGTGTTGAGCATTCCGATACCGCAAGTATCGGGTATCGGCCGATATTAGCGGTATCGGAATTCCGATACTTAATTCCGATACTTTTTTCATATCGGATTCCGGGATCGGAATAGGAAGTTCCCATCATGCTATGAGCCTGCTTGCTTTGATTAAGCCAATGGGAATCCTCCGAAGTGTGGGCACATCCTGTTAGGCATGTAGGCATGTTAACTATTGGCATGGCTGTGATTGGCTGCCGAAATGATGTCATGATGCACTATAAAAGCCACCGCAGCCGCCATTTCTGGTCACTCTGCTGTGAATTCAGTTAGGGACAGGCTGCTGTAGAAGACTGTGAGGGACAGTTAGAAATAGCGATTCCACCAAACATCTAGTGCTTTACCCAGGCTACATAAACCACCACTGTAGCCTTCTTTGCCCTAGCAGCAGTGTTCACAGCTGTCTGCAAGGGCTGTGTGAGTGCAGCTCACGCTGTGGAGTGGGTCCTGCAGCCACGTCAGGCTGTAGGCCACCCAGTGTGATCACTGCTGCCTCATACATCTTTTATTTTTTGAGCTGCATTTTTTAAATAATTTCAATCTAGTGTGCTTCCATCCGTATCCATATACGTTGGTTGCAAACACTAGTAGTAGACAGCGGAGCCTTTCTGCAGCCTTTCAGTGCTAGTGTCCACTTTGCTGCACTGTTCACGGCTGTCTGAGAGGTCTCTGACTGTGTGTGAGTGCAGCTCACGCTGAGTAGTGTGTCCTGCAGCTACGTCTGGCTGTAGGACGCTCAGCGTGCGTCACTGCCTCACACATATTTTTATTTGAGTGCAGCTCATTTTTTCTTCTATTAGTGTGCATCCATCCGTCTCCATCTACGGTGGTTGCAAACACTATATAGGAGTACACAGCGGAGCCTTTCTGCAGCCTGTCAGTGCCAGTGCCCACTTAGCTGCACTGTTGATGGCTGTCTGAGAGGTCTCTGACTGTGTGTGAGTGCAGCTCACGCTGAGTAGAGTGTCCTGCAGCTACGTCTGGTTGTAGGACGCTCAACGTGCGTCACTGCCTCACACATATTTGTCTCTGAGTGCAGCTCATTTTTTCTTCTCCTATTAGTGTGCATCCATCCGTATCCATCAACATTGGTTGATTGCAAACACTATATAGGAGTAGATAGAGGAGCCTTTTTTTCTGGCTTGTGCCCTGCCGGCGCAGCCAGATTAGTATTACCCAATTTTTTTGGAGCCTCATCTTTTGCATTGTAGGTTACCTGCCTGCATTGTAATAGCTCCAAAAAGTTGGTGATACTATCAGTTTCAATTCTTTGTTCTCATACTTTGAGTTTGTTTCAAACAAAGAAACCACATAAAAAGTTCACCAAACACTACATTTTGAACTTGTGTAGGCCACATCAGCTCCTATTAAAGTCTAGTCCACACACACACACTTCATAAAATTAGTGTTTCTTGTACCTGTAACCAGCTGTTCAGGAATAAGCACACTAAGGCCCCCCTTTGTACTTTTTTGCCTATCTTAAGCAGTCTTGCAAGATGAAGAAGGCAGGGAGTAAGGCGCGGGGGCGTGGGCGTGGAGTTTCAGCAGGGAGAGGACGTGGGGATTCTGCAGGGAGAGGACGTGGGGATTCTACAGGTAGAGGACGTGGGGATTCTGGGCCTGCTGCGGGCACCAGTGGATCAGCATCCCCCAGTTTTAGCAGGCAACAGTCCTTTATGCGCAGCTTTGTAGGACCTCAACGTACCCCACTGCTGCGGGAGGAACAAATTGAAGCCGTTGTCGGATGGATGGCAGCTAACGCATCGACTTCAATTACTTCCGCATCCTCTCAGGGTCAGAGCACCGAAGAGCAACCATCTGTCTCTTCACCACCTGCCAAAGTGCCCAGGCAGTCAGAGAGACATGGACAGGAGCCATCACAGTCTCTACTTCTGTTCTCGGAATCTGTTGGCTTGGAAAGAGGGGGCCAGCCAAGCAGCATTCCTGAATGTGAAGAAGAGGGAGTATGCAGTGATGCGCAACTTCTTTGTCCCTCTGAATCTGAAGAGGCGAGTGGGCCAGTGCCTATGGTCAGCACACCTCAGTACGCATCAGATGATGACGAGACTCAGTTGCCACTTTCTGGTGCGTACGGTGCTGGCGAGACAACCCCGGAGAAGCAGCTGTTTGAAGAGGGGAGGGAAGATGATGAGGTCCTTGACCCATCATGGCGTGAGCAACAGGAAGGTGGTGGGAGCAGCTCGGAGGAAGAGATTCCCCTACCGGCCAAAACAGGAGGCAGAGGGAGGGGGAAGACTTGGTTGCCTGTACCCTCCACTTCGGCACCCGTTAGGAGCATTCCTCCTTCCAAAGGCAAACCGGGCGCTCACAAGAGTTGCAGTGCGTGGTCCTTTTTTGACACAGTTGCAGATGACATTTGCTTTGTCAAATGCAAGCTGTGTCATCAGAGAGTCAAAAGAGGGAGAAATGTCAGCAACCTCAATACCACAAATATGTGGAAACATGTGCGCACCAAGCACGAGTTGGAGTTGCAGAGACACCCTGAAGACGTAGGCCAACGTACAGCACCACCTACCACCTCTTCAGTTCGTGTTGGGCCCTCTTCCTCCAGCTCACACACTGCTGGTTCGGCTTCCTCACAGGATCGCCAAGGAAGAACCTCTGCCACTGTTGTCCGGAGACCCTGTCAGATTCCACCCATAACAGCACGTTCCCATCCATCACAGCCATCGGTAGCACAGGCATGGGATAAAAGGCGCCCTTACTCGGCAAACCATCCCCGAGCACAGTCTCTGAATGCTGGCATTGCCAAACTTCTGGCAGTTGAAATGCTGTCATTCAGGCTGGTGGACACTGACACCTTCCGGGACTTAATGGCATTGGCAGTCCCCCAATACAACGTGCCCAGCCGCTTTTATTTCAGCAGGCGAGCCGTCCCTGCCCTGCAGAAACATGTTGAGGGCAAAATAAAACATGCGCTACTAAACGCCGTTAGTAGCAAGGTCCACCTGACCACCGATGCGTGGACCAGTAACCATGGACAGGGACGATACCTTTCCCTCACTGCCCACTGGGTCAATGTTGTGGAGCCGGGTACGGATCTGGAGAGTGGCGCTGTACGTGTTCTTCCAACGCCACGGATTGCAGGACTCCAGTCTGTACACATAGACTCCTCCTCCTACTCAAGTTCCTCAGAAACAGCAGAGCAGGAGCCTGTTACGACCGATATGAGCACAGCCGTGGCCAAACGTCAACAGGCTGTACTCAAATTAATTTCTTTGGGGAATCGAAGCCACACAGCGCAGGAGCTCTGGAATGCTATCAAGCTGGAGAGCGATGTGTGGTTTGGGCCAGCGAATCTCCAGCCGGGCTTGGTAGTGTGTGACAATGGCCGAAATCTGGTGGCAGCTCTTGGCCTAGGCAACCTCACACACATCCCATGTCTGGCACATGTTCTTAACTTGGTCGTGCAGAGCTTTCTGAGGGACTATCCGGATCTTGATGCACTGTTGCACAAGGTCCGCATAGAGTGCGCTCACTTGCGACGTTCCAGCACGGCAAGATCGCGCCTCGCTGCTCTGCAGCGACGATTTGGCCTTCCGGAACATCGCATCATATGTGACCTACCCACCCGGTGGAATTCAACGTTACATATGTTGGAGCGGTTGTGTGAGCAGCAGGCAGCAGTCATGGAGTACCAGCTGCATCAGGCGCAAACAAGTCGCACTGTGCGCCGTTCACACTTCAGCACCATTGAGTGGGCCTCTATGAAGGACATCTGCCTCGTTTTGCGTGCCTTCGATGAATCCACGCGGATGGCGAGTGCAGACGATGCACTAGTCAGCATGACTGTCCCCCTTATCTGCCTGCTTCAACAAACACTGCAAGCACTAAGGGATGAGGTTTCAGAAGAGGTGGAGGATGAGGAGTCCCAAATGCCATCTGCTTCTGGACAGTCTGCGCTACGTGTTTCCTCACAAAGGCCTAGGCAGGGGACACTTTGTGAGGAGGATGAGGAGGAGTCGATGGAGGAGGAAGACATCTCTCCAGAGGAGGGAGGTACACAAACCTCTACTCAGTATGTACAGCGAGGGTGGGGTGATGCAGAGCAGGTCGAGGTCACGCCTCAAACAGGGGACAGCGGTTCTTTGGCAGTTGGGAGTCTGCAGCACATGGTTGATTTCATGCTGCAGTGCCTGAGAAACGACCGCCGCATCGCCCACATTCTCGTCTCGGCTGATTATTGGGTGTACACCCTCCTAGATCCTCGCTACCGGGACAGCGTACAAAGGCTCATACCAACGTTGAACCGGGAGCGTAAAATGCGGGAGTACGAAGAGTCACTGGTGCAGTCCATAATGTTTTCCATTCCACCCGACAGCATTGTTGCTAGTGCTTTACAAAGCAGCTCTGTGCGTCGAGGCAGTGGAGGAAACTCTGCACAAAGAGGGAGCAGAGGCAGTGCCGCAGCACAAGGCAAGACCACTATGGCCCAAATGTGGCAAAGTTTTGTGTGTCCACCACAATTGTCTACACCATCAGCGACGCCTCGAGTCAGCAGGAGGCAACGCTTCCGTCAGATGGTGTCAGACTACATGTCTTGCCCTGTCGCTGTACTCCCAGATGGCTCTTCCCCCTTCAAGTTTTGGGTCTCTAAGCTGGATACATGGCCAGAGCTTAGCCAGTATGCATTGGAGGTGCTGGCTTGCCCTGCTGCCAGTGTATTATCGGAACGTGTCTTTAGTGCCGCAGGTGGTGTACTAACAGACCGTCGCACGCGACTATCTTCCGATAATGTTGACCGGCTGACTTTTCTGAAAATGAACAAGGCCTGGATCTCCAAAGACTTTGCCATTCCTCTTACAGACTAAATTAGTGGTTGGCAACTGTATCCAGGTCTGCTGGTGTGTTCATTTTTCTACCACCTGAACTATAATCCCTGTGCTTCAACACAGCCAGTTGTCGCTCAGATGTGTCGTCTGCACAGAGAAACACACTAGCTCCTGTGTTACTGGGGTTCAGCAATGCCAGCTGATCCCCTGCTGTGTGGACGGCAGAGTCACCAGCTCCATCAACATTCAAACCACTACTGATTTTTAACCGTGCCCAACTTAGGTCTCTGGCTCCACTGTCTCTACTATTTCCCCTGACCTCCAACCCCGCCATCTACATCTCTGAAGTGGCATCAGCACAATCTACACTTGTTCCTGTGTTCCTGTGGCTCAGTCCCATCAGTTTATCCCCTGATGTGTGTCCGGCAAGGTCTCCTGCTCTGTCCACATTCCCATAACCAGTAGTGGGAATGAGGACAGAGCTGGCGAACTTGCCGGACAAACATCAGGGGATCAACTGATGGGACTGAGCACCAGTAACACAGGAACAAGTGTAGATTGTGCTGACGCCACTTCAGAGATGTAGCTGGCGGGGTTGGAGGCCAGGGTAAATAGTAGAGACAGTGGAGCCAGAGGCCTAAGTGGAGCATGGTTAGAATCAGTAGTAGTCCACAACCTCCATAAAAACCGATGCCCATTGGCCTCTGCATGCGGCATGCGTAATCCTGGGCTCCAACAGCGTCAGTTGGTGTTCAGAAGTGTCGTCTCCACAGAGCCAAACACATTCGTTCAAGTGTTAGTGGGGTTCAGCACTGTCAGCTGTTCCCCTGCTGTGGAGATGGCAAGTCTCCTGCTGCATTCACCTGCCAAAATCCAGTAGGCCCCAGCCTGCTCCTCGCCTAATCCTGAGCTCCAACAACGTCAGTTGGTGTTCAGAAGTGTCGTCTCCACAGAGCCAAACACATTCGTTCAAGTGTTAGTGGGGTTCAGCACTGTCAGCTGTTCCCCTGCTGTGGAGATGGCAAGTCTCCTGCTGCATTCACCTGCCAAAATCCAGTAGGCCCCAGCCTGCTCCTCGCCTAATCCTGAGCTCCAACAACGTCAGTTGGTGTTCAGAAGTGTCGTCTCCACAGAGCCAAACACATTCGTTCAAGTGTTAGTGGGGTTCAGCACTGTCAGCTGTTCCCCTGCTGTGGAGATGGCAAGTCTCCTGCTGCATTCACCTGCCAAAATCCAGTAGGCCCCAGCCTGCTCCTCGCCTAATCCTGGGCTCCAACAACGTCAGTTGGTGTTCAGAAGTGTCGTCTCCACAGAGCCAAACACATTCGTTCAAGTGTTAGTGGGGTTCAGCACTGTCAGCTGTTCCCCTGCTGTGGAGATGGCAAGTCTCCTGCTGCATTCACCTGCCAAAATCCAGTAGGCCCCAGCCTGCTCCTCGCCTAATCCTGGGCTCCAACAACGTCAGTTGGTGTTCAGAAGTGTCGTCTCCACAGAGCCAAACACATTCGTTCAAGTGTTAGTGGGGTTCAGCACTGTCAGCTGTTCCCCTGCTGTGGAGATGGCAAGTCTCCTGCTGCATTCACCTGCCAAAATCCAGTAGGCCCCAGCCTGCTCCTCGCCTAATCCTGGGCTCCAACAACGTCAGTTGGTGTTCAGAAGTGTCGTCTCCACAGAGCCAAACACATTCGTTCAAGTGTTAGTGGGGTTCAGCACTGTCAGCTGTTCCCCTGCTGTGGAGATGGCAAGTCTCCTGCTGCATTCACCTGCCAAAATCCAGTAGGCCCCAGCCTGCTCCTCGCCTAATCCTGGGCTCCAACAACGTCAGTTGGTGTTCAGAAGTGTCGTCTCCACAGAGCCAAACACATTCGTTCAAGTGTTAGTGGGGTTCAGCACTGCCAGCTGTTCCCCTGCTGTGGAGATGGCAGTCTCTCCTGCTGTCTCCGCATTACAAAGACAGTAGGCCTCTGCCTACACCCTCCTATTTCCTGGGCTTCAACACAGCCAGTTGTAGTTCGGAAGTGCCGTCCACACGGAAAGAGATACTTGCTCCCGTGTCTCAGTGGGGTTCAGTAACGTCAGCTGATCCCCTGCTGTGTGGATGGCAGTCTCTCCTGCTGTCACCTCATTCAAAATACAGTAGGCCTCTGCCTACACCCTCCTATTTCCTGGGCTTCAACACAGCCAGTTGTAGTTCGGAAGTGCCGTCCACACGGAAAGAGACACTTGCTCCCGTGTCTCAGTGGGGTTCAGTAACGTCAGCTGATCCCCTGCTGTGTGGATGGCAGTCTCTCCTGCTGTCACCTCTTTCAAAATACAGTAGGCCTCTGCCTACACCCTCCTATTTCCTGGGCTTCAACACAGCCAGTTGTAGTTCGGAAGTGCCGTCCACACGGAAAGAGACACTTGCTCCCGTGTCTCAGTGGGGTTCAGTAACGTCAGCTGATCCCCTGCTTTGTGGATGGCAGTCTCTCCTGCTGTCACCTCTTTCAAAATACAGTAGGCCTCTGCCTACACCCTCCTATTTCCTGGGCTTCAACACAGCCAGTTGTAGTTCGGAAGTGCCGTCCACACGGAAAGAGACACTTGCTCCCGTGTCTCAGTGGGGTTCAGTAACGTCAGCTGATCCCCTGCTGTGTGGATGGCAGTCTCTCCTGCTGTAAACTCATTCAAAATACAGTAGGCCTCTGCCTACACCCTCCTATTTCCTGGGCTTCAACACAGCCAGTTGTAGTTCGGAAGTGCCGTCCACACGGAAAGAGATACTTGCTCCCGTGTCTCAGTGGGGTTCAGTAATGTCAGCTGATCCCCTGCTGTGTGGATGGCAGTCTCTCCTGCTGTCACCTCATTCAAAATTCAGTAGGCCTCTGCCTACACCCTCCTATTTCCTGGGCTTCAACACAGCCAGTTGTAGTTCGGAAGTGCCGTCCACACGGAAAGAGATACTTGCTCCCGTGTCTCAGTGGGGTTCAGTAACGTCAGCTGATCCCCTGCTGTGTGGATGGCAGTCTCTCCTGCTGTCACCTCATTCAAAATACAGTAGGCCTCTGCCTACACCCTCCTATTTCCTGGGCTTCAACACAGCCAGTTGTAGTTCGGAAGTGCCGTCCACACGGAAAGAGATACTTGCTCCCGTGTCTCAGTGGGGTTCAGTAACGTCAGCTGATCCCCTGCTGTGTGGATGGCAGTCTCTCCTGCTGTCACCTCATTCAAAATACAGTAGGCCTCTGCCTACACCCTCCTATTTCCTGGGCTTCAACACAGCCAGTTGTAGTTCGGAAGTGCCGTCCACACGGAAAGAGACACTTGCTCCCGTGTCTCAGTGGGGTTCAGTAACGTCAGCTGATCCCCTGCTTTGTGGATGGCAGTCTCTCCTGCTGTCACCTCTTTCAAAATACAGTAGGCCTCTGCCTACACCCTCCTATTTCCTGGGCTTCAACACAGCCAGTTGTAGTTCGGAAGTGCCGTCCACACGGAAAGAGACACTTGCTCCCGTGTCTCAGTGGGGTTCAGTAACGTCAGCTGATCCCCTGCTTTGTGGATGGCAGTCTCTCCTGCTGTCACCTCTTTCAAAATACAGTAGGCCTCTGCCTACACCCTCCTATTTCCTGGGCTTCAACACAGCCAGTTGTAGTTCGGAAGTGCCGTCCACACGGAAAGAGACACTTGCTCCCGTGTCTCAGTGGGGTTCAGTAACGTCAGCTGATCCCCTGCTGTGTGGATGGCAGTCTCTCCTGCTGTAAACTCATTCAAAATACAGTAGGCCTCTGCCTACACCCTCCTATTTCCTGGGCTTCAACACAGCCAGTTGTAGTTCGGAAGTGCCGTCCACACGGAAAGAGATACTTGCTCCCGTGTCTCAGTGGGGTTCAGTAATGTCAGCTGATCCCCTGCTGTGTGGATGGCAGTCTCTCCTGCTGTCACCTCATTCAAAATTCAGTAGGCCTCTGCCTACACCCTCCTATTTCCTGGGCTTCAACACAGCCAGTTGTAGTTCGGAAGTGCCGTCCACACGGAAAGAGATACTTGCTCCCGTGTCTCAGTGGGGTTCAGTAACGTCAGCTGATCCCCTGCTGTGTGGATGGCAGTCTCTCCTGCTGTCACCTCATTCAAAATACAGTAGGCCTCTGCCTACACCCTCCTATTTCCTGGGCTTCAACACAGCCAGTTGTAGTTCGGAAGTGCCGTCCACACGGAAAGAGATACTTGCTCCCGTGTCTCAGTGGGGTTCAGTAACGTCAGCTGATCCCCTGCTGTGTGGATGGCAGTCTCTCCTGCTGTCACCTCATTCAAAATACAGTAGGCCTCTGCCTACACCCTCCTATTTCCTGGGCTTCAACACAGCCAGTTGTAGTTCGGAAGTGCCGTCCACACGGAAAGAGACACTTGCTCCCGTGTCTCAGTGGGGTTCAGTAACGTCAGCTGATCCCCTGCTTTGTGGATGGCAGTCTCTCCTGCTGTCACCTCTTTCAAAATACAGTAGGCCTCTGCCTACACCCTCCTATTTCCTGGGCTTCAACACAGCCAGTTGTAGTTCGGAAGTGCCGTCCACACGGAAAGAGACACTTGCTCCCGTGTCTCAGTGGGGTTCAGTAACGTCAGCTGATCCCCTGCTTTGTGGATGGCAGTCTCTCCTGCTGTCACCTCTTTCAAAATACAGTAGGCCTCTGCCTACACCCTCCTATTTCCTGGGCTTCAACACAGCCAGTTGTAGTTCGGAAGTGCCGTCCACACGGAAAGAGATACTTGCTCCCGTGTCTCAGTGGGGTTCAGTAACGTCAGCTGATCCCCTGCTGTGTGGATGGCAGTCTCTCCTGCTGTCACCTCATTCAAAATACAGTAGGCCTCTGCCTACACCCTCCTATTTCCTGGGCTTCAACACAGCCAGTTGTAGTTCGGAAGTGCCGTCCACACGGAAAGAGACACTTGCTCCCGTGTCTCAGTGGGGTTCAGTAACGTCAGCTGATCCCCTGCTGTGTGGATGGCAGTCTCTCCTGCTGTAAACTCATTCAAAATACAGTAGGCCTCTGCCTACACCCTCCTATTTCCTGGGCTTCAACACAGCCAGTTGTAGTTCGGAAGTGCCGTCCACACGGAAAGAGATACTTGCTCCCGTGTCTCAGTGGGGTTCAGTAATGTCAGCTGATCCCCTGCTGTGTGGATGGCAGTCTCTCCTGCTGTCACCTCATTCAAAATTCAGTAGGCCTCTGCCTACACCCTCCTATTTCCTGGGCTTCAACACAGCCAGTTGTAGTTCGGAAGTGCCGTCCACACGGAAAGAGATACTTGCTCCCGTGTCTCAGTGGGGTTCAGTAACGTCAGCTGATCCCCTGCTGTGTGGATGGCAGTCTCTCCTGCTGTCACCTCATTCAAAATACAGTAGGCCTCTGCCTACACCCTCCTATTTCCTGGGCTTCAACACAGCCAGTTGTAGTTCGGAAGTGCCGTCCACACGGAAAGAGACACTTGCTCCCGTGTCTCAGTGGGGTTCAGTAACGTCAGCTGATCCCCTGCTTTGTGGATGGCAGTCTCTCCTGCTGTCACCTCTTTCAAAATACAGTAGGCCTCTGCCTACACCCTCCTATTTCCTGGGCTTCAACACAGCCAGTTGTAGTTCGGAAGTGCCGTCCACACGGAAAGAGACACTTGCTCCCGTGTCTCAGTGGGGTTCAGTAATGTCAGCTGATCCCCTGCTGTGTGGATGGCAAAGTCTCCTGCTGCCTACACAGTCGTACCACTACTGATTTTTAACCGTGCTCCAATTAGGCCTGTGGCTCCACTGTCTCTCGTATTTCCCCTGTCCTCCAACCCCGCCAGTTACAGCTCCGAAGTGGCGTCTGCACAATCCACACTTGTTCCTGTGTTACAGGTGTTCAGTCCGGTCAGTTAATCCCCTGATGTGTGTCCGGCAATGTCGCCTGCTCTGTCCACATTCCCATTATCGGAATGTGGACAGAGCAGGCGACATTGCCGGACACACATCAGGGGATTAACTGACCGGACTGAACACCTGTAACACAGGAACAAGTGTGGATTGTGCAGACGCCACTTCGGAGCTGTAACTGGCGGGGTTGGAGGACAGGGGAAATACGAAAA
The DNA here is from genome assembly GCF_039654945.1 of Dendrobates tinctorius. Classification (NCBI taxonomy): domain Eukaryota; kingdom Metazoa; phylum Chordata; class Amphibia; order Anura; family Dendrobatidae; genus Dendrobates; species Dendrobates tinctorius. The sequence goes on along the minus strand of NW_027361754.1, from coordinate 19,013,827 downwards.
TCAGTGAAGCCACAGGCCTAAGTGGAGCTTGGTTCAAATTAGTAGTCTACAACCGATCTTAAAATTTCTTCAATGCAGCCTAAGCCTGCTCCGTGCTTGTCCCTGGGCTTCAACACAGCCAGTTGTTGCTCGGAAGTGCCGTCTTCACAGAGTAAAACACTAGCTCCTGTGTTTGTGGGGTTCAGTAACGTCAGCTGTTCCCCTGCTGTTTTGATGGCAATCTGTCCTGCTGCCTCCCAATTGACAGCACATCAGGCCTCAGCCTGCTAAGTGCTTGTCCTGGGCTCCAACATCGCCAGTTGCTGCTCATAACTGACTTTGGCACGGGTACTCCCTCCTGCCCAGCTTGGTTCCAGCCCTGCCTGCTGTTTCCGGGAAGTGTCAATGTCAGTTTGCCACCCCAAGTTGCCATGTCGTGTTGCGGTTGGGTTAGCCGAGGCTAGGGTGCCAGCAGTTTAGGTGCTTCCTATGTGGACTGCGGGTTCTGGTAAGAAAGGTTTGTTCCATAGTGCCAGTAGGACAAGCACCCCCTGTAGGACTGTGTGATTCGGTAACTGCGGCCAGCTTGCGGCATGCCAACTTTGCTTTTCAGGGGTAACTTCTGATACCCCTCCGGGTTCCAGCACCGTCAGCTGGTTCTCATCAGAGCCTTTGGCCTAGGTGCCTCCATCTCGGTATCCGAGTTCCGGCAACGTCTGCTGGTCCTTGGTAGTGCTTTGTAGCACAGGTACCTCCTGCTTAGTAACCGGGTTCCAGCACCGTCAGCTGGTCCTCGGTTGTGCCATTGGCTCTTATTCCTTCTGCTGCCCCTCCGGGTGCCAGCACTGTCAGCTGGTCCTCGCTATTTCCATTTGCTCTTGCAGCTTATGCTACCCCTCCGGGTTCCAGCACCGTCAGCTGGTTCTCGTCAGAGCCTTTGGCCTAGGTGCCTCCATCTCGGTATCCGAGTTCCGGCAACGTCTGCTGGTCCTTGGTAGTGCTTTGTAGCACAGGTACCTCCTGCTTAGTAACCGGGTTCCAGCACCGTCAGCTGGTCCTCGGTTGTGCCATTGGCTCTTATTCCTTCTGCTGCCCCTCCGGGTGCCAGCACTGTCAGCTGGTCCTCGCTATTTCCATTTGCTCTTGCAGCTTATGCTACCACTCCGGGTTCCAGCACCGTCAGCTGGTTCTCGTCAGAGCCTTTGGCCTAGGTGCCTCCATCTCGGTATCCGAGTTCCGGCAACGTCTGCTGGTCCTTGGTAGTGCTTTGTAGCACAGGTACCTCCTGCTTAGTAACCGGGTTCCAGCACCGTCAGCTGGTCCTCGGTAGTGCCATTGGCTCTTGTTCCTTCTGCTGCCCCTCCGGGTGCCAGTACCGTCAGCTGGTTCAAGAGGACAAAGAACAGGAAGACAACCACCAAGATGCAGAACAACAAGAGAGAGAAGACAAAGAAGCATAAAAAAAACAAAGCAGAAGAACATTAAGCATAAGACTAATACTCTGAGCAAATGATATTATCTTATTTATAAGCAGAAGAAGACTAAGCAGTGTATGGGGGTGAGTCCGTTCCTCCTCGTGGTGTCCCTGGAAAAGGCCTGCTTCTGCAGGCCAAACTGAACGCGGACAAATCCTGTTGTAAATCTTTTGTGACAGGCAGAACGGAAGGTGTAAACTTCTAACTTTTCTAGATAACAACTACAGGAATGCCTGACACAAACAAGAATATGATGAAGAAGAATAGGAAGAAGATGAAGAAGCTGAATATGTAGAATAATAATTGTTGAATAAGAAGAATATGAAGAATGTAAGAAAAGGAAGAAGAAGAAGAAGAAGAAGAAGAAGAAGAAGAAGAAGAAGAATGTAAAAAAAGGAAGTAGAAGAAGAAGAAGAAGAATGTAAAAAAAGGAATAAGAAGAAGAATGTAAAAAAAGGAAGTAGAAGAAGAAGAAGAAGAATGTAAAAAAAGGAAGTAGAAGAAGAAGAAGAAGAATGTAAAAAAAGGAAGTAGAAGAAGAAGAAGAAGAATGTAAAAAAAGGAAGTAGAAGAAGAAGACATACATGTCTGGCAAAATATAAATGAGGCTAACATAGTCAATATCTTTGTAACTCCTAACATCTTTAAAAAAAAAAGTTTAATTCCTGCTATTCCATTTGATTGGGCTAAACCTCTATGGCTTTAATGTCTCCTCCACCTCCCACAATACATTCTACATTATTCTTAGTTGTTTTTCTTCATGTAGAATTAACCTACAAGGAAAGAAAGGGTTTTTTTTAATTCCGATATTTTGGCCCCATTGACTTGCATTGGTTCCCGGTATCGGAATCGGCGATACCGATACTTTTTTTAAAGATCGGCCGATCCATTCCGATCCGATATTTTCAAGTATCGGCTGGTATCGCTCAACTCTAGTAGCCAGTCTAAGTATTGTGAAAGTGGTTCAGTCAAAGAGATTTTCCCTGAAATTATAGGGCGACCCGGAGGCTCTTTTAAAGACTTGTGCACTTTTGGCACACTATACCAATAGGGAATTTCTGGGTATTCTGGAAAGAGTTTTTCTGCTCTCTTTTTTGATAATATCCCCAATTGAACATACTTTCTAAAAGAGATCTTAATTTGTCCTTATATTTATGCAAAGGGTTGTCATTTAGCATACAGTAGGTATTACTATCATTCAAGTGATTTAGGGCATCTTGTATATAGTATGTCTTATCCAAAAGAACCAAATTTCCTCCTTTATCAGATCTCCTGAAAACAGTATCACTCCATCCCTTCATTTCTTGCAAAGCTTTCATCTCAGATGCTTTCAAATTTTTTTCTGACATGGGATAGAGTAAAGCTTCTACATCCTTGATAACCATGTCACGGAAAAGATCAATACTGTTCCCAGGAGATATAGGAGGCATGAAATTTGATTTTATTCCTTCTTTAAAAGGTATTGGCATTTCTTCGTTGGAATTAACTGATTCCAGGGAGAAATCTGGTTCAGTTATACTCATTAACATTTCAACATCACTGAAAAATTGTCTGGGACAGATATCTGAATTTAGCATAAAGCCTAAAGGACCAATAGTTGGAGGTTTCTCACCTTCATGTATAGGAACAGAAACTGCAGCTGAAACACTGGAAAAAGATTTTTTAAGATGTAGCTTTCTTATACTTTTAAACAATTCAATCCTAAAATCGACATAATCAAATTTTTCTGGAATACAAAAATTTAAGCCTTTAGATAGAACTTCAGTATGTTCACTGGATAATTGGCGCTTTGAAAGGTTTATTATACGTAGATTGTCCATTGGAGGTGTTATTTCCTCCATGATACTTGCTTGCGTTTTTTTCCTTGATTTTGTAATTTTCCGGCCTCGTTTTGTTTTTTTCCTAAAGGGGGTGTATTATTAGAGGTGGAAGGAAAAGTAAGCATGCTTGAGTCCTCTCGATCGTCTGCAACACTTGAGTCCGAATCCGTGGTCCATCCTTCATAGTTATTTTTCTTTTTATGAGCCATGTTGTATCTCCGTTTTTTAGAAAAAGAGGAACGATTTTTATTCCAGGAAAAAATCATGTTATTTTCGTAGTCATTTTTATCTCTCAAAAATTTTTCTTTTTTCTTCTGTTTAATATCGATTTGTTGTAATACGAGTTTTTTTATCCAATTTTTTGTAAAAATTTGTATTTTGGTTTTCTGTGTAGCGTGACTTTAATTCTGATTTCGCTTACTCCAACTGTTCAGTCAGATGATCATACTCCTGCTCATTTTTCTCTGCTTCCAATTGTAATAAATTGAGAGAACATTGGTGAAGGATATCAGTCCATTTCTTTAGGAAAATAGGATCATCTTGAAATTGTGAAATTTCCTTGAAGATACGTAAACCTCTCAGGACTATCTTGCATTCAGTGTATGATTTCAATGATTTTGCAGTCCAGAATGATCGGATTTCTCTCTCAGCTTATGATTGTATTTTAAATTCAAGTGATCTTGTGCTGATAATATGCAGCTCTTCCTTTAGATTTCACTCTGCAAAAAACTCCCCTGTATCCTCTCGTCCTGCTAAAAGTCCCTGTTCAACCGCATTCATATCAGAAAGCTCTATATTTTCGTCTGTGTCCATAGTATGGATAAAAAGTGAGTGAAATAAACCCTGTGCTCAGTTCAATTACACAAGTTGAATGATCCCAGCAAAGAGCAAACAGATAAACGGCATACTGGGGCAAACACAAATCACCACATTACCAGACGGAGCTATTTATCTGAAGTATTGCGGCATGTGATTCAGTCAAAAAATGGAGGTGCTTGCATGAAAAAACATGAATATTTCAATGTGAAGCGAAAAAAGAAGAAATATGCAGCACTCACCGATATAGCTGAAAAACTGTGCGTCTTTATTTCACATAAATTCCATCAAATGTGTGGATATGCAGGACGTTAGAGGAATGCTAGGGGAGGGAGGTGCCGGACAACGGCCATTTCGCGATTACTCGCTTCTACGGGTCCAGGTGAGGGGATTAGCTAAAGGTCATTCCCTTTATAGGATCACAGACCTTACTAATTAACATACATAACAAGTTGTGAAACAAACATTTACTAAAAAATATATAGTTATACAATATACAGAGTGCAAGATACTAGTAAAGAATAAATCTTTACAAGATAAGCTATATTTTTACAATATCATAGGAAGATTATAATCTAAATAACTTTACATACAATTTTTTATATAACATTTTTTATATATAACATTTGTGTACCTTAAAGAGCTCACTTGAAAAGCTCCTTTTTGTGTTTCCTGGTTGCTCACATTGGACACAATTACACTGCATCTAAATTTGATAAAGCAATGCTGTTAGTTTGTCTCCCTAGTTCATTACAAATATTTCTTTGCCCACTATATTTGTTTCTCTCCTTGAGAGCCATGAGTATGGCTACATCAAATGGTAAGAGACGAGTTCAATACAAAACAGTAATGGCTGAATGCTTGTAGATGCAGAGGACTTAATAAATTTTTGAAAAGATACCTTCTATAAGTGAGACTTCATGTTCCTTCTTTACTGGATTATAAACTTGAAGAAGTAAAAAAAATTATCTTATTATCTCAAAATTACTTTTTTGAAAGCCTCTGTGATCATCTATGGTGTCTCCAAAATTTACTCCACAGCTGAAAGGAACAGTTATGGAAAATTTAGCATGGTCACATTGATGTTTTCGAACATCTTCACATTAGTGCACTTCTCTCTTGTATTTGATGAATACATAGTAGACGCTGGTTTTGACATTAATTGGCTGTAGATCCTGGGATAGTTGATTGTAAGGCTAAGTTCACACGTAGCGGAGCGGAATTCCCCCGGAAGTTACCGTGAGAATTCCGGAATTCCATTCCGCGGGAAAATCGCATTTTAAATTCCCGCGATTTTCCTGCGGAAAAACAAGCGATTTGCAAGCGTAATTAGCTTGCAGAATGCTAGCGTTCTCCAAGCGATCTGGAGCATCGCTTGGAGAACTGATTGACAGGTTGGTCACACTCGTCAAACACAGTGTTTGACAAGTGTGACCAACTTTTTACTACTGATGCAGCATCAGTAGAAAAAGATAGGATGTAAAAAATAATAAAAAAATAAAAAATATTGTTATTCTCACCTTCCAGCGTCCCGCGCAGCCTTCCCGCCATCTTCCAGTCTCATTAATCCTTTGCGCGAATGATCGTGAGACGTCGCACTCCTGCGAGACCACGACGTCATCATGGTCATTCTCGCAATGGATTACTGGGACCGGAAGATGCTGGGAGCGTGGAGAGAGACGGGAAGGCTGCGTGGGATGCCGGAAGGTGAGAATAACAATATTTTTTATTTTAATTCTATTTTTTACAGGGATATGTTACCCACAGCCAGGAGGACAGTCTCCTCTCCTCCGGACCGTGGGTACCATCCACAAATGTTTTTGCTTACTTTTCGCATGGTGGGCACAGCCACATGCGGAAAGTAAGCAGAACAAAGCATTCTTATGTGGGCGGAATCGCCGCGATTCCGCTAAATTAATGAGCATGCTGCATTTTTTACCGCGAAGCGATTCCACCATGGAAAAAACTGCAGCATTAGCACAGCATTACAGAATCCCATAGGATTCCATGGGATGCTTATTTTTCGTGTTTTCGCGGCAAAATCGCACGTTTAAAACTGCCGCGATGTGTGAACGCTGCCTAATGATTCTCCCGAGTACTCAATGGGTAAAGCTTGTGTTTGTATTGAAAGGCTGAATAAACATATGATTTCTGTTGATTGTCATCTTCTCCTTAAAAAAATGCCTCATACAGGGTCCCATCATACCATAAAAAATAAAGAAATTTTTGTTGTCCAACAATATATTGATTCCTGCTCTCAACATATTGTCGGGTTTCCATAAGCATTTACAATTCCAGGAAGACTTTGCTAACTTGAGGTTTCAGGGTACACTTTAAGAATGTTTTTTAGATTTTTTTTAACTAACTGTCTCCTGTCCACAATCACGTTATTCAGAACGCATTGCTGCTTCTTCTCAAGAGGTTTAATGATTATTTTTATTGCACACTACTTTGGTGATTTTGGATGATTTTACTGAATCTATATCACTATTATTCAGCCCAAATCTGTTGTTTTGTTTCAGCAACAGTTCTGAAGTGTTATCAAATTTTGTTGGAACAGATACAGATTCTTTGTCTCTTTTTCCTTACAGGCAGTCCAATTTTTGACAAAAGTGTCAACTATGCCCAGAGTGTAGTATTTAAAAATGTGTACCCCCCCAATTGGGACCTGTTTGACAGCCCATGCACTGCATGTATGGCCATTACTAGTCTAGGAGAACCGGTCATTTACATTTGGCCTACTTGTTACTGAGGCCTTAATCACTGTCTCCTCCTTAACAGTCAGTAGATGACCAGGGTGAACATTTTCTGTCTGTGCTTTTATAGGCAATACAATTTTGGGCAACTGTGTCTGTGATGGCAATTGTTTATTTTGAAAAAAGGTACCCCCTATTGGTGAAATGCTTGTCAGCCTATGCACTCCCTTACAAATCTCAGAGACCAACACCCCTACATTGGCCCTACTTGTTTACTCTGTTTCCTGCAATGTCTCTTTCTTACCTGCCACTAGATGACCAGTGTTAACGTGTTCTGTATTGTTATAGGCCTGTGAATTTTGGGCAAGTGGTGCTGTGATGGCAATATTTTTTTTATTAAAAAAGGTACCCCCCACTGGTGAATTGCTTGTGAGCCTATGCACTCCTTTACAAATCTCAGAAACCCACAGTCCTACATTAGGCTTACTTCTTAACTCGGTTTCCTGCAATGTCTCTTCCTTATCTCAACTACATGACCTAGATGAACGTGTTCAGTATTGTTATAGACTGGTGAATTTTGAGTAAGGGAGGCTGTGATTGCCTGTACATTCTGGGAAAGATGATTGTAATGATTCTCCCGAGTACTCAATGGGTTAAGCTGCTGTTTTTCTTGAAAGGCTGAATAAACATATGATTGATGTTGATCGTCATATTCTCCTGAAAAAAAAATCTTCATAGAGGGTCCCATCATACCATAAAAAATTACAAAATGTTTGTTGTCCAACAATATATTGCATCCTGCTCTCAACATATTGTTGGGTCTTCCTTAACCATTTGCAATTCCAGGAAGTCTTTGGTATCTGTAGGTTTCAGGGTACACTTTAAAAATGTTTTTAGATTTTGTTAAACTAACTGTCTCCTGTCCACAATCACGTTATTCAGACTGCATTGTTGCTTCTTCTCAAGAGCTTTAATGAAAGCATCCATAAATTTCTTGCACATTAGTTAAGAGATTTGCTACAATTGTAAGGAATCTGTATGACTAGTTTTTTTGCCCAATTTAGGTGTTTTATTTTGGCAACAGTTATGAAGTGTTATCAAATTTTGTTCGAACAGATGCAGATTCTTTGTTTCTTTTTCCTTACAGGCAGTCCAATTTTTGATAAGGGGGTTTATGATTCCCAGAGTATAGTATTTACAAATGTGTACTCCCCATTGGAAACTGGTTGACAGTCCATGCACTGCATGTATGGGCATTATAAGTCTAAGAGGCCCGGTCCTTTACCCTGAGCCCATTTTTTACTGAGCTCTTTTCAATGTGTACCTCTTATCTACGACTACATGACCAGAGTAAACATGTTCTGTGCTGTTTATGGAAGTAAAATTTGGGGCAAGGAGGTCTATGATTGCAATAATATTTGTTTTAAAAAGTTCCCCACCATGTGGAAATCATTGTCAGCCCATGCACTGTTTGTATGGGCATTACTAGTCTAGGAGACATGGTCCTTTACATTTGGCCGACTTTTTACTGAGGCCTTAATCACTGTCTCCTCCTTCACAGCCAATAGATAACCAGGGTGAATGTGTTCTGTGCTGTTATAGGCAGTACAATTTTGGGCAAGTGTGTCTGGTGTGACAAGAGTATATTTTAAACAAAGTTACCCCCCATGTGTAAACCACATCCTGGTTTGCAAATACTTCGGAACATTTGCGTGCAGTAAAGACCTCACTTGTAAAGCTACGTTTTTTGTTGACTGGTCAATCACATTGGACATAATATACCGCATATAACTTTGATAAAGCAATGCTGTTAATTTGGTTAAGTAGCTCAATAGAAATATACCTTTTTCCACTATATGTTTTCTCTTATTGAAAGCCATAACTTTGGCTGCATCAAATGGTAATTTTTCAATAGCAAAAAGTGACAGCTGAATGCTTGGAGATGCAGAGTACGTAACATAATCAATTTTGGCTGAGATAACTTCTATGAGGGAGACTGTATGTTCCTTATTTCCTGGATAATAACCTGTAATAATAATAAATGCTCTTTTTATCTGTTCAGTTTTTTTGGGAAAGGGTCAGATCATCTATTGTGTCTCCAATATTTACTACACAGCAGAATGGAACTGTTATGGAAAATTGAGCATGGTCACAGTTATGTTTTAGAACATCTTCACATTCTTGCAGTACTCTCTTTTATTTCCGTAATACGTAGTAGCAGCTAGTTTTAACATTACTTACCTACAGAAACTGGTCAAGAGCATTGTCATGATTATCCATAGTACTCAATAGGTTAAGCTTAAGTTTTTCTAGAAAGCCTGAATAAAGATATGAATGGTGGTAATAGTGTAGTGTGAATATAAAAATGGCTATTTTTAGTCCATATTGAAATATACAGAATGCATTCAGACAATTACATAGCTACATTTCTGGTCAAACATTTACAGATGTGACAGACAATGCTCAAAATGACACAATCTTGAGAACTGTTTGTTTATTCACTTCACAAACAATTCTAAGCTTCTATACGTTTGTTATTTGTCATTGTAAAACATTAAGGTTTACTTAACCTTTGTCTGTGGTGGTTTTATCTAAATCCTTGTGGCTTTTATATTCTAAGGGTTTATGGCCCCCTCGTCTGATGACTCCATGATATCTCAGTTTCATCCGAACTTGAAAGCTGGCCACTTGAAGGGCTGGGTGAAACTAGAGTTACTATTTAGTGTAAATCACCATATAGCACCAGAGAAACATGACTAAAAAAAAAACATGGGTTGCCTGTACATGTACAGTGTGTTCATACCTGCATAATTGGTGACACCCATGCAGTGTAGTGAATCTCCCAGGTGTTCTCTGCCTTGGTGTTGCGTCGCTGATATTCCAGATGGATGATGTTTAAAAGCCTCTTGGTGATGATGTAAGTATACTGTATGTAGTTAATCTCTATATATACTTAATTATTATATGTATGTAATCCTTATATGTACTTAACCTGTGTATGTTAAAATATACAAAAGTGTACGCACACATACTATTCAATCATACTATTCCTTGAATTTTGTACTTTGAAATAAAATTGCGTTATATTTCAAGTATTAGCCTTCTTCAAAGCCGTATCTGAAGCTTAGTATTAAAAACTTGTCAAATCAAATAGCCTAATTCGCCCGAAAATAATTCTGCAGTGGGAGCCATCATACAAATAAAAAATACAAAAATTTGATTGTCCTTCAATGTTGTGCATCCTGCTGTCAACATATTGTTGGGATTCCATTACCATTTGAAAAAAAAGAAAGGGTTTGTCAGCTTCAGATTTCATGGTACCCTTTTTTTTTCACTAACAGTCTCCTATCTCCAATCACGTCATTCAGACTGCTTTGTTGGTAATTCTCAAAAGCTTTAATGAAAACAGACATCATTTTGTGTCACATTATTTAACTTTATAGTCTTGAAAGCATTTTAAGTAATCTGTTTCACTCGCTTTTGGAGTAATTGGTGAGATTTTAATCTGCCACAAGTATTAGCAATTTTTTTAGGAAGAGATGCAGATTCTTTCCTTTTTTTGCCTTGCAGTCAGTTCTCCTTATCTTCGTGAGATTTTCTATGTGATTTTTAATTTGAACATTGAGAAATGGATTTGGTAGAGGAAAGCGAACTTTTCTGACATTTGAATAAAATCTTTAGGAACCATACTGTCATGATCCAGAGTGGATCTGACAGGTTAAATTTACATAATGAACTTTTTTTCCTTTGGCTGTGAGCCAAAGTGGTGTGATTGCCCCAGGTGGCAATTAGAATTATTGCACTGTGGTGTCGTTTGTTCTAAGTTGCCCCGGTGGTGGTGAGTGGTATCGCACTTTAGTTCTTTGGTTTAATGTGCACGTAATTAGCAATCAGGTGTGAAGCTCTATAAAAGAGTGTCAGGTGTGTTTGGTCACCATTGGTAATATTGTGAGTTTGTCATTTGGGAAGCAAGCCTGGGTGATGAAGGAGCTGAATGAGAGTCCTGGGCAGCCCAGCCAGAGGGGTTGAGTCAGCTATGTAGTCTGCAAGGAGTGCTGGCATGGATTGGAGGAGTTCATCGTTGGAGTCTGCAAGAAGGGCTGGCATGGCGTGGTGGAGTCGCAGTTTTGGTGTAGGCAGGAAGTGCTCGCATGGTTTGGTAGAGTGGCGACTATGGTGTAGAGTTGCACTCACCATGCTGGACTTGGTTGCTGAGAGCTGGACTCAAGCATGCTTGACTTCTTGGCAGAAAAGATGGACTCGAGCATGCTCGACTTTTTGGCAGAAGCTGGACTCATCTTTGGGACTCTGTTAACTGAGCAGCTGCAACTGGTGGTGGACTCTGCTCCAAGGCTGCACTATGGTGATGGATCCGGTTATGGTGATGGATCCTGTTGGAGGAGAAGATGCACACAGGTGGTGGGCTCTGTTGCTGGGAGCATAAGCAACAGAGCAAAGCTAAGTGGTGTTCCCCCTGTATTGTCATTTTCCCTTATGTGTGTTTAGTGCAGTGGTGGGATTAGTTTCCGCACCGACCAATTCCCTAGTGAAGGTTTAGGTGCAGGGCGAGTCAGGGTTTTAAGGTACGCGTGCATCACCTGGTGCGGAACTAGCATAGGGAACGTTAGGAGTGCAGGGACTCTGGCTCAGGGGAGTTCAGGAGGTCTCCACTTTCCCGTTCCCTATTGCAGGGCCCCCATTGTTAATGTTACCTAGGTTTCCCTTTATTATTTAAATTCGCCCTACTGGAGGCGGTATATCCAGGGTAACGCGTGTCATGGGTTCGCCTTGCGGTAGTCGCTGCATTCAGACACACGTGACCGTGACACATACCTTGTTTAACGTCCACCATCTTGCAATGTACGATCTTTGCCTACAGTTTCACAGTTCACTGAATGCTTTTCTTTGCCATCAGAAGACGATTTCAGGGAAGGAATATTATTTTCTTTATCTGATACAATAACAGTTGAAAATAAAATATAATGATTTTCAAGGGTTTCTGTGGACAAAACGCCCACTTTGCATGGAGGTGTAAGTAATTTTTATGGCATGGAAATGCCATTTACTTTGATATGTTGGAAATCTTGCACTGATGGCCCATTAATCATCACTTGAGTAGATTAACTTAGACCTTTTATGTCTATCATTGGAGACTTGTGGATGTACCAAATGAATATTGTTAAGTGGATTTTCATTGGCCCATCCAGTATGTGGGGACCAAGGCTTAATGGGGTGCATATGACTATGCAGCAGGGCAGACATTGCTGTCACTGTGTAAACAAAAGAGTACAGGAGTAGCAAATGAATATGGTGAAGTGGATTTTCCTGGGCCCATCCAGTATGTGGATTCCAAGGTGTAATGGGGTGCATATGAATATGCAGCAGGGCAGACATTGCTGTCACTGTGTAAAACAAAGAGTACAGGCATTAGGTTCCTGCCTCTGCACAGGAGAAATCCCAACCCTTGCCTGCTGTGGTCTCTCATTCAGTCCCAGCCACAGAGGAGCCTGCTTATCAAAGACATCGTTCCCAATGCCTTGCTCAAGCTAGTGCTGTCAGGTCGATTGCTGCTGCCATCTCTGGTTCAGCTATAGCAGCTTGAACTAGCCAGTGGCAGCCAGCTCCTGGCACTAAGTCCCTTTTTTGCTCCACTGAGCATGCCCGTGGCTCAGCCTCCCATTGGAGCTCTGGGGTCACATGCTCAGGTCCCATGCCTGTTCTGATTAGACCATCAGGAAGGTCCCAGAAGGACGCTGCTATAAAAGGTTTGCATGGCTGCTCGGCTGTGCGCTAGGATAGACTCTAATTATTATTTGTGTGTATGATGATGGATGCATGTATCTGGTGATTGACTCAGTAAGACTACCTCCCTCTGGTTGTGTTTGTGTTAGGGATTCTGATTTAGAGTCAGCGCCAACGGGTGGCAATGCTCACGCCACTGTGCTCCTAGTCCTCAGCAAACACTAGCATCCGATGGTGTCGCCCTCTGCGGGGCACTATCGTACCGCGGCAAGGGACAGCCACCACCTGTGCAGCGCCGTGCGCAACCTGTGCGCTTATCTGCCCAATCCAGGGCAACTGGCGACATCCGCCTGAGAGGCTCTGTGCACACTTGCACGCTTGTTTATAAATATATCTGTTTTACTGGCAATGCAGTTGCGGTGCCACACGCTAGTGAGTCGAGAGGGACTCTATCCCTGTGTACTGGGGCAGAGTCCTGAGACTCTACACTAGCGCTCCATTTGCCGAGTCCTGTGGAGTTAACAGACTCCGGCATTTGTGTCATTATGGTACTCGCAGGTACGCAGGATGCAGTGATGAGGCGGAGTCGGAGCAAGTTTCAATTCAACCTTCATATATAAAGATTATTAGAATAACTGTCAAGCTAACAGTAGTTGTCCACGCAGGAATATAAACAAGAACACACAGATAACCTGAGATTTCTACCCGGCAGAGGCTGGTAACTATATGGCCATGATTTGGCCAACACCGAGCCCTGGAACTATGAAGAACTAACAACAAAATGTCACTTATCCTCCTCTGACGTCCTGCAGAGTTCATATCCGGGAAGTGTCCATCCTGCGCCGCAGCCGCTGGACCCAGCTGATGAGGAGCTGACGCAGGCTTCTGGTGTTCCTATGCTCTGGTGTAGATGAGACGCAGCAGGCCCCAGGGGAATAACTTAGCGTAGGGTCCCCCCGTGGAGGCGAGATGGAGGTGGCCGCGGGTGGCAGCGGGTAGGTCGCAGCCGCAGGCTAGAGCCGGGTAACGGCGGGTGCAGGTGGCAATGGGTAGGCCGCAGCCACGGGCTGGAGTTGGGTAGTGGCAACCACAGGTGGCAGCGGGTAGGCTGCAGCCACGGACTGGAGCCGGGTAAAGGCAGCCGCAGGTGGCAGCGGGTAGGCCGCAGCCGCAGGCTGTAGTTCGGGCAGTGGTGGCAGGGGGTTGGCCACAGCCCGCAGGCTAGAGTCGGGCAGTGGCAGCCACGGGTGGCAGCGGGTAGGCCGCAGCTGCGGGCTGTAGTAGGGCAGTGGCGGCCGCGGGTGGCAACGGGTAAGCCGCAGCCACGGGCTGGAGACAGGCAGTGGCGGCCGCGGGGATCCGGGCACTGTCAGTTAGCTGTGTCTCCTGGAACCGTCCTCACTCTAGCACCGGTAAGTGCGCATCCAGTCTCTCTTGCAGACGCTGGCTTCTCTTGGCTCTCTGGCACCACCTAGGCTTCCTGCTCCTTCTCTCCCGCTCTGACGAGTGCCCCCTGTTGGCGACCTCAGTCCCTTTTATAGTTGCTCTGCCCCCATACTTTCTAGAACTGTCTCTGGTCCGTCCCCTAAGGATGTCCCCTGGAAACAGATCCCCTGAGAAACTTGGTGACAGCCTTCTTGGTTCCGGCTTGGCAACATAGTGGGAACTCGCCCTCCTACACCAGCGAACTCTGTGAAGTAACAGAGTTCTCTCCTGTATACACCGGGTCAGTGGTTACCCGCCGGTGTTTAGTTTGCACTACGCCATTACCGAGCAGCAGTTTACCATCTCTGCACGGTGCGATTGCACTTCTTTATATTTTAAATTTAGTGCGATCCGCAACCCTAACAATAGGAGTACCAAATGAATATAGTGAAGTGGATTTTCATGGGCCCATTCAGTATGTGGGTACCAAGGTGTAATGGGGTGAATATGAATATGCAGTAGGGCAGACATTGCTGTGACTCTGTAAAACAAAGAGTACGGGAGTACCAAATGAATATGGTGAAGTGGATTTTCCTGGGCCCATCCAGTATGTGGGTACCAAGGTGTAATGGGGTGCATATGAATTGGTTGCAGGGCAGGCCTTGCATTCAATGCTACCTTTTTATGGAGGCCCTCCTGGAAATCTTATGAAAGGGGTATTAGGGTGCATAGTAATTTTTGGCAACCCATCCACTCACAGCATAGGATACAACAGTTTAGGAGACCCACTATTTAATAATGGCCGTTTAAGAAGATTAATGCCACCTGATGCACCAGTAAAATTAGGCTCTGTGACTTTAAGAATCATAAATGAAACAAGATGGTTCTGCTTATGTGTCACACACCACATGGCCAGCTAAGGTAGTTAAAAGGTAAAATAACATTTCCTAGTGAATGCATTTGTAGTGGTTGAAAGCAATGAACTAAGCCCAAGTGGGGGAGGAACATTTCGAGATGGGGTTAATTATTTTGCCTTACAGGCAAGTCATTAACCTGCAAAGGATGTACCTTAACATATTTCCCAGCAAAATCCGTTTTGGTTTCGTTTTGGTGTGTTTTTTGCTGCATCGGTAAAAATGGCATGAATCTCGGGAAAAATTGTTTAAATCTGTGAACTAGGAGTCAGGAATGCTTCCAGGGGCAATCTCCATGATGTCCCCATGTCACTTGAGCAGTGTTTCCATCATTTTCAGATATTTCTAGACCTTAAAAGGACCTCCGGGGGGATTGCGGCAAAAATGCTCGGGTCTCCCATAGACTTACATTGGGCTCGTTGTTCTGTCCGAGTACCCGAGTATTATAATTTGCTCGACCCGAACAATGAGCACCCAAGCATTTTAGTGCTCGCTCATCACTAGTGGTGAGCACTTTTAACCCCCAAGTGCTTCACAGAAGTTTATAACGCCCGGGCGTGAAAATAAAAAAAATCATATTTTTTCCACAAACATGATCTTTTTGCTGCCAATTTTTTATTTTCCCAAGGGTAACAGGAGAAATTGGACCCCAAAAGTTGTTGTGCAATTTGTCCCGAGTAGGCTGATACCCCATATGTGAGGGTAAACCACTGTTTAGGCGCATGGCAGAGCTTGCAAGGGATGGAGCACCGTTTGACTTTTTCAACGCAGAATTCACTGGAATTGAGATCAGACGCCATGTTGTGTTTGGAGAGCCCCTGATGTGCCTAAACAGTGGAACCCCCCCAATTCTAACTCCAACTCAAACCCCAACACACCCCTAACCCTAATCTCCACCCTAACCCTAGCCCTAACCCTAGCCCTAACCCTAGCCTTAACCCTAGCCCTAACCTTAGCCCTATCCCTGTCATGATCTCAGTGCGAGTTTGACTCGCACACGTGGGGTTAATGTTTGGAACCAGTGCTGATGACTGGCATTTCTGGGGTTAAAGGTTGTGATCCCGATGCAGGCTTACCTGCACACCTGGGGCTATGATTGTGGCCTCTCCCTGGTTCTGGGGGAGGCTTCTTATAGCCTCAGGACGCTCCCATCCCTGTCAGTTATACTCTTGCCCTTGGCATTTGTGTGGTGACCCCTGAGTGTGTTTGTGCTGTGTTCTGGTTACTTGATTCTCTGTGTATGACTCGGTCTGTTCTCTGGATATCGCTTTGGATTCTGCCTGGTACCTCCTATGTCTGTTTGGTTTTGATCTCTGCTTGGCCCTGATTATCTGCTCCGTCTCATCCCTGGTACTGTACTGTGATCCTGTGTATGACCTTTGGCTTTGTCTGACCTCCCGTCTGTTTATTCCTCCTGTACCTCGTTTAGCACTGCTTCTGTACTCAGGACACGCGCACTGGCTCTATGAGCAAGTGTAGTGCGGTGTCTCTGACATTATAACTGACCCTTTCAGTTTTTTGTTGTTTTTTTTTCTGAAGAAAAAAAAAAAAAAAAAAAAGTGTGTGTTATCCTCATGGATCCCATACAAGCCTTGGCTGATCAGGTCAAGCACCTGACCCAAATGTTCCATAAGCTCAATGTGGAACAACGCACGATGGCCCATACCCAGCAACAGTTGGTGGTTACTGTGCAGGGGGCTGTCGATGCAGGGGCTTCTGGTTCTGGGGGTAGGGATGTGTCATTAGCGTCCCCCGAATCTCCGGTCAAATTACCAGACCTTTTCTCAGGGGATAAAAAGGAGTTCAGGTCTTTCAGAGAAGGATGCAAGCTTTTTTTTTCTCTAAGGCCCCGCTCCTCCGGGGATGAGTTCCAGAGGGTAGGGGTCATTATTTCCCTACTTCGGGGGGCTCCGCAAGCATGGGCTTTCTCTCTGTCTTCCTCTGCTCCTGAACGTATGTCAGTGAACGCATTCTTTGAGGCCCTCGGGCACATTTATGATGAACCTGACCGAGTGCGATTGGCAGAGGACATGGTGATGAGAGTCTGTCAGGGGAAACACACAGCTGAGTGGTTTTGTTCTGAGTTCCGCCGCTGGGCGGCAGAGGTCTCTTGGAGCGACGCCGCACTCCGAGGACTCTTTCGCAGAGGCTTGTCCGAGCGGCTGCAGGATGCCTTGGCGTTACATCCCCCACCTAACTCTCTCGAGGACGCCATGACCCAGGCCGTCCGGATGGACCGCAGGCTGCGGGCCAGAGGGGTGATGCAGGTGGATACTCCATTATTCCCCAGTGGAAAAGAGACTGCCCCTGAGCCCATGGATGTAGGCGCCCTCTCCCTGAAGGATACGGAGAGGAAACGCCGGAAGGACAAGCAGTTATGCTTTTACTGCGGTAAAACGGGACATTGGAAAAGGGAGTGCCCGAATTGCCCGTCTTCAAACCCGGTCGGCGGGAAACGACTAGGTCTGGGTAGTCAACGGGGAGGCTGCTCAGACACTCAGGTACCATTTTCCTCGTTTTCTAAAGTAGTACTGCCTGTGGAACTGTTTGTGGATGGTAGTTCTTTTTCCTCTACAGCCTTTGTGGACTGCGGATCATCTATTAATCTTATTGACTCCCAATTGGTCACACACTGCAAGATAGGGACAGTTAGGCTCAAGGTTCCGATCAAGGTGATGGCCATTGACTCATCTCCCCTCACTAAGGAGGGAATTCGCTTTATGTCTGATGTGTTTTCGCTCAGAGTGGGCGCTACTCATGTGGAAAACATAAGTTGTTTTGTGCTGGACAATCTACCTGCAGGGTTGGTGTTGGGCATGCCCTGGTTACAACACCATAACCCAGTTATTAACTGGAAAACGGGGGAGATTGTACAATGGGGGTTTAATGATTTTGAGTTATATGATAAAGCCGCACTGCTGGTTGAACCTGTTAAATCTGTGTCTGTATCATCTGTCGAGCTGGAAGGTATTCCGGAATGCCTGAAGGACTTCAAAGATGTATTCTCCGAAAGCGAGGCTGAGACGTTACCGCCACATAGACCCTTTGACTGCGCTATTGAGCTGGTCCCGGGGGCTAAATTACCCAAAGCCCGTCTGTTTAATTTGTCCGGTCCTGAGCGCTTGGCTATGAAGGAGTACATTACTGAAAGTCTGCGCAAAGGACACATACGTCCTTCAGTCTCACCTGTGGCGGCAGGTTTATTTTTTGTAAAGAAAAAAGATGGCGGGTTACGTCCCTGTCTCGACTTCCGGGAGCTTAATCAAATTACTGTACGGAATACGTACCCCCTTCCGTTGATTCCCGATTTATGTAACCAACTATCAGGGGCAAAGTGGTTTTCTAAACTGGACCTTCGGGGGGCATATAATTTGATAAGGGTCCGAGAGGGGGATGAATGGAAAACCGCGTTCCTCACGACCGAGGGACTATTTGAAAATTTAGTCATGCCGTTTGGTCTTACCAACGCCCCTGCCATATTTCAGAATTTCATCAACGTGGTATTCTCGGATCTCATTGGTCGTTTTGTCGTTATCTACTTAGATGATATTTTGATATATTCCCCCGACAAGTATTCTCATTTGGAACATGTACGAACTGTGCTCCAAAGGCTGAGAGAAAATCATTTGTATGCCAAATTGGAAAAATGTGTATTCTGTGTACAAGAGTTGTCCTTTTTGGGGTTAATTGTATCCGGTGAGGGTTTTCGCATGGACCCCAAGAAGGTGCAGGCCATCGCGGATTGGGTGCAACCCCGAGATCTTAAGGGTCTTCAGCGCTTCTTGGGGTTCGCCAATTATTACCGCAAATTTATCCGGGGGTTTTCGCAAGTGGTCAAACCTCTCACGGATCTAACATGCAAAGGTGCCGATGTGAGAAATTGGTCCTCGCTCGCAAAAGCGGCCTTTGCGACGCTGAAAAAATGTTTTATGTCTGCTACTGTGTTAGTGCAGCCAGATCCGTCCAAACCATTTGTCGTGGAAGTGGATGCCTCTGAGGTGGGGGTGGGGGCGGTGTTGTCCCAAGGGCCTGCCACTCTAACCAACCTCAGGCCATGTGCTTTCTTTTCCAAGAAGTTCTCTGCTGTGGAAAGAAATTACGACGTAGGCAATAGAGAGCTTCTTGCGGTCAAATTGGCGTTTGAAGAATGGAGGCACTTTTTGGAGGGGGCCAGTCACCCGGTTACGGTGATCACGGATCACAAAAATTTGTCGTACATTGAGTCTGCTAAAAGACTAACGCCCAGACAAGCCGTTGGTCACTTTTTTTTTCCCGTTTTCAGTTTACAATTACATTTCGTCCAGGGTCTAAGAATGTCAAGGCTGACGCCTTATCACGCAGTTTTCAGCCGGTGTCGCCCCCTGAGCCACCGTCCTCCATTCTTCACCCTGGGGTTGTGATAGCAGAGGTCTCATCTGAATTGGAACGGGAGATTCAGGGGGCCCAGTCGCAGGCCTCGGCGGCCAAGCCGGAGGGGAAGTTGTTTGTCCCAGAGCAACTTCACCTGAAACTCTTGCAGGAGTTCCATGAATCCAAGC
Organism: Dendrobates tinctorius; assembly: GCF_039654945.1. Classification (NCBI taxonomy): domain Eukaryota; kingdom Metazoa; phylum Chordata; class Amphibia; order Anura; family Dendrobatidae; genus Dendrobates; species Dendrobates tinctorius. The sequence goes on along the minus strand of NW_027361754.1, from coordinate 18,994,422 downwards.
TGAGTGCTCACCCTGGTATTTCAGCCACATGTCTGGCGGTGGCTAGGATCTTTTGGTGGCCTACCTTTGGTTTGGACATAAAAAAATTCATTGCTGGTTGTGGGGTCTGCGCTCGTTCTAAAAGTTCTCATAGCCGGCCGGCAGGGGAGCTGATACCCTTGGCAGTGCCCGAAAGGCCATGGACTCACTTATCCATGGATTTTGTTACCAATCTCCCTCCATCTAAGGGTAATACAGTGGTATGGGTAGTGGTGGACAGGTTTTCTAAGCAGGCTCATTTCGTACCCCTGTCCGCACTACCGTCAGCTGAGACGTTGTCCAGGTTGTTTGTGCAGCATGTGATCCGGTTGCATGGGGTACCCCTGAATGTGGTGTCTGATCGTGGTGTGCAGTTTGTGGCTAAGTTTTGGCATGCTTTCTGCAAAAAATTAGGTATGTCTCTGTCCTTTTCGTCTGCATACCATCCTGAGAGCAATGGGCAGACGGAGCGCACTAACCAGTCCCTGGAACAGATCCTCAGGTGTCTAACCTCTGCTAGACAGAGTGACTGGTGCGATGCACTGCCGTTAGCTGAATTTGCCTTCAATATTCGGGTGATTCAATCCACTGGTAGGTCCCCTTTCTTGATTAACTATGGGTTCAGTCCTCATTTCGGTGAGTTTTCTCGTCTGGATTCGGGGTGCCCCGGGGCTGAGGACTCTGTTCAGCGGTTAAAAAATACATGGGCAGAGGTCCAGCGGCGTATATCCAGGTCTCAAGGCAGGTATAAGTATTTCGCGGACAGGAAACGAACACCTGGTCCCATGTTTCGGGTGGGAGAGAAAGTTTGGCTCTCCACGCGAAACATTAAGTTAAAGATTCCGTCAGCCAAGTTAGGACCCAAATTCATTGGCCCATACAAGATTGTGGAAAAAATCAATCCAGTGGCGTATAGGCTGTGCCTTCCACCCTCTTTCAAGATCCCTAACGTCTTCCACAAATCTCTACTGAAACCTTTTGAAGCAGTCCGGGGAGACTCAGAGTCTTCTGCTTCTCCTGTTTTGGTCGAGGGGCAGGTGGAGTACGAGGTTGGTCATATTGTAGATTCCAGGTTGGTACGGCGGTCGGTACAGTACCTGGTTCATTGGAAGGGGTATGGACCGGAGGACAGGTCCTGGGTACCGGCCCGGTTGATGCATGCTGATCGCCTGGTACGGGCTTTCCATGCTAAGTACCCAGGCAAGCCTGGGGTCCAGAGGCCCCCCGTCGAGAGGGGGGTACTGTCATGATCTCAGTGCGGGTTTGACTCACACACATGGGGTTAATGTTTGGAACCAGTGCTGATGACTGGCATTTCTGGGGTTAAAGGTTGTGATCCCGATGCAGGCTTACCTGCACACCTGGGGCTATGATTGTGGCCTCTCCCTGGTTCTGGGGGAGGCTTCTTATAGCCTCAGGATGCTCCCATCCCTGTCAGTTATACTCTTGCCCTTGGCATTTGTGTGGTGACCCCTGAGTGTGTTTGTGCTGTGTTCTGGTTACTTGATTCTCTGTGTATGACTCGGTCTGTTCTCTGGATATCGCTTTGGATTCTGCCTGGTACCTCCTATGTCTGTTTGGTTTTGATCTCTGCTTGGCCCTGATTATCCGCTCCGTCTCATCCCTGGTACTGTACTGTGATCCTGTGTATGACCTTTGGCTTTGTCTGACCTCCCGTCTGTTTATTCCTCCTGTACCTCGTTTAGCACTGCTTCTGTACTCAGGACACGCGCACTGGCTCTATGAGCAAGTGTAGTGCGGTGTCTCTGACATCCCTAGCTCGAACCCTAGCCCAAACCCTAACCTTAATGGGAAAATGGAAATAAATACATTTTTTTAATTTTATTATTTTTCCCTATCTAAGTGGGTGATAAAGTGGGTTTGATTTACTATTTATGGCAGGTTTTTATGTTTGGCAGCTTCACGGCGCTAAAAGATGCTTTTTATTGTAGAAATAGTTTTTGCATCACCACATTTTGAGAGTTATAATTTTTCCATATTTTGACCCACAGAGTCATGTGAGGTCTTATTTTTTGCTGGACAAGTTGATGTTTTTATTAGTACCATTTCCGGGCATGGGACACAGAATGAACATAAACCAGCATTTCATGAATTTCTTTTGGGATGGTGATTAGACCATTCAGCGTGTGGTAAAATTGATAAAGCGGTTTTATACTTTGGGTTAGTACGATTACAGCGATACTTCATTTATATCATTTTTTATGTTTTGGCTCTTTTATACTATAAAAACCATTTTATATAAAAAATAATTATTTTTGCATCCCTTTATTCTGCGAGCTATAACTTCTTTTATTTTTTTGCTGATGATGTTGTATGGCAGCTCGTTTTTTGCGGGACAAGATGATGTTTCCAGCGGTACCATGGTTATTTATATATGTCTTTTCGATCGCGCATTATTGTACTTTTTGTTCGGCTGTATGATGGTAAAGCATTGTTTTTTGCTTTGTTTTTTTCTTTTTTTGAAGGAGTTCACTAAAGGGGTTAACTAGTGGGACAGTTTTATAGGGTGGGTCATTACGGATGCGGCAATACTAAATATGTGTACTTTTATTGTTTTATTTATTTACAATAATTTATTAGGGAATTTTTAAAAAATTTTATTTAGGATTTTTTTTAAATTATTTTTAAACTGTTTTTTTTTTACTTTATTATATTGTCCCAGTGTGGGACATTACTATAAAGTGTCAGATTGCTGATCTGACACTTTGCAGTTGCACTGTGTCAGATCAGCGATCAGCGATCTGACAGACACTGCAGAGGCTTTCTCAGTGCCTACTCTCAGCAGGCACTGAGAAAGCCGCCTCCCTGCAGGACCCCAAACACCCCCGTGGCCATATTGAATCCGGGAGCCTGCAGGGAGGAGGCCCTCGGAACAGCGTGATTCTTCCCTATGCCCCTGGTACACTGCGATCATGTTTGATCGCAGTGTACCAGGGGTTAATGTGCCCGTGGCGGTCCGTGACCGCCTCTTGCACATAGTGCTGGGTGTCAGCTGTGATAATCAGCTGACACCCGGCTGCGATCAGCGGAGCTCCCCCCGTGAGTGCTGCTGATCGTGGTGACGTACTATCCCGTCCAGGGGCCCACGGGCCCGGGTCACGTGGATGGGATATTACAGTTGCGGCCAAAAGTATTGACACCCCTGCAATTCTGTCAGATAATACTCAGTTTCTTCCTGAAAATGATTGCAAACACAAATTCTTTGGTATTCTTATCTTCATTTAATTTGTCTTAAATGAAAAAACACAAAAGAGAATGAAGTAAAAAGCAAAACATTGATCATTTCACACAAAACTCCAAAAATGGGCCAGACAAAAGTATTGGCACCCTCAGCCTAACACTTGGTTGCTCAACCTTTAGCCGAAATAACTGCGACCAACCACTTCCGGTAACCATCAATGAGTTTCTAACAATTCAGGTCTGGACTCAATGCTGGCCACCTTAAAAGTCTCCAGTGCTTTCTCTCAAACCATTTTCTAGTGCTTTTTGAAGTGTGTTTTGGGTCATTGTCCTGCTGGAAGACCCATAACCTCTGAGGGAGACCCAGCTTTCTCACACTGGGCCCTATATTATGCTGCAAAATTTGTTGGTAGTCTTCAGACTTCATTATGCCATGCACACATTCAAGCAGTCCAGTGCCAGAGGCAGCAAAGCAACCTCAAAACATCAGGGAACCTCCACTATGTTTGACTGTAGGGACCGTGTTCTTTTCTTTGAATGCGTCTTTTTTTCTCCTGTAAACTCTATGTTGATGCCTTTGCCCAAAAAGCTCTACTTTTGTCTCATCTGACCAGAGAACATTCTCCAAAACATTTTAGGCTTTTTCAGGTAAGATTTGGCAAACTCCAGCCTGGCTTTTTTATGTCTCGGGGTAAGAAGTGGGGTCTTCCTGGATCTCCTACCATACAGTCCCTTTTCATTCAGACACCGATGGATAGTACAGGTTCACACTGTTGTACCCTCGGACTGCAGGGCAGCTTGAACTTGTTTGGATGTTAGTCGAGGTTCTTTATCCAACATCCGCACAATCTTGCGTTGAAATCTCTTGTAAATTTTTCTTTTCCGTCCACATCTAGGGAGGTTAGCCACAGTGCAATGGGCTTTAAACTTCTTGATGACACTGCGCACGGAAGACACAAGAACATTCAGGTCTTTGGAGATGGACTTGTAGCCTTGAGATTGCTCATGCTTCCTCACAATTTGGTTTCTCAAGTCCTCAGACAGTTCTTTGGTCTTCTTTCTTTTCTCCATGCACAAGGACACAGGACAGAGGTTGAGTCAACTTTAATCCATGTCAACTGGCTGCAAGTGTGATTTAGTTATTGCCAACACCTGTTAGGTGCCACAGGTAAGTTACAGGTGCTGTTAATTACACAAATTAGAGAAGCATCACATGATTTTTCGAACAGTTCCAATACTTTTGTCCACAATCTTTTTTATGTTTGGTGTGGAATTATATCCAATTTGGCTTTAGGACAATTCTTTTTGTGTTTTTTCATTTAAGACAAATTAAATGAAGATAATAATACCAAAGAATTTGTGCTTGCAATCATTTTCAGGAAGAAACTGAGTATTATCTGACAGAATTGCAGGGGTTTCAATACTTTTGGCCACAACTGTACATCACATTATTATTATTATTTATTATTATAGCACCATTTATTCCATAGCGCTTTACATGTGAGGAGGGGTATACATAATAAATACAAGTACAGTAATCGTAAACAAAACAAGTCACGACTGGTACAGAATGAGAGAGGACCCTGCCCGTGAGGGCTCACAATCTACAAGGGATGGGTGAGGATACAGTAGGTGAGGGTAGAGCTGGTCGTGCAGCGGTTTGGTGGATCAGTGGTTACTGCAGGTTGTAGGCTTGTCTGAAAAGGTAGGTCTTCAGGTTCTTTTTGAAGATTCCATGGTAGGCGAGAGTCTGATATCTTGTGGTAGAGAGTTCCAGAGTAGGGAGGATGCGCGGGAGAAATCTTGTGTGTGATTGTGGGAAGAGGAGATGAGAGGAGAGTAGAGAAGGAGATCTTGTGAGGATCAGAGGTTGTGTGCAGGTAAGTACCGGGAGATGAGGTCACAGATGTATGGAGGACTCAGGTTGTGGATGGCTTTGTATGTCATAGTTAGGGTTTTGAACTGGAGTCTTTGGGGTAGTGGGGAGCCAGTGCAGGTATTGTCAGAGGGGAGAGGCAGGAGAATAGCGGGGGGAGAGGTGGTTTAGTCAGGCAGCAGAGTTTAGAATTGATTGGAGGGAAGCAAGAGTGTTAAAGGGGAGGCCACAGAGCAAGAGGTTGCAATAGTCAAGGCGGGAGATGATGGGGGAATGGACTAGGGTTTTTGCAGATTCTTGGTTGAGGAATGTACGGATTCGTGAAATGGTTTTGGGCTGAAGTCGGCAGGAAGTGGAAAGGGCTTGGATATGTGGTTTGAAAGAGAGATCAGTGTCAAGAATAACGCCGAGGCAGCGAGCTTGTGGGACTGGAAAGAGTGGGCAGCCGTTTACTTTAATGGATAGGTCCGTTAGGGGGGTCACGTGAGATGGGGGAAAGATCATGAATTCTGTTTTGTCCATATTAAGTTTTAGAAATCTAGTGGAGAACAAGGATGAAATAGCAGACAGACATTGAGGGATTCTGTTTAGTAGGGAGGTGATACCTGGTCCAGAGATGTAAATCTGTGTGTCATCAGCACAGAGGTGATACTGAAAGCCGTGAGATTCAATGAGCTGTCTGAGGCTGAAGGTGTAAATGGAGAAGAGCAGAGGCCCTAGGACTGAACCTTGTTGGACTGACGGATAGGTGGCACGGTGAGGAGGTGGTGTGTGAGTGGGAGACGCTGAATGTCTGGTCTGTTAGGTATGACGTGAACCAAGATAAAGCCAAGTCTGTCATCCCAAGAGATAAGAGGGTCTGTAATAATAGGGAATGGTCCACTGTGTCAAAGGCAGATGACAGGTCCAAGAGGAGGAGGACAGAGTAGTGTCAATTGGCCTTGGCGGTTAATAGGTCATTGGTGACCTTAGTTAGGGCAGTTTCAGTGGAGAGTTGTGGCCGGAAGTCAGATTGCAAGCGGTCAAGGAGGGAGCAAGAAGAGAGGTGGGAGGACAGTTCAAAACAAACGTGTTGTTCCAGTAGTTTTGAGGCTTAGGGGAGAAGTGATATAGGGCGATAGCTAGATACAAAGGATGGGTCAAGAGAGGGTTTTTTGAGGATAGGTGTGATTGAAGCATGTTTAGAGCTTGAGGGGAAAACACCAGTTGTTAGTGATAAATTGAAGAGATGGGTTAGGGTTGGGATGAAGACTGTGGTGAGGTGTGGCGCTCGCGGCCGTACCCGGCCGCGCCCCCCGCTCCGGCGGTGCCGGCTGTTGCCGCCCCCCACCGGCGCTCCCACCGCAGCGAGATCTCTTACCCAGCCCTTCGTTCTCCGACGTCCCTGCGCCCTCTCCTTAGGTCGCGGCGCGCGCCAGCGCTCTCTCCTCTGTCAGCGGTGGGCGGCGCTGAGGGCGGTGCGCACCGACCACTTCCGGGTCCTATGATATTTCAGGCGTTCTCTCCGTAGTGAGGACGCCTGAGGATTGTGTTTCTTTACACTCTGTTCTGGCCCCCTCTGTCGTGTTAGGGATCTAGTTTTGGTCCTCCTTCTGTCCCCCTGCTTGTCTCAGTTCTGTGTCGCCTCCTCCTTGTCTCTTCTCTCCCCGCTCCCTAGGTCTCGTATGCTACCTTCCTTGTGCTTCCATCTGTTTCCTCCTGGTGTGCTCTTCCTCTGCTCCTGTGCCTCCTCCTGTATCCCCACTAGTAGCGGCTGCCTGCCGCCTCCTCATCCTATAACCCTGCTCTGTCCAGTATTCTTGGTAGCGCTGTCGCTCCGTGTCCCCGAGCCGTCCCTCCTGGTACCGGCTGTCGCGGTTCTGTCCTCTGCGGTTTTGCCCCTAACGATCCCTGTATAGGGGTCGGTCTTCACCTGGCGCGCTCGACCCAGGGGCTCCAGATCCGCGACCCAGAGTGTCCACTCTCGGACATTGTCCTTCCCTGTCCGTTACAGTATCCTCAGGCCATGGACCCCGCCGGTGCTGCGGCCGCCGCGCAGAAGGAACTGCTGTTCCTGCGTGAAAATCAGACCCGGATAATTTCCTTCATGAAGTCCATGGACACCCGGTTGTCTGCTCTGCAAACCTCAGACCCAGGACACGCCCCCCTCCTAGTCAGCCTTCAGCAGGAGCTCGCGCAGGAGCTCGCGCAGCAGCGCGATGCCCAGTCCCACATTTTGGGTTATATGGCGTCCGTTGACGACCGACTGCTTGCCTTGCAGTCTGCCGAGGCCGCCGCTACCCCACCCAGGGACGCAGCCTCGTCTCCGCCCCCCCGACTGGGAAAGCCTCCCCGGTATGGCGGAGATCCTAAACTTTGTCGGGGATTTTTAAAACAGTGCAGACTGCACTTTGAGCGCTTTCCCCAACAATACCCCACTGATCGCGCCAAGGTGGCCTTCATTGTCTCCCATCTTGAGGGAGAAGCCCTGGCCTGGGTGAATCCCCTATGGGAGAGGGACGATCCTGTCGTGTCTAGTATCCAAAACTTTCTGGAGACATTTCGCAAAGTTTTTGATGAGCCCGGACGCTTAGCGTCTACTACAGAGGCCCTCTTTAACCTCCGCCAGGGGTCTCTTACGGTGGGACAGTACGCCATCCGCTTTCGGACTTTATCGTCGGAACTTGGATGGAATAATGAGGCACTTGTGGGGGCCTTCTGGAGAGGCCTCTCAAGTAAGATTAAGGATGAACTTGCCGGTCGGGATACCCCAACCACCCTGGAGGATCTCATATCTCTGGCCACGCGCATAGACCTGCGGTTCCTGGAACGCGCTCGAGAATCGGTTAGGGAACGCAGACCCTTCAGGCTGTATCAAGCGCCCATTCCGCGCCCCTCAGCTCCCCCTACTAGTACCGGTCCCGAGCCTATGCAGGTAGATCGGATTAGGTTGACTGAGCAGCGTCGCAGGGAGAGGATGACGAACGGGCTCTGCCTGTACTGCGGTGGAGCCAATCACTTTGTGCGCACCTGTCCGGAGAGACCGGGAAACGCCTCCACCTAGGTCAGGTAAGAGGGGTCTCCCTAGGTGATCATAATTCCTCTCTGCCCCTTACCCTTTCAGCTTTAATTATTTCAGGTCGGGAGCGCAGATCTGTGGAGGCGTATGTGGACTCGGGTGCGGCGGGTAATTTTATCCGGCAAGATGAGGTGGATAAACTCCGGATTCCGGTGGTCATCTTAAAAGATCCGCGTGCTATCACCTCCGTCGATGGAAAACCTCTTCCCGAGCTCGTCACCATGGTTATGGCCGAAGTAGACCTACAAATTGGAGCGCTTCATGTTGAAAGAATTGCCTTCTATGTCCTGCCTAATTTGTCCCACGCTGTCCTCTTAGGATTACCTTGGCTCCGGCTGCACGAGCCAGTCATCGACTGGCGCTCAGGGGAGATCCTACGCTGGGGTCATTCCTGCCACGCACGGTGTTTGCGGTCCATCCTTCATCCTCGTCTCCTGCCTATGCCAGACAATCTTCCGGGCCTTCCCGCACCGTACTACGCGTACGCCGACGTATTTAGTAAAAAAGAAGCCGATTCCCTGCCCCCGCATCGGGCCTATGACTGCCCCATCAACCTGATTCCCGGAGCCACGCCGCCCAGAGGGAGAACGTACCCCTTATCCCCAGCTGAGACCACAGCCATGACTGAGTACATACAGGAGAACTTGGCCAAGGGGTTTATTCGGAAATCCACGTCCCCAGCAGGCGCAGGCTTTTTCTTCGTTCGGAAGAAGGACGGATCCCTCAGACCATGTATCGACTACCGGGGCCTGAACAATATCACGGTTAAGAATCGATACCCGCTCCCGCTGATTCCGGAATTGTTTGACCGGCTGAGAGGGGCTCGGATCTTCACGAAGCTGGATCTACGGGGAGCCTACAATTTGATCCGGATCCGCGCAGGGGATGAGTGGAAGACGGCCTTCAATACCCGTGACGGCCATTATGAGTATTTGGTCATGCCGCTTGGTCTCTGCAATGCTCCAGCCGTGTTCCAGGAGTTCGTTAATGAAGTGTTTCGGGACCTCCTGTATTCGTGCGTAGTAGTGTACCTAGATGATATTCTTATCTTTTCGCCTGATCTATCCTCTCATCGGAGAAGCGTACGCATGGTCCTGCACCGACTCCGGGAGAATCACCTCTACGCCAAAATTGAAAAGTGTCTCTTCGGACAGACCTCGCTACCCTTCTTGGGGTATATCATCACAGACTCCGGTCTAAAAATGGATCCAGAGAAACTCTCTGCGGTACTCAAGTGGCCCCGTCCTGTCGGTATAAAGGCCTTCCAGCGTTTCCTTGGATTCGCCAATTATTACAGACAGTTCGTGCCGCATTTTTCCACGGTGACCAAACCCCTCACGGCCCTGACCCGTAAAGGGACTAAGCCAAACAGCTGGTCTCCCGAGGCTGAAGATGCCTTTCTGGCGCTAAAACGCTCCTTTGCCTCAGCGCCAGTCTTACATCGGCCGGAGGTCGGTAGGCCTTTTGTTCTAGAAGTGGCACCTCTTCCACCGGAGCTGGGGCGGTTCTCTCTCAGCAAGCCTCCTCAGGTCGACTGGTGCCCTGCGGGTTCTTTTCCAGATCCTTCTCACCTGCAGAGTGCAACTACTCCATTGGAGACCGGGAATTGCTGGCCATTAAGATGGCTCTAGAAGAATGGTGGTACTTGCTCGAGGGGGCGGTGCATCCCTTTACTATCTTCATGGACCACAAAAACTTGGCCTATCTGCAGTCCGCGCAGAGGCTCCTCCACCAGGCAAGACCTTCGTGCCTCGGAATAAGCGTCTGGAGGTGTTACGCTGGGGGCACTCCTCCAAGGTTGCTGGGCACGTCGGGACCAAGAAGACCCTCTCGCTCCTCGCCTGTTATTACTGGTGGGCCACCCTCCGCCAAGATGTGGTGGATTACGTTGCTTCTTGCACAACCTGTGCTCGGAACAAGGTCCCAAGGACTCTTCCCTCCGGCCTTCTCCATCCGTTGCCTGTTCCGGAGGCCCCATGGCAGCAAATTGCTATGGATTTCGTGACTGACTTGCCTTGCTCAGCCAGTTGCACCACCATCTTAGTCGTAGCTGACCGCTTCACCAAGATGGCTCATTTTGTCCCCCTGGCCGGATTGCCGTCAGCTCCAAAATTGGCCGAGATCTTCATCCACCAGATCTTCAGGTTACATGGTCTCCCCCTATGGATTGTGTCTGATCATGGGGTTCAGTTTACGTCTCGCTTCTGGAGGGCTCTCTACCGACTTATGGGTACATCCACCGATTTTTTTCCTCGGCTTATCATCCACAGACCAACGGGCAAGTGGAACGGATAAATCAGGGCCTGACAACCTATCTGCGTCACTTTTCCAATGCTCATCAGGACAACTGGGTCTCACTTCTACCTTGGGCAGAATTCGCCCATAACAACCACCCCAGTGAGTCGACCACCAAATCTCCTTTCTTTGTGGTCTCTGGTCGCAATCTGGGGGTTCCACTGCCCTTTACCACGTCATCAGGAGTTTCGGCAGCAGATGCTCTCGCCATAGACTTTTCTAAGATTTGGAGGGAGACCAGAGAGTCCCTCGTGAATGCCAGTGCTCGAATCAAGAAACATGCGGACAAAAGACGAAGGGACCTTCCTCCGTACCATCCTGGCGACAAGGTCTGGCTCTCGACCAAGCACATCCGCTTGAAAGTTCCTTCCTATAAGTTGAGTCCTCGTTACATCGGTCCCTTCGAGGTGCTAAAACGCATCAATGAGGTGGCTTATAAACTGAAATTGCCGGCTTCACTCCGGGTCCCTAACGCCTTTCATATCTCGCTCCTGAAACCTGTAGTTCTGAATCGGTTCCAACCAGCCTCCATTGCCACTCCTTCGCCTGTTGGCTCGGATGACATCTTTGAAATAAGGGACATTTTAGCAAGAAAAAGGTCAAGGGGAGATCCCTCTTTCTTATTGATTGGAAGGGGTTTGGTCCTGAGGAGAGGTCCTGGGAGCCTCGAGAAAATATCAACGCCCCCCTTACTTTGAAAAGATTTCTGGCCAATCTCAGAAAGGGAGGATGTAAAGGGGGGGTACTGTGGCACTCGCGGCCGTGCCCGGCCGCGCCCCCGCTCCGGCGGCGCCGGCTGTTGCCGTCCCCCGCCGGCGCTCCCGCCGCAGCGAGATCTCTTACCCAGCCCTTCGTCCTCCGATGTCCCTGCGCCCTCTCCTTAGGCCGCGGGCGCGCGCCAGCACTCTCTCTTCTGTCAGCGGTGGGCGGCGCTGAGGGCGGTGCGCACCGCCCACTTCCGGGTCCTATGATATTTCAGGCGTTCTCTCCGTAGTGAGGACGCCTGAGGATCGTGTTTCTTTACACTCTGTTCTGGCCCCCTCTGTCGTGTTAGGGATCTAGTTTTAGTCCTCCTTCCGTCCCCCTGCTTGTCTCAGTTCTGTGTCGCCTCCTCCTTGTCTCTCCTCTCCCCGCTCCCTAGGTCTCGTATGCTACCTTCCTTGTGCTTCCATCTGTTTCCTCCTGGTGTGCCCTTCCTCTGCTCCTGTGCCTCCTCCTGTATTCCCACTAGTAGCGGCTGCCTGCCGCCTCCTCATCCTATAACCCTGCTCTGTCCAGTATTCTTGGTAGCGCTGTCGCTCCATGTCCCCGAGACGTCCTTCCTGGTACCGGCTGTCGCGGTTCTGTCCTCTGCGGTTTTGCCCCTAACGATCCCTGTATAGGGGTCGGTCTTCACCTGGCGCGCTCGACCCAGGGGCTCCAGATCCGCGACACAGAGGGTCCACTCTCGGACATTGTCCTTCCCTGTCCGCTACATGAGGTTTAAAGTGCACAGGTAGTGAGATGTGATTTTGAGAGTAGAGTGGAGAGTCGATCTTCTGTAATGGTGGAGAAGTTGCTTTTGGAGGAGGAGGGCAGGGCAGTTAGGAGGAAAGGCTCTGGGGGTTGTCGACAAAAACTGTGTCTGATGTTATCAATCTTCTCCTTGAAAAATGAGGCAAAGTCTTCAGCTGAGATGAGTGGGGAGGGAGGAGGTGCTGGGGGGCCGAGGAGAAAATTGAATGTGTTGAATAACTGTTTAGGGTTGTGAGATATGAGGATATGAGAGATGAGAAGTAGGCTTGTTTTGCTGCAGCGAGTGTGGCCTTGAAAGTAGTGAGGGACTGTTGTAGTGGTATCTTTTCCATCTCCGCTCAGCAGCCCTGGAAGCTCGCCTCAGTTCTTTGGTCAGGCTGGTGTGCCAGGGCTGTCTGTTGATTTTGCGAGCTTTGGTATGTGTGAGAGGGGCAAATGATTCCAAAGCTACAGCTACTGTGGTGTTATATAGAGCGGCAGCGGCATCCGCATTGTGTAGGGAACATATATCTTTAAGAGCAAGAAGGGATTCAGGCAGTGAGTGTAGATCAAGGTGTTTAAGATTTCTGCGAGGGTGTGCAAGTTTGTGGGGTGGGGATTGTTGACCTGGAGAGGAGAGGGAAGAAAATGTAAGCAGGTTGTGGTCAGAAAGAAGAAGAGGTGAGTTAGAGAGGCTAGATAGGGAGCACAGGCTGGTGAAGATGAGGTCTAGTGTGTGGCCATCTTTGTGAGTGGCTGCAGAAGACCATTGGGTGAGGCTGAAGAAGGAAGTGAGGGATAGAAGTTTAGTGGCAGCTAAGAGGGAAGTGTCAATGGGGATGTTGAAGTCACCCAAGATGATAGTGGGGATGTCAGTGGAAAGGAAATGAAGTAGCCAGGTAGTGAAGTGGTCACAGAAGGTGGTGGCTGGTCCTGGGGGGTGGTAAATGACAGCTAGTTGGGCTCATTGCTCGGGTTGAGCACCTGAGCATTCTAATTTGCTCGACCCAAGCAACGAGCACCCGATCATTTTAGTGCTCGCTCATCACTAGTGTACATCTGTTACTTCTATGGGCATTATCGTCTTGTGGTTTTTAACCCCTTTCTGACATGTGATTTCTCATCTTTGCTGATAGCATTCACTTGGTATGTCTTTCAACTAACCCCTTGCTTTAGCCCAGTGTTATTTATGACCTTGTTTACTTTGGCTTGATCATATGCATCTTGTCCACTCTTAATTGTCTGAGATGATGAGCACAGACCACTCCTCTCTGCTTCACACCTGAATGCACTTTGGAGCACATATATTGCATAGCACAAGTCTGCCAAGACTTTAGTCTGCAGTGTGTATCCTATAAGTGTGTATCTTAAAAGTGTGAGATGATATGAATTAATCCAGAATTGAACCAGAGGGAACTGACGGTAACTGGATACAGTCACTGTAAACAATGTTTCTGTTTTCTCTCTGACCCCTACAATCCTTCACTTTCTGCTAACCCCCCTAATTCCTACACCAAGCAAGGAACTGTTCATTTCTTCATCAATCCTCCCCATCCATCTCACCTCTTCCTCATCAGTTTCTCAACATACAATCCTCTGTCTCCAAACACAGACAGCCCCCTCATGCCCTCTCCTGCTCCCACCTCCTAACACTCTCTCTGCTCCTCCTCACTGCCGGCGATATCTCTCCAAATCCTGGCCCTCCTCACCACATTCCCACAGTCATTTCTACCTCCCATCCATGCTCAATCACAACTTTCCGTATCCTCTCCAACCTTATACCCATTCGCCTGGCCCCAACTTCCCCAGTCCCACTAACAGGAGCTCTGTGGAATGCTCGCTCTGTCTGCAACAAGCTTTGCTTCATCCATGATCTCTTTATTACTAACAAATAGAGTTGAGCGAAACAGGTCGAAAAATTTCAAAAGTCGCCGACTTTTGGCAAAGTCGGGTTTCATGAAACGAAACCCGACCCTAGGATGAGGTCGGCCACGAGGTCGGTGACTTACGCGCCAAAGTCGCGTTTCAAAAGTTTGTTTTGTGCTCTTTTTCAGCCAATCAGGATCCACGGACACTGTGGGCAACGTGATGACATAGACAGGGGTCACCACCATCTTTCAGAAGGGCATGCAAGTGATTGGCTTGCTTTGGTGGGCGTCACAGGGGTTATAAAAGGGCGTGCATGCCGACCACCATCTTACTTCTGCCGATCTTAGCATAGGGAGAGGTTGCTGATTCTGTAGGGAGAGCGTTAGGCAGGGAAGAAGAAAAAAAAAACTGCTTCTGCTGCTAGCGATTTTGCCTGTACAACACACCAGTCACTGTGTGTGCAGTGCAAGGGGAGGCTATATTGTGGTGGATCAGCGGTATTGGTTGTTAGGCTGCCTTCTAAGGCTTCCTAACAGCTGCATTGCTGTTTCCCCATTGCTCTGCAAACTGCTTTTTTAAAAGCAATCCCAATTTTTTTTTTTGTCCTGCTGAGGTACTGAGCGTGCATTTTTTCACACCATACAGCGTCAGTGGGCCTCACACAATCCAAAAGTGTCCAGTGTCCACTAGTGTCTGCAGAAATTCAAAATCTCCCTTATCCTGTAGTCCCTTTTTTCACACCTGTGACATCGAGCCTGTGACATAGCGCTCTGATATTCAGTGGGCCTCACACAATCCAAAAGTGTCCAGTGTCCACTAGTGTCTGCAGAAATTCAAAATCTCCCTTATCCTGTAGTCCCTTTTTTCACACCTGTGCCATCGAGCCTGTGACATAGCGCTCTGATATTCAGTGGGCCTCACACAATCCAAAAGTGTCCAGTGTCCACTAGTGTCTGCTGAAATTCAAAATCTCCCTTATCCTCTAGTCCCTTTTTTCACACCTGTGCCATCGAGCCTGTGACATAGCGCTCTGATATTCAGTGGGCCTCACACAATCCAAAAGTGTCCAGTGTCCACTAGTGTCTGCAGAAATTCAAAATCTCCCTTATCCTGTAGTCCCTTTTTTCACACCTGTGCCATCAAGCCTGTGACATAGCACTCTGATATTCAGTGGGCCTCACACAATCCAAAAGTGTCCAGTGTTCACTAGTGTCTGCAGAAATTCAAAATCTCCCTTATCCTGTAGTCCCTTTTTTCACACCTGTGCCATCGAGCCTGTGACATAGCGCTCTGATATTCAGTGGGCCTCACACAATCCAAAAGTGTCCAGTGTCCACTAGTGTCTGCAGAAATTCAAAATCTACCTTATCCTGTAGTCCCTTTTTTCACACCTGTGCCATCGAGCCTGTGACATAGCGCTCTGATATTCAGTGGGCCTCACACGATCCAAAAGTGTCCAGTGTCCACTAGTGTCTGCAGAAATTCAAAATCTCCCTTATCCTGTAGTCCCTTTTTTCACACCTGTGCCATCGAGCCTGTGACATAGCGCTCTGATATTCAGTGGGCCTCACACAATCCAAAAGTGTCCAGTGTCCACTAGTGTCTGCAGAAATTCAAAATCTCCCTTATCCTGTAGTCCCTTTTTTCACACCTGTGCCATCGAGCCTGTGACATAGCGCTCTGATATTCAGTGGGCCTCACACAATCCAAAAGTGTCCAGTGTCCACTAGTGTCTGCAGAAATTCAAAATCTCCCTTATCCTGTAGTCCCTTTTTTCACACCTGTGCCATCGAGCCTGTGACATAGCGCTCTGATATTCAGTGGGCCTCACACAATCCAAAAGTGTCCAGTGTCCACTAGTGTCTGCAGAAATTCAAAATCTCCCTTATCCTGTAGTCCCTTTTTTCACACCTGTGCCATCGAGCCTGTGACATAGCGCTCTGATATTCAGTGGGCCTCACACAATCCAAAAGTGTCCAGTGTCCACTAGTGTCTGCAGAAATTCAAAATCTCCCTTATGCTGTAGTCCCTTTTTTCACACCTGTGCCATCGAGCCTGTGACATAGCGCTCTGATATTCAGTGGGCCTCACACAATCCAAAAGTGTCCAGTGTCCACTAGTGTCTGCAGAAATTCAAAATCTCCCTTATCCTGTAGTCCCTTTTTTCACACCTGTGCCATCGAGCCTGTGACATAGCGCTCTGATATTCAGTGGGCCTCACACAATCCAAAAGTGTCCAGTGTCCACTAGTGTCTGCAGAAATTCAAAATCTCCCTTATCCTGTAGTCCCTTTTTTCACACCTGTGCCATCGAGCCTGTGACATAGCGCTCTGATATTCAGTGGGCCTCACACAATCCAAAAGTGTCCAGTGTCCACTAGTGTCTGCAGAAATTCAAAATCTCCCTTATCCTGTAGTCCCTTTTTTCACACCTGTGCCATCGAGCCTGTGACATAGCGCTCTGATATTCAGTGGGCCTCACACAATCCAAAAGTGTCCAGTGTCCACTAGTGTCTGCAGAAATTCAAAATCTCCCTTATCCTGTAGTCCCTTTTTTCACACCTGTGCCATCGAGCCTGTGACATAGCGCTCTGATATTCAGTGGGCCTCACACAATCCAAAAGTGTCCAGTGTCCACTAGTGTCTGCAGAAATTCAAAATCTCCCTTATCCTGTAGTCCCTTTTTTCACACCTGTGCCATCGAGCCTGTGACATAGCGCTCTGATATTCAGTGGGCCTCACACAATCCAAAAGTGTCCAGTGTCCACTAGTGTCTGCAGAAATTCAAAATCTCCCTTATGCTGTAGTCCCTTTTTTCACACCTGTGCCATCGAGCCTGTGACATAGCGCTCTGATATTCAGTGGGCCTCACACAATCCAAAAGTGTCCAGTGTCCACTAGTGTCTGCAGAAATTCAAAATCTCCCTTATCCTGTAGTCCCTTTTTTCACACCTGTGCCATCGAGCCTGTGACATAGCGCTCTGATATTCAGTGGGCCTCACACAATCCAAAAGTGTCCAGTGTCCACTAGTGTCTGCAGAAATTCAAAATCTCCCTTATCCTGTAGTCCCTTTTTTCACACCTGTGCCATCGAGCCTGTGACATAGCGCTCTGATATTCAGTGGGCCTCACACAATCCAAAAGTGTCCAGTGTCCACTAGTGTCTGCAGAAATTCAAAATCTCCCTTATCCTGTAGTCCCTTTTTTCACACCTGTGCCATCGAGCCTGTGACATAGCGCTCTGATATTCAGTGGGCCTCACACAATCCAAAAGTGTCCAGTGTCCACTAGTGTCTGCAGAAATTCAAAATCTCCCTTATCCTGTAGTCCCTTTTTTCACACCTGTGCCATCGAGCCTGTGACATAGCGCTCTGATATTCAGTGGGCCTCACACAATCCAAAAGTGTCCAGTGTCCACTAGTGTCTGCAGAAATTCAAAATCTCCCTTATCCTGTAGTCCCTTTTTTCACACCTGTGCCATCGAGCCTGTGACATAGCGCTCTGATATTCAGTGGGCCTCACACAATCCAAAAGTGTCCAGTGTCCACTAGTGTCTGCAGAAATTCAAAATCTCCCTTATCCTGTAGTCCCTTTTTTCACACCTGTGCCATCGAGCCTGTGACATAGCGCTCTGATATTCAGTGGGCCTCACACAATCCAAAAGTGTCCAGTGTCCACTAGTGTGTGCAGAAATTCAAAATCTCCCTTATCCTGTAATCCCTTTTTTCACAGCTGTGCCATCGAGCCTGTGACATAGCGCTCTGATATTCAGTGGGCCTCACACAATCCAAAAGTGTCCAGTGTCCACTAGTGTCTGCAGAAATTCAAAATCTCCCTTATCCTGTAGTCCCTTTTTTCACACCTGTGCCATCGAGCCTGTGACATAGCGCTCTGATATTCAGTGGGCCTCACACAATCCAAAAGTGTCCAGTGTCCACTAGTGTCTGCAGAAATTCAAAATCTCCCTTATCCTGTAGTCCCTTTTTTCACACCTGTGCCATCGAGCCTGTGACATAGCGCTCTGATATTCAGTGGGCCTCACACAATCCAAAAGTGTCCAGTGTCCACTAGTGTCTGCAGAAATTCAAAATCTCCCTTATCCTGTAGTCCCTTTTTTCACACCTGTGCCATCGAGCCTGTGACATAGCGCTCTGATATTCAGTGGGCCTCACACAATCCAAAAGTGTCCAGTGTCCACTAGTGTCTGCAGAAATTCAAAATCTCCCTTATCCTGTAGTCCCTTTTTTCACACCTGTGCCGTCGAGCCTGTGACATAGCGCTCTGATATTCAGTGGGCCTCACACAATCCAAAAGTGTCCAGTGTCCACTAGTGTCTGCAGAAATTCAAAATCTCCCTTATCCTGTAGTCCCTTTTTTCACACCTGTGCCATCGAGCCTGTGACATAGCGCTCTGCTATTCAGTGGGCCTCACACAATCCAAAAGTGTCCAGTGTCCACTAGTGTCTGCAGAAATTCAAAATCTCCCCTGTCCTATAGACACCTTGTACCTTGTTTTACATTACTATATAGTTTGTTGGATTTTGCCTACATTTCTACAAAAAATGAGGAAGGCTGGTGGAAGAGGCCGTGGAATTGGACGGGGGGTTGGCAGCTGGTAATGATGGTGTTGGTGGTGGATCTGGTGGTAGTGGCAAGAGCAAAATAGGACCGAATGCAGGAGGTGTTGAGCCTGCGTCATCGTCTGGCTCCATAAGGCTTCGAAGGCTTAGATTTCTTGGAGTTGGCAAACCGCTTTTAAAGTCAGAGCATCAGGAAAAAGTTTTGTCTTACATTGCTGACTCAGCCTCCAGCTCTATCGCCTCCTCTTCTGAAGTTGTAAAAAGTAAAAGCACTGAGTCGTCATTGGAGGCTCATGTTCATGAACCACACCTTTCCTTGTGTCCTTCACCCCAAACAAGATTGAAGGATGACGCAGGCCATACTACTGATTACTCCATGGAGCTGTTTTCACATACCATGCCTTGATTATCAAGTGAAATGGTGAATTACCCAGGCCAAGATGAATCTGACATGGAGTGCACTGATGCACAGCCGCTGATAGATGATTCTGCTGGTACATTCACTCAGAGCACTACATTGTCCTCGGAGTGTACAGAGCCAGATTCTGACCCTGATGAGACTCAGGTGCCCCTTCCCGCACACTATACCACCATACACGGTGACACAGAGGAAGGTGCACATGACATTGAAGAGGAGGTGATGGATGACCCAGTTGTTGACCCAGATTGGCATCCACTGGGGGAAGAGGGTGCTGCTTCCAATAGCTCAGATGAGGAGGAGCATCCACAGCAGACATCGACATCGCAACAGCTGTTATCTGGCAGGCCCGGAGCACTCCAAAGACAGGTTCCAAAAATCAAAAGAGTTGCTGGACAGCTTGTCCAGACGGTCAAAAGATCACAGCGTGCTAGGCCGCAAAATGTCTGCCAAAGTAGGAAGAGTGCAGTTTGGCACTTTTTTGAACAAAATCCTCATGATCAGGCCAAGGTTATCTGTAAGAAGTGCGCAAAGACCTTTAGCCGAGGGAAAAATCTGAAAAATTTGAATACCAGTTGCATGCTTAGACATTTAACCAGCATGCACTTGCAAGCGTGGACACAACACCAAACCTCAAGTGCCACATGTGCAACTGATCACAAAGAAGGTAGTCAACAACGCTACATTGTTTCCCCCACTGTAAGCCCACCGGTTAGCACAGCAGCAAATGTTGAGGTGTCGTTGCAAGGCCACAGCAGTCAGGGAATCCCACTGTTATATCAACGAAATACTGAATCTAGGCCATCAGAAAGAACACCAACTCCATCACCATCATCAACCCTCTCTCAGTCCGCCCTGTTCACCGCTACTTCCACCATATGCAGCTCTCAAGTCCAGCTCACCCTCCCAGACACTATGAGTAGGTCAAGAAAGTACTCAGTCTCTCATCCGCGTACACTGGGTTTGAACGCCCACATTGCCAAACTAATCTCATTTGAGATGATGCCCTATCGGTTGGTGGAAAGCGCAGCTTTCCGCGAACTCATGGCCTATGCAGTACCACGCTATGACCTACCCAGTCGCCACTTCTTCTCTCGCAAAACCATCCCAGCCCTCCACCATCATGTAAAAGACCGCATTGTCCATGCACTCAAGCAGTCAGTGAGTGGAAAGGTGCACCTCACAACTGATGCATGGTCCAGTCGGCATGGCCAGGGCCGTTACGTGTCCATCACTGCGCACTGGGTTAATGTGGTGGATGCAGGGTCCACAGGGGACAGCGGTGGTGGGACAGTGCTGCCTAGCCCACGGTATAGGAAACAGTTGGCTGTAGGCGTTCAACCCTCCTCCTCCTCCTCCAGAAGCGAAAGCTCGTCCACAGAGCGCAGTCGTACAAGCACTCCATCTGCAGCTGCCACTGTTGCACACGAGGTGTCCCCCTATCGAGCAGCTAGTGGAAAGCGTCAGCAGGCTGTGTTGCAGATGATGTGTTTGGGCGACAGACACTCCGCCGAGGTGCTGGCCGAGTACTTGAAGCGACAAACTGAGTCATGGATGGGCAGTGTACATCTTGAGGCAGGCAAGGTAGTTAGTGATAACGGCCGTAATTTTGTGGCAGCCATAGCCCTTTCAAAACTCAGCCACATACCTTGCTTGGCTCACACCTTGAACCTGGTGGTGCAGTGCTTCCTCAAAAATTATCCGGAGTTAACAGCCCTGCTCCAGAAGGTGCGAAGACTGTGAGCGCACATCCGCCGGTCGCCTGTACACTCCGTTCGTATGCAGAAGCTGCAGCGATTCCTCCACCTTCCCAACCACCGCCTCATTATCGACATTGCAACAAGGTGGAAATCCACCCTGCACATGGTGGAGCGGCTGTGCGAGCAGAGGCAGGCCATAATGCATTTGTGGGAGGATACACGGCCAGGCACTTTGAGAGCAGACATGGAGTTGACAGGTGTTCAGTGGTCGAAGCTGAAAGACCTCTGTAAAGTCCTTCAGTGTTTTGAGGAATGCACACGGCTGGTAAGCGCAGACGACGCCATCCTAAGCATGAGCATCCCACTTATGCGTCTGCTCATGCAAACTTTGACGCACCTTAAGGAGCAGGCGTCTGCAGCCAATGTTGATGAGGAGGAAGAGGAGGAGGGAATCCTTGATGACATTCAGCCATTGTCTGCTCAGGGACCTCTCCTGGACGAGGTGGAGGAAGAAGAGGAGGAGGAGGATGATGATGGGGATGATTACTTAGGGGAGGAGGATGCATCTCGTGGGGCAAGTGAAAATGTTGGCGTGGCAAGGTCTGGTACAGGGTTTGTGCGTGACTGGAGGGATGTGGATTTGCCAGAAAGTGCTCCTCCACCCAGCACTCGCAGTGCATCATTGACACCGGGAACATTGGCCCACATGTCAGATTATGCCTTGCAGATCCTAAAAAGGGACCCCCGCATTGCCAAAATGATGAACGATGACGACTACTGGTTGGCCAGCATCCTGGATCCACGCTATAAAGGCAAATTACAAAACATCATGCCACAGGAGAACCTTGACCTAATATTGGCTAATAAACAAGCAACTCTGGTAAATCGGTTGGTTGAGGCATTCCCATCACACAGCAGCGGTGATGGTTCTCACACAAGCCGTACAGGCCGGGGGCAGCTTGGCAGAGGTGTTCATGGTGCACACAGCAGAAGTGGCGTTGGAGACAGGGGTTTCATGACAATGTTGTGGACTGATTTTTCAAGTACCGCTCACACAACTGGTAATACTGCATCGATGGAAAGTGACAGGAGACAGCAGTTGTCAACTATGGTTACAAACTACTTTTCCTCCCATATCGATGTTCTCCCACACAGGTCATTCCCCTTTGACTATTGGGCTGCTAAACTGGACACCTGGCCTGATTTGGCACAATATGCCTTACAGGAGCTCGCTTGCCCAGCTGCAAGTGTGCTATCGGAAAGAGTCTTCAGTGCAGCTGGATCAATCCTGACAGAAAAAAGGACCCGTCTGTCAACCCAAAATGTGGATGATCTAACCTTCATTAAAATGAACCATGCATGGGTTTCCAAGGATTTTGTCCCACCTTCCCCTGATGACACATAGGGTGACAGAAAAATGGCTTGCTTTGGTCCACCTCTTCCTGGGACTTGACCTATTTCGCCTTTTGCATCAGCTGAATGTCCAACATCAACATATGCCACTTTCTAAAACTCCCTAACTGTGCTGCCTCCCCCCCCCATGGCCGGGGTCACCACCTAGCGCACGACACCGTGCGAATGCCGTTGCCCTGGACAGGTGGGTAGGCCGACTCTTGGGCGCGGGCACTGGCACAGGGTCCCTCATAGTGCAATCAAGTGTCTCTGACGGTGGTGGTGCACACCCGCCATCAGACACACCGCCGTACTATGAGGGGCCCAGTGCCAGTACCGACGCCCACGAGTGGGCCCCCCTTGCTTGGGCAGGGCCCCAGCATTTGCAATCTTTACCTCTCCCTGCTCCTCCGCTGTGTAGTCTGGGCCGTCAAATCCATACTGTGCCTGACACCGTCTGAGCCTGCCTCCTGATGTATAGACATATATTTTGAATGTGTACGCTATCCATACATGTTATCCGGGGATACGGTACCCTTTCTCACCTTTTGTGCAATCACGTGCAATCCATACTGGGTCTAACACCGTCTGAGCCTGCCTCCTGATGTATAGACATATATTTTGAATGTGTACGCTATCCATACATGTTATCCGGGGATACGGTACCCTTTCTCACCTTTGTGCAATCACGTACAATCCATACTGGGCCTAACACCGTCTGAGCCTGCCTCCTGATGTATAGACATATATTTTGAATGTGTACGCTATCCATACATGTTATCCGGGGATACGGTACCCTTTCTCACCTTTGTGCAATCACGTGCAATCCATACTGAGCCTAACACCGTCTGAGCCTGCCTCCTGATGTATAGACATATATTTTGAATGTGTACGCTATCCATACATGTTATCCGGGGATACGGTACCCTTTCTCACCTTTGTGCAATCACGTGCAAGCCATACTGGGCCTAACACCCTCTGATCCTGCCTCCTGATGTATAGACATATATTTTCAATGTGTACGCTATCCATACATGTTATCCGGGGATACGGTACCCTTTCTCACCTTTGTGCAATCACGTGCAAGCCATACTGGGCCTAACACCGTCTGAGCCTGCGTCCTGATGTATTGACATATATTTTGAATGTGTACACTATCCATACATGTTATCCGGGGATACGGTACCCTTTCTCACCTTTGTGCAATCACGTGTAATCCATACTGGGCGTGAGAACGGCTGGCGAGCTGTTAAGCAAGCTACAGCACCTGTGGTTTGCACACGTAAGTTTTTCATTTTTTCAGGAATGACGGTTAGGCCTAATTCCAGAACTGCGGTTGACCTGCACTTACTGGGAAATCATCGTTCGCGGGTAATAATTGTAATCAGTGATCCCCATCACTAACTTTGTTCAGCGGGTTATCTGCACCTGTAAGCGACAAACGCTGGCCTTTTCAGTGTAGCGCACATGCAGCCACGGACATGTAAGGGCATGACACACCAGTTATTGGCCAATCTCATGTGCCAGAGCCTCACGTGTCCCTCTAGTAAGCCGGACTCAGACCGCGGGGCATGACGGAGTCTCGTTCGTTAACGGAATTAAGCTTGCAATGTGTGCATCTTTTCTGTAGCTGGCATGGTTGAGGTTTCCCAGGTGGAGTCGAATTTAACCGTAGGCTCCACTCCTGGTGGTGCCCTTCTGGACATTCCTTTAAGGTTCAGCTTTGCAACCATACTGCCCACGTAAAACAAACACTTTGCCTTCATGAACGCTGTTTGGAGGGTCATGACTCGTGGGAATAACGCCGCCCAATCAGTTAACCTGCTAGAGAGATCCTTCGTTGCTCCCAAGCATGACATCACACTCCCTAGGAGGAAGGTAATGCCACTGTGGCGACCGTACTCCTGGGGGCGACACAAGTGCACTGATGCCCAGCCACTGCTCGATGAATCTGCTGGTACATTGACCCAGACCACTACATTCCCCTCGCACGCTACACGGCCTGAATCTGACCCTGATGAAACTCAGGTTACCCTTCCCATATACAGTTCCATCTTACACGGTGACAAAGAGGTAGCTGCAGATGAAAGTGCAGGTTCGGCCCACCCGCCATCAGACACACCACTGTACTATGAGGGGCCCTGTGCCAGTGCCGTCACCAACGAGTGGGCCCCCCTGCTTGCTCAGGATCACAGCACTTGCAAGGTTGAAATACTGTGCAGTGAGATGGAAGATGGGGATGACGAGGAGTCCAGACTAGTACAGGGATTCCCTAGCGAGGAGACTTATTTGATTGTTTTCAATGTTGGGACAGCAATTTTTGGGGAGCACAATACTCTGGAGAATGATAGATGGTGCCCACCATACACTGGAACATTCCAAAGGTGGACATCAGACACTGGAGCAGCATTTACAGGGCCCATTATACACTAGAGCATTAGAAATGGGGCCCATTATGTTTGGAGCATTATTTGGGCCCATAAGACAGTGGAGCTTCATCCATGGGGACCAACATATACTGTAGCATTATGTGGAGCTCATCATATACTGTTTCAAACATTATATGGGACCAATGATTCTGTATGGAGAAATAGATGGGCCTCGTCTTGAGATGTAAAAAGTGAAGTATTTTTCATTGTACTATACCGCTATTTCTCTGCCGTATCGGAGCATGATGAGTTGTGGTATGTGTTAAAGGGGCGCTCTTTCGCCCAGGGCACATGAAAACCTGGAGCCAGCCCTACCCCCCCACAACTTTAGCCAAATAACCCCCATTTTTCAGTGCGTAACTTGTATTATGAAGTTAATTAAGGTTGACAAGCTTAAGTAAGAAGAATTGATGCTTTTGGCATTCAAATGGGCACTGTAGGGGTGTTTCCTGTCCTCCTCTCACTGCCGACTTTTATTCCCCATTGACTTACACTGGGTTTCGTGTTTCGGGACAACCCCGACTTTTCCCTATAATCGGCCGATCTTGCTCGACCCGACTTTTGGAAAAGTCAGGTTTCACGAAACGAAACTCGACCCTAAAAAACCAAAAGTCGCTCAACTCTACTAACAAACTTTCCTTCCTCGCCATCACCGAAACATGGCTCACTCCCTGTTACACAGCCTCTCCTGCTGCATTCTCATATGGTGGGTTCCACCTTTCCCACCCCCCCGCCCCAGCAGCAAGCTTGGTGGAGGAGTTTGTTTTCTCCTGTCAGGTAACTGCTTCTTCACCCCCAATCCCACTGCCACCATTTGTTACCCTCCCTTCCTTTGAGGTGAACTCTGTGTGAATCTACTCCCCCTCCATCATAAACACCCTTGAAAAAAATTACTTGGCTGTTGCATGGCGCCCCTGAGGCTCAGTCGCCACAGAGGTACTGCTCCTTCTCCTAAGGTGTAGTGCCCCAACATCCTGGTAAGTTGGGAGCTCTTTTCCACACTCCAACACCTACACCCGCACACAGGATAGTTCAGCAAAGGACCAGATTGCAGCTCCATGCTTAGAGGGTAGCAAAGCACCTTTCGTGGGTCCTTGCTTCGTAACACAAGATGTGCTGGGAGGTGGCTGGAGTTTAGATCCATATAAAAGGTTGGGAAGGTTTAGAATTACAGGTTCAGTCTGACAGAAGGTCGGCAGAGTAGGAAGCCACTCAGTGAGGAAAGTAAGAAAGGTGGAGAGACGTAGAACTGTAACGTAAGCATCCATACGAAGGAGAGACAAGTATGGAACGAAGGAGTGAAGAGAACAGAGAGGAGGAGTGGGTTGGATAGGAACCCTGCCTATAGGTTCTCAGCGCAAGGCCGGGGCCCGATCCCCGAGGTTGTATGGGCACTTATGGTTCTGCAGCAGACATCGGTGGAGTAGTTGGCTGTAAAGGCACTACTCCCATCCAAGACTTGGGACACAACAGCAACACGGATAGAGAGCCGGGATCCAGGAGCATCTCTGAGCAGGCTACAGCTGTGTGTCATACAAGTAGAGTTCTAGGAACATCTAGACAGGAGGTATTCCAGGGTAACTAAGTACTGGAGTGCTTCACACCACAAGGTGCATTGGAGGAGTCGTTCAGGAAAGGTACATGTTGGCGGAGTGTTTGAGAGGAGAGCCCTGACATGCCCGGGAGGTTGATTGAGTCTCTACCCCAGAGGACACGGCACGGAGGCAGGCACCGGTGTGTACCACGAACTGTGAGTAAAGCTTTGAAACTTCAAGCTCTGGTGTCCTCCATTCCTTCGTCGCTAACACCTTCAGCACCGCTATATCTGGGTACCAGCATCCACACCATCCTGCACTTCTACATATCCATTGCACCTACACTGCCCTGGGACTACAGCTCCACCTGTGGGGAGCTACACCATCTTTGCTGCATCACACTATCAGTCCCAGCGGATCTGCACGCAGCATTGGCTTAACATCCTACTTGCCAAACACCACAGGTGGCGTCACGAACTATTCCCATAAACTACAATAAAAACCACCACCTTTGATTTGGGTGCCCAGGGCCATGGACCGCGTTTTCGCTGCTGTGACCCATCCCCCTGACACCGGCCCGGTACCGAGTACCCCACGGCCCTGGGAGGGTGACCCAGTTGCATCACGGAACACATTCCCCTTGGGGGGTACACATCAACATATTTGTTAAAAAATTTGTTATGGGCATCATAAACACCCTGGCAAAAATTTCTAGTGGCTGTTGCATCATGGACCACGGTCACCATGGTGATCTAGTGGTGGTGGATGATGAGGATGAGAATAAGGAGGAGGATACATCAAATAGCCAATATAAGGAAGCGTATACTCATGTGTGAGTGTGAAGAGGTGCATGGGTCAGAGAAAACTCTACCAGAACTTTGCCAGGGTTCCCCTGCCTCTGCTGGATTGGAGTTGTACTATATATAACCACAATGCTGGATCAAAAATTACAAACAAATTTTAAAAATGATAATAATAATAAAACAGGGATGGCCCAAATATTTAAAAAGCCTTTATTGAAATCAATTGGCAAAGAAATGATTAAAATAATGTAAGAGAAAAGTGCCTATGCAACACACCAGCTCATAAGAATTAATTATAAGAATTTGATTTCAATAAAGGCTTTTTAAATATTTGAGCCATCCCTGTTTTATTATTATCATTTTTATTTTTGTTTGTATTTTTGATCCAGCATTGTGGTTATATATAGTATAATTAACCGAATGGTCTGCCATTCAACCATAGAGACACATCTGTGATACCTGTATATTTAATACCATATCATATTTATTTTATTATTTTGTATGGTAATCTTTTTATTTAATTTTTATACATTTCAGTGTATTTATCAGGTGTGACTTACTGTTACTAATCTGGATTGGAGTTGTGTCTCTCTCTCGCCTGTACTCCTTGGTTATCCAACGAACTGTGACCTCTGCCACCAGCGTTTTCAGATGGGAATATTTTAAATATTTCCGCAACAATGGCCCTCTGGTACTGCACCATTATAGTACACCTGTCTGCCTCTGGAAGAAGAGACTGAAAGCTCTCCTTGTAGCATGGGTCTAGAAGTGTCACTAACCAGTAATAAGTGTCACCGAAAATTTTGATAATGCGAGGGTCACGGGAAAGGCAGCACAATATAAAGTCAGCCATCCATGCCAAACTGCTAACAGGCAAGACTTCTGTGTCCTCACCAAGAGGATGACTGACCATGCTGTCCTCCTCCTCCTCCCCCCTGTCCTCAGGCCATCCACATTGAACAGACGCCATGACAGTTTTTTGTAGTACCGTCTATAGCGCATGAAAGTAGCTCCTGTTCTTCTTTCTACTCCTCCTGTTCCTCATTGTCAACCAATCCACATTGCGATGACATAAGGCTGGGCTGTGTGTAATCACCCTGTATGGTTCCTTGCTCCATCTCATCCTGCTCTGCCTGCAATTCGTCTTCTTTCATTGTGAGCAGAGAACTTTTCAGAATGCAGAGAAGCAGAATGGTGGTGCTAATTATGGCGTCATCGCCGCTCACCATCTTGGTGGAGTACTCATAGTTTTGTAGGATGGTACATATATCTGACATCCATGTCCACTCCTGAGGTCTTATTTGTGGAGTCTGAACTGAATACCGATGGCCTTGTTGATGCTGGTAGTCAACTGCCATCTTCTGCTCACAAATACTTTCAAACATCTGCAGTGTAGAGTTCCAACGCGTGGGGACATCACTGACCAGTCGGTGAGCCGGAAGATGCAAACGCTGCTGAAGTAAGTGCGGCTGAAGCTGTAGCTGCCTTTCTAAAATGGGCACACAGGCAGCGTACTTTCACAAGCAGATCCTGCAGCTCTGGGTAGCTTTTGAGAAACCGTTGAACAATGAGGCACATGGGCCAGGCATGGTACGTATGTGAGCTTGCCTCGCCTCAGAGCCGTCACCAGGTTCCAGCCATTGTCACACACAATATTGCCTGGCTGTAGGTTCAGCGGTGTCAGCCACAGATCTCACTGCTCTTTCAGAGCTGTCCAGAACTCTTCAGCATTGTGCGGTTTGTCACCTAAGCATGTTAGTTTCTGCACAGCCTGTTGATGCTTTGCTGAGGCAGTGCTGCAATGCTTCCAGCTTGTGACTGATGTGCTTATTTCAGAGATAGAGGCTGAAAAGGAGAAGGAGGTGCAGGATCTGTACACAGTGGGGGCAACCCTGATTGACTTAGGGCCTGCAATCCTCGACGTTGAGAGGACGTGTTCCATCCCAAGATCCGACTTGGTCCTAGCTTCCACTATGTTAACCCAGTGAACTGTCAGTGGGATGTACCATTTCTGCCCACAAGCACTTGTCCACATGTCCATGGTTGGGTGGACTTTCACAGTAACAGCATTGTTGAGGGCATGGGTAATGTTGTGGGACACGTTCTTGTGTAATGCCGCGACCGCACACCGGGAGAAATAGTGGTGGCAGGGAACCGAGTACCTTTGGACAGCCGCCGCCATCAAGTTGCGGAAAGCTTCCATTTAAATGAGCCTAAAAGGCAAAATTTTGAGCGCAAGCAGATGAAAAATGTGTGACTTTAGTACTGTGGCCTTTGCGGCGTTGGCTGCATATTTCAACTTGCGTTCCAATGACTGTGGTATGGACAGCTGAAGGCTACACTGGGACAAGGATGTTGATGTGCTTGATGATGGTGCTAGTTGAGTGTGTGCAATGACAGGTGCAGGGCAGGAGGCATCTTCGCATGCACCATGGACAGGGGATTGGCTTGTACACACAACAGTGGAAGAAGCAGTGGTGTCACCTGCAGACACTGTTCCTGGAGCCTGGGGTTTGGGCCACAAAGTCGGGTGCTTTGCTGCCCTGTTCCTGATGATGATGGTGGTCAGGCTGGTAGTTTTGCTACCCCTGCAGATGCGAGCATGGCAGGTGGTGCAAATGTCCTGTTTGGGGTTATCTGCAGAGTCTTTAAAAAAGAACCAGACTCAGGAATACCTAACAGTTGGACTGGCACCTTCCGTCGTGTTGGTGTTACGTGGAACGATTTCCCACCTTCTGTCTGAGGCCACCACACTGCTACTTCCTGCCTCTTGGGGTGCTATGCCTCCCTCCCCCTGTATGCTGCTGTCCTCGCTTTGCATGCCCTTGTGGCGCCCCTGAGGCTCAGTCGCCACAGAGGTACTGCACCTTCTCCTAAGGTGTGGTGCCCCACCATCCAGGTAAGGTGGGAACTCCCTGCCACACTCCAACACCTGCATCCCACACACAGGATAGTTCAGCAGGGACACCTAGCAGCTTCAGGCTTGGGGTAGCAGAGCACCTTTCGTGGAACCCTGCTTCATAACACGAGATGTGCTGGGTGGTGGGTGGAGTTAATATAAAGAGGCTGGGAAAGATAGAATTACAGGTCAGTCTCCCAGAGGGGAGTAGAGGCCAGTCTCCCGGACGGGAGTCGAGGTCAGTCCCTTAGGGGGCCGAGAGAGAGAGCTAAGACAGGCTGACAGAAGGTCAGTCGGGACGGAAGCCACTCAGAGAGGAGTGAGGGTCCCTGGAAGAAGAGAGAGAGAGACGTAGAACTGTAACCTGCATTTCCATAAGAGAGAGAAATACAAGTACGGAACGAAGTGGAAGGAGAACAGAGAGGAGGAGTGGGTTGGATAGGAACCCTGCCTATAGGTTCTCGGCGCACGGCCGGGGCCCGGTCCCCGAGGTTGTATGGACACTTATGGTTCTGCAGCAGACACCGGTGGAGTAGTTGGCTGTAAATGCACTACTCCCATCCAAGACTTGGGACACAACAGCAAAACGGATAGAGAGCCGGGACTCAGGAGAAGGGAGTCCCCGAAGCAGGCTACAGCTGTCTGTCACACAAGTGAGAGTTGTTAGGAACATCTGACAAGAGGAACTTCAGAGAACCACGGTGCTGGAGTTCTTCACACCAATAGGCGCTATAGAGGAGTCGTTCAGCAAAGGCACATGTTGGAGGGGTGCTGGCGGGGAGAGCCCTATCTTGCCTGGAGGTCGGCTGGGCCTCTGTCCCGGAGGACATGGTACCGAAGCGGGCACCTGTGTGCACTACGAACTGTAAGTAAAGCTTTGAAACTGCAAGCCCTGGTGTCCTCCATTCATTCCCGCATCAGCACCGCTACATTGGGGGTATCAACATCTACACCATTCCGTGCCCCTACTCCTCCATCGCACCTATACACTGCCCTAGGACAACAGCTCCACCTGTGGGGAGCTACACCATCTTAGCTGCATCACACCATCAGTCCCAGTGGATCTGCAAGCAGCATTGGCTTACCATCTTACTTGCCAAATACCACGGGTGGCGTCACGAACTTTACATTACAACCAAACACCACTGCCATTGATATTGGGGCCCAGGCCCACGACCGGGTCACCGCTGCTGTGACACATCATCCCCCTGACACCGGCCCGGTACCGAGTACCCGACAGCCCTGGGTGAAGCCAGCGACGGGGCGACCCACCATGCCATGTTGAGTCAGTTACTATATCATCCACCACCACGTCTTCCACTTCCGCACCCTGGTCCTCCTCCTGACTTTCTGGCAATTGTGACTCATCATCGTCCACCTCTTGTAACACGTTTCCACCATAGTCTTCATATGACCTTTGCTGCTCAAATATTTGGGCATCGCTACATGCGATCTCATATTGCCCCACTTCAAGTGGACCAGGCGAGAGGCCTGAATCTATAAGTGGAGAAGTGAACATCTCTTTGGACTGTCCAAGTGTGGGATCAGTTGTCTCCGGACACTCATTATGGTGGGAGGAAGGAGGATCAGGGTGAGGAATATGCGGTCCAGACTCACGGCTACTCAGACTTGACCGTGTGGAAGACATGGTGGTGGTGGTGGTGATGGAAAAGTGACGGGAAGCATTATCTGCTATCCAACCAACAACCTTTTGACACTGCTCTGTCTTCAATAGAGGTGTGGTGCTGCGATCCCCTAGTGATTGGGACAGGAAGGTCGAGCCAGCAGAAGTCGGTTTTTGTTGTGGCCCAATTTCAGCTTGCCCACTGTCTCAGCCTCGGCATGCACCATCAACATCACACCCACTTCCCTGTCCCTTGCCACGTACCTTGCCCATTTTAAATGGACTAAAATATTTTCCACGTTCACAACAAATGGCTGAATTAGGAGCGAACTTATATGTGATCCGTGTGCGGGAAAACCACAGTTTAAAATATCAATTTAAAATACCATTTTTTTGTCTTTAGCAAACTGTTGTCAATAACTAGGTAAAACACAGCAAAAACACTTGAATGGAGCCCTCAAATGCCACAATTTGTAGCCCACAGATAGATGAGGTGTCTGACGGAGATACCACACTGTTCAATATGTGGCCTGTATTTTTTATTTTTTTACAGCAAAATAGTGTATAGAAATAGAGTAAGACAAAGCAAACACAGTTGAATGGAGCCCATAATTTTTAGCCCATAGATGGATGAGGCGTCTGACGGAGATAGCTCACTTTCAAATATCTGCTCTGTATTTTTTTTTTGACCAACAAAATTGTGTCAATAAGTAGGCTATGACACAACAAAAAATGTTCTATGGAGACCTGAAATGGCACAATTTTGAGGGCAATGCTATGCAATCCGTGTGGTGGACAAAACTCAGTGTAAAATATCTGCCCTGTAGCTAAATATCTTTTTGGCAGCAAAATGGTGTCAAAAAATTGTATAAGACACTCCAAAAAATTTTTCTACAGTAGCACAAAACATGGCAGATTTTTCTGCACACTCAGATATGATGGCTGGGACGGGTAAACCTGTTTAAAATTGCTGGATTTTCATGCATTACTATGAAAAGGATCTGGCTGTAGTCTGCAGTGTCAACAAGCAAATGGAGAAAAAAAGGGGTTCTGGAATGCTTTGGAATAAAATAATCACGATTAAGATGCAAAAAAAATTATTCCTAGCCACTGATACCTGGGGCTAGGTATATAAGGTCAATATATGTAATAGGCAGCAGCTTCAGACAATAATGGAATGGACCCTATTGATGTATGCAATGATATACGCACATACAGTGCCTGCATACCTTGCACTGATATGTATACAGCAACATACATTCCCCTGCCTACCTAGCACTCCAATCTATATACCCATAAATAGTCCTTAGAAGTACTGTTGGTTTAGCTGGATTTGTGGATTTTATGATGGTATATGGATTGCCCGCCAGGGCAGTGGGGTTACTCGGTACCGGGCCGGTGTCTCAGAGGGATGTGTCACGGTGGCGGTGACCCGGTCTGTGGCCCTGGGCGTCCATGCAAAAGGGGTGAAACGTGGCTGAATAAAGTTTATAGGTGGATGATACGTGATGCCACCTGTGATGCTCGGCAATGAAGGAGTTATGCCGACGCTGCAGCCAGATCCTCTGGGACAGATGGTATAAGGCAGCAAGATGTAAGGGCTCCCCACAGGTAGAGCTGTAGTCCCAGGGCAGCTGTAATAGATGTTTAGGAAGAGGGTGCAGTGTTAGGCACAGAGATGTAGCAGTGCTGAAGGGGTTACAGGAAGAAGGCAATGACACAACAGGGTGCAGTTTCCATTACCTTTACTTTGCTTTGTCCAGGATCCAGAATACAGATGGAACAGGAGTTGATCGGCCTGGAAGCAACTTAGGAATCTGCAGATGGGTTGTGTAGTCTCCTTTCTAGCGCTTATCTGAGGCACTTGCAGTACTGAGTTACACTGAAGTTCCCCTTGCTTGCTCTCTTTAGAACTCTCCTCGTATGGCAGACAGCCGTAGCCTCCTTTTTCTGGCTCACACAAGTTGCTGCTGTGCCTCCGAGTCTTAGTTGGGACCAGAGCATTTACAGACTCTTGTTCCTCCGGTTTCTGCTGCAGGACCATCAGCATCCATACAACCTCGGATACCAGACTCCGGACCATGCGCTTACAGCTAGAAGTGAGCCTGAATTCTCCTCAATCCTCCAGCTCCTCTCCTCCATCCACACACTTCACCTTCTCCACACGAACTGAACTAACTTCCCTTTCCTTGCCCCAGAGAGCAGCTCCTCCTCCAGTTTGGTTCAGAGCTCCCTCTGCTGGCCTGGAGTGGGAACTATGGTGTGTGCTGGATTTACCTGATAGAGAGACCCTTTTATTGCTTCCAGGCATGACATCACACTCCCTAGGAGGAAGGTAATGCCACTATGGTGACCATACTCCTGGGGGTGCCACATTCCCCCCTAGTGCAATTCAGTACTCCCGGACAGAAGAAAACATGCAAACATATTAAGAAATGAATATTTGTAACTGTTACAAGATTTCAAATAATGAAAAATTACAAAAACCAAAGCTCAAAAATAGTCCTTTTGACAATTAGTCCATTACGTCATTGTCCATGGTCCAATTCCTGAGCAAGTTGGTAACTATATCCAAGGATTGTTTTGGCCACACATAGTCCTGTGGCCCAATTGTCCACCGAACAAAATAAGAAATTCAAAAAGTTCTTACAGATTCTCTGTAGGCACATAAGCTTGAAAAGTTGCATATTTACCGGTACAGTTTACATTTTCTATTTTTTACTTTAATCTCTATATCTAGCTGGGATCACATCTTTTGTACTATGGGTAGATCTGTTTAACATGGGTACTTCTAATGGCCTATTTAGGTTTAGTGGGCCTGTAACTGCTGTTGGTAAACTGGGTAGTAGCCATCTGCGAACTCTTAGACTTACTGTGGGCATGACAGATTCACCACTGGCAGGGTGAGGATTCTCTGGCTCCACTGCTGGTGTGGCATCCGCTGCCTGAACTTCCTGATTTTCAGAGTTTTCTTAAGCCTCTGCTACTTCAGTTGCAGTAGGCTGGGGAAAGATTAGGACAGGAACTACGATGGCTTGATCCACTGTTGTCCAGTTGGCAGGAAATTCTCTGAGTACAGTGCTGACCTTTTTCTTTTCTTCCTCTATGGGTTGAAGGATGTTTTGTTCTCCCATCCTTTCCTTTAGCTGGTCAGGGCACAGTTTCAGATGATGCCTCAATACTGCTGATTAGGTTTCTCCTCCATCTTTACTGATAAGGCACACTTTGGTGTTGTCAAAGTTTGATGGCAGGACGGTGTAGGGTTCAGCTTCCCAATGGTCATCCAATTTATGCATCCTGCTTTTCCTCTTTAGGACCTGTTCTCCTGGTGACAAGCGAACTGCAGGTGCATGTTGATTGTAGTTCTTTTCCTGTTTTTGTCTCGCCTGAGCTAGACTCTTTTATACGCATGCTTGTATTCTTCGGTATTGCTGCTGCCATTCTGTATCCCAGTCAGCATCTGGTGATGTCACCTCAGGTGTAAGGACTCCCATATTCAAATCAATAAGCAACTTGCCAGGCCTCGCTCTCATTAGGTAGGCTGGTGTGCAGTTGGTGGAATTCACAGGAATGTGATTGTAGAGGTCTACCAGATCTGGCAACTTCTCTGGCCACAGATTCCTCTCTTCCAAAGGCAAGGTCTTCAGTAGATCGACCACCACTTGATTCATCTTTTCACACATGCCATTGGTCTGTGAATGGTACGGTGTTTTCCTGGTCTTCTTGCAACCATACAAGCTACAGAATTCCTGGAACACTTCTGCCTCAAAGGCTGGACCTTGATCTGTAAGCACTCGCTCGGGATATCCGTGTGGTCAACAAAAGCGCTGTTGGAATGCTCTGGCTGCTGTCCTGGCTGTTTGATCCTTGACAGGCACAACTACCAGGAATCTCGAGTAGTGGTTAACGATGGTAAGAGCATAAAAGTAGCCTGAACAGCTTGGAACCAGCTTCACTTGGTCCAGGGCTACCAACTCGAGTGGCTGTTTAGTTATTATTGTCTGCAAAGGAGCTCGCTGGCTGTTACGGTCCTTCCTGCGCAGGTTGCATTGTCCACACTCCCAGCACCAATTTTTAATGGCCTTCCTCATACCTGCCAGTAGAATCTCTCTCGGAGCAAGGCCTCCAACTTCTTCCATCTGACGTGTCCAGCTTCATTGTGGTATGTTTCCAAGACCATTGATGCCTCCCTCTTTGTGACTACCACCTGCCAGACCAACTCATGAGTGCGGGCATTGATACTCCTCCAACACAACTTTCCTTCATAGATGAACAGCCTGCCTCTTTCCTTCCCCAACTGCTGAGTTTCTTCAGAAGCACCTGGACCTGGGCGTGAGTCAGCTAGTGATATTAGCTCCTTTACCAGGCGGACTGCGGGGTCGCTATCCTGCGTTTTTGCCCAGTCATGATGAGGCAACAGATTTAGGGTGGCCTCTTTCATGATAGATCGTCTGTTTCTCACTCCTTGGGCACGTTGGGCTGCAATTGGCAGGTGGAAGGCAGGTAACTCTATTTCTTCAAGTTCCTCAGGGTCTTCTCCCCCATCTGGCAGATTGGGCATCCTGGACAGCGCATCAGCATTGGCATTCTTGTGCCACGCTCGCTACTTGATGGTAAATTAATAGTTAGACAGCCGGGCCATCCATCGCTGCTCCAGTGCACCTAGTTTTGCAGTTTCCAAGTGAGTCAGTGGGTTGCTGTCCCTGAAGATGGTAAACATGGCTGAAGCTAGGTAATGCTTGAATCGTTCAGTCACAGCCCAGACTATGGCGAGGATCTCCAGTTTGAAGGAACTGTAGTTGTCAGGGTTCCTTTCAGTGGGATGAAGCTTCCTGCTGGCGTAGGAGATCACTCTTTCTTTGCCATTCTGTACCTGTGACAGTACTGCTCCCGGTCCCTTGTCGCTGGCATCAGTATACAGAACAAATGGTTGTTCATAATCTGTGTAGGCCAGAACTTCATCTCCTGTGAGAGCCATTTTCAGTCGAGTGAAGGACCTCTCCAGTTCCTCATTCCATTCAAATGTAGTACTCTTCTTCCTGGCTTTCTTGGGCTGGCCCACCAGAAGATTTTGCATAGGTGTGGCTATCTCAGTGAAGCCTTTGATGAACCTTCGGTAGTAGCCTACCAACCCGAGAAATTGACGTATTTCATGAAGGTTGCTGGGCTTCTGCCAGTCCCGGATGACAGTGACTTTGTCAGGATCTGGTGCCACACCTTCTGCACTCACTACATGACCGAGGTACTGCACCTTGCGCTTCAGTAGGTGGCATTTGGATGGCTTCACCTTCAGGCCAAAGTTGGACAAGGCTTCAAACACCTCAGCAAGGTGCTCCAGATGGTCTTCATAAGTCTTGGAGAAAACAATGTGAAAAATGAGGATGAATGAACTCATGGAGATCAACATCCAACACTACGGAGACACCATCACATGTTTCTCAACGCAGTGATTCTAGAGCAATGCCCCCATCCCTTATGGGAAATATGCAAAGACATGCAAAACACAAGCCACGGAGACACCATCACATGTTTCTCAACGCAAGCAATGACTAGCCAGGTCTTTCCCTGGGAAGGAACAACCACGGGAAGGGCAGTCTCCAATGAAGGAAACCACCTATGCCAAAACATGGTATCCATCCACAGACAGCTGTTTCAGGGTATTGCCCCTCATCAGTGTGGAGTAGGAAACTGGCTAGTAGGAGCAATGCCTAGTAAAAGACCGGGGAAAGACCTGGCTAGTCATTGCTTGCATTAAGAAACATGTGATGGTGTCTCCGCGGCTTGTGTTTTGCATGTCTTTGCATATTTTCCATAAGGGATGGGGGCATTGCTCTAGAATCACTGCGTTGAGAAACATGTGATGGTGTCTCCGCAGAGTTTGATGTTGATCTCCATGAGTTCATTCATCCTCAATTTTCACAGTCCTTTACTAGGCATTGCTCCTACTAGCCAATTTCCTACTCCACACTGATGAGGTGCAATACCGCAAAACAGCTGTCTGTGGATGGATACCATGTTTTGGCATAGGTGGTTTCCTTCATTGGAGACTGCCCTTCCCATGGTTGTTCCTTCCTGGGGAAAGACCTGGCTAGTCATTGCTTGCATTGAGAAACATGTGATGATGTCTCCGCGGCTTGTGTTTTGGAGAAAACAATCATAGAATCATAGAATTGTAGAGTTGGAAGGGACCTCCTGGGCCATCTGGTCCAACCCCCTGCTCAAAACAGGATTCGCTAAATCATCCCAGTCAGATGTCTGTCCAGCCTCTGTTTGAAGACTTCCATTGAAGGAGAACTCACCACTTCTCGTGGCAGCTTGTTCCACTCATTGATCACTCTAACTGTCAAGAAGTTTTTTCTAATATCTAATCTGTGTCTCCTCCCATTCAGTTTCATCCCATTACTTCTAGTCTTTCCTTGCGCAAATGAGAATAAAGTTGATCCTTCCACAATGTGACAGCCCTTTAGATATTTGTAGACAGCTAATAAGTCACCTCTCAGTCTTCTCTTTTGCAAACTAAACAATCCCAAATACTGCAACCTTTCCTCATAAGACAGGGTTTGCAGACCGGTCACCATTCTGGTTGCCCTTTTCTGAACTTGCTCCAGTTTGTTGATGTTTTTTTTAAAATGTGGTGCCCAAAACTGGACACAATATTCCAGATGAGGTCTGACCAAAGAGGAGTAGAGGGAAATAATGACTTCACGTGATCTAGACTGTATGCTTCTGTTAATACATCCTAGAATTGCATTTGCCTTTTTTGCTGCTGCATCACACTGTTGACTCATATTCAGTCTGTGATCTATTAGTATACCCAAGTCTTTTTCACATGTGCTGTTACTTAGGCCTATTCCTCACATTCTGTATATGCTCTTTTCATTTTTATTGCCCAGATGTAGTACTTTGCATTTTTCCCTGTTAAAAACCATTCTGTTAGTTGCTGCCCACTTCTCCAGTTTATTTATATCTTTTTGAATCCTCTCTCTCTCTTCTCTAGTATTAGCTATCCCTCCTAGCTTTGTGTCATCAGCAAATTTAATCAGTTTACCCTCAATTCCTTCATCTAAATCGTTGATAAAGATGTTGAACAATACAGGGCCCAGGACAGAACCCTGTGGTACTCCACTTGAGACATTCATCCAACTGGATGTGCAGCCATTTACGACCACTCTTTGGGTCCGATCTCTAAGCCAGTTATGAATTCACCTAACAGTTGCCTTGTCCATTCCATACTTAGTCATTTTTTCAATAAGGATTGTATGAGATACTTTGTCAAATGCTTTGCTGAAGTCAAGATATACTATATCTACAGCATTTACTTGATCCACCCAATCAGTGATTCCGTCATAGAAGGAAATTAAGTTAGTCTGACATGACTTATTAGTTACAAACCCATGCTGACTGTTTAATCACTTCATTCTTATCCAGGTACTGACATACATGTTGTTTAATAATTTGTTCAAAGATCTTTCCTGGTATAGAAGTCAGACTCACTGGCTTATAGTTGCCTGGGTCCACCTTCTTCCCCTTTTTGAAGATAGGAACAACATTTGCTCTTCTCCAGTCTTCTGGGACTTCTCCTGTTCTCCAAGAATTTTCAAAGATTATGGAGAGGGGTTCAAAAATTTCCTCTGCTATCTCCTTCAGTACTCTGGGGTGTAATTCATCTGGACCTGGAGACTTGAATTCATTTAGGTTAGCTAAGTGTTTCCTCACTATCTTTCTGTTTATAGATATCCTGGATTCTTCTATTCCCTTAATAGGACAGTGAAGAACAGTTGATGTTACATTTCCTTTCTGAGAGAAAACAGATGCAAAATAGGAATTTAAAAGTTCGGCCTTCTCAACATCCTGTCTTACCATTTCATCATTTTCATCCTGTAAAAATCCTATAGCATCTTTGACTTTTCTTTTACTTTTAACATATCCCCAAAATCCTTTATTATTGCAATGACATCAACAATGTAAAACAGAACTGTCTCAAGGTTCTTGTGTCCAAGACAGCACTCCATTAGCCGTTGAAATGTCCCTGGGGCGGTGCAGAGCCCGAACGGCATACAGTTGAACTCGCAGAGACCCATTGGTGTAGTAAACACTGTTTTCTCCTTGTCTGCCTCTGCCACGGGAGCCTGCCAATACCTACTAGTGAGATCTAAGGTGGAAAAATAGTTAGCAGTTTTAAGTGCAGCTAATGACTCATCAACTCTGGGTAATGGGTAGGCAACCTTATGTGTAATGCTGTTAATTTTTCTGTAATCAACACACATTCTCATGGTACCATCTTTCTTTTTCACAAAGACTATTGGGGCTGCCCAGGGGCTACAGCTATCTCTGATCACCCCAGCTTCCTTCATTTCCCACAACATATTTTTGGCACATTGATATTGTGTTGGGGGTATAGGACAGTACCTTTCCTTAATCAGTGGATGATCTCCAGTGAGGATATGGTGTTGAACCCCTTTTGCCTTCTCAAAGTCTAGAGGGTGTTTGCTGAATACCCGCTCATACTCCTGAGCCACTCGGTAAACCCCATTCTTTTGGTATGAGGGGGTGGAGTCAGTTCCCACATGCAGCTGCTGACACCACTACTCTGCTTTACAGAGCCATTGTCCCCTGCCTGGTCGGATGAGACCAAGGGCTCTGCTGCCTGTATTGCGTTGTTACTGACAGTAAACATCTTAGCAACTGTGGCATACCGAGGTATTGTGGCCTCCTCCTCCCCACAATTCAAGAGGTGTACAGATACTCTCACTTTGCGGACATCAACTACCCCTATGGCTGTCAGGACAGTGGGCCGGCTATCAGAGTACACTGGCTCTACCAATGCTTGGTAATCTTTTGCTCTGAGGCCTATGGCTGCCTGACACCAAATAAACATTTCACATCTGGGGTGTATGGCATGGGGGAAAAAATCACTCACTCTGACGCTGCCAATTTCTCCGCCAGTCAGTTCTACCTGCTGTCTTTGCATCAGGGCCTTGATCTCTTTCTGCAGGACTCGTTGTTCACTGGAACCAGCAGTCTCGGCTACCTGTTGCAACAAAACAATAGCCTCGGCAAGACAATTTCAATCACATTAGTACCTATGGTCATCATTGGGTTACATTCTCATCGATCAATGTCTACAACTATCAGACCTTGAGATTTTAACTCCACTCGCCCTACCTTAATGGTAATCTCTTTACATCCTACTTGCGGCAAAGACTGACCATTGCTGGCAACTACTGTCAGCTCATCACTTGGGCCACGAGTAAGTTCAGAGTCAGTCCAATACCGTTTGTAAAGGATATATGGGGTAGTTGTCACCTGAGAGCCAGTGTCCAACAAAGCATTCATGGGGATGCCGTCAATCACCACTGGGAGGACCGGTCACCCACCAACATACTTGGCTCGCCAGTTCTTTTGGCCTTGTGGTCCTACTCCTGGGGGTTGGCCCTCTGCCCCAGGGGTTGCTCATTTAAATAACAGAATCTTGCCATCAGGCCTGCCTTGCGGCAGTGACGACAGATGGGACGTCCGTCCTGGTCATAGCGATTGTTGTCTCTCCCTCGGAGTGGCGGTATCCTCTTCTTCTGTAGCCACGGGACATCCTCTGGACTGGAGGCCAGCTGGATCTTCTCTTTTGGGAACACCTGCATGGACTGCTCAGTTTTGGCAAGTGCAGCCATATTTTTGGTCAGCTCTTGGATCTGAAGGCACAGTTCTGTAGATGGATCATTATCCAGAGTCTGTGCGTCAGGCTACACAGGGCTCTAAGGGAAAGATGCGGCTTCTTGGTGGTATGTAATTGCTGGATGCCTAGGGGGCGCTGGATGGCTGACGTTTGGTTTATGCAGCACCAAAGTCTAGATCAGGGTTTTGTAGGGCTAAGATGCGCAGCTGTGCTCTGTGGGTACTGGATAGGAGTCCCTCAATAAATTGCTCCTTTAACAGTCTGTCTCCATCTTTCACACTGTCTGGGTCAATCTGCTTTATGGCTCGCAGTACCTCCTGCAGGCTAAGAGCATAGTCCCGTATACTGTCCTGCACTCTTTGCTTACACCCAAAGAATCTAATTTTTATTTCAGCTGCAGTGCGAGTGTCAGCCAGAATCTTTAACAGTCTCTTTATCAGTGTCCTGCCAGGACTTTACTTCTCTTTGCGCTGCACCAGTTAGCTGCCCAATAAGGATGTTCACTTTTTGGCTTTCAGACAGAGGATACACTTCAAACAAACTGCACAGTCTCTCTTTGAATTCACTCAGGGTATGTGACTCCCCTGAGTACTGCGGTAACCAGGCCGCTCCCGGTATATAGGGCATGGACAGTGGCATTATAGGGACTGCTGCGGTGGGCGTTGTTCTTGCTGCACTCTGGAGGCGGCGCTGGCCGCTGGATTCTGGGGTGCCATTGGAGCAGCAGCTGCATTCACCCCTGCATCTTGTGGCGCTGTGGGGGGTACGGTGGCGTTCACCGCTGCATCTTCTCTTGCCTCAGACATTCTCTTCCCCCCCTAGTTAACGTTGGCCAGGCCCCGCGTTTCACTGGCTTACCGGTTGCCGCTCCGCAGGCTGGATGATCAGGGGACGCCGGGACTGCAGGCCTCAGCTCCTCACTTCCCACCTGCTGGTCTCTTCGCGCGCAGCACCTCACTTTTCATGCTCTCTGGTAGGCTCGGTCAATGACGGCACACCCCTCAGGCTTCCCGTGCGTGCAAAGGGCCGGGGTAATGGCGGCAATTGCACAATAAGTCTATGGCACACAATACAGTCTCTGGCACACAGGACCTGGGGGCACCGGGCTTCGCAAATCCTGTTAGTGATGCCTAAATGGATCGCCGCAGTGGGGATACTTGGGATGTGTCACGTCACGGTGGCGGTGACCCAGTCCGTGGCCCTTGGCGTCCATGCAAAAGGGATGAAACGTGGCTGAATAAAGTTTATAGGTGGATGATACGTGACGCCACCTGTGATGCTCGGCAATGAAGGGGTTAATGTTATGAATGAGTCTCCGGAGGAGGAAAAAACGAAAACACAAGCTAACTCCAGAAAACCGGAGAGGTTGTTAGCTAGCGGATTGCAGACCCCTGATCCTATTCACCACAACTAACAGTAGCCGTGGGGGGTTCCTACGGTGCCCTAGACCCCTCGTCACAGCCGGAGAGCTAAATAAGCCTAAAGAAAGAAAGGGGAAATCTAAACTGCCCCAGAGCAGACCCCAAAGCAATAGACAGCCCCCAACATGTATTGTCGGTGAAAAACAGATGAAAACACAAACACAGACAGAAAGACAGGCTGAGCAAATGATGGGGCCCAACTAACTAGATAGGAAAGGACAGAAAAGATGCTGGCTGCGATCACGCAAAAAACCCTGCCAAAAATAATGTCCAACACGTCTGATAGAAAAGGCCCTGAAGTCACTAGACTTCAAAATCACTATATCAGCACTCAGGTATATTCTGAAGACAGAGCAAAGAGATCACCTGATCAGAGACAAAAATGGAGTTCAGCCCGTCCAAACCAGGGCAGGCTGAACACAAACACTAAGTAAACAGACAAAATCTCATGGAAAATAGCAGAGCAAAAACTTAGCTTTTAGTAGACAGGAACTAAACTGGATGCCAGAGCTCAGAGCAGAAAGCATGACCAGCAGCCCTGCAGGGCGTCGGCTGCCTTATATCCACTCAGAAATTCCGGATGTCCAATCACAC
Organism: Dendrobates tinctorius; assembly: GCF_039654945.1. Lineage (NCBI taxonomy): Eukaryota > Metazoa > Chordata > Amphibia > Anura > Dendrobatidae > Dendrobates > Dendrobates tinctorius. Next base: position 18,951,544 of record NW_027361754.1, on the reverse strand, counting down.
TCCACCTGTTCAGATGACAGGTTCTTCCCATCCAGATCAATTTCACTACCTCCTTTCACCAGCAGAGGGAGTTCATCAGACATCAGAGGTGAAGGAGAAAATGAACTCATAACAGGTTAAGCCGACGCTGCAGGCAGATCCTCTGGGACAGATGGTATAAGGCAGCAAGATGTAAGGGCTCCCCACAGGCAGAGCTGTAGTCCCAGGGCAGTAGTAATAGATGTTGAGAAAGAGGGTGCAGTGTTAGGCACAGAGATGTAGCAGTGCTTACGGGGTTGCAGGAAGAAGGCAATGACACAACAGGGTGCAGTTTCCGTTACCTTTACTTTGCTTTGTAAGTGCAGTCCAGGATCCAGAATACAGATGGAACAGGAGTTGATCGGCCTGGAAGCAACTTAGGAATCTCTCTATGCAGATGGGTCGTGTAGTCTCCTTTCTAGTGCTTATCTGAGGCACCTGCAGTACTGAGTTACACTGAAGTTCCCCTTGCTTGCTCTCTTTAGAACTCCCCTCGCATGGCAGACAGCCATAGCCTCCTTTTTCTGGCTCACACAAGTTGCTGCTGTGCCTCCCAGTCTTAGTTGGGATCAGAGCATTTACAGACTCTTGTTCTTCCGGTTTCTGCTGCGGGACCATCAGCATCAATACAACCTCGGATACTGGACTCCGGACCATGCGCTTACAGCTAGAAGTGAGCCTGAATTCTGCTCAATCCTCCAGCTCCTCTCTCCCGTCCACACACTTCACCTTCTCCACATGAACTGAACTAACTTCCCTTTCCTGGCTCCAGAGAGCAGCTACTTCCCCAGTTTGGTTCAGAGCTCCCACTGCTGGCCTGGAGTGGGAACTGTGGTGTGTGCTGGATTTACCTGATAGAGAGACCCTTTCATTGCTTCAAAGCATGACATCACACTCCCTAGGAGGAAGGTAATGCCACTGTGGCGACCATACTCCTGGGGGTGCCACATATACCCACGCTAACTTATATACCCCCAAATCTGACCCTATCTCAGTAGCAGCTCTCCCTACACTGTCTGATTCCAGAGGTGACTGTGATGAGCAGGGCGGCGGCAGGTCTCTTATAGACCTGATGATGCTGTGTGGTCAGCTAATCACTGTAATACCACAACAAAGATGGCTGCGGCATTACAGTGCGTGGCAGACAATCCCTTCATGTTGACTGGCTCTCTAAAGAGTGCCAAATATGCAGGGAGGGGACCCGATCTCCCCCCAAATTATACCGGAAATGCTCGGCGCTCGCCGAGTACCGCGAGTACAGCGATGCTCGGGTGAGTACCGAGCATCACCGAGTATGCTCGCTCATCACTAGTGTACACCAATAGTCATATTGCAAAAGTTGTAAGTAACATCTTCACTTGCCAAATAAATCACTTGTGTGATGCTGTGAATCCTTATGCTGATGCCTCGTGGTTGGGGAAGAGGTAAAATTCACCAGAAGAAAAAAAAATTAAAATAGGCTGTGCTGCTTACAGCTCTGTTATTTTTTCCATTAAAAGAACCTTTATCTACTATTTTTGCAGAAAGAGACGTCCTTCCAGCAGTGCAGACTATTTCAAAGTGCTTTGATATTTATAATGTCATAAGTAGTTTTTGTCATTGTCTTTTTTTGTAATAACTTGAACACTTTGTTTAGATTTGATAATTTCATCTTGCGCATTAATACAATAAAACTCCTTTTCTCTTCTTTTCTAGGTTGCAGATTCTTAAAAGAACACTTGAATTTTGACGCAATGGAAGGAAAATATTCTGGAAGAAGATTCTACACCATGTACCATGGGACAAGTGTAGAAGCAGCTCATAATATTATCAACAATGGGTTTGCAGTTTCTAATGATGGGATGTTGGGAAGAGGAGTTTATGCTAGTAGAGATGTGGAGAAAGCTTCAAGATATCCACTAAATACAACAGATCCAAAAGTCGTATTGAAGCTTTCTGTAAGAGTTGGAAAGGTTAAGAAGATTGACAGTCAAGATCACCCCATGAGACTTACTTGGCATGATCATGGGTATGACACTGCTTGGATGCCTCCAGAATGTGGCATGGTGCCAAGTGGACTCCAAGAAAACTGCATTTTTGATCCTTGGAGGATTAAAATAGTCGATGTTGTGAAAGGTCCTGATGAACATGTCAATTCTTTAAGATCATTAATTGCTAGCCAGAATTAAGATAACAGAAGTGACAAGAGCTCGAATATATGCATATACACACGTGGTCAAAATTGTTGTTACTCCTCGTTTAATGACAGAAAAACCCACAATGGTGACAAAAGTAATAATAAATCAAAAATCAAAGAAAATGAACAAATGAAAGTCTGACATTGCTTTTCAACCATGCTTAACTTAATATTTTGTTGCACAACCTTTTGAGGCAATCACTGCAATTAAACGATTTCTTTAACTGTCAATGAGACTTCTACACCTCTCGACAGGTATTTTGGCCCACTCCTCAAGAGCAAACTGCTCCAGTTGTTTCGTGCTTGAAGGTTGTCTTTTCAAGATGGCATGTTTCAGCTCTTTCCAAAGATGCTCAATAGGATTTAGGTCAGGGCTCATAGAAGGTCACTTCAGAATAGTCCAATGTTTTTCTCTTAGCCATTCTTGAGTGTTTTTAGTTGTCTGTTTGGGGTTATTATCCTTTTGCAAGACCCATGACCTGCGACTGAGACCAAGCTTTCTGACACTGGGCAGCACATTTCTCTCTATAATCCATTGATAGTCCTGAGATTTCATTGTACCATGCACAGATTCTAGACACCCTGTGACAGATGAGGCAAAGCAGCCTCAGAACGTAACAGGGCCTCATCCATGTTTCACAGTAGGGAAAGTTTTCTTTTCTTGATATGCTTCATTTTTCCTTCTGTAAACATGGAGCTGATGTGCCATGCCAAAAAATTCAATTTTTGTCTCATCTGTCCATAGGACATACTCCCAGAAGCTTTGTGGCCTGTCAACATGTAGTTTGGCAAATTGCAGTCTGGCTTTATGATTTTTTTTTCAACAATGAGGTCCTCCTTGGTCATCTCCCATGAAGTCCACTTTGGCTCATACAGTGATGGATTTTGCGATCTGACACTGATGTTCCTTGAGCTTGAAGTTCACCTTTAAACTGTTTAGAAGTTTTTCTGGGCTCTTTTGTTATCATTCGTATTATCTGTCTCTGATTTGTCATCAATTTTCCTCCTGCGGCCACGTCCAGGGAGGTTGACTACAGTCCCATGGAGCTTAAATTTCTGAATAATATGTGCAACTGTAGACACAGGAACAACAAGCTGCTTGGAGATGTTCTTATAACGTTTACCTTTAACATGTTTGTCTATAATTTTCTCTCTAATTTCCTGAGACAACTCTTTCCTTCGCTTCCTCTGGTCCATGTTGAGTGTGATACACACCATGTCACCAAACAGCACAGCGAGTATCTGCAGCCCTTTATACAGGCCCACTCACTGATTCCAAGATTCAGGACACCTGTGATGCTAATTAGTGGACATACCTTTATTTAATATGTCCTTTTTGACACATTTTCAGGGGTACCATCATTTCTGTCCAGGCTTATTTCAAGAGTTTTATTTTTTTTTAAATTCTGTGGAAGCATGGTTGAAAGCAATGTCTGACTTTCATTTGTTCATTTTCATAGATTTTTTTATTTATTATTACTTTTGTCAGATTCAAGCTATTTCTGTCACCATTGTGGCTTTTGCTGTCATTAAATGAGGGGTACCAACAATTTTGACCACGTGTGTAAAATCAGTCTTTATTAGGTTTGTGTGAACAAAATTTTCTCACATTTAGCGAAACCTTTACTTTCAGATTTGGGAATATACAATGCTGGGTAGTGTTACAATTTTGTATCAAGAGTTGCCCATCTTTCATAACGTGAAGGATGAAGAACATTGGCATAAAGCTACCAAACAAGACAATACAACAACAGATTAATTATCAAAGAAATTTATGAGCCTAAGAACTCAGACCTTAAAACTACCTCTAGATATCCTGTTGTTGTAATAATAATAATAATAATAATTAAATGCTGGAAAATCAGATATCTTCCATTAATGACAGACATGAATTTCTTTCTGGATACTCAGCGTATCAAACAGGTCATCCTGTCTTGCCTTATTCACTGTGAACCTTCAGCTTTTCCATGAAAAAAATGCTGTATGGTATAATAATAATGATAAGCATGGAAGATCATAGTGGTTATGGTGAAAATAAAATATCTGTTCATTAAAACAATGAGGAACTAAAACATAATTCTCACTTTGCATTTGCCCCCCCCCCAAAAAAAAAAATTGCATGCTAAATAAATCGCATTGCTGTAATTATAATGCAGTCTCATATGTCCATCTGAGTCGGACAAATTTTGCTGGCACTGTAATTCTGCAATTTTTTTGAACAATGAAATGTTATACTTCATTTAATGTGCTACAGTTGGGCCTCAAAACCCTTCAAAAAAGAAATTGTTTGATAAAAAAAATGCACTGCTATATTTATGCTGCAGTCTCATACATCCATCTGAGGTGTGCAAATTTGCCTGGCATTGTAATACATTATTTTTTTTGATCTGTGAAATTTGATATGGCATTTATCATGCTATTTTTGTGCATTAAACCCCCCCAAAAAATCCTTTGTTAAATAAACTGCATTGCTATATTTATACTGCAGTCTCATACGTCCATCTGAGATGTGCAAATTTGTCTGGCATTGTAATACAGCTTTCCTTTTTTGAGCAGTAAAATTTTATACTGCATTTATCTGTGACGGACTCAGCTCCTGCTGAGCCCATTTTTTGAGTGGACCCTCTGGGTCGTGGCACCCACCCACCGAGGGCGAGCTGACCTTGTGAGAATCCACCCCCTATACAGGGAGTGTCAGGGGCAAGACCAAGGGGGTGAGCCACCACGACTGCTGGGACCAGACGGCCGGCTCAGGGGACACTAGACGAGTGTCTGACGACAAGGACGAGCAGGAAGCAAGACGAGACTAGACGTAGGTGCAAGGTATCTTCATTAGAATAACACAAGATCACATACAGAGAAAAGAAGCAAAACGTGCAAGGTGCGCGCGTGGGCACGCCAAGGTCCGTAACATGGTACGTGCCAGATGGCACGCCTAGGCACAGGTAATGGCATCGGACTCCGGACTGCTGGCAAACTGACAGGGTCCAGGGATCAGGCTGCGGACGTCAGCTCCGGACATCAGGCCGCAGTCATCTGGTTCCGGACCTCTGGCAACGGTCGGCAGGTTCCGGGCATCCGGCAGGCAAACCAGGGTTCAGGCAAAGAGGCACGACAGATATCCAAGCAGGGTGCGTGTTTAGGGAACACGCCAAGGTCCAAGGCTAGGTGCGTGTGTAGGGGACACGCCAGGGTCCAAAGCAAGGTGCGTGTGTAGGGGACACGCCAGGGTTCACAAACGAGACAGAGTGCGTGTGTAGAGCCACGCCAAAGCATAGGATAAGACGGAGTGCGTGTAGAGACACGCCAAGGTACAAGACAGAGTGCGTGTTGAGACACGCCAAGGCACAAGACAGGGTGCGTGTAGAGACACGCCAGGGTTCAGAGCAGGGCTGCGTGCTAGGAGCTACGCAGGGACGCACACCTCACTGGCCAATGCACACGGCTGTAACGCCAGCACGAGGCACGACTAAGGCACAGGAGGGGGCAAAGGAACCTTTGTGCTAGGAGCCACGCCAGGTTCAAGGCAGGGTGCGTGCTAGGAGCCACGCAGGGGGCACGCCACACTGGCCAGTGCACACAAACACGTGGCACTTACCACGGCACAGGAGACGGCCAAGGGGAACCCACGCCGGGGTTCAATGCAAGGACAAGGCAGGGAACAAGGCAAGGAACACAAGCAGAAACAGAGCCAGGTCAGAGCGAGGACAGAGTCTAGCAGCGGAGCGTAGGCAGAAGCCCAGAGCCGGGCCAAGGGAAGACCTTGGGACTAGATAAAGAAACGAGCACTAAGGAGAGGAGAAATGGTGCGTGTGCCAGGGAGCACTACAGAGCACCATAGGAGATAGCGAGGCAGAGCAAGCAAAGACTGAGACCATAGGGTGGAACACAAAGCAAGGAATAGCAAGGCAGAGAACACAGGGAGGACTACAAGTCAAAGCATAGCAAAAGCAAGACAGGGCAAAACAGGCGAGGCAGAGAACAAAGGAAGGACTACAAGTCAAAGCATAGCTAAGGCGAGACATAGCAAAACAGACTAAGACAAAGAACAGCAGAACGACTACAAGGCAAAGACAAACATGGCACGAGAGACAACACAAGACATGGCACAAGACAAGAGGCGGAATACGAGCACGGAGCGTGTGCAGAGACGCACTACAGAGCAAAGTGCAAGGGCACAGAATAGAGGGAGCAACCCCACAGACCCAGAGCCTTGCAGGAAAGCAACACAATAATCAGGCCCTGAGCAAAGGAAGGGGCGGCCTGATATAGGGCATAGCACCTCCTCTTCCAGGTCAGGACCAGGGGAGCACTTCCGGGTTTCTAGACATGACGAGATGATAGCAGAACCAGACAGTGCAGGATCTTAGGAAACGTCACATGATCAGGGTTTCAGACATGACGAGATGATCACCGAACCAACCAGTGCAGGATCCTAGGAAGAACACATGATCCGGGATTCTAGACATGACGAGATGATTGCAGAACCAGACAGTGCAGGATCTTAAGAAATGTCACATGATCAAGGACTCCAGACATGACGAGAAGATCACAGAAGGCAGAGCAGAAACGCAGGCATCCTGTAGCTCAGACATGAGGTGAGTGTGCACACTGCTCTAAGGGACATGCAGGACAGCAGACAAAGCATGCGCATGCACATCGCTCCAGGAGTTCTTGAGACAAACAGACATGGCAGACATGGCGGACGTGACATTATCGTGCTACAGTTGAGCCTCAAAACTTAAAGAAGAAAAATTGTTTGTTAAAAAAATTGTATTGCTATATTTATTCTGCAGTCTCATGCGTCCATCTGACGTTGGCAAATTTTGCTGGCATTGTAATACTGTATTTTTTTTCAGCAGTGACATTTTATATGGCATTTATCGTGCTAGAGTTGAGCCTCAAACTCCACTGCCTAAAAAAATTGTTTTTTTTTTTTTAAAATACCATTGCTATATTCATAGTGGGCAGATTTTTCTGGCATTATTATACTGTCTGCAACATTTTCTCAACACGGATATATAATATGTACTGTATATACTTGAGTATAAGCCGAGATTTTCAGCCCATTTTTTAAGGCTGAAAGTGCCCTTCTTGGCTTATACTCGAGTCATATATGCCAGGGGGTCGGCGGGGGAGTGGGAGCAGGGGGTGTCAGATCATGCTTACCTCCTCTTGGCACGGTCTCTGCAGCCCCTGCTTCTCCCACGGTCTCCGGCACCTGTGTTCAGCGGTCTCATGGTACCGCTCATTAAAGTCATGAATATGCATGTATTTATGACTTTAAGAGAGCGGTACCACGTGACCATTGAAGGAAGGAAGAGCTGCCAGAGGCCGAGGGAGAAGCAGGAGCTGCAGAGACTGCACCAGGAGGGGGTAAGTATATGCAATATTCACCTGTCCCCTTACCACCGCCGTGCGCCGCGCTGTCCTCCGTGTCCTCTGGATGTGACGTTCAAGTCAGAGGGCGTTATGACGCTGTTAGTGTGCGCCCTCTGCCTGGTCACTGACAGAGGACCCGGAAGACAGAGCGGCACATGGCAGTGGAACGGGGACAGATGAATATCTTAGGTGCCGGGGCCTGAGCCAGCAGCGTTATACAGTAAAGAACCTAACTTTAAAATAATTTGTAGCATCTAGTCTGTTATAGAGGCCTAATCCATATCCGTCCCCGGGCCACCCTCTTTCTGGACGGTTCAGATTAAGCTGGGCACCTGTCTGCATAACGTCAATGTGATCCGGGCCGCATTTTTAATAAATTAGTGGTTGGACACACCTGAGAAGATATATTAAGATGCACTACTGTTATATAAATTAATTAAATACAAATATAAATTACAAACCTATAAAGCACTAATTGTGTACCAATTAAAATCTTAATCATAACACAGATGTGTCTCCCTGATTGAATGACAGACCATTCGGTTAACAATATGTAACAAACCACTGTGTTGGATACTTATTAAAAGATAACAGGGATGGGTCGATATAAAAAAGCTTTTTTTTCCCAATCAATTTGGCAAAAACAAACAATGTGCAAAACAAGGAAAAAAGTGCCTATGTGGCACACCAATTCATTAAAAGTCAATTGCAAATATGCATGGGGACTGCTGAATCATTAACATAAATATTTTAATAATTTCTAATATATTATCATATATATATATGCAATGTATAAAATACATACTATACCACAGCAAAAAAAAAAAAAAAAAAAAAAAATTTAGTGAAATTTATAAAAATATAGATAAAATATTGTGAGCAGTGTAATGGTTTCAATGTCTCAATCACAAAAAAATTTATTTTAAAAATAAAACAAATAATATAGTCTTAATATTGTCTGTATCCAACACAGTGGTGTATTTCATACCGCATTTGTAATAGCAGAGAACAGCTCAGCCGGTTTGCTGGATTTGGCATTGGACTTTCAAGTCTTTACAGAAAATGTTTTGGCTCACCCCAGTATTGTCCTGAGCTGGCAATGTCAAGTTAACTACAATGCAAGGAACTACCACTTGTCTCCATTTAGCATTGTGAATATTATGCATAGTTTTACCAAGACACAGGGTCCTAGAGCACTTTGGAAAGGAATGGGAAGCACTTTTATTTTTCAGAGTATAACCCTTGGAGGAGAAGGAAACATCAGTGAATGCACACCACTGCCTAGGGAACTTACACATAAATGGAGTCCCAGGCAAATAAGAGGACATATTCTCCTCAAAGGTTTCGTCTTTAAAATAGTGTGCATCATCTAGTGTGGAATAGAGGCCTGATCCAGAGGCCACAAAAAATTCATCTGTTATTAACGTCATACAGTCAGGGACCTGACTTTAAAATGGTTTGTTGAATAAACACAGTAAATATATACCTGATGCAGGAGCGTACATAGAAATCAAGGGGCCCCATAGCAAAAGTCTGAATGGGCCCCCCCCCAAAAAAAAGAAAAAATCAACAGGTGCTCTTAACTCCAGGCATGCATGTTATAGGTCAAACAATTAATTTTATAGCTAGTCTTTGATTTTTTTCTCATTTGAGTAAAAGAAAAAATAAAACACTTACATCCGATTTGATATATTCCTTGTAAAAGTCAAAATGGAAGATTAAGCAGGACAACCTCGTTAAGCTGTCTACAATAAGACCAGCGATTATGGAATCTGTCGGCACAAAATGACTGCTCATGCCAAATATGTCCTCAGTGCACCTTTGGCAGTGCTAGATAGAAAGTAGACAGAAGGTGCCCTAGACTGGCCTCACCAAGGGTGCACTGAGTACCTGTACTTTTAGTCATTTTGTGTTCAGACTCCCTTTAAGTTTTTTTCCCCCCCAGAATCATATTGAATGACAATAGGTCACTATGATGAGTGATACATAAAGGAATTTTAAATGGCAAGAACTACACATTGTGTCTTCCCATCACCTCCCAGGGGTGTTCTAAACAGATAAAAGGCATGATCATCATATCTAGGATGCAAGTATACGTTTTGTCAGTGAGATGGGGTTAAAGCATTCTTGCCCACACATTAATCCTCTATATGCCTTAGTTTCTTGCAAACATCTTTAATCCTGCCCCAGAGTCATAGCGCAGCACAGTGCTATCTCATCTCCGGCAGCATCGCTCGTCCTCCATCCAATTAGTGTTTAATCGCCGTTGCGTTCTGCTGATTACAGCTCTTCGCTCATTACTCAGGAAAATCAGCTCATTTTCACATTTTTTTTCCCTTCCTGATGTTTATTTTTTCACATTTGGTCCCATTTCTTGTACAGCTGGATGTACTGTAGCATTTAATGCTTAATTGCCTTCTTTATCTATGTTAGCATGTAATCTGGATCAGGATGCATCAGGATTGCTACGCATCACAACGCACCATACCAAAACATTAGTGTGAACGCAGCCCCACTCGTACAGCCCCTAACCAGGTGCCCCCATATTATATACATGCACCAATACCTTTTATTATCATTACCACACTGCAACATAGGGCACAAGCTCTTCTAGTGAGGCAGGAAAGATCACTGTATGACAGATCAGCATACAGACGTAGTCTACATTATGTCTGCCTACTGGACCCATACAGTTTCATCACTTTCCCATACAGCACATCCCTCACTTCCGAGCATGCTCAGTGCCGCAAAACGGATCCCTGCACATGGATCCGTGTTCTCCTGGATCCGTGCTCCATGTTAATTCCAGACGTGTAGCCACGGATCCGTGCGTCACCCTGTACCTGCGTGTTTTTCAGATGACACAAAACTGCAACAAGTTGCGTTTTTGTGCATCTGAAAAAATATGCAGACACACGGATCTGTGGGAAAACGGTGACAACTGGATGCAGACGCAAGTCCCATCCGTCACCACTGAAAGTCAGTGGTGACGAAAACGGATCCGTGTGCAGCCAAAGTATGCATGTGTGAAGCCAGCTGAACTCTATATATTGACTGGAGCTGGACCTAGATCTCTCCACAGGTTTTACCTAAAATCACTTTACTTACCCTACGGGCTCATACTCACTTGCGAGAGAGTCGCGTGATTCTCGTGCGAGTCTCTAGCATGGAAACCTGGCACTGCCGCTGGCACTCGGACCGGAGGGGGTGGCTGCATAGAAGTACACGTAACCGCACGCTTCATTCCCAGTGCTGGCGGCAGTGCCAGGTTTCCATGCGAGAGACTCAGATGAGAAACACGCAACTCTCTCGCAAGTGAGTATGAGCCCTTAGCAGCAACAACTGACGTCATCTATCCTCCTCCCTGTAGTGTTGTCCTGAATCCTCCTGGCCCTGCGTTCAACGGGATCCGTTACATAGCAGCACTAACGCACCCTTTGGCCACAGTGATACTAACGCATCCAAAATCGGCATGATGCGTTACTTCATGACGCACCCTGGAACGCAGTCTGCAGCATTTGGGGGTGCGCCATGAAGTAACGCATCATGCGTTTGAATGCGTTAGCATCATTGCGGCCAATGGGTGCGTTAGTGCCGCTATGTAACAATCCCATTGAACGCAGGGCCATTAACGCAATGTGAACCTGGCCTAACACTATGAGAAGATGATTACCAAACAATGTGCTAAGCCTCTCCTCCTGCACATACCATATACTGTATGTATATGCCATGGATGTGGGGACAGTGAAGTATATCTGTATTTGGGAATAAAGGTAACGCACAGATCATTGCAGATGATGATAATGACAAACAATGTGCTGAGTCCCTCCTCCTACCACACATAGTCACATACCAAATATGCCATGGAGGAATTGGCAGGATATATTTGGGACTGAAGGGTTAACTCACGTGCATTTATTTACAGCCCACAACTCCACATCTCCTCCTCTCCTGACCGCTCCTCCCCCCAGATGAGTCACAGTCAGGCTTCACTAAGCTGAAGCTGCCAGGCGCCAGAAAAAAAAAAAAAACTCGGCTGTTCTCCCTGCAGAGCCGGCTCATTTCGTTCACAGCAGGGAGCTGGCTCTTTGAATAGGATTGTTCACGAATGACACATCACTACTGAAGAAGCAATGTTATGTCACAATTCACATGGAGGAAGCCAAAGTCCTTCACACACCTGATCCACCTCCTGACAGACGGCTGGGTCTCCTCCCTCCTCACAAGGAGCAACATCTTAACTCCTTCTTGTGAGCTCATGTTCTGCAGGGGGAACACACAGCGCTCTGCTACATCCTGACCAAGCACAGCCCACCACTGACAGACAGCCTACACATGCAGACAGGACCCTTCATTTACAACACATCACCTTGTACATGTAGCCCATCAGCACCAGAGACCCTTCTGCTTCCTGCAATGCACGTGTGCTGCTACCTCTCTGGCTGCTAGGAGGCGTGGCGTTCTTATGCAAATCCAGCCAGAGACTTCAGCCAACTGCTGACCAGGAAACATGGAAAGGGGTGCTTCAAGGGGCCCGGGGGTATATGGCGGACGTCGCTTACATTTAATTAAAGGAGATAGTACTGTGTCAGCACAGCACAGCTGCAAAACCGCAGCGGCCGTCGCAAGCCCCCTCACCCATCCGGGCCCCCTCACCTCTCCGGGCCCCATAGCAGCTGCGTGGTCTGCTACTATTGACGGTACGCTGATGATCAGATAAAGTTATATTTATAAAATGGTATATATGAGTGCTTAAAATTTGAATGGAAGAACATTCGGTGATAACGAATAAGAAAAATATACACTGGATTTGTGCTCAAAACAATCTATAAAATGGGACCACAAAATAATTACAAGGATAAAATACTTCTATTAATAATAGAGTAGAAAATAACACTGCATACACAAGTAACCGCACCAATATATAATAAATAATAGACATATAACCTAAAATGTTAAAATTGACCCAAAAGTAACAAGGGTTTTAAATGCATATGGGTCGCCCTCCCAGGGCCGTGGGGTACTTGGTACCGGGCCGGTGTCAGGGGGATGTGTCACAGTGGTGGTGACCCGGTCCGTGGCCCTGGGCGTCCCAAATCAATGTCGGGGGGTTAGTTATGTAGTTTAAATGAATAGTTTGTGACGCCACCTGTGGTGTTCAGCAAGTAGGATGTTAGGCCGACGCTGCATTCAGATCCACTGGGGCAGGTGGTGACGTGCAGCCAAGATGGTGAAGCTCCCCACAGGCGGAGCCCTAGCCCCAGGGCAGTGTAGGTGTAATGGTTGAGGAGAGGCGCATGTGGTGTGGAAGCTGGTACCCAGATGTAGCGGTGCTGAATGTGTTGGCTGTTATGAATGGGTCACCGAGGAGGAAAAAAGCAACACAACGCTAAGTCTCAGAAAACCAGAGAGGTTGGTAACTATGCTGACCGCAGAGCCCTGATCTTAACACACAACTAGAAGCAGTCGTGGAGCGTGCCTATGGTAGTCCTGGATGCCTCGTCACAACCGGAGAGCTAAATAAGCCTAAAGTAAGAAAAGAAGAAAACTAACTCCCCAGAGCAGACCCCAAAGGAAAGACAGCCCCCCACATGTATTGACGGTGAAGCAAGATGAAAACACAAACAAAGGCAGAAAAATAGGCTGAGCAAACGATGGGGCCAAACTAACTTGAAAGGACAGGAAAGGAAAGATACTGTCTGCAATCTGCCAAAAAACCCTACCAAAAATAATGTCTAACGCTTCTGATAACAAAATTAACCCTGAAGTCACTAGACTTCTCCCACTATGTCAGCACTCTGGAATATTCTGAGACAGAGCAAAAAGAGACCAATCTAATAAAGGACAAAAAGGCAAATTGGCAAATACAGATAAATAAGAGTGGAAATTCAGGACAGCCCAGCCGGGCTGGCTGACCACACAAAAACTGAGTTGACCAACAAGAGCAAGTGAGAACATTAGCAAAAAACAAACTTAACTTGAGGTGACTGGAGCAGAGCTGAAGTCCAAGACCTGAGAAACAGACTGAATCACCAGCAAAAGGATAGGGCGTTGGCTGTCTTATATCCAGTCTGATACTCCAGAGATCCAATCACTATCCTCCTCGTCAGGAGGCAGACCATTACCAATTAAACTAACCTCACTACCGCCTGTCACTACTAATCTCTCTCTCCTATGGATGCTTAGGTTACAGTTCAATGTCCTTCTTCCTCCTTTCCTGTGCCAGCTGGCTCAGATCACTGAGGCAGCTGCAGCACTCCTTCCTCCATCCCTTCTTCCAGGGATCCCCACTCCTCTCCGAGTGGCTTTCTTCCTGACTGTCCTCACGGACTGACTAACCTCTAATTCTCAACCTCCCCGCTCTTTTATGTATTCTATCTCCACCCACCTCCCAGCACGTTTAGTGTTCCAAGCAGGGAGCCAGCAAAGGTGCTCTGCTACACTCTATGCAAGAGTCGCAATGTGGCTTTGCTGAACTACTTTGTTGTGTGGGGTGTGAGTGTTGGAGCGTGGAAAGGAGTTCCCACCTTACCTGGATGGTGGGGCACTACACCTTAGGAGAAGGTGCAGTACTTCTGTGGCGGCCGAGCCTCAGAGGCACCACATACCTTCCCGTTAAACACAGCACATCCACGGGCTGCAAGGTAAGCAAAGTTGACAATACAGGAACATGCAAAATTTTTATAATGCTGAATAAACATTTCTTCTACTAAACTTCCCATTATGAAAGGGACTCGTTCTTGAACGTTGCTAACAATTCTTAATTATCTATCTAAAATGTTAAGTCAAAAGTGCAAGTTTCAATACAATACGTAATTCAAAGTGCTATTATCTATTGCTCTTTCACTTCATTGTTCTTCATCAACACACTTCTGCATCATCTTTCCCTTTTTCACATTTTCTATTTTTCTATGACCAGCTCAAAGTGACAACCATTAATACTTGGTTCACCATCTACATTTTCCAATCTTTTTATTCTTTATTCATATCTCTCGTCTCTTTATTAAAACATTCTTAATTCTATATAAAAGCCATTTACTCTCATAAGACACATCATTAAATACTTCACATTAAAACTTTTCAATAATTCTTGTAAACGCCGGATACCGCTCCCAGCCGGGATCTCTTGCAGTGTCCTTTGATTGGAATATCGCTTCAAACGAGGTAGACCTTATCTTCGAAAAGTGTCCTATGTAAAACCAAGAGAGGGCACATAAAGAGGTGCAACTATTTACAAAACACAGTTCCGGATCATTCTGCGTCCATGATCTCCACAGTCCTAATTGAAGTAACGCTGCCAATCAAAAAAAGGCAACACTGAAAAACAAAAACTGGAACATAATAGGAAAAAGGCACAACTGTGCAAATAAACCCTCCTGGGTAACAAAAGTTAGTTATTTTGCAGGTTCTGGCTAGTTGTCCCCTCCTGGGGTTCTGGAAGCTGCTGAACTGCTACCAGTTGAAAAGAATGCTTGTGCAGTCCTCAGGTACCCTTCCTCCTGTGGGGTGAAGCTTGAGGTCTTCTGTACCTTTGGTACATCTTGGCACTTGGGGCAGTAGATGATTTCTGCCTGCAGGTCTGGATGAGGTCCTCCGGGACTCGCCTAATATTCATGGCGTACCAGCCTCTCAGTCCTTCATGCCTGGTGAAGGTCACATGATCTCCAGGGCTCAGGTTCCTTGCAGGGTGTCCCTTTCTCAGATGTGGCTCCACATCCCGCCAGTTAAAGAATAGATCACTAATCCTTTTGGGGTCTGCAATGAACCTGAATCCTCTTTCATGGTTCACATTTAGGACTTGGCCCCAACCTGCAGCATCTCTGGGACCATAATGGCCAGCACGGACCTGCTCCTTCCGGTCCAGGTCAGGACCCAACACCGCCAGTTTCCGCTGTTCCCTCTCCTTTTGCTCGGCTGCCAGCTGGCGGATGGTCTGCTGGCAATGGGACTCAATCTCCTCTTCCCGGGACCTGGTTTTACCCACTGGGGCCCGCGGCACCACCGTTAGGGGTTCAGGTGCTTCCCCCTTTGACTAGTATCCCGGTCCCAGACAAGGTCCAGCACAACCTGTCCTGCCGCTGCCACGGGTGTACACCCCAGGGCCTTCCCAGGTGCAGGGAATGCAGACATACCTGGGGCCTCCTGGTGGTGTTCCGGCTCCGGTGCAGGCTTGAGACGGTGGGCCGCTGCAGGAATATCCACCGGGATGATCCATCCAGATGTTGGTAGTGGTGGTGGAGCAGACGGCGGCTCCAGGTCCGCAGGGGTCTCTGTAGGGACCAGCGCAGCCGCGTCAGGTCCGGGCGGGAGCACGGTCTCAGCTCCCGGGGTCTCCGGTGACTCTTCAGGGCAGGCTGCAACCAGCTGTATGGACAACGTGGAGGTGTATACTGGCGATGCCTGAGGACCGTCCGGTTCAGCAGTGACAGGTACTGGGTCTAGAGGTGTCGGTGGTGTAGGCCCCTCCTTGGCGTGCGGCCTGCTCAACCTCCATAAGGCCTCCTGCCTCAGTCGCAGATGGCACGTCAGCTGGGCAATCTCGTCCTCCAGCTGCTGGCGGTTCATCTCGGAGATGGGGTCGGAGCCTTCAGCCATGGCGCTGGGGAGATCCGACTCAACCTCCGCACGCTCTACAGGCCTCCTCCCTTCTCTCTCCAAGATGGCGTTCTGGCGTCCTTCTTCCTGCCTCGGCCCCTTTCCCGCCACTGGCTTCTTCTGCCCCTCCTTCTGGGGGCGGCGTCTTCTTCCAGCGCCTCCATACCAAGCCAGTATACGAACCCCTCGGGGGGTGGACCATGTTGCTGTCACATAGTAATTCAGGCAGGGGAGGCCCAAGACTCTTCGCGGTCTTTTCCTAGGACTTCCCATCTCTTCACGCCCTTCTTCTTCACACCAGCTACCATTTTTAATGTTCATGTCACAGTGTATTAAATTGGGTCTTCTGCACATTTTCAAAAGTTCAAAGTCCAACAAATCCCAGGCACACAGAACCCAATGGCATCGGGTCTCGTCATCCTGCTCGTGACGCCAAGTTGGGCTGCCCTCCCAGGGCCGTGGGGTACTCGGTACCAGGCCAGTGTCAGGGGGATGTGTCACAGTGGCGGTGACTTAGTCCGTGGCCCCCCAAATCAATGT
The DNA here is from genome assembly GCF_039654945.1 of Dendrobates tinctorius. Taxonomy (NCBI): domain Eukaryota; kingdom Metazoa; phylum Chordata; class Amphibia; order Anura; family Dendrobatidae; genus Dendrobates; species Dendrobates tinctorius. The sequence goes on along the minus strand of NW_027361754.1, from coordinate 18,934,833 downwards.
CGGGGGGTTAGTTATATAGTTTAAATGAATAGTTCGTGACACCACCTGTGGTGTTCGGCAAGTAGGATGTTAGGCCGACGCTGCATACAGATCCTCTGGGGCTGGTGGTGTCATGCAGCCAAGATGGTGAAGCTCCCCACAGGCGGAACCGTAGCCCCAGGGCAGTGTAGGTGTAATGGATGAGGAGAGGCGCAGGCGGTGTGGAAGCTGGTACCCAGATGTAGCGGTGCTGAGTGTGTTGGTGCAATAATTAACGGAGGACACCGGGGCTTGTAGTTCCAAAGCTTTACTCACAGTCTGTAGTACACACAGGTGTCTGCCTCTGGGCCGTGTCTTCCGTGTCAGAGATTCAGTCAACCTCCAGGCAAGATGGAAGGCTCCCCTCCAACATGTACCTTTCTGAACGTCTCCTCTATAGCGCCTTTAAGTGTGAAGATCTCCTAGTACTGAGTTACACTGGAGTTCCTCCTGACAGATGCTCCCAAGAACTCTACTTGTATGGCAGACAGCTGTAGCCTGCTTCAGGGACTCCCTTCTCCTGAGTCCCGGCTCACTATCCAAGTTGCTGTTGTGCCCCAAGTCTTAGATGGGAGTAGTGCATTTACAGCCGACTACTCCACCGGTGTCTGCTGCAGAACCATAAGTGTCCATACAACCTCGGGGACCGGGCCCCGGCCTTGCGCTTAGAACCTATAGGCAGGGTCCTTCCTCTAACCCACGTCCTCTCTGTTCTCTTTTACTCCTTTGTTCCATACTAATCTCTCTCTCCTATGGATGCTTAGGTTACAGTTCAATGTCCTTCTTCCTCCTTTCCTTTCCTGTGCCAGCTGGCTCAGATCACTGAGGCAGCTGCAGCACTCCTTCCTCCATCCCTTCTTCCAGGGATCCCCACTCCTCTCCGAGTGGCTTTCTTCTTGACTGTTCTCACGGACTGACTAACCTCTAATTTTCAACCTCCCCGCTCTTTTATGTATTCTAACTCCACCCACCTCCCAGCACGTTTAGTGTTCCAAGCAGGGAGCCAGCAAAGGTGCTCTGCTGCACTCTATGTAAGAGCCGCAATGTGGCTTTGCCGAAATACTGTGTTGGGTGGGGTGTGAGTGTTGGAGCATGGAAAGGAGTTCCCACCTTACCTGGATGGTAGGGCACTACACCTTAGGAGAAGGTGCAGTACCTCTGTGGCGGCCGAGCCTCAGGGGCGCCACACATCTCCTTTGTACCCAATCAATATACAGTTCACAATATCAATATTTTTCAATGTACCAAAATAAGGTCAACAGAGTCTCAGACAAAAAATGTAACAAAATACAAAAAAAAGAGAATAGAAAATCGTGACAGATCGATAATTAGTGCAAATACACAAAAGTGTATATAATATATACACAAGAGAATAATGTGACCATAATATAGTAAAAACTAAAGTGCTTTGTGCCATACACTCATAAATAGCATGATGTAAAATACCATAAACTCTACATAGTTGCACAGGTGAAATAAAGAAAGTATAAGCAAAAAAGATTGCACTTTGTGTAAGCCGAACTGCTAGAAAGTGATCATACCCTTCCCCCCAAGGCTGTAGGTTAAAGAGTGTGTAAGAAAACATGTCAAGACTAATGTTGAGCGATACCATCCGATATTGAGAAATATCGGATCGGATTGGATCGGACCGATACCCAAAAAGTATCGGGTATCGCCGATTCCCATACCGGAAGTCTCATTCAAGTGAATGGGACAGAAATATCGGAAGTAAAAAAACCCCTTTCTTTCCTTGCACATCCAGTTCGGGAGGGGGGGGGGGGGGGGGGAAGAGTGTGGGCGGTGCGTGGGCGGACACTGTGCGTGTCTGTGTGTGCGGGCGGGGTCTGTAGGGGCATCTCCGGGGTCTGTGCGGGCCTGCCGGGGGTCTGTGCGGGCCTCTCGGGGGTCTATGCGGGCCTCTCGGGGGTCTATGCGGGCCTGCCGGGTCCTGTACGGGCCTCTCGGGGGTCTATGTGGGCCTGCCGGGGGTCTGTGCGGGCCTGCCGGGGGTTGTGTGTGTGTGCAGGCATCGTCCGATGGGACTACAAGTCGCATCGGGCGATGCCTGCTACAATGACAGTGATTGACACATTAGCCAATGATGGGACAGTAGTAGTCCCATCATCCGGCTAATGTGTTGAACGTAAAAAAAAAAACATACATACTACATACAACATACATACATACTACATTCATACAACATATATATGTAGAATGTACTACATTCATACAACATACCTACTACATATATACTACATTCATACAACATATATACATACTACATACAACATACATTCATCTAATATATAAAGCTCAAAGTGTGTATGTATGTATGTATGTATGTATGTCCGGGATAGGCATCCGCACCGTCGCAGCTACAGCCTCAAAATTTGGCACAGTCACACGTCTGGACCCCGAGAGCGTCCTAAGCTATGTTGTGAGGCGAAATTTTAACCCCGCGCGTTCCAATTTACCAAACAATTTTGCCCCTATCTACATACTGGGGAAAAAGTGTGTGCGTGTCAAGCCTCGTCCCTCATTATGATGTCATAATGCCCCTATTTGCATAATGGGGAAACAGTGTGTGTGTGTATCAAGCCCCGCCCCTCATTATGATGTCATAATGGTTGCCATGGCGACGCTGATGTCATCATAGATTGCAAGCCCCGCCACTCATTATGATGTCATTATGGTTGACTATGGGATGGAGGATGTGTGATGGGTATATGGGCACTGGACTATGGGATGGCGGATATGTATGATGGTTATATGGGCACGGGACTATGGGATGGAGGATATGTATGATGGGTATATGGGCACGGGCCTATGGGATGGAGGATGTGCGATGGGTATATGGGCACGGGACTATGGGATGGCGGATATGTATATGGGCACGGGACTATGGGATGGAGGATATGTTTGATGGGTATATGGGCATGGGACTATGAGATGAAGGATGTGTGATGGGTATATGGGCACGGGACTATGGGATGGTGGATATGTATGATGGGTATATGGTCACGGGACTATGGGATGGAGGATATGTATGATGGGTATATGGGCATGGGATGGAGGATATGTATGATGGGTATATGGGCATGGGCCTATGGGATCGTGGATATGTGTGATGGGTATATGGGCACGGGACTATGGGATGGAGGATAATTATAATTTGCTATAACTAACCACAGTTAGTTACTATGCCCGGGCAGTGCCGAGCTCTTCAGCTAGTACATACTACATATATACTACATTCATACAACATACATACTACATATATACTACATTCATACAACATACATACATACTACATACATACTACATATTGTGAGGTAGCGCTGTCATGTAAGTAAGGGGTTCTCGCTTGCAGCGATCGAAAAACACATCCGGCACAGGATTTTCCAACAAATCATAGTCTATGAGGTTTATTCATCCTTCATAAACCTCCAGCAGCAATATACACAGCATTACAGGAGAGCGTCCATTATACAGGCTATTTAGCCCCAGGGTTCTCACCCACGTCAGGGTTCCCATATGGCTGTTTCTCCAGGCCGCAGAAGTCCACTCACTCCTCAGGGACTCTCAGATACTGGCCGCCATTACACACACAGCCGCTCCACAGGCTGCTGTTAGTGAGGAGATCCATCTCCTCACGGGACCTTCCAAACTGGACCAATCAGGTCCCAGCATTCACTCCATGTGACCTAACCTGGCCACATTATATGGTCCATAGCCACGCCCACCGGGTCACATGACTATGACCTCACCACAGGTCCTTCACACAGACATATATACTTTACAATAGCATTCATAAACATACATATGTCTCTATCTCAAGGTCACCCACCTTGAGATACATAATGGCTCTTCAACCACTCACACTCTTGGGACATCCACACAGCGCCCCCTCGTGGACACAGTGGTCATTACACCACATACCTCCCCCCTATGTTCAAACTTGTGGGGTTGAACACACAACATCACACCAGGGTCTCGAGACCGGGCACGTATTGCACCTTGCCCCACAGGTCGAGAGAACTGTCTCCATTTGTCATACGGCCTCATCTCTACATTAGGCCTCCCCCACCCCCAGCGGTCATAATACCGGTCATTGTCTTTGACCCTCCAGTCACGGTCTGTCTGCATCATCAGACACTGTTTAGTCACCACACTGTTACAGTGCCCCTTGTCACCTGATCTTTCTCTCATTGACCGTCTCTCTCGGTTGGTGCGGTCATAAGTCTTAGTCGATCCTGCTGTCTGGCACGAGTCTGACTCAGTCAACGTCTCACAGGAACTACAGCCCTTCAACCTCGTACGGTTTGTCGAATTGCCACTCGCTGACATTCTTTGGCCATCTGCCATGTCACTTCTTGGCGGTACCCCTGGGGTCCTTACATCTTGGTATGATGGCGGCCGCCACCTGGTATTCCGCACTTCTTTATTAATCCGCTGGCAGTCCAGCTTCAACTGTTCAATCTCTTGCAGGTACCCCACTCTATACTCCAAGAGCAATTGAAAGTTCCTCAGGCTTTCCATGGAGCCAACCACCATCATGGGAATCCTTCCCACTTCACCAGACACCTGGTCTTCGTCATCAGGAGGGATCCTCACCCTCACCACACCGGAGACATTCACAAGGTCCTGCATCACCTTCCCGGACCTTCCAATGATTCTCCCAATCAGAGATTTAGGTACCGGAACCACATCTTTCCTCAAACCCAACCGATCCATAGCCTCTCTTGCTATCTCTAGGCGTCGAGCAGCCTTCATATTACTCCGCCTAACCAATTGTTTGACACGTAGACACTGCAAATGCATCTCTTTCAGGACAGCTACTCGGTTTGATGTGTTTTCCCTAGCTGATACTATCACCAACTGCCGAGTCTCAGGTGCCCAGTGCACCTTACACGCTTTGACCGCCTCTTTGAAAGCCTCATGCACACCTTCCTCAGCACAGGCTTCTTGCATGTCTTCTGGTACATCAATTACAACCTTGAAGGTCGTCGACTTGCTCTCATCCTGGACAGATGGCTCTGGGTTCCCCACGGACACTTCCCTCAAGATATCTGTCATGACCGGATGACTGTCTTGTGCAGCTCTTGGCTCACCATCTTCCTGAGATTTACAGTCTTCAGGACCCTTTTCCAAGATGGGCTTTGGCAGTTCTGCCTTGCTATCAGTCGGGCAAGGCCGCTGTACGTCTTCGCCCCTCCACTCCTCCTGCACAAGACCTTTTACTACTCCACTGAGTTCTTGCAGAACTTTATCTTTCTCCTCTGCCAGGTAGCGACGCTCATCCTCTCTCCTGAGAATCTCCTGTTGATGCTTCTCTTGGGCCTCTCTGAGCACCTCCATATCTTCCAACAGGGTCTTGTTCATGGTTTTACACACTGACAGGTGACCTCTGAGCTCAGAGACTTCCTTCTCCAGCTCATCCACTCTGTGCTCAGCTGCTTGCCTTAGGACTCTTTCCCGTTCGACATGTTCTGTTACAGTCTCCTTTATCAGCTGTATCTCACGATCTTGTTCTCTTTTGTCCATCACGTGTCGCACCACTACCTCTTTAATTATATCGTTAAAGGGTACCACTGGGTCAGTCACCCCAGTCGAGTGAACCCTCCAGTTACCGTCCAGCACCAATGTGTCTAGTCCAGTAGTCTCATCTCCCAGCCCACCATCTGTCTTATCACGAGACGTCAGGTCCGTCAGTTGGGCAGATGTACTTCTTCCTCTGGTCAGTTCTACCTCTGACCTGTCCATGTCAGGAGCCGTCACTGTCTCAGTGTCCACTGGCCCCACAGTCGAAGCATCTCCATCATCCGACCAAATGTCATCAAACAAAAGAAAGTCCCGGCCCCTCTCCCAGGCATAGACTAAGTCCCGTGGTATCCCTCTACCTTGGCACTCACCACCTTTGGTCCCCTCAAACACTACTGTGTCTACTGCGTAGTTCACCGTTACCCCGTGTTTACAGTGAACCCTGACGTTTTTCTCGGTCAGAGAGAAAACGAGAGGAGTTCCTGTCAGAGTCACCTGACTCTGAGTCCAGCCGACCAAAGGCTCCTTCCCGGTGCAGCATCACTGTACACATCTGTGGCCCATCATTACTACCTGGAAAGGATATTCCACATTCTGAAAAAGACCTGCACATACATTGCGGTACTCCAGACATACCTACTGAGTCACCCAGTGCTGTCACTTCTTCACACTTGGCCCCTTTCTGGACCACCACCCCGCTTTGGGTTGCCACCCCAATTTTGGTCACCGCCCCCTTTTGGGACTCCACCCCTTTTTGGGTTACCACTCCAATTTGGGTCACCGCCCCCTTTTGGGACTCCACCCCTTTTTGGGTTACCACTCCAATTTGGGTCACCGCCCCCTTTTGGGATTTCCCCATGTCCGTCCTGCAGAACCTCTTAGGCCACAGTTCACACAGTACAGTTTGTCTTTTAAGGATACCACACAAGTCTTTGCTGGCACCACCACAGCTCCTGCTGTCACTGATCACCGGCACCTCCGGCTGCTGTTCACACACATACACAGCGGCTGGTGTCACTGCAGCTCCTGCTGCACCATCTTCGTGGACCCGCCGATCCACCGGAAGCCGCTTGTCACCTTCGTAACCCCGTCGGGTTACTGGAAGCCGCTTGTCACCCTCAAAGATAAAAAAGCCACAAAAGTGCGCCCATAGGGCCTTACCAGTGCAGGTATAATGGGTTATGCAGCAATAATACAGGGTACTCACCCTTAATAGTTGTGTAAAGCCACAACTACTGTATCCGCTTAGTCATATGCAATAAAGCTGCAGCAGGATGGTGTAGACAGACAGCATCTGCTACCAATGCTCCCAGGGCAGATCCCTTAAAGAAAACACCAGGTCCTTGTGCTGCGAGACCTTCGTGACCCCACTGAGCCACAGCAAGCACCTTCAGGTTTTGCAGAGAAAAAGAAAAAAAACAAGAAAAAAAACACATGCACAGTCTCTCACATGTCCTGTTCGTGTGCCACTCAGGACGTACCGTCTCCGCCTGAGACCGTCCACCACACAGGGCACACCGGGTGCTATTCAGGGAGCCGACCCTCCTCCCAGGGTCTCCCAACACACCGGCCTCACCAGGTCCAGGGGCTCAGCGGGTGCTATTCAGGACATCCGTCTCGGCCTGAGACTGCCCAACACTTAAGCCTCACCAGGTCCAAGGTCATATCACGTGTTCCAGGGATCGGATTCCTCTCCCAGAACCTCCCAACACTGACCCTCCAGGACCTTGCTCACTGACCCAGGTCAGTACAACAACGAACACCTGTCGTTACCTGTGTCAGCCACACAGGTCCTCGGGTACCTCTTATCCGCAGAGGCACCCTAGCAATCACCAGTCTCTTTCACTGAGCTGCTGTCAGTATACGGCTTCCGCAACCGTCAGCCCTCCTGGCTCAGCGTTGCCAGCACTGCAACATGTGCTGTTGGAACCGCAGCCCTTAGCAACAAAGTTTTTTTTTTTTTTCTTTCTTTTTTTTTTTGGCAGTCCTTTTCCGTTGCCCCCAGCAACAAGGCTACTATATTGCCCTTAGCAATTCTCCACCATATGTGAGGTAGCGCTGTCATGTAAGTAAGGGGTTCTCGCTTGCAGCGATCGAAAAACACATCCGGCACAGGATTTTCCAACAAATCATAGTCTATGAGGTTTATTCATCCTTCATAAACCTCCAGCAGCAATATACACAGCATTACAGGAGAGCGTCCATTATACAGGCTATTTAGCCCCAGGGTTATCTCACCCACGTCAGGGTTCCCATATGGCTGTTTCTCCAGGCCGCAGAAGTCCACTCACTCCTCAGGGACTCTCAGATACTGGCCGCCATTACACACACAGCCGCTCCACAGGCTGCTGTTAGTGAGGAGATCCATCTCCTCACGGGACCTTCCAAACTGGACCAATCAGGTCCCAGCATTCACTCCATGTGACCTAACCTGGCCACATTATATGGTCCATAGCCACGCCCACCGGGTCACATGACTATGACCTCACCACAGGTCCTTCACACAGACATATATACTTTACAATAGCATTCATAAACATACATATGTCTCTATCTCAAGGTCACCCACCTTGAGATACATAATGGCTCTTCAACCACTCACACTCTTGGGACATCCACACAGCGCCCCCTCGTGGACACAGTGGTCATTACACCACAATATATACTACATTCATACAACATGCATACATCCATACTACATATATACTACATTCATACAACATACATACTACATACTACATACTTACTACATACATACAACATACATACAACATGCTACATACATACAACATACATACTACATACAATACATTACATACATATAGACATACAGAACATATAACATAGAGTACATACTCACCATCACTTGTCACTTTGTTCCCCGAAGCCAGTGTCATCTTTAAAAAATATTAAAATAACAAACAAGCAATATACTCCCTGATCCGCAGAAATACACAAGTGTCCCACGACGATCTCCCGTGCAGAACAGCAGTATCAGCTGATGCCACCGCTCTCTACCCCAGGAATACAATGACGGGTGGTAGGTATCCTTCCGCACTGTATTCCCCCGCCACTGTAAAAAAAAGTCCCTAGTCTCACTTTTGGCATTGCTGTTTGAGAAAGTTCCCACGCAGCTTTTGCCATAAAGTGAGACTAGGGACTATTTTTTTACAGTGGCGGAGGAATACAGTGCAGAAGGATACCTACCTACCGTCATTGTATTCCTGGGGCCCCTAGAGAGCGGTGGCATCAGCTGATGCTGCTGTTCTCCACGGGAGATCGTCGTGGGACACTCGTGGATTTCTGCAGATCAGGGAGTATATTGCTTGCTTGTTATTTTAATATTTTTTAAAGATGACACTGGCTTTGGGGAACAAAGTGACAAGTGATGGTGAGTATGTACTTTATGTTATATGTACTCTATGTCTATATGTATGTATTGTATGAATGTGTGAATGTATTGTATGTAGTATGTATGTAGTATGTATGTTGTATGTATGTAGCATGTTGTATGTATGTATGTAGTAAGCATGTAGTATGTAGTACGCATGTATGTTGTATGAATGTAGTATATATGTAGTATGTATGTATGAATGTAGTATATATGAAGTATGTATGTAGTATGTATGTATGTTGTATGAATGTAGCATATATGAAGTATGTATATAGTATGTACAGTATGTATGTTGTATGAATGTAGTATGTATGTAGTATGTATGATGTATGTAGTATGTATGTTGTATGAATGTAGTATATATGTAGTATGTAGTATGTATGTTGTATGAATGTAGTATATATGAAGTATGTATATAGTATGTATGTATGTTGTATGAATGTAGCATATATGTTGTATGTATGTAGTATGTATGTATGTTGTATGAATGTAGTATATATGAAGTATGTATGTAGTATGTATGTATGTTGTATGAATGTAGTATGTATGTAGTATGTATGTTTTTTTTCTTTTTTTTACATTCAACACATTAGCCGGATGATGGGACTACTACTGTCCCATCATTGGCTAATGTGTCAATCACTGTCATTGTAGCAGGCATCGCCCGATGGGACTTGTAGTCCCATCGAACGATGCCTGCACACACACACAACCCCTGGCAGGCCCGCACAGACCCCCGGCAGGCCCGCATAGACCCCCGAAAGGCCCGTACAGGTCCCAGCAGGCCCGCACAGACCCCCGAGAGGCCCGCATAGACACCCGAGAGGCCCGTACAGGCCCCGGCAGGCCCGCACAGACTCCCGGCAGGCCCGCATAGACCCCCGAGAGGCCCGTACAGGCTCGGCAGGCCCGCACAGACCCCCGGCAGGCCCGCACAGACCGCGCATCAAGATGCGCACAGACTGCGCATCATGATAACATAATTTCAGCAGCCAATCACAGCCACAACACTGGTTCGTTGCATTATGGGAACTTCCGATTCCGGTATCTGATATTGTAAAAAAAAATCGGTACTCGGTATCGGAATTCCGATACAGCGAATATCGGCTAATACCCAATATTTGCTGTATCGGAATGCTCAACACTAGTCAAGACATCAAGACATAAGACATGTTTAAGCAGGTCACGGCTTAGAGGGGTTCCATGGTGATAAATTTGACGCGCCCCAGAGGACGTGGGATACTTGGTACCGGGCCGAACGTCTTAAAGGGATGTGTCACAGTGGCAGTGACCCAGTCTGTGGCTCCAGGCGGTCATGTAAAAAGGGCGTATTTATTAGGGATAAAGTTTATGTAGTGCTTCATGACGCCAGTTGGAGTGTTCGACTGTAGTATAGCCGGCACTGCAGATGATTCCTGGGAAGTAGATGGTGAAGGCAGTGCAGATGTTTAACCCTCTCCAAACAGGGCTGACCGCCAGAGATTGTGATGGAAGTAGAAGGCACAGAGTAACAAGACAGGAGACAAGGAAAGTCACTTTATCATTTACTGTAGTTCAGGGGAGACATTACAACTCTCACCAGGTTACAGTCTGCTCTCCAGTATGGGAGTTTTCCTTCTTTCTGCTGTGACTTGGTGTAAGCTTCCTGCTATTCTAATCCCTTCAGGGACCAAGGCTTCCCAGAGTTTAGAACTTCCAGTATAGCCTCTGTGTATTCCTCCTCTGGCAACTTGCATCCTGTGTGAAGCTCACGTTCCTTCTGTTAAGGGCCTGTCACACTAAGCGATATCTTACCTCCGACTGCTCCTCCGCTGGTTGCGCGAGAACGTTTCTCATCTTCAGCTTCCTGCGGCGCCAACGAGCAACAGGACATCAGGATCTCCTCGTCTGACAGGTAAGTAACGACCCCCGACCGCTGCGATGTCACTGGTGAGATCTGCCTGGGTGGCAGCTCACTAGCGACGCACCATCAATCCTGACCACATCATATCTCTGGTCGGGATCGCTGGTGCATCGCTAAGTGTGACAGTACCTTTAGGTGTCGGATTCCTGCAGCTGCACAGCAGGAATCCAGAGCCATACATCCAGCGGTCTCCCATTTCTTTCCGACCACTCAGGGACCTGCACAGCAATCTTGGCGATCTAGGCGCCCTGCTTAGACCAACTCTCTGGGTCTGGATGTTGCTGCCACCTCTGGACCAGCAATGGTAGCGCAACCTGCTTTGCAGAAAACCACTCCAGAGGCTAAGTCCTCTCGCCGCGCTACTGGGCATGCCCACGAGACGATCTCCCAGTGGAGATCGGGGGTCACGTGCTCAGGTCCTGATCTGATTGGCCCATCTCAGAGGCCAGGAAGGTCCCAGAAGCGCATGGTTATAAAAGGCCCGGCCATGCACTAGTATAGACTATACTTGCTATGTGTGAATGGTGACAGATGCATGATTCTGGTGACTGACTCATTATGAAACCCCTTCCCTCTGATATTACGCATGTGGATAGGGAGTTATAGTCAGCGCCAGTCAGTGGCAAGCCATACGCCACAGTGCATACCGCACCGCTACACTAGCGTCCAATAGTGTTATGCCTCACGGCACTGTCGTACAGCGGCAGTAGTTAACGCCGCGCTGCAGTTAGCAGCACTTACTGGCGTCCGCGATAGCGACGCCGCATGCACGGTAGGTCAAGACGGACACCGACCTCTGCCTTGGGCCATGTCCTGTGACCATTTACCGTGTGTGCACGCCAGCTGAGACCGGTGAAGCTAACGGGCTCGGCGTTTATGCTTTATTTGTACTAAAGCGCCTCTGCGAGTTTAACAGAGTCCGCTCTGCGCACCTCGGGTGACGTTTAACCCGAGTGCAGTATACCGCCATATAGCGAGTCTGCCATTATTCAGCAGCGGCTGTTACACCTACTGCACGGTGGACCCCGGGTGGCGAACGCACATCCTATTATTTATATTTAGTGTGTTCCGCCATCCCTAACATTATACTAGCGCCAGAATCTGGCTAGTAATGGCGGACCTGCTGCAGCGGTTCACTCGGCAGCTGGAGAGCAGGTTGGCGGCTATCGAGAGCTCCACCTCAGCTGCGAAAGCTACTGTAGCCGCTGCTCAGGCAGTCGCAGAGGCTGTCTCACGCGTGCCCACACTCACGCCTATGCCGACAATATCTCGCCTCCCGCTCCCCGACAAGTTTTCGGGTGACAGCGCCACCTGTAGGGGATTCGTGAGTCAGTGCTCTATCCAGCTTGAGTTACAGGCTGCACGGTTCCCGACAGAGCGGGCTAAGGTGGGGATAATTGTTTCTCTTTTATCTGGCAGGGCATTAGAGTGGGCTACGCCATTGTGGGAGCGTGATGATCCCATGGTTCAGGGGGCTGCTCAGTTCCTCGCAGCTCTGAAGCAGGTATTTTTGGGACCACGGATCACGCACGACACCTCTCTCCAATTATTGGCCCTAACACAGGGGTCTCTCTCGGTCAGCCATTATGCCGTCCAATTCCGGACATTGGCTTCCGAACTAGAGTGGCCCAATAAAGCACTCATCCCTGTGTTTTGGAAAGGGTTAGCAGAGCACGTCAAGGATGCTCTAGCAACCAGAGAGGTCCCCACAAGTCTGGAGGAAGTGATTGCCATCTCCACCCGCATTGATCTCCGGTTTACGGAGCGCAGGCTGGAACGTGCGCAATCCAGACGAAGGGTTAACTTGGCTCCCACCTTCACCGAGCCGCTAAGATCTCCCGCTCAGGAGCTTACATCCTCCGAACCTATGGAGGTGTCTCGCGCCGGCCCCAAGCCACGTCCGGTGTGAAGCTCCGCACATTGTTACCAGTGCTGGCAGTTTGGTCACTTGGCTAGCACGTGTCCTCTGCGGTCGGAAAAACGATCACGTCCAGTGGTCGTAGGTGGTGGTCAGACAAATATGAAACCCTTTTCTCCCAAACCGGTATTCCGAGGGACATTAGATAGCAGGGCCTCCACCTGGGAGGTAGAGGTTACCGTGGATTCCGGGGCTGAGGGGAACTTTATGTCCTCGACCTTCGCCCAGAAACACGCTATTCCACTGGTGTTACTGCCCCAACCTCTGACAATCAGGGTGGTTAATGGTGCACCCTTACCATCTCAGGTGACCCACCAGACAGCCCCACTCGGGCTCTCAATCTCACCCTCTCATCGTGAGATTCTGTCCATGTTCATTTTGCCAGATGGCATCGACCAGGTACTTCTCGGAGTTCCCTGGCACCGTTGTCACTCCCCTCATATTGATTGGGCTTCGGGGAGTATACTGGGTTGGAGCAAGGACTGTGAGGGAAGGTGCCTGAGAGGCAGTGTTCAGGTAGCTTCCACTGAAGTGCCCGTGGATCTCTCTATGCTTCCTAAACCTTACCACCAGTATGCAGACGTCTTCTCTAAAAAATCTGCGGAGATGCTCCCGCCGCACCGTCCTTACGATTGCCCGATAGATCTTCTGCTAAGCACGGAACCTCCTAGAGGCTGTGTGCATCCGCTGTCACTCCCTGAGACAGAGGCTATGTCTCAATATATCCGGGAGAATCTGACTAGAGGTTTTTTCAGAAAGTCGGTGTCGCCGGCTGGTGCAGGGTTCTTCTTCGTGCAGAAGAAGAGCGGAGAGTTACATCCTTGCATTGACTACAGAGGTCTCAACGCCATAACAGTTAAAAACAATTACCTTCTCCCGATGAGCTATTTGACAGGTTGCGAGGGGCCCGGATCTTTACGAAATTAGATCTACGGGGGGCGTACAACCTGATCCGCATTCGCGGAGGAGACGAGTGAAAGACAGCCTTTAATACCAGGGATGGCCACTACGAATATCTGGTCATGCCCTTCGTCCTTTTTAATGCGCCTGCTGTCTTCTAGGATTTCGTCAACGACGTCTTCCGCGATATGCTCTACACCTCGGTGGTGGTCTATCTGGATGACATCCTCATCTTCTCGCCAGATTTGACCTCCCACCAGAGAGACGTCTGCAGGGTCTTCGACCGTCTGCGGGAGAACTCTCTTTTTGCCAAGCTGCAAAAGTGCCAGTTTGAGCAGGAGTTCTTGCCGTTCCTGGGCTACATCATTTCGGCCCAGGGGTTGGCTATGGATCCGGCCAAACTGCAAGCGGTAATGGACCGGCAGGAACCACACTCACTCAAAGCGGTGCAGCGCTTCCTAGGGTTCATCAACTATTACTGCCAGTTCATACCTCACTTCTCCACACTGCTAGCTCCTTTGGTTGTTCTCACAAAGAAATTAGCTAATCCTAACTCTTGGTCTGAACAGGTCTCCAAGGCCTTCTCATCTCTAAAATCCCATTTTGCTGGTGCTCCCATCTTACACCGTCCCGATATGGATAAGCCGTTTATCCTGGAGGTGGATGCCTCTTCCATCGGTGCAGGAGCAGTCCTTTTCCAGAAGGATGCTCAAGGTCGGAAGCATCCCTGCTTCTTCTTCTCTAAGGCTAGTTTCACACTAGCGTTTTTGAGCGCAGCGACGGCCTGCGCACGGCCGCTGCTAAGCCCCGCCCCCTGCCGTGACTCCGCCGGTAGCTCCGCCTACCGGCGCATGACGCTGCATGCGCCCTGCCTCCCCTATCTTTATCACTGGGGGCGCAGGCCGTGCGCAGTATGCGTTTGGCGGCGCATGCGTCCTTTTGACGGTGCGCCGACCTGCGCCAAACGCAACCTGCTGCAGTTTGGTTGCGCCGGCGCACCGTCAAAAAGGCGCATGCGCTGCCAAACGCATACTGCGCACGGCCTGCGCCCCAGTGATAAAGATAGGGGACGCAGGGCACATGCAGCGTCATGCGCCGGTAGGCGGAGCTACCGGCGGAGGCGCGGCAGGGGGCGGGGCTTAGCGGCGGCCGTGCGCAGGCCGTCGCTGCGCTCAAAAGCGCTAGTGTGAAACTAGCCTTAGACCTCACCGGCGGAGAATAACTCCATCGGGGACAGGGAGCTGCTAGCAATGAAGTTGGCCTTTTCCGAGTGGAGACATCTCCTGGAGGGAGCCCGGTTTCCTTCAGGTGTATACAGACCATAAAAATCTGGTCTATTTACAAACGGCCCAGCGCTTGAACTCTCGTCAAGCTAGGTGGTCACTCTTCTTCTCCCGCTTCCGCTTCACCTTGCACTATCTCTCTGGAGAGAAGAACATCCGTGCGGATGCTCTCTCACGCTCGGTGGTCTCAGCGGAGGAAGGGGAGGCTGAGCCATGGCTAATTCTCCCTTCGGAGAGCTTTATGACCATGGCTTCAGTTGCTCTCGAGTCAGTGCCACCAGGCAAGACCTTTGTGCCTCCTCAGCTACGGCCAGAGGTTCTCGCCTGGGCACGCGCGTCCAGGGTGGGTGGTCACTTTGGCAATAAGCGGATCACAGAACTCCTAGCAAGGTCGCATTGGTGGCCGCACATGGCTCGGGACACTAAGGAATACATACAAGCATGCGTCTCGTGTACACGGAACAGGCCCTCTGGACAGAGGCCGGCTGGGTTATTGTGCCCTCTGCCGGTGGCGGATAGACCATGGGAGATGGTTGGCATGGATTTTGTGGTTGGCCTGCCCAAGTCTGGTGGCAGTACGGTCATCTGGGTGGTCACCGACCATTTTTCTAAAATGGTGCATCTGGTGCCACTCGCACGGTTGCCTTCCGCTCGTGGTCTTGCCACACTGTTCATAAAACATGTATTCCGTCTGCATGGCATGCCAGACAAAATTGTCAGTGATCGAGGTCCCCAGTTCGCGTCCCGGTTTTGGAGGGAGCTCTGCAGCCTACTCGGCATTGAGATAAACCTGTCCTCTGCTTACCAATACGAACGGCTAGGTTGAGAGAGCCAACCAAACCTTGGTCACGTACCTGCGGCATTTCGTCTCTGCCTGGCAGGATGACTGGGCATCCTTGCTACCATGGGCTGAATTTGCCCTGAATAATGCAGTGGCTGATTCCACTGGTCAGACGCCGTTCCTTCTAAATTACGGCCAACATCCGCACGTCCCTGTCTCTATGCCAGTGTCCTCCGCTGACTCCAGGGTGGCAGACTGGCTAGTGGAGGTTCGCAACATTTGGGATCGCACTCAGGATGCTATTCGTGCCTCTGAAGAAAGAATGAGGGCATCCGCCGACACACATCGGCGACCCGCTCCAACCTTTTCCCCCGGCGACTTGGTGTGGCTCTCTGCTTGAAACATCAAGCTGCGGGCCGAGTCCACCAAGTTCGCACCACGATACATTGGACCTTTTAAGGTTCTCGAGCGAATCAGCTCGGTGGTCTACCGCCTGGCTCTTCCTCCACATTTAGCCATTTCTGACGTTTTCCATGTGTCCCTTCTCAAACCTGTTCACATGGCCCGGTTCTCTGAGTCATCTGCCGGGTCATCAGACTTGTCTTCGGACGAGTTTGAGGTTAACGCCATTGTGGGACGCAGGATTGTGCGTGGCAAAAAGTTTTATTTGGTGGACTGGAAGGGTCACGGTCCAAAGGCCCGGACCTGGGAGCCAGTGGAGAACATCCACACCCCACTCCTGATTGTGGACTTTGAGCGTAGCGAGGCTCAGAGGGGGGGTAATGTTAGGCGTCGGATTCCTGCAGCTGCACAGCAGGAATCCAAAGCCATACATCCAGCGGTCTCCCATTCCTTTCCAACCGCTCAGGGTCATGCACAGCAATCTCGGTGATCCAGGCGCCCTGCTTAGACCAACTCTCTGGGTCTGGATGTTGCTGCCACCTCTGGACCAGCAATGGTAGCGCAACCTACTTTGCAGGAAACCACTCCAGAGGCTAAGTCCTCTCGCTGCGCTACTGGGCACGCCCACGAGACGATCTCCCAGTGGAGATCGGGGGTCACGTGCTCAGGTCCTTGTCCTGATCTGATTGGCCCATCTCAGAGGCCTGGAAGCGCATGGCTATAAAAGGCCTGCATGGCAGCTCGGCCATGCGCTAGTATAGACTGTACTTGCTATGTGTGAATGGTGACGGATGTATGATTCTGGTGACTGACTCATTATGAAACCCCTTCCCTCTGATATTATGCATGTGGATAGGGAATTAGAGTTATAGTCAGCGCCAGTCAGTGGCAAACCATACGCCACAGTGCATACCGCACCGCTACACTAGCGTCCGATAGTGGCACTGTCGTACAGCGGCATTAGTTACCGCCGCGCTGCAGTTAGCAGCACTTACTGGCGTCCGCGGTAGCGATGCCGCACGCACGGTAGGTCAAGACGGACACTGACCTCCTCCTTGGGCCATGTCCTGTGACCATATACCGTGTGTGCACGCCAGCTGAGTCCTGTGAAGCTAACAGGCTCGGCGGTTATGCTTTATTTGTACTAAAGCGCCCCTGTGAGTTTAACAGAGTCTGCTCTGCGCACCTCGGGTGACGTTTAAAGCGAGCGCAGTATACCGCCATATAGCGAGTCTGCTGTTACTCAGCAGCGGTTGTTACACCTACTGCACGGTGGACCCCGGGTGTCGAACGCACTTCCTATTACTTATATTTAGTGCGTTCCGCCGTCCCTAACACCTTCTTGCACAATCCTTCACTGATCCTAGTTTGCTGCAGTCTTCCCAGGGAAAACACTCTGCTGTTGGTTGTATAAACTCACACAGTCTCTCAGCTTACCACCCTGCTCTGAAAACATGGATGGTCTAGGGCCTGACTCCCTGATTCTTCTTAGCTTTGCTCCTGGAGGAAGTGCATGTCATGGCTTCCTGGAGCATTCTCCATTTTCCTTCCGCCTTCTTCTTCACTGAAAACAACAACTAGAATCTTCCCCCTCCCAGTTAGGGTGTGTCTGCAAATCTCTAAGCTTCAGACAAGTTAGGGAGTGAGGTAAATTGTGTGTGTGTGTTGTGGTATCTAGCAGAGAAAGCATAACTCCCATTGCTCACAAAACACATATAAAACGGTACTTATTTAACCATTTTGTGGCGACAAAGACACAGGACGCCACATTTCCCCCTAGTTAAAGGTAGCACGTCCTCGGGCTACACACGGAACATAAGCATACAACAAAATGACATAACATTTAACCAGGGTAGGGGTGAATAGTCCCAGTGACTGAGTTGAGTCATGGATTACAGCCCAAAACCACTTCTGATTGTTTGGATAGTCTCTGAGTGAAGCTGCAGGGCACACAGACCATATTAGAAAATTCACTGCACTGGCTGTTTTTAGATGGCTTCCTGCCAAGGCACGATGAACAGATTTTTCTTCTCAAGTTTTAGAGTCTTTACAAGAGTTCTTGTAGTAGAAGAAGGCATATTAACCACTAAAATCTCACATTAGTCCATGTGGGCAAAACTTCTTTAACATTTTTAGTAACGTTAACTAAGGCAAGGTTCAATGTAAGTACAACTCAAAACTAAATTATTAATCTTAGAATATTTTACAAATCATTTCTATAACGAGAAGGGGTTTGGCCCTGTGTGCTATGCTGTGATCTGCGTACGATAGGAATACTAGGCAGCTTCCTACGAATCTTTGAACATACCATGGGTACAACAGATTCACTGCTGAATGTGGGCAAGTTTTCTGATTCTTCCAAAAAGCAAAGCGTAAGTGGTTGGCATTAGCGACTCATCGCTTTCAGAACAATTTGGTGTCTCTGGTAAAGACCTTTGTGGGAATACCATCACTGGAACTACCACTGCATTGTTAATTTGTAACTAAGAACTAGGGAATTCACCTAGAACAGTGCGAATCTTGGTATCACTCTTTTCTTTTTGAGGAGGGTCGTCCTTAGTCTCAACTCTTTCACGCAACTGTGCTGGACATACTTTCAGATTGTCTCTGGATACGGTAGTACACGTTTTTCTGCCGTCTTTGGAGATGGTACACACTTTGCTGTTGTCATAGCTAGATGGTTGAATAGTGTAAGGCTGAGCCTCCCATTGGTCATCTAACTTGTGGTTTCTTCTCTTTTTCTTCAGCACTTGTTCACCTGTTGGTAAGAGGGTTGCCATAGCGTGTCTATTGAAGTTCCTTTCCTGTTTTTGCCTAACTTGTGCAAGACTTTCCTCTACACATTGTTGAACTTTTTCATACTGCAGTTATCTTTCTGTATTCCAATCCGTGTCCATTTGGCTGGATATGGTTTCAGGTAGAGTTGAGCGACTTTTGGTTTTTTAGGGTCGAGTTTCGTTTCGTGAAACCCGACTTTTCCAAAAGTCGAGTCGAGCAAGATCGGCCGATTATAGGGAAAAGTCGGGGTCGTCCCGAAACACAAAACCCAATGTAAGTCAATGGGGAATAAAAGTCGGCAGTGAGAGGAGGACAGGAAACACACCTACAGTGCCCATTTGAATGCCAAAAGCATCAATTCTTCTTACTTAAGCTTGTCAACCTTAGTTAACTTCATAATACAAGTTACGCACTGAAAAATGGGGGTTATTTGGCTAAAGTTGTGGGGGGGTATGTCTGGCTCCAGGTTTTCATGTGCCCTGGGCGAAAGAGCGCCCCTTTAACACATACCACAACTCTTCATGCTCCGATACGGCAGAGAAATAGCGGTATAGTACAATGAAAAATACTTCACTTTTTACATCTCATGACGAGGCCCATCTATTTCTCCATACAGAATCATTGGTCCCATATAATGTTTGAAACAGTATATGATGAGCTCCACATAATGCTACAGTATATGTTGGTCCCCATGGATGAAGCTCCACTGTCTTATGGGCCCAAATAATGCTCCAAACATAATGGGCCCCATTTCTAATGCTCTAGTGTATAATGGGCCCTGTAAATGCTGCTCCAGTGTCTGATGTCCACCTTTGGAATGTTCCAGTGTATGGTGGGCCCCATCTATCATTCTCCAGAGTATAGTGCTCCCCAAAAATTGCTGTCCCTACATTGAAAACAATCAAATAAGTCTCCTCGCTAGGGAATCCCTGTACTAGTCTGGACTCCTCGTCGTCCCCATCTTCCATCTCACTGCACAGTATTTCAACCTTGCAAGTGCTGTGATCCTGAGCAAGCAGGGGGGGCCCACTCGTTGGCGACGGCACTGGCACAGGGCCCCTGATAGTACGGTGGTGTGTCTGATGGTGGGTGGGCCGAACCTGCACTTTCATCTGCAGCTTCCTCTTTGTCACCGTGTAAGATGGAACTGTATATGGGAAGGGTAACCTGAGTTTCATCAGGGTCAGATTCAGTCCGTGTAGCGTGCGAGGGGAATGTAGTGGTCTGGGTCAATGTACCAGCAGATTCATCGAGCAGTGGCTGGGCATCAGTGCACTTGTGTCGCCCCCAGGAGTACGGTCGCCACAGTGGCATTACCTTCCTCCTAGGGAGTGTGATGTCATTCTTGGGAGCAACGAAGGATCTCTCTAGCAGGTTAACTGATTGGGCGGCGTTATTCCCACAAGTCATGACCCTCCAAACAGCGTTCATGAAGGCAAAGTGTTTGTTTTACGTGGGCAGTATGGTTGCAAAGCTGAACCTTAAAGGAATGTCCAGAAGGGCACCACCAGGAGTGGAGCCTACGGTTAAATTCGACTCCACCTGGGAAACCTCAACCATGCCAGCTACAGAACAGATGCACACATTGCAAGCTTAATTCCGTTAACGAACGAGACTCCATCATGCCCCGCGGTCCGAGTCCGGCTTACTAGAGGGACACGTGAGGCTCTGGCACATGAGATTGGCCAATAACTGGTGTGTCATGCCCTTACACTGAAAAGGCCAGCGTTTGTCGCTTACAGGTGCAGATAACCCGCTGAACAACGTTAGTGATGGGGATCACTGATTATTACAATTATTACCCGCGAACGATGATTTCCCAGTAAGTGCAGGTCAACCGCAGTTCCGGAATTAGGCCTAACCATCATTCCTGAAAAAATGAAAAACTTACGTGTGCAAACCACAGGTGCTGTAGCTTGCTTAACAGCTCGCCAGCCGTTCTCACGCCCAGTATGGATTACACGTGATTGCACAAAGGTGAGAAAGGGTACCGTATCCCCGGATAACATGTATGGATAGCGTACACATTCAAGATATATGTCAAGACATCAGGAGGCAGGCTCAGACGGTGTCAGGCCCAGTATGGATTTGACGGCCCAGACTACATAGCGGAGGAGCAGGGAGAGGTAAAGATTGCAAATGCTGGGGCCCTGCCCAAGCAAGGTGGGCCCACTCGTGGGCGTCGGTACTGGCACTGGGCCCCTCATAGTACGGCGGTGTGTCTGACGGCGGGTGTGCACCACCACCGTCAGAGACACTTGATTGCACTATGAGGGACCCTGTGCCAGTGCCCGCGCCCAAGTGTCGGCCTACCCACCTGTCCAGGGCAACGGCACTCGCACGGTGTCGTGCGCTAGGTGGTGACCCCGGCCATGGAGGGGGGCAGCACAGTTATGGAGTTTTAGAAAGTGGCATATGTTGATGTTGGACATTCAGCTGATGCAAAAGGCGAAATAGGTCAAGTCCCAGGAAGAGGTGGACCAAAGCAAGCCATTTTTCTGTCACCCTATGTGTCATCAGGGGAAGGTGGGACAAAATCCTTGGAAACCCATGCATGGTTCATTTTAATGAAGGTTAGATCATCCACATTTTGGGTTGACAGACGGGTCCTTTTTTCTGTCAGGATTGATCCAGCTGCACTGAAGACTCTTTCCGATAGCACACTTGCAGCTGGGCAAGCGAGCTCCTGTAAGGCATATTGTGCCAATTCAGGCCAGGTGTCCAGTTTAGCGGCCCAATAGTCAAAGGGGAATGACCTGTGTGGGAGAACATCGATATGGGAGGAAAAGTAGTTTGTAACCATAGTTGACAACTGCTGTCTCCTGTCACTTTCCATCGATGCTGTATTACCAGTTGTGTGAGCGGTACTTGAAAAATCAGTCCACAACATTGTCATGAAACCCCTGTCTCCAACGCCACTTCTGCTGTGTGCACCATGAACACCTCTGCCAAGCTGCCCCCGGCCCGTACGGCTCGTGTGAGAACCATCACCGCTGCTGTGTGCTGGGAATGCCTCAACCAACCGATTTACCAGAGTTGCTTGTTTATTAGCCAATATTAGGTCAAGGTTCTCCTGTGGCATGATGTTTTGTAATTTGCCTTTATAGCGTGGATCCAGGATGCTGGCCAACCAGTAGTCGTCATCGTTCATCATTTTGGCAATGCGGGGGTCCCTTTTTAGGATCTGCAAGGCATAATCTGACATGTGGGCCAATGTTCCCGGTGTCAATGATGCACTGCGAGTGCTTGGTGGAGGAGCACTTTCTGGCAAATCCACATCCCTCCAGTCACGCACAAACCCTGTACCAGACCTTGCCACGCCAACATTTTCACTTGCCCCACGAGATGCATCCTCCTCCCCTAAGTAATCATCCCCATTATCATCCTCCTCCTCCTCTTCTTCCTCCACCTCATCCAGGAGAGGTCCCTGAGCAGACAATGGCTGAATGTCATCAAGGATTCCCTCCTCCTCTTCCTCCTCATCAACATTGGTTGCAGACGCCTGCTCCTTAAGGTGCGTCAAAGTTTGCATGAGCAGACGCATAAGTGGGATGCTCATGCTTAGGATGGCGTCGCCTGCGCTTACCAGCCGTGTGCATTCCTCAAAACACTGAAGGACTTTACAGAGGTCTTTCATCTTCGACCACTGCACACCTGTCAACTCCATGTCTGCTCTCAAAGTGCCTGGCCGTGTATCCTCCCACAAATGCATTATGGCCTGCCTCTGCTCGCACAGCCGCTCCACCATGTGCAGGGTGGAGTTCCACCTTGTTGCAATGTCGATAATGAGGCGGTGGTTGGGAAGGTGGAGCAATCGCTGCAGCTTCTGCATACGAACGGAGTGTACAGGCGACCGGCGGATGTGCGCGCACAGTCTTCGCACCTTCTGGAGCAGGGCTGTTAACTCCGGATAATTTTTGAGGAAGCACTGCACCACCAGGTTCAAGGTGTGAGCCAAGCAAGGTATGTGGCTGAGTTTTGAAAGGGCTATGGCTGCCACAAAATTACGGCCGTTATCACTAACTACCTTGCCTGCCTCAAGATGTACACTGCCCAGCCATGACTCAGTTTGTCGCTTCAAGTACTCGGCCAGCACCTCGGCGGTGTGTCTGTCGCCCAAACACATCATCTGCAACACAGCCTGCTGACGCTTTCCACTAGCTGCTCGATAGGGGGACACCTCGTGTGCAACAGTGGCAGCTGCAGATGGAGTGCTCGTACGACTGCGCTCTGTGGACGAGCTTTCGCTTCTGGAGGAGGAGGAGGGTCGAACGCCTACAGCCAACTGTTTCCTATACCGTGGGCTAGGCAGCACTGTCCCACCACCGCTGTCCCCTGTGGACCCTGCATCCACCACATTAACCCAGTGCGCAGTGATGGACACGTAACGGCCCTGGCCATGCCAACTAGACCATGCATCAGTTGTGAGGTGCACCTTTCCACTCACTGACTGCTTGAGTGCATGGACAATGCGGTCTTTTACATGATGGTGGAGGGCTGGGATGGCTTTGCGAGAGAAGGAGTGGCGACTGGGTAGGTCATAGCGTGGTACTGCATAGGCCATGAGTTCGCGGAAAGCTGCGCTTTCCATCAACCGATAGGGCATCATCTCAAACGAGATTAGTTTGGCAATGTGGGCGTTCACACCCAGTGTACGCGGATGAGAAACTGAGTACTTCCTTGACCTACTCATAGTGTCTGGGAGGGTGAGCTGGACTTGAGAGCTGCATATGGTGGAAGTAGCGGTGAACAGGGCGGACTGAGAGAGGGTTGATGATGGTGATGGAGTTGGTGTTCTTTCTGATGGCCTAGATTCAGTATTTCGTTGATATAACAGTGGGATTCCCTGACTGCTGTGGCCTTGCAACGACACCTCAACATTTGCTGCTGTGCTAACCGGTGGGCTTACAGTGGGGGAAACAATGTAGCGTTGCTGACTACCTTCTTTGTGATCAGTTGCACATGTGGCACTTGAGGTTTGGTGTTGTGTCCACGCTTGCAAGTGCATGCTGGTTAAATGTCTAAGCATGCAACTGGTATTCAAATTTTTCAGATTTTTCCCTCGGCTAAAGGTCTTTGCGCACTTCTTACAGATAACCTTGGCCTGATCATGAGGATTTTGTTCAAAAAAGTGCCACACTGCACTCTTCCTACTTTGGCAGACATTTTGTGGCCTAGCACGCTGTGATGTTTTGACCCTCTGGCCAAGCTGTCCAGCAACTCTTTTGATTTTTGGAACCTGTCTTTGGAGTGCTCCGGGCCTGCCAGATAACAGCTGTTGCTATGTCGATGTCTGCTGTGGATGCTCCTCCTCATCTGAGCTATTGGAAGCAGCACCCTCTTCCCCCAATGGATGCCAATGTGGGTCAACAACTGGGTCATCCATCACCTCCTCTTCAATGTCATGTGCACCTTCCTCTGTGTCACCGTGTATGGTGGTATAGTGTGCGGGAAGGGGCACCTGAGTCTCATCAGGGTCAGAATCTGGCTCTGTACACTGCGAGGACAATGTAGTACTCTGAGTGAATGTACCAGCAGAATCATCTATCAGCGGCTGTGCATCAGTGCACTCCATGTCAGATTCATCTTGGCCTGGGTAATTCACCATTTCACTTGATAATCCAGGCATGGTATGTGAAAACAGCTCCATGGAGTAATCAGTAGTATGGCCTGCGTCATCCTTCAATCTTGGTTGGGGTGAAGGACACAAGGAAAGGTGTGGTTCATGAACATGAGCCTCCAATGACGACTCAGTGCTTTTATTTTTTACAACTTCAGAAGAGGAGGCGATAGAGCTGGAGGCTGAGTCAGCAATGTAAGACAAAACTTTTCCCTGAAGCTCTGGCTTTAAAAGCGGTTTGCCAACTCCTAGAAAACTAAGCCTTCGAGGCCTTGTGGAGCCAGACGATGACGCAGGCTCAACACTACCTGCATTCGGTCCTATTTTGCTTTTGCCACTACCATCAGATCCACCAACAACACCATCATTACCAGCTGCCAACCCCCGCCCAATTCCACGGCCTCTTCCACCAGCCTTCCTAATTTTTGGTAGAAATGTAGACAAAATCCAACAAACTATATAGTAATGTAAAACAAGGTACAAGGTGTCTATAGGACAGGGGAGATTTTGAATTTCTGCAGACACTTGTGGACACTGGACACTTTTGGATTGTGTGAGGCCCACTGAATATCACAGCGCTATGTCACTGGCTCGATGTTGCAGGTGTGAAAAATGTCACTAGAGGATCACAGAGATTTTGAATTTCTGCACACACTAGTGGACACTGGACACTTTTGGATTGTGTGAGGCCCACTGATATCTCAGCGCTATGTCACAGGCTCGATGGCACAGGTATGAAAAAAGTGACTACAGGATAAGGGAGATTTTGAATTTCTGCACACACTAGTGGACACTGGACACTTTTGGATTGTGTGAGGCCCACTGAATATCAGAGCGCTATGTCACAGGTTTGATGGCACAGGTGTGAAAAAAGTGACTACAGGATCACAGAGATTTTGAATTTCTGCACACACTAGTGGACACTGGACACTTTTGGATTGTGTGAGGCCCACTGAATATCAGAGTGCTATGTCACAGGCTCGATGGCACAGGTGTGAAAAAAGTGACTACAGGATCACAGAGATTTTGAATTTCTGCACACACTAGTGGACACTGGACACTTTTGGATTGTGTGAGGCCCACTGAATATCAGAGCGCTATGTCACAGGCTCGATGGCACAGGTGTGAAAAAAGTGACTACAGGATAAGGGAGATTTTGAATTTTTGCACACACTAGTGGACACTGGACACTTTTGGATTGTGTGAGGCCCATTGAATATCAGAGCGCTATGTCACAGGCAGAAATTGGCTAGTGTATCACAAACTACAAGGTGTATGTAGAATTGGGCAGAATAGGAATCTCCCTAGAGTGTAGGTCTGTAAGAACGGAACAAGTCCTCCACTTATCCTTCCACCGTGACACACAGATAGCTTCACTGTGGCTGTGATAACAGCCGTTACATGGTACTGTGTGAGGAGCGTACACCGCTGTATGGTGTGAAAAAATGCACGCTCAGTACCTCAGCAGGACAAGAAAAAAATTGGGATTGCTTTTAAAAAAGCAGTTTGCAGAGCAGTGGGTAAACAGCAATGCAGCTGTCAGGAAGCCTTAGAAGGCAGCCTAACAACCAACACCGCTGATCCACCACAATATAGCCTCCCCTTGCACTGCACACACAGTGACTGGTGTGTTGTACAGGCAAAATCGCTAGCAGCAGAAGCAGTTTTTTTTTCTTCTTCCCTGCCTAACGCTCTCCCTACAGAATCAGCAACCTCTCCCTATGCTAAGATCGGCAGAAGTAAGATGGCGGTTGGCGTGCACGCCCTTTTATAACCCCTGTGACGCCCACCAAAGCAAGCCAATCACTTGCATGCCCTTCTGAAAGATGGTGGTGACCCCTGCCTATGTCATCACGTTGCCCACAATGTCCGTGGATCCTGATTGGCTGAAAAAGAGCGCAAAACAAACTTTTGAAACGCGACTTTGGCGCGTAAGTCGCCGACCTCGTGGCCGACCTCATCCTAGGGTCGGGTTTCGTTTCATGAAACCCGACTTTGCCAAAAGTCGGCGACTTTTGAAATTTTTCGACCCGTTTCGCTCAACTCTACGCACCACACAAGGCATACTACCAGTTAGATATCGTATATAAAGTAATGTAATTGTTGAAATGGTGTAAATATGTAACGGTTTTTCAAGTTTTGTACATACAGGTGACCTGTAAGAGTTCTCTTTGGTTTGTTTTATGGACACTGAACCACAGGACTGGTGTGTGGTCAAAAGCTTTAACCATTTGCCCAGGGATGGACCATGGACATTGATGCTGGACTTATCATCATAGGACCGTTTGAGCTCTTGGTTTTTGTACATTTTTCTCTTTTTCAAATCTTGTACAATTATTGTTGTTTAAATGTTTATATGTTGTTTAAATGTTTATATGTTATTTTTCATGTTTTTGTTAAGCCCAGGAGTGCTGACTTTCACTAGGGGGGAATGTGGCACCCCCAAGGGTATGGTCGCCACACTGGCTTTGCCTTCCTCCAGGTAGGGTAATGCCAGGCTTGGAAGCAGTGATGGGTCTCTCCAGCAGTTAACCTAATGCATGCAACACAGTTCCACTCCAGGCCAGCAGGGGGAACTCTGCACCAGGATTCTGGAGAGGAGTGTCCTCTGAGGGCCAGGAGGAAGAAGGATCATATAGTCTGCGGAGAGGGTGAAGTGTGCAGATGGGAGGTGCGAAGCTGAGAGGTTGAGCTACAGAAGGCGAGCTCCCTCAGCTTGAGAGCGCACAGAACTGGAGCCTGGTCTCCACGGTGGTACGGATACTGACGGTCCTACCACAGATACCAGAGGAGTAGGAGGCTGTAAATGCCCTGCTCCCAGCAAAGACTTGGGACACAACAGCAATTGACTAGTGAGCCAGGACTCAGGAGAGGAGTCCCCGAGAGGCTACAGCTGTGTCATACATGTAGAGTTCTAAGAACATCTGAAGAGAGGCATTTCAGAGTAACTAAGTACTGGAGTGCTTCACACTACAAAGCACTAGGAAGGAGACTGCACAGCCCTTCTGCTGAGAGAGAATCCTGATCTGCTTCCAGGCTAACCTGCACCAATACCATCTAATCAGGACTCTGGACTGCATATACTCAGTAAAGGTACAGAAACTACAACCGCTGTGTCTTGTCTGTTCCCTACGCTTTCGGCACTGCTACATCCCCGTGCCAGCTACATCTACACTGCCCTGGGACTACAGCTCCACCTGTGGGGAGCTTTACCATCTAAGCTGCACATACCATCAGTTCCAGCGGATCTGTATGCAGCGTTGGCCTAACTGCATATTTGCCAAACACCACGGGTGGCATCACGAACTATCCTACCATTAACTACATCTCCCCATTGCTTGGGCGCCCAGGGCCACGGATCGGGTCACCGCTGCTGTGACACATCCCCCTGACACCGGCCCGGTACAGAGTACCCCACAGCCCTGGGAGGGCGACCCATACACCCTCCTAGATCCTTGCTACCGGGACAACTGACAAAGCCTCATATCACCGTTGAACCGGGAGCGTAAACTGCGGGAGTACCAAGACACACTGGTGCAGTCCATCATGTTCTCCATTCCACCCGACAGCAGTGCTGCTAGTGCTTTACAAAGCAGCTCTGTGCGTCGAGGCAGTGGAGGAAGCTCGTTACAAAGAGGGAGCAGAGGCAGCGCCTCAGCACAAGGCAAGACCACTATGGCCCAAATGTGGCAAAGTTTTGTGTGTCCGCCACAAATGTCTACACCATCACAGACGGCTCCAGTCAGCAGGAGGCAACGTTTCCGTCAGATGGTGACAGACTACATGTCTTGCCCTGTCAGTGTACTCCCAGATGGCTCTTCCCCCTTCAAGTTTTGGGTCTCTAAGCTGGATACATGGCCAGAGCTTAGCCAGTATGCATTGGAGGTGTTGGCTTGCCCTGCTGCCAGTGTATTATTATCGGAGCTCGTCTTTAGTGCCACAGGTGGTGTACTAACAGACCGTCGCACGCGACTATCCTGAACAATGAACAAGGCCTGGATCATGCCAGAATTTGCCAGTCCTCTATCAGAATAAATAATTGGTTAGCAACAGTATCCAGGTCTCCTGTTGTGTTCATGTTTCTACCGCCTGAACTGTAAATCGCTGGGCTTCAACACAGCCAGTTGTCGCTCAGAAGTGCCGTCTGCACAGAGAACAACACTAGCTCCTGTGTTAGTGGGGTTCAGTAACGCCATCTGCTCTCCTGCTGTGTGGACGGCAAAGTCTCCTGCTCCCTCCACAATCGAACTACTATAATTTTTAACCGTGCTCCACTTAGTCCTCTGGCTCCACTGTCTCTAGTATTTTCCCTGGCCTCCAACCCCGCCAGTTGCTGCTCTGAAGTGGTGTCTGCACAATCCACACTTGTTCCTTTGTTACTGGGGCTCAGTCACGTCAGTTGATCCCCTGATGTGTGTCCGGCAAGGTCTCCTGCCCTGTCCACATTCCCACTACTAGTACTACCACTACTACACATCAGGGGATCAACTGACGTGACTGAGCCCCAGTAACACAGGAACAAGTGTGGATTGTGCAGACGCCACTTCAGAGCAGTAACTGGCGGGGTTGGAGGCCAGTGGAAATACTAGAGACAGTGGAGCCAGAGGCCATAGTGGAGCACGGTTACAATCAGTAGTAGTCTACAACCTATATAAAACATGCTGCAAGTTGGCCTCTGCCTGCTGTATGATTGATCCTGGGCTTCAACACAGCCAGTTGTCGCTCGGAAGTGCTGTCCGCACAGAGAAAAACACTAGCTCCTGTGTTAGTGGGGTCCAGTAACGTCTGCGGTTCCCCTGCTGTGTGGACGGCAATTTCTCCTGCTGCCTCCACATTCAAAAACCATCAGGCCTCAGCCTGCTCCATGCTTGATCCTGGGCTCCAACAATGCCAGTTGGTGTTCAGAAGTGCCGTCTTCACAGAGAAAAACACACTAGCTCCTGTGTTAGTGGGGTTCATTAACGCCAGCTGCTCCCCTGCTGTGTGGACGACAAAGTCTCCTGCTGCCTCCAAAGTCACACTACATCTTATTTACTACTCGCTCCAAGTAGGCTTCAGCCTGCTGCATGATTGACCCTGGGCTCCAACATCGCCAGCTGCTGCTCAGAAGTGTCTTTGGCACGGGTACTCCCTCCTGCCCAGCCTGGTTCCAGCTCGCCTGCTGTTTCCAGGTAGTGTCAACGTCACTTTGCCACCAATACGTTGTCCTGTCGAGTTGCGGTCGGGTTAGCCGAGTCTATGGTGCCTGCAGTTTCGGTGCTTCCTATGTGGGCTGCGGGTTCTGGTAATAAAGGCTGGTTCCGTAGTGCCAATGGGACAAGCACCCCCTGTTGGACAGTGGGTTTCGGTAACTGCGTCCTGCTCGCGGCCTTGCAACTTTGTTGATTATGGGTACCTTGTGCTACCCATCCGGGTTCCAGCACCGCCAGCTGGTTCTCGGCAGTGCCTTTGGCCTAGGTGCCTCTTTCTCGGTATCCGAGTTCCAGCAACGTCTGCTTGTCCTTGGTATTGCTTTGTAGCACAGCTACCTCCTGCTTATTAACCATCTTCCAGCACCGTCAGCTGGTCCACGGTTGAGCCATTGGCTCTTGTTCCTTCTGCTGCCCCTCTGGGTTCCAGCACCGTCAGCTGGTCCTCGCTAGTTCCATTTGCTCTTGTTCCTTCTGCTACCCTTCCGGGTTCCAGTACAGTCAGCTAGTTCTCGGCAGTTCCTCAACCTTCTTGTACCTTCTGCTACTTTTTCAAGTTCAAGCTTGTGAAAATGGTTTTTGGTTCTCACTCTCGACCTCCCTGACGATGACCCTGAAGACCACACCGAAGAAGACCAAAAAGAATACCCTGAAGATGACGACAAAGAACATGAAGACAACCACCAAGATGCAGAACAACAAGAGATAGAAGACGAAGAAGCAGAAGAACCAAAAGCAGAAGAACATTAACCCCTTCACTACCAAGGGTGGTTTGCACGTTAACTACCGGGCCAATTTTTACAATTCTGACCACTGTCCCTTTATGAGGTAATAACTCTGAAACGCTTCCATGGATCCCGGTGATTCTGACATTGTTTTCTCGTGACATATTGTACTTCATGTTAGTGGTAAAATTTCATTCATATAACTAGCATTTATTTGCGAGAAAAACGGAAATTTGGCGAAAATTTTGAAAATTCCGCAATTTTCCAACTTTGAATTTTTATGCCCTTAAATCACAGAGATACGGCACACAAAAAAGTTAATAAGTAACATGTTCCACATCAGCACAATTTTGGAACCAAAATTTTTATTTGTTAGTAAGATATAAGGGTTAAAAGTTGACAAGCGATCTCTCATTTTTGCAACACCATTTTATTTTTACGGACCACATCACATTTGAAGCCACTTTGAGGGGTCTATATGATAGAAAATACCCAAAAGTAACACCATTCTAAAAACTGCACCCCTTAAGGTGCTTAAAACCACATTCAAGGAGTTTATTAACCCTTCAGGTGCGTCACAGGAATTTTTTGAATATTTTAAAAAAAATTAACATTTAACTTTTTTTCACAAAAAAAAAATTACTTCAGGTTCAATTTTTTTTATTTTACCAAGTGTAACAGGAGAAATTGGACTGCAAAAATTATTGTGCAATTTGTCCTGAGCACGCTGATACCTGATATGTGGGGGGGAACCACTGTTTCGGCGCATGGCAGAGCTCAGAAGGGAAGGAGCGCCATTTGACTTTTTCAACGCAAAATTGGCTGGAATTCTGATCGGACGCCATGTCGCGTTTGGAGAGCACCTGATGTGCGCAAATAGTGGAAACCCCCCAATTCTAACCCTAACCCTAGCCCTAACCCTAGCCCTAACCCTAACGGGAAAATGGAAATAAATACATTTTTTTTAATTTTATTATTTTTCCCTAACTAAGGGGGTGATAACGGGGGGTTTGATTTACTATTTATGGCGGTTTTTATGTTTGGCAGCTGTCGCACGCTAAAAGACGCTTTTTATTGTAAAAATAGTTTTTGCATCTCCACATATTGAGAGCTATAATTTTTCCGTATTTTGACCCACCGAGTCCTGTGAGGTCTTATTTTTTGTGGGACGAGTTGACGCTTTTATTGGTATCATGTTCGGGCATGTGACATTTTTTGATCGCTTTTTATTTCGTTTTTTGGGACGCAGAATTTACAAAAACCAGCGTTTCATGAATTTCTTTTGGGTGGTGCGTTTACGCCGTTCCGGGTGCGGTAAAATTTATAAGGCGGTTTTATTCTTCGGGTCAGTACGGTTACAGCGATACCTCATTTAGGTCTTTTTTTATGTTTTGGCGCTTTTATGCAATGAAAACAATTTTATATAAAAAATAATTATTTTTGCATCACTTTATTCTGCGAGCTATAACTTTTTTATTTTTTCGCTGATGATGCTGTATGGTGGCTCGTTTTTTGTGGGACAAGATGACGTTTTCAGCGGTACCATGGATATTTATATGCGTCTTTTTGATCGCGCGTTATTGCACTTTTTGTTCGGCGGTATGATAATAAATCATTATTTTTTGCTTCGTTTTTTAATTTTATTTTTTAAGGGGTTCGCTTAAGGGGTTAACTATTGGGACAGTTTTATAGGGCGGGTCGTTACGGACGCGGCGATACCAAATATGTGTACTTTTATTGTTTTGTTTTGTTTTATTTCCAAAAAATGAATTTATTGGGGAATATTTTTTTTTTTTTTTTTATTTATTTGGCGATTTTTTTTAAAATTATTTTTACACTTTTTTTTTATTTTTTTTTTACTTTATTACAATGTCCCAGGGGGGACATCACTGTCCTGTGACAGATCGCTGATCTGTCACATCACTGTGACAGATCAGCGATCTGTCACAGGCACTGCACAGGCTTCCTCATGCCTGCGCTTTGCAGGCACTGAGGAAGCCAGCTTCCTGCAGGCCCCCGGAGGTCCCAGTCGCCATATTGGATCCGGGGACCTGCAGGAAAGGAGTCCCCCGCAGCAGCGCTGCACATTGCGCTGCCGTGGGGGGCTCAGGGAAGCAAGGAGGGAGCCCCCTCCCTGCCGATGCTTCCCTTTAACCCCCGGTACACCGCGATCGTGTTTGATCGCTGTGTGCAAGGGGTTAACATGTCGGGGGCGGTCCGTGACCGCCTCTGACACATTGTGCCAGGTGTCAGCTATGATAATTAGCTGACACTCGGCCGCGATCAGCGGCGCTCACCACGTGGGCGCCGCTGATCGCGATGATGTAATATTCCGTCCATGGTAATTAGGTCCATGGTCATGGTTGACGGAATATTACGTCAATTGTAGGTAAGGGGTTAAGCATAAGACTAAAAATCAGAGCAAAAGATATTATTTAAAATTATAAGCAGAAGACGACTAAGCAGTGTATGGGAGTGAGTTCGTTCCTCCTCGTGGTGCTCCTGGAAAATGTCTGCTGCTGTAGGCCAAACTGAACGCGGAGAAATCCTGTTGTAAATCTTTTGTGACAGGCAGAACGGAAGGTGTAATCTTCAAACTTTTCTAGATAACAACTACAGGAATGCCTGACGCAAATAAGAATATGATGAAGAAGAATAGGAAGAAGATGAAAAGGAGAATAGGAAGAAGAATAATCGTTGAATAAGATGAATATGAATAATGTACAAAAAAAGAATAATAGGAAGAAGGCGAAGAAGAAGAAGATGAATAAGGTGAAGAAGAAGTTGATGAAAAAGATGCTGCTGCTGCTGTGGATTATGAAGGAGAAAGTTTTGGAGAAGTAAAAAAGAAGGTGAAGAGCATGGAAGTAGTGAAACATACATATCTGACAAAATATAAAAGAGGTTAACATAGTCAATATCTTTGTAACTCCGAACGCCTTTAACCCCTTCATGACCAAGCCTATTTTGACCTTAAAGACCAGGCCATTTTTTGCAATTCTGACCAGTGTCCCTTTATGAGGTAATAACTCAGGAACGCTTCAACAGATCCTAGCGATTCTGAGATTGTTTTTTTCCTGACATATTGGGTTTCATGATACTGGTAAATTTAGGTTGATAATTTTTGCGTTTATTTGTGAAAAAAATCAGAAATTTGGCGAAAATTTATAAAATTTCGCAATTTTCAAATTTTGAATTTTTTTTCAGTTAAACCAGAGAGTTATGTGACACAAAATAGTTACTAAATAACATTTCCCACATGTCTACTTTACATCAGCACAATTTTGGAAACAAAATATTTTTTTGTTAGGCAGTTATAAGGGTTAAAAGTTGACCAGCGATTTCTCATTTTTACAAGAAAATTTACAAAACCATTTTTTAGGGACCACCTCACATTTGAAGTCACTTTGAGGGGTCTATATGGCAGAAAATACCCAAAAATGACACCATTCTAAAAAACTGCACCCCTCAAGCTACTCAAAACTACATTCAAGAAGATTATGAACCCTTCTGGTGTTTCACAGGAACTAAAGCAACGTGGAAAGAAAAAATGGACAATTTTTCCAACAAAAATTTTTATTTAGCATCAATTTTTTCATTTTCACATGGGCAACAGGATAAAATGGATCCTAAAAATTGTTGGGCAATTTCTCCTGAGTACACCGATACCTCATATGTGGTCATAAACCACTGTTTGGGCGCACGGCAGGGCTCAGAAGGGAAGGAGCACCATTTGACTTTTTGAATGGAAAACATGCTGGAATATTTAGCGGTTGCCATGTCGTGTTTGGAGAGCCCCTGTGTATCTAAACATTGGAGCTCCCCCACAAGTGACCCCATTTTGGAAACTAGACCCCCTAAGGAACTTATCTAGATGTGTAGTGAGCACTTTGAACCCCCAAGTGCTTCACAAAAGTTTATAACACAGAGCAGTGAAAATAAAAAAAAATTTTTTTCCTCAAAAATTATTTTTAGCACACTTTTTAATTTTCACAAGGCTAACAGGAGAAATTGGACCACAAAAGTTGTTGTCCAGTTTGTCCTGAGTACGCTGATACCCCATATGTGGGGGGGAACCACTGTTTGGGCACACGGCAGGGCTCAGAAGGGAAGGAGCGACATTTGACTTTTTGAAATGCAAATTCCTTCTAATCGTTAGTGGACACCATATCGTGTTTGGAGAGCCCCTGTGTGCCTAAACATTGGAGCACCCCCACAAATGACCCCATTTTGGAAACTAGACCCCCTAAGGAACTTATCTAGATGCATAGTGAGCACTTTGAACCCCCAAGTGCTTCACAAAAGTTTATAACGCAGAGCCATGAAAATAAAAAATATTTTTTCCCTCAAAAAATTATTTTTTAGTGCGCAATTTTTTATTTTCACAAGGGTACCAGGATAAATTAGACCCCAAAAGTTGTTATCCAGTTTGTCCTGAGTACGCTGGTACCCCATATGTAGGGGGGAACCACTGTTTGGGCACATGTCGGGGTTCAGAAGGGAAGTAGTGACATTTTGAGATGCTGACTTTGATGGAATGGTCTGCGGGCATCATGTTACATTTGCAGAGCCCCTGATGTACCTAAACTGTGGAACCCCCCCACAAGTGACCCCATTTTGGAAACTAGACCCCCCAAGGAAGTTATCTAGATGTGTGGTGAGCACCTTGAACCCCCAAGCACTTCACAGAAATTTATAACGCAGAGCCGTGAAAATAAAAAATATTTTTTTTTCCTTCAAAAAAAAGATTTTCAGCCAGCAATTTTTTATTTTCACAGGGGCAGCAGGATATATTGGACCCCAAAAGTTGTTGTACAGTTTGTCCTGAGTACGCTAGTGCCCCATATATGGGGGAATCATTGTTTGGGCACACATAAGGGCTCGGAATGGAAGTAGTGACGTTTTGAAATGCAGACTTTGATGGAATGGTCTGGGTCGTCGTTACGTTTGCAGAGCCCCTGATGTGCCTAAACAATAGAAACCCTCCACAAGTGACCCCATTTTGGAAACTAGACCTCCCAAAGAACTTATCTAGATGCCTGGTGAGCACTTTGAACCCCCAAGTGCTTCACAGAAGTTTATAACGCAGAGATGTGAAAATAAGAAAAAATTTTTCCACAAAAATATTTTTATAGCCCCCCAATTTTTTATTTTCCCAAGGGTACCAGGAGAAATTAGATCCGCAAAGTTGATGTGCAATTTTTCCTGAGTACACTGATACCCCATATGTTTGGGTAAACCACTGTTTGGGCACACGTCGGGGCTTGGAAGGGAGGGAGCACCATTTAACTTTTTGAACGCAAAATTGGCTGGAATCAATGGTTGCACCATGTCGCGTTTGGCGACCCCCTGATGTGCCTAACAGTGGAAACCCCACAATTCTAACTTTAACCCTAACCCCAACACACCCCTAACCACAGCCCTAACCCCAACACACCCCTAACCACAGCCCTAACCCTCTTTCCAACCCTAACCCTCTTTCCAACCCTAACCCTAATGGAAAAATAAAAATAATTTCTTTATTTTATCAGTTGATCCTGCCTATGGGGGTGATAAACAGGGGGTTTATTTAGATTTCATTCTATTTTGATCACTTTCACAGCGGGGGGAGAGATGATGACAGTGGCGGCACATCGCCGCTGTCATAAAGTGGCGGGGGGCATATCGCCCCCCCGTTAACGGGTGGGGGGGGTCGGATCGCTGTCAGCCATGTCCGATGCTACAGCAGCGTTGGACATGGCTGGATTGTAATATTTCATCAATTTTCATTGATGAATTATTACTATCGCTCTGATTGGCTGTTAAAAGTGAAACAGCCAATCAGAGCGATCGTAGTCACGTGGGGGCGAAGCCACGCCCCGTATGCTGAACAAAGCCCCCTGTATCTGCGGGTCGGGTGACCTTTCAGTGACCTAGGTCACCCGACCGCAGGGGGGCTTTAAAGTCATGCCGCCACATTGGCGTCACTGGTCAGATTTGCACCAGTTTTCATGACGCCTACGTGGCGTCATTGGTCGTGAAGGGGTTAAAAAAAAATTAAATTCCTGCTATTCCATTTGATTGGGCTAAACCTCTATGGCTTTAATGTCTCCTACACCTCCCCCAATACATTCTACATTATTCTTAGTTGTTTTTCTTCATGTAGAATTAACCTACAAGGAAAGAAAGGGTTTTCTTTAATTCCGATATTTCTGTTCCATTGACTTGAATGGGACTTCCGGGATCGGAATCGGCGATACCCGATACTTTTTTGATATCGGCCGATCCAATCCGATACGATATTTTTCAATATCGGGTGGTATCGCTCAACACTAGTGGTGACCACTTTATTCCCACACAAGACTTGGGGGCACAACGGCAACTGGATAGTGAGACGGGACTTAGTAGCAAGGAGTCCCCGAAGCAGGCTACAGCTGTCTGCCGTACAAGTAGAGTTCATAGGAACATCAGACAGGAGGAACTCCAGTGTAATTCAGTACTAGGAGTGGCAGCCTGTTACAGTAGCTCCTTCTTTGCTCACCTTTTTTCTCTAATTTTTCCTCTCTCTTTTATTGTTACTCCAGAGGACATTGCACTATGGAAAACCATAAAGAGGACCTGGACCTTCAATGGACTTTTTACCTTGTTTTTACTTGGATTTATTGTGTTGGGAAATCCAGGAATTGAAAAAGACCCTATTGTCTACTCCAGAGAAGCTATACTGCTGCTTAGGGATACAACAAGGCAGCATGCTGCTAATAGACCAGAGGACATTCTACCAGAAATAAGGAGGACTAAGAAGAGGTTGCAGAGCTGGAGCCCTCAGGAAAGCTAGAAGAAGGCGCTATAGACCTGCTCTTCCCTCCGTCATTATGGGTAATGTGAGGTCACTCGGGAATAAGTTGGACGAACTGTCGGCGCTGACCAGACATCATCGTTAATTAAGCGAGTGCAGTATGTTGCTGTTTACAGAGACCTGGCTCACCGAAGGTACTCCGGACACTGTTGTCTCGTTGGATGGCTATAAACTCATTCGCGCGGACAGGATAAGGGAGAGCGGTAAGAGGAAAGACGGAGGGCTGGCGATATTTGTGAATGATAGATGGTGTGACTCTAGGCACATCATGGTCAAAGAGCAAACATGCTGTAAGGACATTGAGCTATTAGCTGTGACCTTTTTATTTACCGAGGGAACTATCACATGTAACCATGATAGCTGCATATGTCCCCCCTTCTGCGAAAGCTGATGCCGCCACTGAGGTCCTACAATGCACAGTGAGCATGATGCAGTCCCTTCACCCCCAAGCACTCCTTCTGGTTTCAGGAGACTTCAGTCATGTGTCTCCAGCATCCATACTACCCGGTTGCACAGTATGTTACCTGCCTCACTAGAGACAACAAAATATTGGACTTGTTCTTTGCCAATGTGAGAGGGGCATATGCCTCGTCAGCCCTACCACCCCTTGGAAGATCGGATCACAACCTAGTGCACCTCCAACCCGTGTACAAGCCACTTGTAGAGAGAGAACCTGCTGTCACTCGCACAGTGAGGATATGGACTGAGGAGAGTGATTATGCTCTGAGAGACTGCTTTGAAACAACCACTTGGGATGTGCTGCAAGATTCCTATGGTGATGACATGGATGGTCTCACACACTGTATGACGGACTACAATAATTTCTGTGTAGACAACACGGTACCCACAAAAGTAGTGAGGTGCTTCTAACAATAAACTATAGATCAGCCCAGGAATAAAGGCTCTTCTCAAAGAGAAGAAGTTGGCCTTCAGATCAGGTGACAAGGGCAGGCTGAGAGAGGTGCAGAAAGATCTGAAGAATCTAATCAGGCAGGGAAAGGTTAATTCTAAGAGAAAGATTGAGCTGAAATTGTCACAGAAAAGGATTCATGAAGTCTGGGAGTGTCTAAAGTCTATATCTGGGCATAGACAGACTGTCTCCAGGATGGTTGTAGATAAAGAGGGGCATAATGAACTTAATCTATTCTTTAACAGATTTAATCACACACTGGCTGCTCCTGCATACCATTCACATCTCTCTGCTACAATAACCTCACCCCCTGCTGCAACTTGTCAACTGAGCCAGGGTCTGTTCTTCACAAGTACCAAGGTTGCAAAAGAACTGGATAAGATCAAAGTTTTGATGGCTGCAGGTCCTGACGGCATCAGTGCAAGGCCAATCAAAACATGTGGGCACCAGCTGAGTGAGATCATTACATATCTGTTCAATATGAGCCTGAGAATAGGTATAGTACCACAACTGTGGAAATTATCGTGTGTGGTACCAGTTCCGAAGAAACCTTATCCGAAAGACCTTAATGACTATAGACCTGTAGCATTGACATCACACCTGATGAAGGTACTAGAGAGATTG
The DNA here is from genome assembly GCF_039654945.1 of Dendrobates tinctorius. Classification (NCBI taxonomy): domain Eukaryota; kingdom Metazoa; phylum Chordata; class Amphibia; order Anura; family Dendrobatidae; genus Dendrobates; species Dendrobates tinctorius. The sequence goes on along the minus strand of NW_027361754.1, from coordinate 18,896,012 downwards.
GTTCTCACACGTCTCCGTCCTCTAGTGAGCTTGGATATGGACCCTCTCCAGTTTGCCTACAGTCCGGGCATTGGTGTGGATGATGCCATTATCCACCTTCTAGATAGGACTCTCTCTCACCTGGAGAAACCAGGGAACACTGAGAATAATGTTCTTCGATTTCTCTAGTGCTTTTAATACCATACAGCCAGGTCTACTGAGAGACAAGCTGGGCCTTGTTGGCGTGGACCTCTAACTCTTCACCTGGATCCTTAACTACCTCACAAACCGACCTTAGTTTGTAAAGGTTCGGGACAGTGTGTCAGACACGGTGATCAGCAATACAGGGGCACCTCAAGGTACAGTTCTTGCCCCTTTTCTCTTCACACTGTACACTGCAGATTTTAAGTGCAACTCATCTAGCTGCTACCTGCAGAAGTATTCTGATGACTCTGCAATAGTAGGCCTCATCAGAGGAGGGGATGAAAGAACAGAGATACTAACCAAGCTTTTGTGGAGTGGTGTCAGAGGAACCACCTTAGGATTAATTCCGGGAAGACCAAGGAATTGGTGGTGGACTTTTGCAAGGGAAAAAATCCACCAGTAGTGGTGAACATTCAGGGAAATGACATTGAGATAGTCGACACCTATAAGTACCTTGGTGTGATCCTCAATAATAAGCTTGACTGGGCCCATCACTTGGATGCAGTGCACAGGAAGGGCCACAGTAGACTTTATCTGCTCAGAAGGCTGAGAGCCTTCGGAGTTAGGGGGGCACTCCTTGCTTCCTTCTTCAACTCTGTTGTGGCATCAGTCATTTTCTTTGGTGTGGCGTGCTGGGGTAGTGGCATATCAACCAGGGACAGTAATAGGCTGGACAAACTGATTAGAAGGGCCAGCTCTGTCCTGGGATGCCCCCTTGATCCAGTTCAGGAAGTAGGCGACAGGTGGATACTGGCCAAGGTGAGCTACATGGTGCAGAATGATTCCCATCCCATGCATGAGACCGTGACAAAGATGTGCAGTACTGTCAGTGACCGGCTACTTCATCCTAAATGTGAGAGGGAGCGCTATCGAAAGTCCTTCCTTCCTGCCGCAGTTAGGCTGTATAATCAGCACTGTCCAAAACGGAGAATGACCCAAACAGTGAACTTATAGATTCAAAGATGTGATAGTCCGGTTATATCTTTTTTCGTATATGTACCTACCTACTGTCAATGTAATGCCTTTATGCATCTGTATCTGTACTTGTTCCTGCCTTGCTGCTGTAATGCTCTGAATTTCCCCATGGTGGGACGATTAAAGGATTATCTTATCTTAAAGGCGCTATAAGAGGAGACGTTCAGAAAGGCACAAGTTGGCAGAGTGTTGGAAAGGAGTATTCCATCTGGGGGTTGACTGAGTCCCTGACCTGGAGGACACGGCATGGAGGCAGGCACCTGTTTATACAACAGACTGAGTAAACTGCTGCACCACACCATCTGTCCCAGAGGATCTGTCTGCAGCATTGGCCTAACCTCTACATTGCTGAACACCACAGGTGGCATCACGACTTATTCATTCACACTGAACATTTACAATGGGCGCCCAGGGCCACGGGCCGGGTCACAACTACCGTGACAACTTCCATTGAGATCCACCAGGCCCGGTACAGAGTACCCCACAGCCCTGGGTGTTAGGGCGTCCCAACTTGGCGTCACAAACAGGATGACAAGACCTGATGCCATCGGGTTCTTTGTGTCTACGATTTATTGAACTTAAAGAGTTGTGGAAATGTGCCGAAGACCCCATTTGATAGACTGTAAAATGAACGCTAAAAATGGCCGCTGGTGCGGTGAACAAGGGCGTGACAACATGGGTGGCCCTAAGAAAAGACCGCAAAGTGTTTTGGGCCTCCCCTGTCTAAACTTCTATGCAACATGGCCCACCCCCGAGGGGTTCGTGTACTGGCTTGGTATGGAGGAGTAGAAAAAAGACGCCACCCTCAGAAGGAGGGGCGAAGGCCTGTGGCAGGAAAAGAGCTCAGACAGGAAGAAGAATGCGAGAACGCCATCTTGGAAGGAGAAGGGAGGACACCTGTAGAGCACGCGGAGGTGGAGTCGCATCTCCCCGGCGCCATGGCTGAAGGCTCCGACCCCGTCTCCGGGATGAACTGCCAACAGCTGGAAGACGAAATAACCCAGCTGACGTGCAGTCTGCAACTGAGGCAGGAGGCCTTACGGAGGTTGAGCAGGCAGCACCCTCAGGAGGGGCCTACACAACCGGCAACTCTGGACCCGGTACCTTCACCAGTGGTACCTGTCACGGCTGAACCGGACTGTCCTCAGGCTGCGCCAGTATACACCTCCACGCTGCCCATACGGCTGGTCGCAGCCTGGCCGGAGGAGTCACTGGAGACCCCGGGAGCCAAGGCCGTGCTCCCACCTGGACCTGATGCGGCTGCGCAGGTCCCACTGGAGACCCCCACAAACCGGGCCGCCATGATCGCCGCTGCCATGACCCCGTCGTGCTTGTACCGGACCTGAGACCACGCCGCGGGGAGGCACCAGGTATAGATCCGGGCCCTCCTAACAGGTTGCCCCCTGAATTTACATAGTCGGAGGCTGGCCTGCGGGAGCTTGAAATGGGGATGTTGGATGAGCCATCCAGGGACAGCAGGCTGTCGGAAATGGGGAGGTGGACGAGGTCCCCACTGAGAAGGGTCCGGCTGGAGCAGGCGCGCACGATCCGACACCTTCAGGGCTGGGAGGAATACAGGCTACTTGGGGATATTGAAATCCCTTGGCCACAAAGCCCCCGTGTGGCTGCCTACCAACGCCAACAGGCTGCGGCGTACCAAGATGTCAGGTCCCGCTCCAGAGCGACAGTACCGCCCGCACGGGAGGAACCGCATCCATTAGTACCAGCTGCTCCTTCTACTGCACTCCCAGTGGCGGAGGCATCATTAACCACCGTTTATGTCATCACCCCTGCTGTACCTCAGGCAGCAGTCGTTCCGGATGAGAATCAGCAATTCCTCAACCCAGCAGGAAGAAAGTCAAGAAGTTCTTCCCTGGAAGCAGCAGCCCAAGTCAACAGCTTCCAGTACCCCAGGAGGGGACAACTAGCCAAAACAACTAACTTTGTTGCCAAGGAAGGATTTGCACCGTTGTGCTTTTTTTCTAATTTTGCTCATCATGTTTTTCTGTTCGCACTTTTGTTGCCCAGTTTGATTGGCAGCGTTTCTTCATTTGAAACTGTGGAGATCATGGACGCTGCATAGCTGCACCTCTTTAGGCTTTTTCTCTTTCAGGAGGATAAACCTGAGCGCTGCCCTATGGGAAGATTGTATGTTCCCAACCAGTGGAGAAAGAGAGTGATGTCTGAAGTCCATTGCTCCGCATTGGCTGGTCATCCAGGTATTTTTGGTACCAGAGATTTGGTGAGTCTGTCGTTTTGGTGGCCTGCCTTATCTCGTGATGTCAGGAATTTTGTACAGTCCTGTGGGACTTGTTCTCCGTCTAAACCCTGTTGTCATTCTAGTGGGTTGCTGATGCCCCTGCCGGTGCCCAAGAGGCCATGGACCCATATCTCAATGGATTTTATTTCTGATCTTCCTGTCTCTCAGAGAATGACTGGTATCTGGGTGATTTGTGATAGATTTTCGAAGATGGTCCATCTTGTACCACTCCCAAAGTTGCCATCTTCCGCTGAGTTGGTACCCTTGTTTTTACAACAGGTGGTTCGGTTACACGGGATTCCTGAGAAAATTGTGTCCGATAGAGGGGTCCAGTTTGTTTCCAGATTCTGGAAAGCCTTTTGTTCCAATCTGGGAATTCAGTTATCCTTCTCCTCCGCGTTTCATCCCCAGACCAATGGGCAGACTGAGAGAACAAACCAGACCCTGGAGTCTTATTTAAGATGTTTTATATCTGCTGATCAAGATGATTGGGTCTCATTTTTGCCCTTGGCCGAATTTGCGCTGAATAGAGCTAGTTCTGCCACTTTGATGTCACCCTTTTTCTGTAATTTTGGGTTTCATCCTCGATTCTCTTCAGCGCAAGAGGAATCTTCGTCCTGCCCAGGTGTGGACACTGTGGTTGTGAGAATGCAGCAGATATGGGACCAAGTGGTGGATAAGTTGTCACTCTCTCAGGAAAAGGCCCAGCGTTTTTCCAACCGGCATAGGACCATTGGTCCCCGGTTTAAAGTGGGTGATATGGTTTGGTTGTCATCTAAGAATATTCCTATGAAGGTTGCCTCTCCAAAATTTAAGCCCAGATTTATTGGACCTTATAAGATATTGGAGATTCTTAATCCTGTTTCTTTTCGATTGGCTCTTCCAGTTACGTTCAAAATCCATAACGTATTTCACAAGTCACTGCTGAAGAGGTTTGTTGAGCCAGTAGTTCCTGTGGCGGCACCACCTGACCCTGTATTGGTTAAAGGCAATGTGGAATATGAGATAGAGAAAATATTGGATTATCGTTTGGTTAGACGGAGACTCCAGTATTTGGTCAAATGGAAGGGTTATGGCCAGGAGGATAATTCTTGGGTCTCTGCCTCGGATAGTCATGCCAATAAATTGGTTTGTGCTTTTCACCGGGCCCATCCTGATCGGCCTAGTGGCATGGATGAGGGTTCGGTGACCCCTCCTCAAGGGGGGGTACTGTTATGAGCTCATTTTCTGCTCCTCCAGTTGAGAGTTCTCCTTCCGTTCTCCCTCTGGTGGTGACAGGAGGTAGTGAGGTTGGTTTAAGTGGTAGTGATCTGCCACCTGATGAGCAGGATAACGATTGGATCTCTGGAGTATCAGACTGGATATAAGACAGCTGACGCCCTATCCTGCTGCTGGTGATTCAGTCTGCTTCCCAGGTCTTGGACTTCAGCTCTCTTCCAGTATTCTTAAGTTAAGTTTGTTTTTTGCTAATGTTCACACTTGCGCTTGTTGGTCAATTCAGTTTCTTGTGTGATCAGCTTGCCCCTGCTGGGGCTATGCTGAACTTCCACTCCTATTTATCTGTATTTGCCAATTTGCCTTTTTGTCCCTTATTAGATTGAAATATTCTGAAACAGAGCAAAAAGAGGCCAGAGTGCTGATATAGCGGGAGAAGTCTAGTGACTTCAGGGTTAATTTTGCTATCAGACGTGTTGGACATTACTTTTGGTAGGGTTTTTTGGCAGATTGCAGACAGTGGCTTTCCTTTCCTGTCCTTTCTAGTTAGTCGAGCCCCATCGTTTGCTCAGCCTATTTTCCTGCCTGTGTGTTTTCATCTTGCTTCACCGTCAATACGTGAGGAGGCTGTCTTTTCCTTTGGGGTCTGCTCTGTGGCAGTAAGTTTTCCCTTTTCTTTCTTTAGGTTTATGTAGTCCTCCGGCGGTGACGAGGCATCTAGGAACAACGTAGGAACGCTCCACTGCTATTAGTTGTGTGGTTAAGATCAGGGATCTGCAATCTGCATAGTGACCAACCTCTCTGGTTTTCTGGGACTTAGCTTTTTGTTGTTCCTCCTCGGTGACCCATTCATAACAGTGACCATTTTATTCCCACACAAGACTTGGGGGCACAACAGCAACTGGATAGTGAGCCGGGACTTAGTAGCAATGAGTCCCCGAAGCAGGCTACAGCTGTCTGCCGTACAAGTAGAGTTCATAGGAACATCAGACAGGAGGAACTCCAGTGTAACTCAGTACTAGGAGTACTTCATCTAAAGGCGCTATAAGACGAGACGTTCAGAAAGGCACAAGTTGGCGGAGTGTTGGAAAGGAGCATTCCATCTGGCCTGGGGGTTGACTGAGTCCCTGACCCAGAGGACACGGCACGGAAGCAGGAACCTGTTTGTACAACAGACTGAGTAAAGCTTTGGAACTACATGCCATGGTGTCCTCCACTTATTCCAGCGTCAACTTGCCCGGCACTGCTACCTCCCCTGCGCCTGACACTACACCTCCTAAGTGTCACCATATCTACTCTGCCCTGGGACAACAGCCCTGCCTGTGGAGGGCTATACCATCACTGCTGCACCACACCATCTGTCCCAGAGGATCTGTCTGCAGCGTCGGCCTAACCTCTACATTGCCGAACACCACAGGTGGCGTCACGACTTATTCATTCACACTGAACATTTACAATGGGCGCCCAGGGCCATGGGCCGGGTCACAGCTACTGTGACAACTTCCATTGAGATCCACCGGGCCCGGTACCGAGTACCCCACAGCCCTGGGTGTGAGGGCATCCCACACACACAGAAACCATTGCAGCACAATCAGTGCAGGAACTGCAGCTTATAACACCTGGCATCGTCTGCAAGCCTAGACACACGTGGAAAGTCATGCACCAGCTGCAAATGACCTCACAACCCGCGGACAGCTTCCATAGCGGTGACCAGGGACCGCACATGCGAAAGGTCTTTGCTCTGCTGCTTGACCAAACACCACATGTGCAGCTATGCAGCAGAGCAGGCACCATACAGGTAACAGCCAGCAGTATCCCAGCTCAATTAGGGGGAAAAGGAGCAAGGGGTTAAAGCAAAAAACATGCATTGTCATGCCGACAACCAAATACAAACAGAACGGCGTGACAAGAATCAAAGGTAGCATAGTGAACAGAAGCCATAGACTTATCCACCTCATCATTTAATGAAGACCCATGAGGATAGGATAGATGATGGATAAGTCTATAAGCTCCATGTTCTTTTTTGGGGACAATCCCGAGGGGGGGGGGGAGATTCTGAAATTTAAAAAAAGGCGGTTCATCAAACGTGTCGGCAATCCCTCCCAACTGAAGTTCCTTATTAATTTTAGACCTAGTTACGTCAGGAAATTATAATGATGGTAAATTCTTTACTAAAGAACAACCCAAACCCTTGAAGGGAGGTACAAAGGTACAAAAACCCCCCGAAGAAAAAAAACTGTGAAACAATAAATCCCTAGTCGTTGGATCTGGGAATTTGCTTAGCCATGGTGAAATTCTTTCCAACCTCACTGGGGTCAGAGCCCTTAAGAAAAATCTCTTTACCAGGGACCTGATGTGACGCCATATTCTGCTTTTTAAAACATTTGGTCACTGGATGAGATCCCCACAAAAGGAACATTCGTGCCTAAAGCAGCAATTCTGGAGCCATCTACAAGAAGCATTGTTAAGTGCAAAGCAAATACCCTTCCTGACTGAAGGGGTCGTAGGCTGCTTTAAGAACGAGTGCCTCTGGGGGAGCATTAAATTCAACCATAAACCTACATCCTTCTCTCCCCAAGAAATATTAGGGTGAACAGCTAGTTTTTGATGAAAAGCTTAGTCGTAGCCAGGCAGTGCCCCCAAAGTTGCGGTAAGCCTCAAGAATAATATCAACATGCTGGAAAAGGCCACAGCAAAGATGGGGACACCTTTCTCGCAGAATGGCAGCATATATGGAAACAGCCTGGAGCCAGTTGTTAAAGGATTTTGGGGCTCCAGGCTTTTTGTCATCATTCAACAATCTGTCATCCCGCTTTTCAGGTCTAAAATGCTGCTCTTTCAGAGAAGGCAATAGAGAAAAAACATCAATGTAACACCTCTTCCATATGTTCTCCTTGATGGAAGCACTCAGATGGAATCCAAGCCGGGAAAGTTCACATGCTAGTGCTTCCTTCATTAGGGACTGGGGAACACCAGAAGGGATAGGGATAACATTAGCAGAAGATGAATTAGCAGAAGAGGCACCAGCATTAGCTGAATCACCCAAAGCTTCTGCTAACAAGGAGCCAATTAATGACCTGAGCTCACTATGGGACACTGACAGGCGCACATTGAATTTTTCACCCCTCTGTGACTGATCCAGGTCCATGTCTTCCCTAGCGCTCCCACTCAAGCCCACTGGAGGGGGGCAAGTAGAGCGCTACTGTGACTTGCCCCGTCGGCTGTGCTTCATCCTCTTGGTCGAGATCAGGTGCTCTCCAGGCTTCTGTCGATGTTGCATCCATCGCCGGGTCCACCCACCAAGCCCTGGAGCAGCCAGCGGTCACCTCGTCATAGGGATTCCGGACCGCCGCAGCGCTTTTACGGCTGCAGCGGATAGCCGCTTCATTTGCCTTAGCTACCAACGCAGGCAGAGCTGATGGATGACGTGGGGGATGATGCTGGGAGTCTCGCGCTGGGCTGCAAGAGTTCTGGGCGGTCTGTGCAGGTGACTTCACGTGCGATTCCTGAGCGCGGCTGACTGATCTGGAAGAGGCGGCTTGCGGTGAGTACGGAGTCTTCTGCTGGTGCTTCCTCCCACTGCCAACATAGACACCGGGTACTTGTGGAGGATCACTCACTGGCTGGCTGGGGGGCGATGGGGCAGGAACCGGAGCAGAGACTTCGCCCGCTGCCAGGGCAGGTTTTAAAGCTAAGCAGCTCTGCATCCACTCTGCTCTGTCCTTTTCGCCGACTCTCGCCAAGATCTTCTGAAGAAGGCTGTCCATCTTGAGGCACGTCAAGGTAACTTTTCTTCTTAGGCTACAGTCATGGCCAAAAGTTTTGAGAATGACACAAATATTATATTTTCACATGATCTGCTGGCCTCTGGTTTTTATGTGTGTTTGTCAGATGTTTTTATCACATACAGAAATATAATTGCAATCATATTTTGAGTAGCAAAAGGTTATATTGACAGTTAGAATGAGTTAATGCAGCAAGTCAATATTTGCAGTGTTGACCCTTCTTCTTCAGGACCTCAGCAATTCTCCCTGGCATGCTCTCAATCAACTTCTGGATCAAATCCTGACTGATAGCAGTCCATTCTTGCAAAATCAATGCTTTTATTTTGTCTGAATTTGAAGGTTTTTGTTTGTCCACCCGTCTCTTGATGATTGACCACAAGTTCTCAATGGGATTAAGATCTGGGGAGTTTCCAGGCCATGGTCCCAAAATCTCTATGCTTTGTTCCCTGAGCCATTTAGTTATCACCTTTGCTTTATGGCAAGGTGCTCCATCATGTTGAAGAAGGCATTGTTGATCGCCAAACTGCTCTTGGACGGTTGGGAGAAGTTGCTCTTGGAGGACATTCTGGTACCATTCTTTATTCATGGCTGTGTTTTTAGGCAAGACTGAGAGAGAGCCCATTCCCTTGACTGAGAAGCCACCCCACACATGAATGGTTTCAGGATGCTTGACAGTTGGCATGAGACAAGACTGGTGGTAGCGCTCACCTGGTCTTCTCCGAATAAGCCGTTTTCCAGATGTCCCAAACAATCAAAAAGGGGATTCATCAGAGAAAATGACTTTACCCCAGTCCTCAGCAGTCCACTCCCTGTACCTCTTGCAGAATATCAGTTTGTCCATGATGTTTTTCCTGGAGAGAAGTGGCTTCTTTGCTGCCCTCCTTGAGACCAGGCCTTGCTCCAAGAGTCTCCGCCTCACAGTGCGTGCAGAGCACTCACACCTGCCTGCTGCCATTCCTGAGCAAGCTCTGCACTGCTGGTAGCCCGATCCCGCAGTGAAACACTTTTAAGAGACGGTCCTGGCGCTTGCTGGTCTTTCTTGGGCACCCTGGAGCCGTTTTGGCAACAAGGGAACCTCTCTCCTTGAAGTTCTTGATGATGCGATAGATTGTTGACTGAGGTGCAATCTTTCTAGCTGCGATACTCTTCCCTGTTAGGCCATTTTTGTGCAGTGCAATGATGACTGCATGTGTTTCTTTAGAGATAACCATGGTTAACAGAAGAGAAACAATGATTCCAAGCACCAGCCTCCTTTTAAAGTGTCCAATGGTGTCATTCTTACTTAATCAAGACAGATTGATCTCCAGCCCTGTCCTCATCAACACGCACACCTGTGTTAATGGAGCAATCACTGAAATGATGTTAGCTGGTCCTTTTAAGGCAGGGCTGCAATGATGTTGAAATGTGTTTTGGGGGATAAAGTTCATTTTCTAGGCAAATATTGACTTTGCAAGTAATTGCTGTTAAGCTGATCACTCTTTATAACATTCTGGAGTATATGCAAATTGCCATTAGAAAAAATGAAGCAGTAGACTTTGTAAAAATTAATATTTGTGTCATTCTCAAAACTTTTGGCCATGACTGTAGTTTCACATAAGCGTTTACGGCCGCAGTGTTGGGCTGCGCACGGCCACCGCTAAGCCCCGCCCCCTGTCACGGCTCCGCCGGTAGCTCCGCCTACAGACGCATGACGCTGCATGCGTCCCTATCTTTAGCACTGGGGACGCAGGCCGTGCACAGTATGCGTTTGGCGGCGCCTGCGTCCTTTTGACAGTGCACCGAGCGCAACCAAATTGCAACAGGTTGCATTTGGCGCTAGTCGGCGCACCGTCAAAAGGACGCAGGCGCCGCCAAAACGCATACGGCGCACGGCCTGCGTCCTCAGTGATAAAGATAGGGGATGCATGATGCATGCAGCGTCATGTGCCTGGAGGCGGAGCTATCAGAGAGGGCGGGGCTTAGCGGCGGCCATGCGCAGGCCGTCGCTGCGCCCTGAAACTCAAATGTGGAGCTAGCCTTACAGCTGACTGAGAGAACTGACAGAACACCTGTATATTTATACAGAAAAACATCCTGCTGATAAGCGAACCAGCCAATCACATTTCATTTCTTAATAAATATGAATCACAAAAACCTAACCAGGGTCCGTGTTCACGTGAGACCCCCCCCCCCTTCATGTAACTCGGGGGAGGGCTACTATTACCAGCTAAGTGAAAAATTCTTAGATCTGGATTAGGACGTATTCCAGCAAGACAATGTATGTCACCGATTAAGTTCTTCCATAACATTCCTCTTCTGCTAAACCAAAAAATCTGAAGGGAACAAGCATTAAATGAAAGATTTTCTGTGTTACATCTCATGGACGCTCTTTTTTCAGCCCAATAAATGTACGAATGTCTGATGATCCACACAATTGCTGGACCTAAAAATGAACAACATGATAACATTCATATAAGTTCGGACGTACTGTACATACAGTTTAAACCTTTTTGATTCGCATCTACCAATCTTCATTATATTACTGTTATCAATCTAGAAGCCTCTGTTGCTGTTCCTATGCGGAAAGAGAGCGATGAGAATTTAAGACCTTCCAACCCTAAACGTGTCAGACATTTTTTCAATATAGAATTAAATTGAAAAACCGTCATGGGTGTACCATTTTCATGGATAAAAAACGGGCCATCCAATTTAGGTCTCATATTGAACCATCTTTTCGTGTTAAACACTGGGCAAATAGTTGAATCTGAAATGTTAGATAACCGAACTGAACACCCTCTACCTACTTGATATAATGATAAATTTTATTTCTATAGCGCCGACGTATTCCGCAGCACTTTACATTTCAGAGGGGATTTGTACAGACATTACAGCATAGCAATAATCACATAGATTATAACAAATACCAAGAGGAATGAGGGCCCTGCTCACAAGCTTACAATCTATGAGGAAAGAGGTAGACACGAAAGGTGGGTGGTAACAGTTGCCCTGATTGTATAGACCAGCCATAATGTTAAGTGTGTAACAGTACAGACACAGGGGGCTAATGGATGCATAAAGCATGTGGGAACATGATGCGGGGAACCTGGTTATGGTAAAACTTTTGGCTGTGCCACACAGGGATAGATTAGGTTAATATGTTGAGGCGATAGGCCAGTCTGAATAAATGAGTTTTCAGGGCACGCTTAAAATTGTGGGGATTGGGGACTAATCGTATTGACCTGGGAAATGCATTCCAAAGAATTGGCACAGCACGTGTAAGAGACGGGAGTGGGAGGTTCTGATTAATGAGGATGCTAACCTCAGGTCATCAGCAGAACGGAGGGTGCGGGTAGGGTGGTATACTGAAACAAGGGAGGAGATGTAGGGTGGTGCTGAGCCATGGAGGGCTTTGTGGGTGAGGGTAATAAGTTTATACTGAATTCTGGAGTGGATGGGTAGCCAGTGTAATGACCGGCACAAGGTAGAGGCATCGGTGTAACGATTGGTGAGGAATATGATCCTGGCTGCAGCATTCAAGACAGATTGGAGAGGGGAGAGTTTGGTAAGAGGGATACAGATTAGAAGAGAGTTACAATAGTCAAGACGAGAATGAATATGAGAAACAGTAAGTTTTTTCAGAGTCAAAAGCAAGAAAAGGTAGAATTATAGAAATGTTTTTGAGGTGCAGATGACAAGAGCGAGCCAGTGATCGAATGTGGGGGGCAAAGGAAAGCTCAGAGTCAAGTATGACCACAAGACAGCGGGCATGTTGCTGGGGAGTAATAGTGGAACCACACACAGAAATGGCAATGTCGGGTATAGGTACATTAGTAGAGGGAGGAAACACAAGGAGTTCAGTCTTTGAGAGGTTCAGTTTCAGATATAGTGAGGACATGTTAGACACAGCGTTTAGACAATTGCTAGCGTTTTCTAGAAAGGATGGCGTGTTGTCAGGAGAAGAAGCGTATAATTGGGTGTCATCAGCATAGAGATGGTACTGGAAACCAAATCTACTGATTGTTTGACCAATAAGGGCAGTGTACAAGGAGAAGAGGAGGGGGCCTAGAACCAATCCTTGAGGAACCCCAACAGTAAGGGGAAGATGAGAGGAAGAGGAACCAGCAAAAGATACAGTAAAGGAGTGGTCAGAGAGATAGGAGGAGAACCAGGAGAGAATGGTGTCCTTGAGGCCAATGGAACGGAGCATAGTGAGGAGGAGCTGATGATCCACAGTGTCAAATGCTGCAGAGAGATCCAAGAGAATTAGCGTGGAGTAATGACCATTTGATTTAGCTGTTAGTAGATCATTAGAGACTTTAGTGAGGGCAGTTTCAGTAGAGTGTAAAGAGCGGAAACCGGATTGGAGAGGGTCGAGAAGAGAGTTATCAAAGAGATTGCGGATAAGACGGGAGTGGACCAGGCGTTCCAGGAGTTTAGAGATGAAGGGAATATTAGAGACAGGTCTATAGTTAGCAGCACAGTTTTGGTCGAGGGATGGTTTTTTAAGTAGTGGATTTATGATGGCATGCTTAAATGAGGAGCGAAAGATACGAGAGAGAGAGAGAGGTTAAATATTTTGGTTAGGTGAGGGGTGACAGTAGGGGAAAGGGACTGGTGGAGATGTGATGGAAATGGGTCACTGGTGCAAGTGGTTGGGCGAGAAGATGCAAGGAGTCTGCTTACTTCTTCTGTGACTGGTTCAAAATCAGAGAGTGAGCTAGATGCAGTGGGGGAGGGAGGACAGTGCATGGTATGAGGTGATTGGGAGATAATTTCCTGTCGGATCTGGTCAATTTTTTCTTTGAAGTAATTGGCCAAATCGTCAGCTCGTAGCTCCGTGGTTGGGGCCTGTACTCTTGGGTTGAGTAGAGAATGAAAAGTGTCAAAGACATTTCGGGTTATTGGACAGTGAAGTGATGAGGGTGTTGAAATAGGTTTGTTTGGAGAGGTGAAGGGCAGTGTTGTTGTTCTAAGCATAAACTTATAATGGATGAAATCTTCTTGTAGATTGGATTTTCTCCACAGACGTTCGGCGCACCTGGAGCACCGCTGCACGAAACATGTTTGGAGGGTGTGCCAGGGTTGTCGCGGTCTGTGTTGAGGTGTTCTATTTATAGGGGGAGCAAATTCATCCAGGGCACTTTGAAGTGTTTCAATGCAGAATCAGGACATGAGAGGGAGGAGATAGGGGCCAATGAAGGCTGCAAGTTCTTAATAAGTTTCTGGGTGTTAATGGCCTGTATATTTCTATAAGTATGGACAGTGGGGGGGTGACCTGAGCAGCCTGACAGTTCTTGATAGAGAATGAAAGAAGATTGTGGTCAGAGAGCGGGAGAGGGGAGTTTGTGAAATCATCCACTGCACAAAGCTGAGAGAAGACCAATTCGAGGGAGTTTCCGTCTTCATGCGTTGGAGAATTAGTAAGCTGCGAAAGGCCAAATGAGGAGGTTAGAGAGATAAAAGGTGAGTAGCAGATGGGGAGAGGGGAAGAGCAATGGGGATGTTGAAATCTCCCATGATGAGGGTAGGGATGTCACTGGAGAGAAAATGTGGAAGCCAAGTGGCAAAATGATCCCAGAACTGATGGGAGGGGCCAGGAGGACGATACACCACCATGGAGAAATGAAGAAGAGCAGCATCCAATCCAGGTGAAAGAATATGCAAAAGTTTATTTTGCCATTAGACTATACAATGTTTCGGCCATCAGATGGTCTTTTTCAAGCATAGAAAACAGCAAATATGGCAGTCTTAAATAGGCCAAAAAGGCCAATCAACAGGTAACCGCCCATTATACAATAAACAGCAGTGATATACATAAAAACATACAAAAATACAAAATAGAAAAAAAAACAAAATAATGTGAACATAACCATTAAAATGTAATATAGAAACAGTGCATTCACATCAGTACATGGTGACGATAAACAAGGATAAATTCAATCCCATTTCTATGACCGCCAATCACAGGTCAGCATCACCCCGTATCATAGCAACCCCCAACCAAAAAATATGATCCTACATCCAGCATCATGGGTCAAACAAATTGGCCAATTGCTATGTCCCCTTGAAATCGGCGCCAAACCCAGCAACCATTAAGAATTACCTACACATTCATAGAAATCCAAGATCTACCATTCAACGTTCACCAGCCACCCATTCCAATTGCCAAAAAGCACCAGTCTGTTGTAAAGGAAATGACAACATAGGAACCAAGTCCTGCAGTACAGCATTACACACATCTCGCGCAAGCACACTAGCGTGGTCCGCCTACCTGTAACCATAGAAGCCCATAGTGACCAAAGTGCGGTCACATGACTGGTCACAGGACCCAAATCACGCAATATAGCGTCACTCATTGTTACGGCGCCAGTCCCTGCTCCTGCTTACCTTGGTGCGCGCTCGGTACAGCACGCTCCTGCTCCTCAGCACGCCCCCACGCCTGGCCTCCGGCTCCCTCGGCGACAGGTACCAGCACACAGCCTCCTGGTTCGTGTGACGCGCTAGCTCCGCCCCCAATATGGCGGCGCCCACCGCTACATATGCCCGGCGCCGGCTCAGGTAAGACGCCTGATTATCTTACGCGGTGACGCTGTCTGCTGCGGTGCTCACTGTCCTCAGGCCCCCTCTCGTTCTCTGTCCATGCCTTAGCTCTTCCTTGCTCGCTGTCTGCCTTTTCCCGGTCTGCCCTTCCAGTCTCCCTGAGGCTTTCTTCCCTCTGTCCTGCTCCCTGCCTTCTCCCCTGCGTTTAGGTTACCTGCCGTCCTACTCTTTATTCATCACTGTGCTCCTTTACCTTTCAGCCTCCAGTCCTGTGCTCCCCTGGCTCTCCAGTCCTGTACCCCACTGGGTCCCTGCCTTGCCCGGTGCCTTGCTTATTGTCCACGTCAGTGCCTTCTTTCTATTTGCCTCAGTCGTCCCTTTGGTTCCGGCTGTTGCGGCTCTATCCCCTGGTGGCCTGTCCCTAACACTCCCTGTATAGGGGGTGGTCCTCACCTGGGCACTCGCCTCCGGGGGCTCTGGAGCCGTGACCCAGAGGGTCCACTTTCAGGTACATCTTTATTTTTCCTCAAACCGTAACACTCATGCCACGCAAGTGCAATAGCACACAGCACGGTCATCCTACCCTTA
Organism: Dendrobates tinctorius; assembly: GCF_039654945.1. NCBI lineage: Eukaryota > Metazoa > Chordata > Amphibia > Anura > Dendrobatidae > Dendrobates > Dendrobates tinctorius. The sequence continues at coordinate 18,880,487 of NW_027361754.1, read as the reverse complement.
ACCCAAGAAGCCCATAGCAACCAAACCGTGGTCACATGATCCATCATATGACCGCACTTACACCAGCCCTTGTCATTCAGAGCGCAGTCACATGACAAAGTCACCTGACCACATACTCAAAACAAAGCGGCAGCGTTCATGTATCCACACTATTAGAACATCAACTCCATGATAATCTAATCATCATAAAAACGATCAGCATACTGCATATGGGCAAGCTTAAATAACAAGGTCAAAAACACAATGGCTTCAACAGCATATATCTACCAAAAAGGTGATCAAACGAATAGTCACATGACCGTGATCTCAGGGTCCAATATACCAATTCTTCAAAAGGAATCAAAAACAGGCATCACGGGAGACATTACCAAGGGCACAAATAAAGAACCTAAGTACAATTAGCAGACGATAACTATTATCATATCCAAACAAAGACAAGAGGGCATGGGGATTGAAAAATACAAATTCACATAAGAAAATAATCAGCAAAACTTCAGGACAATTCAGTCCCCATGTCCTCCAGTCCCTCCAACGCACCATTCATGAAAAAAAAAAAAAAACAAAGAAAACAATTAAAACCAATCAGTGCTATTAAAAACTGAAGACTGATACTGTCAAGAATTAGGTGGACTACTTAGTACAAATCTGCAAATTATAGTCAAGATTCAAACCTTTCGGTTGAAGAGTACCTTAAGTCAAAATCCATCTCAACTCTTTTCTTTTAAACAGTATAATCCTATCGCCACCCCGTCACAAAGGGACCCCATCTATCACCCTACACCGTAACAGATTCACTGAATGTCTGCATTCAATTAAATGCTTTGGTATTGGAAGTTCCAGGAGTTGTGTTCTGATCATACTCTTATGTTTACTGATCCGTGACCTAACTTCCATAGTAGTCTCACCTACATACATCAGCCCACAAGGGCAGGTGATCACACAGACAACAAAACTGGAAGTGCATGTAAATCGTTCTTTAATCAAAAATTTCTGTCCAGTGTGTGGATGATAGAAGCTATCCCCCCTTGATCATGTTTCCACAACACGCACATCTGAGACACGGAAAGTTGCCAACACTCAAAGGGACCAATGTCAATTGTCAGAATTTTACTAGGCCCCATGTCCGCTCTTACCAATTTATCTTTCAAATTACGTCCACGTCTATAAAATGAGATTGGTCTAGTAGTAAATTCAGGAACCTCAGGTAACCCTTTTCGTAGCAAATCCCAATGCTTATTCAAAATTCCATTGATGTTGTCACTAATGGGGCAATAAGTTGACACAAATGGTACTCGTCTATTAGTCATTCTGTCCCGTTTCTGACAGATTTCACCAGATGTCAAATGCATAGCCCTTTCCTTGAACCATTTAACATGCCCAACTGGATAGCCCCTATTGATAAATTTATAGCACGTCTCATCAAGTCTACGGTTTAACCTGTTCTCATCCTTGACTATTCTCCACACTAGTAACATCTGGCTCCAGGGTAGAGACTCCACCATCTTTCTTGGGTGATTACTACTATATAACAAAAGGCTATTCTTATCAGTTTCCTTAACAGAGATCTGTACATAATACACCCCCTTCCTTATATACCATTGTGTCCAAAAATTGGACTCGAGTCAGAGATTGCATCAAAGTAAATTTTAACTCTGGATAAAATACTATTCAACTCTGTCTGAAAGTTGTATAAATCCTCCACACTACCATCCCATACACAGAAAACATCATCGATGTAGCGCCACCAGGCCCGGACGCGGCCCGAGAAGATGGAATTGTACACAAAACGATCCTCGAATACCGCCATGTAGATGTTAGCATAAGTTTGGGCCACATTGGACCCCATGGCGGTACCCCTTATCTGTAGGTAATTATCCCCAAAAAGAAAATAATTCTTTCTAAAGGATGAAACCTAACAGGGAGAGGATCAACTGTGTACATTCTGGGGCCAAGTCAGAACCTGATAGCACCACATTGACTGCCTCCAAACCTTTGTCATGCTGAATGGATGTATACAGTGAAGCCACATCAAATGAGGCTAACACTGTATTTGAATCAACTTGAATATCCTTAATCTTATTCAAAAAATCATTAGTGTCCATAATGTATGACCTTGCTGATGTCGCAAAACCTTGTCTAAAAAAAAATGGCCACTTTATTGAAGAGCGAACCTCTCCCAGACACAATAGGGCGTCCGAGAGGGTTAAACAGATCTTTGTGGATCTTCGGTAAAGTGTACAAAATTGGTGTCACCGGAGTCTCAACAATCAAAAAATCCACCAACTTTTGGTCTATGAGTCCATTAGAAAAGGCCTCATTCACCAGAAGTCGTAACTCACCAAGAAAACGGGAGGTAGGATCACCTGTCCATTTCGTATAAACATCACTATCTGACAATTGTTGCATAATCTCAGCCTTGTGTTTGCTAGTGTCCATTATTACCACAGCTCCACCCTTGTCTGCATTCTTAATTGTAATAGCTGTGTTTTCAGATAGCCTCTGTAGAGCTTGTCTCTCAAAAGGCTAAGGTTACCTTTACCATTGTGGCGAGTACTCTTCCTCAATTGTGCAACATCCCTTTCAACAAGCTGAATATAGGATTCAACAAAACTATTCCTAACAGGGGGTAGGAAATTTCTCTTAGAATACAAACCAACTCCCTGAAGCGTGAAAGAAAAAGAATCACAATCAGGAACCTCCTGTTTTTCCTGAAAAATATGGAGGTTAATCGGAGTCTTCTAAAGAGCAAGAATAAATCACATTCAATCTCAAACCAATCGGGAGAGTTCATAGGGCAAAACGACAGTCCTTTTGATAAAATATACTCCACCGCCACTCGCATGGAGAAGGAGGTGTAGAGTCTGACGGCATGGACCTCAAAAGAAGGGAAGACTAGTGAGGGTAGTTGAGAGAACCTGAAAGGTACAATTTTGGTGATAGGAGCAGACCAACGCCTCCACCTGCTCTATTGTCTGATCTTGGGATATGAGAGAAGTGTAGTCCCCCGTATGAAAGAGCAGCAGCAGCGGTAGTGTCTGACTGCTGGATCCAGGTTTCAGTAAGAGCCAGGAGGTGAGGATTTCTTATGAGACTATTTCACCGACACGTAAAGCCGCAAAAAATGCTGGCAAAAATGAGGACGAAAACAAACAGAATTCGCTAAAGTTATCACAAACTGCAGAAAGGCTGAGAAAATATCTTTCAGCAAGTTAAAAGAGATAAGGCGATGATCATCTTGTTTAAAATTAGCTCTCTTATAACCCTTTAGAAACTGCTTTACCAAAAATATATCATTCAATGGTTTTTTACCTAAACTTAAGAAAAAAAATGAAATGCCAGCCAGATGCTTCCCCAGAGCTGAATACGATAAACAGTTTAACACCAAATGCAAAATTTATGCCATGTGTTCCAAGCGCCCGAATAAATCGGACCAAGTTCTATCCAACAGATTTTCTAATAACCTGACAGATTAGATCTGAACTATTTCCCAAAGTTTCTTCAAACATATTGTTCCTTTGTTGTCTGCTCCCGTAACATGCTCCGAACACTTTCACCTCTGGCAGTGACAAATAAATTTAGCATAATGATTATTAACATCCAAAGCAAAAGAAGCTTTTACCCAAATGTTGAATTCCATACATACCAGTATAAAGGGCCTGAGAATTTGATTGGTCCATTTGTTTTTGGACAATAGCGTATTCAAAATAACGACTAGGCCTTGGTTATTGGATCTAAAAATAATTCTATTCCTCAAACTTGAACCCCAAAACTGTATAGCCAAAAAAAAAAAAAAAAGCAGCAAAAAGATCCAGAACAGCAGCATTCTTTGTAACGTTACTACTGACCCAAGACATAGGCCATTCATCTGATGCCCAGTGTGACTCAAAGGATAAACCAAATCCCTTTTGTTCATCTGTAAAAATTGACAAGGATAAATCCTCTACCAATGAAAAAGGGCCTTGCCAAACTGATATTACGTTAAATTTAGATAAAAACAACAATCAAGGACTTCCGGGAAGCAGACCTTGGGAATGGCTGCTTCTTCTTGAGCTCCTCATCAGCCCAGAGCCATCCAGGGCCATCGCGACGGCGGCGGGCCGCAATCACCTAATCAAGTGAGGAGACCGACAGGGCGAGACAAGCGGGAGCGATCTGGCCGCCCAGCTTCCCCGGAGGTCCCAGTGTGTGTGCAGCTGAGGCCCTCGCGGTGGGCGCTGCCTGATTAGCAGCGGAGGAGGCCTAGATAAAAGCTGGCAGTGAGAGGCACAGGGAACAGGAGACCCAGAGGCAGCACATAAGAGGCGTGAGACGAAGGAGGACGGTACCGGAGCATCGGTCTGTGACGGCAGCGGTCGAGTAGCGGTGAGTGTGCAGGAGGCGGGCTCAATAGATTCAGCGCCATCTTTACTTGGGTGAGGGGCAGCGCAGCAGACCCTTCCACATCATCTCAGAAGCATAGAGACAACAGACACACGCATTTTTAAAATCGCTACCTAAAAGCTGCATATTGCTAGCAAAGTCTGTCAGACTTTCTCCTTCTGCACTTGAAGAGCCAATTAACCCCTACACTACTGCTACCAAGCGACTAATGCTTATCTCCAGTGCACTAAAGGCCCTTCCTATTGATCATATAACATGTCATTATATCTGAACGGGCCCCTGGGGAGCAGTCTCTTTTGGGGAACAGTAAACATTACTACCCTATGCTGAATAAGGAAAAGTGACAGACATTAATGTAGCTACCTGTTAATGTAGACATCACCAACCTTTCCAGTAGCATTGCCAGTGTCCATCATAATGGAGAAGTTTATGGGCAAACAGAACAAAGGGGGTCGCACATCTTCCCGAAATCAGCCGGGTCCCCTGTCATCCAACTTGAGTCAGGCTACCAGTGGTGACAACTCCCACTCCATAGCAGACATCATACTAGAACACCTGATGCCTGAAATGGACTCCAGATTCACTACCTTAAAGGCCTCAATTGATACCATACTCACAGGTGGCAGCTCAGGGCACTAGAATAGTGGAGGTGGAGCAGCGTATTTCAGATCTAGAAGACGATCATCTCTGATTTGCAAAGCAAAATGGACGACCTAGAGAACAGATCCAGGCGCAACAATTTGAAATTGGTGGGACTGCCGGAGTCAATTCACCCTGCGGAGCTACTAAAGCTAACATCCCAGTTGCTGCCGCGGGAAGGAGGTCCCCTTGGAGTGGGTCCGCCTGGGGGGGGGGGGGAGAGAAAGCCAGTCCGAGGCCAGTTTTGTTTAAGGTACTGGACTACCAGGATAAAATTCGTCTACTAACAGCATATAGAAAGAGACCTCAACTTCTTTATGAAAACCATAAAATTTTGATGTTCCAGGATTACTCGGCGGCGGCCAAATGCAGAGCATTCCAGTTGACATGCCGAATGCTGATAGACAACAATGTGAGATTTGGCTTACAATACCCCTCTCGGTTACGTTTTACATTGTCGGGGAAAAATTGGGTTTTCGATGACCTGGCGAAGGCCCTAAAATGCATCCAGGAAGCCACAAAACCGCCATGATGGTAATTGCATACAATTTGGCTGAGGACACTTGTGCTTTTTGTTTATGTTATTTGGCATACATACTGTACAATGTTTTTTGTCATGGGAAGGAAATAGAGAGTTGGGGTCTATCTTCCCGTTGACAAGGGGGGGTCCCATTAATTTTTGCTTATCTTATTCATCTGGAGAAAACGTACGGGAATAGGTTAAATGGCAGCGGATTCTAACAATGCAGAGTTGGACCTGGTGTCTCTTCACTGGTGTTCCTGGAACGCTAACGGGTTAAACTCCCCGGTAAAAAGGAAAAAAATTCTTAATTATTTACATCAGAAGGACTTCCATGTGGTCCTCCCCCAGGAGACCCATTGGATAAAAGGTATCCACCCAATGCTTAGAAGCAAAAAGTTCTCTCTTTGTGTAGAGGCCTCATACTCTAAAAAGCCACGTGGGGTGGCTATACTGATTAACAATGTTAAATATGAGGTAGTGGACATGGTGGAGGACCCTGTGGGCAGATTTGTCTGCGCTAAACTCAATATTGAGGGGACGACTTACAATGTGGTTAACATTTATGCACCAAATACACCCGATCTCCAGTTTCAGGCCTCCATGTTGGAATACATTGCAGGTTGGGATACAAGTCCTCTCATAGTGGGTGGGGATTTTAACGAGGTTTATGATGTAGACATGGATAAATCTATACACCAAGCGCCACCTACATGGACCTCGGGGAGCTTCCTACAATCTCTCTATGATCATCTAGATCTAGTGGACGTGTGGAGGTTACAGTGTCCGCTAGAAAAGGATTTTTCTCATTATTCACATGCACAGGACTCCCACGCCAGTATTGACTATTGGTTGCTGAGCACTACACTTTTGTCTTATTCAACAGACAAAAATTTTAGATATTTACATCTCAGACCACCCACCAATCACCTTCCATCTCAAACTAAAGCAGCCTGTTCAATAGAAATATGAGGGGAATCTCCATCTCCTATTATATCAGTCGAATGACTTTAAGAAACATCTAAATTTTGCTTGGAACACATTTAAAGCAGACAACTCAGAACACATTGAAACACCACATTTGTTTTGGGACACCTCCAAAAGCAGTTAGACGAGGACAAATACTTTGTGAGCAATAAAAAAAAAACAAAAAAAAAACCTATTACGCTTAACTTTAGAATCACAAACAGCATTGACTCTTGCGTACAAAAGATTAAAAGCCAATAATACGCCCCTCACGAAAAGCCCATACCTAGAAGCTAAGAGAGCGGCAGATGTTCTTGCCCATGAGAGAGCAGACTTTAATCTTGACTACCAAAAACAAAAATATTTTAAGTGGGGCAACAAACCGGGCAAACTGCTTGTATCACTTGCTAGGCCATACCGTAAAGCCACGAGAATTCACAAAATTAAAAACAAGCATGGTATCGTCCGGACTGGCAATGAGGAAATTATTGAAGAGTTTAGAGCCTTTTTTGAGTCTCTCTATAGTGCAGCGCCAAAGACAGGGAATGGTGCCTCTGAGTTTTTGAAGCCGGATGTACTACCTAAACTGACCGAGGAGCACAGAGAAACCCTGAATGCTCCGATATCCATAACAGAAGTCGTCAAAACCATAAGTACCTTAAAAATATCTAAGTCCCCTGGCCCCGACGGATATAGTAATGAGTACTACAGAATATTGGGGGGAGCACTAGGCCCTCACTTGTGTGCGGTTTTTAATCAAATTGTCCAAATGGGACAGCTACCCGATGGGTTTACTGATGCAGATATAATTGTACTTCCCAAACCGGGCAGGGACCCATTGCGAGTAGATGGATACTGTCCGATCTCGCTGCTGAACTTAGATTTCAAAATTTTCACGAAAATATTAGCAAACAGAGTCAAACAACTAATTCCCCAATTAATATCACCACAACAGATTGACTTTGTCCATGGGAAATCAATAACGTATAATATACACACGGCTCTGGGGGCTATTTCTTATGGGAGGGTGAGTGGAGATTTGGTGCCTATTGTGGTCAGCCTGGATGCCGACAAGGTCGCTTGGGACTATCTCCATGATGTCTTGGCACTTAGGGGCTTTGGGTCATGGTTCTGTAAGGCCATCACTATGATATATCATGAACCGGTGTCCAGTCTGGCCATAAATGGGTCACTGTCAGCTTTCAGGATTCAGAGGGGCACCCGTCAAGGTTGCCCCTTATCACCCTTATTATTTAACATAGCCTTGGATCTATTGAATAGGACTTTGCAGGATGTGTCGGAGTATGAGGGAATGACCGTAGGGAATGCTACAGTTAAAATTGCGGCGTTAGCCGATGATATCCTGTTATTTATTTCCAACCCAGTCAAGGAACTTCCCATAATAATGGACGCACGCAAAGACTTTGGCCACTATTCTGGTTTTAAAATTAACTACTAAATCCGAGACATTGGCCTTGTTTAAACAAGGAAGATCGATCCCATCCTTTCCTTTCAGATAGTGCACATCCTCTAGAAAATATTTAGGAATCCATCTTCCGGCTGATTTAGCTGACTTATACCAAATAAATATTAAACCACTGATTGCCTCGATACTTGGTATTTTATCCTCCTGGAAACATTACACTCTGTCCTTCTCTGGACGATACCATCTGATCAAAATGGTTATATTTCCAAAACTTATGTATTTATTTCAGACCTTGCCTTTATTATCTAGCACGGACGTGCACCTGCTGAATAAAGCATTCCGTTCATTCATCTGGGGAGCGGGGAAGAGGGCTAGAATTGGTCTGCCAAAATTACAAGCCCCCAAGGAAGAAGGAGGTATCAGCTTTCCAGATATTGGGCGGTATAACTTGGCTGCAAATTTACGATATGCTATTGATTTGTTGCGGGGAACTTCTCACTTTGCTAATGTGGATCTGGACCAGCAGTTCTACCCACACATTGCGCTCTCTGCCTTGTTACACTTAAGAAACGACAGCCTTACTACCAACGTGGATCAACATCCAACCATATGGCAGACTATACGGGTATGGCGAAAACGTAGGAAAATATGTCATATGCACACTGATTCTTCACCTTTCATACCATTTTTGGGCAACCCCAGATTTCTGCTCAGTAAACCGCCCTTACTTTATGCAGCTCTTGCCAGACAGGGGTGTGCCATGGCACTGGACTTGCTGGACGATAGGTTTTCCTTATGTGGCGCCCCTGAGGGTTCAGTCGCCACAGAGGTACTGTACCTCTTCCTGAGGTGTGGTACCCCACCATCCAGGTAAGGTGGAGACACTTGCACCCCCACACCACAAAGTAGTGTAGCAAAGCACCTTCGGCGGCTCCCTGCTTGGAGCATAGCAAACCTTGGTGGCTCCCTGCTTGGAACACGAAGCGTGCTGGGAGGTGGGTGGAGTTAAGTTGACACAAAAGAACAGGAAGAGTTGTCAGTCAGTCACTCAGTCAGGGAGTGAGGATGTAGACGGACGGAGTGTGAGACAGAGAAGATCCCCAGGAGAGGGATGGAAGAAGGAAGTGCTGCAGCAGTCCACAGTGATCTGGATCTGCTGGCACAGGAAAGAGACAGAGAAAGGAAGCTTGATTCTCCATTTGGAAGAAGGATTAGCATGGAACGTGAGGAGAATAAGAACAAGGACCAGGGTTAGAGGAGAACCCTTTTCAAGTTTTAAGCGCAAGGCCGGGGTCCAGTCCCCGAGGTTGTATGGATACTAATGGTCCTGCAGCAGACACCGGAGGAATAGAAGTAGAGACCACTTTATTTCCACACAAGATTTGGGGGCACAACAGCAACATATTAGTGAGCTGGGACTTAGTAGCAAGGAGTCCCCGAAGCAGGCTACAGCTGTCTGCTGTACAAGTAGAGTTCATAGGAACATCTGACAGGAGGCACTCCAGTGTAACTCAGTACTGAGAGTACTTCATTCTTCGACGCTATAAGAGGAGATGTTCAGAAAAGGCACATATGTTGGCGGAGTGTTGGAAAGGAGTACTTCATCTTGCCTGGAAGTTGGCTGAGCTCCTGACCCGGAGGACACGGCACGGATGCAGGCACCTGTACCTGCAACAGACTGAGTAAAGCTTTGGAACTACATGCCCTGGTGTCCTCCACTTATTCCTGCGCCAACCTGCCCAGCACTGCTACATCCCTTGCGCCTGACACTACACCATCTATGTGTCACTTCACCTACACTGCCCAGGGACTACAGCCCTGCCTGTGGAGGGCTATAACATCACTGCTGCACTACACCATCTGTCCCAGAGGATCTGTTTGCAGCGTCGGCTTACAACTCTATTGCCGAACACCACAGGTGGCTTCACGAATCACTTATAAAAACTTTCACCACCATAAGCACACTGAAACAACCCCCTTTGCAATGGAGCCCCAGGGCCACGGACCGGGGCACCGCTGCTGTGACAACCCCCTGTTGAGAAGATCAACCGGCCCGGTACCGAGTGCCCCACGACCCTGGTGAGTGAGGGCGCTCTAACTTGGCGTCACAAACAGGATGACGAGACCCGATGCCATCGGGTTCTGTGTGCCTGAGATTTGTTGGATTTAAAACTTTTGAAAATGTGCAGAAGACCTAATTTAATAGACTGTAAAATGAATGCTAAAAAATGGCCGCCAGCGCGGTGAAGAAGGGTGTGACACTATGGGTGGTCCTAAGAAAAGAGCGCGGACTGTCCTGGGCCACCCCTGTCTGAACTTCTATGCGACAGCAACATGGTCCACCCCCCGAGGGGGTTCGTATACTGGCTTGGTATGGAGGAGTTGGAAGAAGACGCCGCCATATTGGAAGGAGAAGGGAGGAGGCCTGCGGAGCGCGAGGAGGCTGAGCTGAATCTCCCCGGCGCAATGGCTGAAGGCTCCGACCCGGCTTCCAGGATGAACCGCCAGCAGCTGGAGGACGAGATCGCCCAGCTGACGCACCGTTTACGGCTGAGGCAGGAAGCCTTATGGACCTTGAATCTGCAGTGCACCCAGGAGTTGTCTACACCCGCGGTACCCGTATCACTGGTACCCACCACTACACCGGATTCCCTCCAGGAAGACCCTGTAGCGCCTGAGACTGCTGCAATGTCACCGGCAGCGTCTATTGTTATGAATGAGTCACCGAGGAGGACAACAAAAAGCCAAGTCCCAGAAAACCAGAGCGGTTGGAAACTATGCAGATTCCTGATCCTATCACAACTAGCAGTGGAGCGTTCCTACGATGACCTAGATGCCTCGTCACCGCCAGAGGACTACATAAGCCTAAAGCAAGAAAAGGGGAAAACTAACTGCCCCAGAGCAGACCCCAAAGGAATAGACAGCCCCCACACATGTATTGGCAGTGAAAGAAGATGAAAACACAGGCAGGAAAATAGGCTGAGCAAACGATGGGGCCCAAACTAACTATAAAGGATAGGAAAGGAAAGACACTGTCTGCAATCTGCCAAAAACCCTACAAAAATAATGTCCAACACGTCTGATAACAAAATTAACCCTGAAGTCACTAGACTTCTCCCACTATATCAGCACTCTGAAATATTCTGAGAAAGAGCAAAAAAAAGAGGCCAATCTAATAAGGGACTAAAAAGCAAAATTGGCAAATACAGATAAATAAGAGTGGAAATTCAGCACAGCCCAGCCGGGGCTGGCTGAACACACAAAAAACTGAATAGACCAACAAAATCAAGTGTGAACATTAGCAAAAACACTTAGCTTTGAGAAGGCTGGAACAGAGCTTAAAAACAAGACCTCAGAAGCCAGAAGCAATCACCAGCACTGACTTAGGGCATCAGCTGTCTTAAATCCAGTCTAAGATTCCTGAGGTCCAATCGTCATCCTCTTTATCAGGTGGTATTAAATCAGCCTCACTACCTCCTGTTACCGCCAGAAGGAGAACTCACTACTGGTGGACAAGAGAATGAACTCACAACAGTCTATCGTCATCTCTTCATTGCCACCGCCGCAGTGTGAAGCTTTAGGAGCTGAAGCGAAGGAAGAAGAGATCCCGTCTGGACCCAGCATGGCCACGCAGGTCCCTCCGTAGACCCCGGCAGACCGGGAACCGCCGGTTGTGCCACCACCATCTCCGATATCCACCCGGACAGCAACCACTACCACTGTTGCCACAAGGGCCCGCACCAGGCCTGTGCCGGACCTGAGGCTGCACCGCCGGGAGGCACCAGGTATGGATGCTGGCCCTCCCAATGGGCTACCCCCTGAATTCTTATTGTCGGAGGCTGGCCTACTGGAGCTTGAAATGGGGGTGTTGGACGAGTCATCTGGGGGCACAAGGCTGACAGATGGGGAAGTGGAAGAAAGCCCTGTTGAGAAAGGTATGGTTGGAGCAGGCGCGTACTATCGGACACCTTCAAGGCTTGGAAAGGCCTAGGCAGCTTTGGGATCTTGAAATGCATCATGGGTTCCCTTGGCCGCAGCTGCAAAGCCCCCGTGTAGCCTCTTACCAACGCCAACAGGCCGCAGCATCACCAGATGCTAGGCCAAGGACCAGAGCAGCAGTATCACCCGCAAATGTGGAACCGCATCCATTGGTACCAACTGCCGTTCACACTGAATCACTGGTAGCAGAGACATCGCCGGCAACCGTTGAAATCACAACACCAGCATCCAGAACCCCAGGAGGGGACAACTAGCCATAATGTCGACTTAAACTAACTCTCGTTACCCAGGAGGGTATTTGCACCTTTGTTCTTGTTTTCTATTTTTTTGGTTATCATGTTTTTGTTTTCTTGTTTTCTTCCCAGTTGTTGCCCAGTTTGATTGGCATCCTTTACACTTGAACTATGGAGATCATGGATGCTGAGTGATCCAGAACTGTAATTGTAAATAGTTTGCACCTCTTTAGGTGCTTTCTCTTGGTTTTACATAGGAACCTTTCCTTGGAATAAGGACTACCTCGTTATAAGGACATTTCCAGACACGTTGGCCAGACCAGTGTCTACCATTGCACTTACTAATAATGCTTAATATTTTTGACTAGAACCTAGATAGTGATAGAACAGATTTTATAGAGTTTCATTGAGAAAGAAATAATGTGTTACAATGTTTGAATAAAGATTGGATAAAGATATGCAGATGATGAACCAGACACCAGCAGTTGTCACTTAAAGGTAAGAAGAAAGGTAGAAAATGTGAAAAATTACAGAAAGGAAATGTGTTGCTAGAAAATGTGTTACTTGAATTGGTAGTGAGTTTGCTTTCATAGCACTTTAAATTAGGTAGCAAAACTTTGAATTTCGATAGTTAAAAATTGCTTGCAACATTCAAGAAACTGTGCCTCTCATATTGAGAAGATTAGATAAGAACTGTTTATTTTGCATTGCAAAATTTTGTATGTTCCTGTATTGTCAAATTTGTTTTCCTTGCAGCCCGCGGACATGCTGCGTTTAACGGGGGGGTATGTGGCGCCCCTGAGGGTTCAGTCGCCACAGAGGTACTGCACCTCCTCCTGAGGTGTGGTACCCCACCATCCAGGAAAGGTGGAGACACCTGACCACGCTTCAACACTTGCACCCCCACACCACAAAGTAGTGTAGCAAAGCACCTTTGGCAGCTCCCTGCTTGGAGTATAGCGTAGCACCCCTTGGTGGCTCCCTGCTTGGAACACGAAATGTGCTGGGATGTGGGTGGAGTTTAGCTGACACAAAAGAGCGGGAAGAGTTGAGTCAGTCAGTCACTCAGTCAGGGAGTGAGGATGTAGACGGACGGACTGTGAGAGAAGATCCCCAGGAGAGAGATGAAGAAGGAAGTGCTGTAGCAGGCCACAGTGATCTGGGTCTGCTGGCACAGGAATGACAGAGAAAGGAAGCTTGATTCTCCATTGGGAAGAAGGATTAGCATGGAACGTGAGGAGAATAAGAGAACAAGGACCAGGGTTAGAGGAGAACCCTTTTCAAGTTCTAAGCGCAAAGCAGGGGTCCGGTCCCCGAGGTTGTACGGATACTAATGGTCCTGCAGCAGACACCGGAGGAATAGAAGTAGTGACCACTTTATTTCCACACAAGACTTGGGGGCACAACAGCAACATATTAGTGAGCCGGGACTTAGTAGCAAGGAGTCCCCAAAGCAGGCTACAGCTGTCTGCCGTACATGTAGAGTTCATAGGAACATCTGACAGGAGGCACTCCAGTGTAACTCAGTACTGAGAGTAGTTCATTCTTAGGCGCTATAAGAGGAGACGTTCAGAAAAGGCACATATGTTGGCGGAGTGTTGGAAAGGAGTACTTCATCTTGCCTGGAAGTTGGCTGAGCTCCTGACCTGGAGGACACGGCACGGATGCGGGCACCTGTACCTGCAACAGACTGAGTAAAGCTTTGGAACTACATGCCCTGGTGTCCTCCACTTATTCCGGCGCCAACCTGCCCAGCACTGCTACATCCATTGCGCCTGACACTACACCATCTACGTGTCACTTCACCTACACTGCCCAGGGACTACAGCCCTGCCTGTGGAGGGCTATAACATCACTGCTGCACCACACTATCTGTCCCAGAGGATCTGTTTGCAGCGTCGGCTTACAACTCTATTGCCGAACACCACAGGTGGCGTCACGAATCACTTATAAACTTTCACCACCATAAGCACACTGAAACAACCCCCTTTGCATTGGAGCCCCAGGACCACGGACCGGGTCACCGCTGCCGTGACAACCCCCCCCGTTGAGAAGATCAACCTGCCCAGTACCGAGTACCCCACTGCCCTGGTGAGTGAGGGTGCTCCAACTTACTTACCTTTAGTAACGCGGTACATCGCTTCCCTATACTTGCTAATAGGCCCTTCATCTTCCTTAACCCCTTCATGACCCAGCCTATTTTGACCTTAACGACCTGGCCATTTTTTGCAATTCTGACCAATGTCCCTTTATGAGGTAATAACTCAGGAACGCTTCAACGCATCCTAGCGATTCTGAGATTGTTTTTTCGTGACATATTGGGCTTCATGTTAGTGGTAAATTTAGGTAGATAATTTTTGCGTTTGTGAAAAAAATGGAAATTTGGTGAAAATTTTGAAAATTTTGCAATTTTCACATTTTGAATTTTTTTTCTGTTAAACCAGAGAGTTATGTGACACAAAATAGTTAATAAATAACATTTCCCACATGTCTACTTTACATCAGCACAATTTTGGAAACTTTTTTTTCATTAGGAAGTTATAAGGGTTAAAAGTTGACCAGCAATTTCTCATTTTTACAACAAAATTTACAAAACCATTTTTTTTTTTTAGGGACCACCTCACATTTGAAGTCACTTTGAGGGGTCTATATGGCAGAAAAGACCCAAAAGTGACACCATTCTAAAAACTGCACCCCTCAAGCTACTCAAAACTACATTCAAGAAGATTATTAACCCTTCAGGTGCTTCACAGGAACTAAAGCAACATGGAATGAAAAAATGGACATTTTAATTTTTCCAACCAAAATTTTCTTTTAGCATCAGTTTTTTCATTTTCACATGGGTAACAGGATAAAATGTATCCTAAAATTTGTTGGGCAATTTCTCCTGAGTACATCAATACCTCATATGTGGTCATAAACCACTGTTTGGGCGCACGGCAGGGCCCGGAAGGGAAGGAGCGCCATGTGACTTTTTGACTGGAAAATTAGCTTTAATCGTTAGCGGACACCATGTCGCATTTGGAGAGCCCCTGTGTGCCTAAACATTGGAGCTCCCCCACAAGTGACCCCATTTTGGAAACTAGACCCCCGAAGGAACTTATCTAGATGTGTGGTGAGCACTTTGAACCCTCAAGTGCTTCACAGAAGTTTATAACGCAGAGCAGTGAAAATAAAAAATCATTTTGTTTTGCTCAAAAATGATTTTTTAGCCCGCTATTTTTTTATTTTCACAAGGCTAACAGGAGAAATTGAACCACAAAAGTTGTTGTGCAATTTGTCCTGAGTACACCGATACCCCATATGTGGGGGGGAACCACTGTTTAGGAGCATGGGAGAGCTCAGAAGGGAAGGAGCGCCATTTTGGAATGCAGACTTTGATGGAATGTTCTGCGGGCGTCATGTTGCGTTTGCAGAGCCCCTGTGTGCCTAAACAGTAGAAACCCCCACAAGTGACCCCATTTTGGAAACTAGAACTCCCAAGGAGCTTATCTAGATGTGTAGTGAGCACTCTGAAACCCCAAGTGCTTCACAGAAGTTTATAAATGCAGAGCCATGAAAATTAAAAAATATTTTTTTTTCCCTCAAATTATTTTTTAGCCCGCTATTTTTTTATTTTCCCAAGGGTAACAGGATAAATTGGACCCCAAAAGTTGCTGTCCAGTTTGTCCTGAGTACACTGGTACCCCATATGTGGGGTGAAAACCACTGTTTGAGCGCACTGCATGGCTCAGAAGGGAAGGAGCGTATTTTGACTTTTTGAATGGAAAATTAGCTCCAATCGTTAGCGGACACCATGTCGTGTTTGCAGAGCCCCTGTGTGCGTAAACTTTGGAGCTCCCCCACAATTGACCCCATTTTGGAAACTAGACCCCCTAAGGAACTTATCTAGATGCATAGTGAGCACTTTGAACCCCCAGGTGCTACACAGAAGTTTATAACGCAGAGCCGTGAAAATTTAAATATTTTTTTTCCTCAAAAAAATCAATTTTTAGCCTGCTATTTTTTATTTTCACAAGGGTAACAGGATAAATTGGACCCCAAAAGTTGTCGTCCAGTGTGTCCTGAGTACGCTGGTACCCCATAAGTGGGGGGGGGAACCACTGTTTGGGCACACGTTGGGGCTCGGAAGGGAAGTAGTGATGTTTTGAAATGCCGACTTGATGGAATGGTCTGTGGGCGTCATGTTACATTTGCAGAGCCCCTGATGTACCTAAACAGTGGAAACCCCCACAAGTGATCCCATTTTGGAAACTAGACCCCCCAAGGAACTTCTCTAGATGTGTGGTGAGAACTTGGAACCCACAAGGGCTTCACAGAAGTTTATAACGCAGAACCGTGAAAATAAAAAATCATTTTTTTTCCACAAAAATAATTATTTTAGCCCCCATGTTTTTATTTTCTCAAGGGTAACAGGAGAAATTAGACCCCCAAAGTTGTTGTGCAATTTTTCCTGAGTACCCTGATACCCCATAAGTGGGGGTACACCACTGTTTGGGCACATGTCAGGGCTCGAAATGGAGGGAGCACCGTTTGACTTTTTGAATGCAAAATTGGATGGAATAAATGGTGGCTCCATGTCGCGTTTGGAGACCCCGTAATGTGCCTAAACAGTGGAAACCCCTCAATTCTATCTCCAACCCTAACCCCAACACACCCCTAACCCTAATCCCAACCCTAATCATAACCCTAACCTCAACCCTAATCCCAACATACCCCTAACGAAATCCCAACTCTAACCCTAACCACTAGCCTAACCATAATCCCAACCCAACCCTAATCCCAATTACAACCCTAACCCTAATTCCAACCCTAGCCCTAACCCTAACGGAAAAATTAGAAAAAATATTTTTTTTTTTATTATTTGTCTCTAAGGGGGGCGGTGATTTACTTTTTTTTATTTTGATCACTATGAAAGTTTATTATAGTGATCAAAATAAATGAATGAATCTGCAGCGTTGCAGATTCGATTCGGCGCTCTGCGCATGCGCCCGCCATCTTCCAAGATGGCGGCGCCCATAACGCTGGACGGCGGGACACCGGGACAGATAGCGGGAGATCGGAGGCACAAAGGAAGGTGAGAGGGGGTGATCGGAGGGCGGAGGGAAGGCGGGGGGGCAGATTATGACGGCGGCTGCCGATCGGTGCCGTCAGTCGGTGTGGGGGGGGGGTTGTGTCTTGTTGTCCAGCCATGTCCGATGCTATTTCAGCATCGGCCATGTCTGGATTGTAATATTTCACCAATTTTCATTGGTGAAATATTACAATCGCTCTGATTGGCTGTTTCACTTTTAACAGCCAATCAGAGCGATCGTAGGCATGTGGGGGCTAAGCCACACCCCCAGGTGTTAATTCTGAAGGGTCCTTTGTGTGCGGGTCGGGTGACTTTTCAGTGACCCCGGTCACCCGACCCGCAGGGGGGCAATCAATTCATGACGCCACATAGGCGTCATGGGTCGTATTGTCACGACTTTTCATGATGCCTACGTGGCGTCAAAGGTCGTGAAGGGGTTAAGGCACGAAGTTTAGCCCGAAAGAGCTTGAGGGATGATCAGCACGGAAAGGGGAGCAACAAAATGAACAACTTTCTAAGGAACACTAAGACACAAATCGCATCAACTAGCAGCATCTACGCTCTGATACGTAACAGATGGTCATGGGAGAGTAGAACCATGGGTCCGGCGAGATGGGTGGGGGACATACATGATATAACGGTTGGCGATATTTTGGAAGCCACCAACATACAGAGACAGGTTGTTTCATCTAGTAGTTATACAGACATGGCCCTTTTGCTCCTTCATAGAGCCTATGTCACCCCATATACTAAATCCAAGATGTCGCCCCAGGGCACGTTCGCTTGTACCAAGTGTGGCATGGGCAACACGGACATCTTGCACCATATGTGGGGATGCACAAAGATCCATAAACTATGGGAGTGCATTCATGCAGACGTTCAGCAGATGTACGGAATAACGTTCAAACTCACTCCTCAATGGGCGCTCTTTAACATACCTGGTCAGAGGTCAGACAAGCTCCCAAAACATATAAAGGCCACACTGATACTGTGGGCCTCCGCTGCTAGAAAGAGCATTCTACAGCACTGGTTGAACCCAATGCCGCCACCTAAGACACTCATACAATCTAAGATAATGTTTCTTTTTCGCATGGCTTGGTTGGATGCCTTGACCTGTAAGGAGAAAATGATGGGGAGGTTCTTGACCACATGGTCGTTATTTATCCCGACACTACCTCAGGACACCAGAGACCAGCTCAGATCCCAATTTGAAAACACTCAATGGTACCTTTTTAAAAGAACTGGTGGTCATACACCAATACCATAAACATCTTCTAACCAGAGTGCAGAGGATTATGAAGGGGGGTTAGGGTAGGAGGATGGAGGGAAAAGGTTGGGTATTTGGGGTATTTATAAGATACTAATGTCTTGCATGTCCAAGCGAATTGTATACCTTGAACTTGTTTTGAAATGTCGTTTCTTTTCAATTCTGTATGTTAAAACCAAAAAAATATAAATAAAAAAAAAAAAACAACCAAGTTCTTAAATCATCTTTCAGATCTTTAACTAGTCTAATATGAGAATGAGGGAAATTATGTCCTGAAGTAGCACCATAAAGACGCCTAGAAAAAACCCTTCCCGTTGGTATGATTTTTAATACAAAATTCAACAATCCTAACAATGATTGGAGATTTTTCAGAGTAATTTTTTCTTTTGTAAACAAAAATCAATCATGGAGCAAGTTTAGAAATTTTGTCTTGAGGCAAGGAGCAAGTCATAGTCTCAGAGTCAGAGTCAATCAAAATACCCAAAAATTCTAAAGAAGCACACAGAACAACTGTTTTTTCTACCGCAATGGGAATCCCAAAATGATTGCATACCTTCACAAATCTTTCTAATAATGAAAAAACACACTTCTGAGTCTTTGGGGCCAATAAACAAGAAATCGAGGTAATGCAAAACTCCCTCACCTACAGAATTAAACTCCCCAACCCATTGAATAAAAGTAGAAAAAGTTTCAAAGTAGAAAAAGCTTCAAAGTAGAAAAAGCTTCAAAGTAGAAAAAGCTTCAAAGTAGAAGCAAGATAATGCTCATTCAAAGAACTACCTTTAGGATATGTCAAGTGATGAATTAATCTAAACCTTGTTCTTTTTTTTTTTTTTGCACTAGCCCAAAGGTGGGAGATCCTAAAATTACTAAAAAGGAGAATCAAAAGGACCTGCGACCCTCCCTGCTTCCAATTCTTTAAATATTTTTTCCTCCACTAGAGCAGGAAATTCCAAGACTGAAGCTATATTGTCGCATTGCAAGCAACCTGTACCTTTAAATGGCGGCACTAAAAAACCATCATTAAAACCTTCAAATAGAAGAGAGCTACTCTCCTTGTCTGGATGCATTTCTAGCCACAGAGCTAGATTTATTAATTTCACTGGAGTCAAAGCTTTTTTGAATCGTGTCTCTATTTGGTCCTTCTTGTCCGCTGCTTTGGATCTGTTTTTTTAAAAACATTAAGACATTGGGTTAGACCCCCTCCCCCAAAGAGCACTCATGCCGAAATGGGGAGTTAGCGGACCATTTACAGCTTGATTCATTATATGCAAAGCATGCGCCTTTTTTGTTAAGGGGGTTCGCACTCTGTAAGATGGAAACCTCTGAGGTAACACTAGCATTATCCATAGACCCAAATCTTTCTTTCCCCATGTCATGTTAGTATACATTGCCAATTGTTGTCTAAATGCTTCATCGTATTGTAACCATGACATACCCCCAAAATTCCTATACGCTTCCAGAATAGCATCTAAATTGGAATAGACCTGAACATAAATTGGGGTGTTTTTCACCCAAAACAGCAGCATAAATAGAAAAGGCCTGAAGCCAATTATTGAATGATTTTTGAATAATATTACGTCTTTTATACTCTGACTCATCTTTCTTCTCATATCTATGCTGCTGTTCTTTCGCTGATGGTAAAGGCAAAAAAATATCAACATATTCTCTATTCCATATTTGTTCTTTTACCGTACCGTTCAAATGAAATCCAAGAGGAGATACCTCACATGTAAGAGATTCCTTCAATAGTCAATAGGATTTCAGGAAGACCTGGTTTAACTACACATACTGTTACCTGAGGTAATATTCGCAGTAGGTGCTATGGGAGTTTTAACGGCTTCACCGCTGCCCAAGCATTCATTCAAAACCTCCTTTACTAATAACCTCAAATCAACAGGGGAGGCAGACAGGGGCACATTGATAATCTCACCCCTTGTATGCTGTAGGATGTCCTGCTGTGGAGATTCTTCTGTGCTCGAGCCCACTCCAGCAGGAGAACGCTGATGTTGGACAGATTGCTGGCAAATTTCTACCTCAGATGTTGGTGATGCCGACCTCCAGGACCACGAAGCAGCGATGGCATTATCTTCAATGAAAACCGTGCCAGTCACTGATTGCTGACAGGCAGCTGGATTCGTTCCCTGGGCCGCTGTAGCTCTTTTATGGCTACAGCGGCTAGATGTTCCGGGTGTAGCACTAATCACTGACTGCTCCTTGGATCCTGCATCATTGCATCGTGGCTGACCATAACTGATGACGCCATAACAACTCCTTGCTGACCCCACCTGAGATCTCGCGATGGGCTGCGCACTCCTTGGCCTGATGATTCCCGGCTCCTGCTGCGCACATCATGTTTGCGGTCCGACATTCTGGGCACAAACAGCAGTGGTGAGTACGTGACCCTGGGGTGCCGACTCCTTGCTGAACTACGGATAGCCCTCAGTGGCGCTGGAGATGAACGGGATCAGTGAGGTGAGAGCAGGGAATGTGGTGCAGGATCTGCCAGAACCTCTGGAGCAGAGGTAGGTTCTATAGCTGGTCGCATAGCCAGGTAGCTCCGTAACCAGTCCATACCGCCTTCACCTCCTGCCTTCTGAAGTGATTCTTGAAGCAGCGATTCCATCAGCTGTTCTTCAGATCTTGAGTCTTCTGAGGAAAATGATGTAACGGCTCCACAAAACAGCTGTTTTATACCTAAGAAAACCTCCAGCTCACAGCTGACAGCCAATTAGCTTTTCAAAAAAGGGCGGGAAGTCACACTAGCTGAAACCCGATATAACTTGCTCGTGCTTTAGCACAGCTTACCATAAAATTCATTAACTCTTTCCTTAATGGTATAACTTCATACTGATCACATTAATAACACTTAAAAATATTGTATGGGTGCCGTGTTATCATGCGACCCCCCCTCTGTATTCACTAAGGGGGCGGCGTTCATTCTGTAATGCTTGTTTCGTGTCGTGCTCCTGCGCAGGCGTACTTCTCCGCCCTGTTGAGGGCAGAGCAAAGTACTGCAGTGTGCAGGCGGTGGGAAAGGTCAGAGAGGTCTGGCGCCTGCGCACTGCAGTACTTTTCTCTGCCCTCAGCAGGTCAGATCAGTACGCCTGCGCAGAAGAGTGACACAACATTACAGAATGCTGTAGATAAGCCCCAAAAGGCAGTGGCCGCATCTTATAGCGGCAAAACAAGGTGACAGGTTCCCTTTAAAACCCTAATTACTTAACTCTTACCAAAAAGGACTTAAGAGGAAATGCAAGGTAGGTAGGTACAAATACAGAAAGCAAAATGTAGCATCAGGTTGGAGTAAATGTTTGGTTTGTATATTTGTCAAATTGGACTAGTAAAAAAGGTCTGCAAAAACTGACATGTACAGTTAAAAAAAAAACATTTATTTTTATTTTTTACAAAATTCAACCCCCTTCCCAAAAGTGATATAGTAAGAAATACTATATTTGTAAATGTCCAAATAAGCCAGCACCTCTAAAATTTGCTGTATTAGTTGATATAGAGAAGAAAACACAGGGAGCTCCATATTGCAAAATCTTTTGATTAAGTCTACGATAGCAATCAGGTATAAGCAAATTCTTAAGGTAGTATGCTAATATTTAAGAAATTTTGTGCTACCAGGCATAACTCTGTTTTAAGGCTTTACCCTTATAATCTCAGCTGCAGCTGTTCCCATACACGTGGGTAAGGCAGGGCACCACCGTCTCATGTGAATGTATTTTACAAAAATGCTTTAAAAAAATGGGAAAAAAGTGTTGCTAAAATAGATAAACAGTCCAGGGTATTGTTCACCACTTTTATTGCATCAACAAAATCAAAGCATTTGATAAAGTTTCTCATACTACCCTTTTTGAAAAAATTACCACTTATGGGATTGACAAGGCTACGGTTAGGTGGATTCATAACTGGCTCAGTGATTGTACTCAAAGAGTGGTTACAAATGGTTGCACATCCGATTGGAAGAGTGTTTCAAGTGGGGTACAACAAGGCTCTGTCCTGGCCCCAGTGTTGTTTAACATTTTTTTGAAATGATCTAGATATGGGAACTGAAGGTAAACTGATCAAATTTGCAGACGATGCAGAGCTAGGAGGGATAGCTAAGACTAGAGAAGAGAGAAATTATTTAGAAGGATCTAGATAAGATTGAACAATAGACTGCGACTAAAAGAATGCTATTTATCAGGGAGAAATGCAAGATTTTACAGCTGGACAAGAAAAATTAAAATTACATCTACAGAATGGGAGGAATATAACTAAACAGTACATATTGTAGGGAAGGTGACCTGACAGACGGACTTATTAGTAAGAAGAAAGGAGGGTTTGCACAGTTTTGGCAGACAGCAGTTATGACAGTGGGGAAACAGCTAGGAAAGTGTAGATGATGTGCAGTACCCTGGGATGACCACTAGATGGCAGGGAGGAGTGTAAGTTCAGGACTTAAAAGCAGCTTAGGGCTTTAGAAACCGTTGGTCATGGGGGGCGGAGTTACAGGGAACCGGGAAAGTTATAAATTTGACAGACGGGTTCCAGAAAGTTCCAGCCCCGGGAGGTGCTCAAGAGACAAGGAGTCTGTGACAGTTTGTGTGCTGTGAGGAGAGCCAAACCAGGGGACTGCGGAGAGAGGAAGTCAGGGGGGTGGTCCTAACAGGGAGTACCGCAGTACAGACGAGGCCCCGGAGAAAAGCGTACCGTATTGAAGACGATAACTGACCAGGAAAAGTGCTGATGGTGAACGGGCCCAAGGCGGCCACAGTGACTGCGCTGACAGGATCGTCGCTAAGTGAAAAAGGGACGGTAAGTGTAATTACGTCCCTGGTGGAAAAGAATGGTGTGTGAGTGTGTAACGGGGCCTGGACATGGAGGGCCATGTAGAGAATTGCAGTGTATCGTGAGGGCTGTCAGTCGGACGGCGGAAAATAAACTTGGACCTGTTGCACCTGAAATCTGCTTCCATCTTGTGTCTGTACGTCACTGCGCGGTATACAGAGGGACCACCCCCCAGTCCGGCCCGCACCCCTCCACTTGGCGTAGTCGGCAGGATCGCTGCCGCTAATAAGATATCTTCTGCGGCAGGCCTGCCTTTGAGGAATGGAAAAGGATTTGGACTACTTTTGGATTTGGATTATAAACACCTGTGGATTACAAATTACTAACCTGTGAATTACAAATTGGGAACACTGGAGGATGTGTGGTGCTGGCAGAGGATCCGGGGCGGTACCAAGTTCTGTGCAAGATGGCGGTGTTGCTCCAACGCAGGAGAGAGATCTGGGTGTTTGCAGTCGTCCCGGATGGACTGGGATCCCCTCCAACGTACCCCTGGGGGAAGCGATATGTACCAGGGGGCCGACGCTCCCACATACTGGACCCAGGCAGCTGGATGGAGAGGCCTGCCATCGCCCAACCCAGAAGAGGGAGTGATGCAGAGGAAGAGATTGGCTGCGGTTGCTTGGTGCCATTTGATTGCTGCCCACCAGACAGGATGCGACGTTGTGGTTGTCGAGGCATTGGGTGCCTGGAGTGGCGATGGCATCGGGAGAACGAGCCTAGCCGGGAGACTTATCTCTTAGACCCATGGGCAGTCGCTCGGATCTTGGGCGGAGAAGTAGAACACTTGCGGGCCCCGCAGGAGTGGCCACCAAAGTGGACATCGGAGTGCCTCCCTGCGGAACCCCCGAGCCTGGAGGCTAGCCCCGCTGGATGGCGGGGTGAAGGACAGAGACTGCGGGAGGTGCCGCTGGATGTTATGACAGAGGCAGCAGCGCCGGGGAAGGTGAGAGTTCCCCCGGCGGCTCCGCAAGCGGCCCCCACCACTCTGCCACAGCACGCAGCCTCCAGTGTTCCTGAAGGCCTGACTGCAGAGGGCCCTACGATCTATGCTGAGCTGAGTAAGGCCCCCGCTCCCGTTCCAGAGCCACCCCGCCCGGTGTCACCAGTGCGGAGCTTGTCCGCGGAAGGTACTGCTGCGTTCCCCCTGCCAGTAACAACCTCACCACCGAAACCGGCTAATATTCCGGCCCTGGCTGCAATTCCAGGTGTGGCCTACCCCGCGAACACGTCTGTGCTGGAGACGGTCGCAGCCTATTTGTCAGGCTTTGCGGCCTATTCAACAGGAACTACGGCTGATCCTCCTCGCCGTCCGGCCCCAGCGGCTGCTGGGCCGCTGACATCTACGGCCGCCTCTGCCCCGCACTCGATCCCGGCTGAGTCCCACCCACTGGACTTTAGGGCCTATACTGGACCCTCCGTCTAGGTCACGGAAGTCATCAAAAAGAAAAAGGCCAGGGAGCAGGAGATTTGGAACCAGCTCCATGAGAGGGGAGAGGCTGGCATGGCGGCTACACGATCCTTGGGACGGCTTGTATACACTAATATATCAAAGGGGTATGGGTTTATGCGAGACCTTGCGACTGGCCAGAAAGTATACATCAACGTGGCATCAATCCGCCATGGCCGGGTCTTACAAGAGAGGG
This sequence comes from Dendrobates tinctorius, assembly GCF_039654945.1. Taxonomy (NCBI): domain Eukaryota; kingdom Metazoa; phylum Chordata; class Amphibia; order Anura; family Dendrobatidae; genus Dendrobates; species Dendrobates tinctorius. The sequence continues at coordinate 18,855,504 of NW_027361754.1, read as the reverse complement.
ACTTGATATCCTATTACAAGGAATATTGTCCTCACGGCTACTATGCAGTAGCCATGCTCACTGAATCCGAAGATCACGAGCCCCCGTAGAAAGGACTTTAAGGACACCCCCTGTATCCCAGGAGCTCCATGGCTGTGGGGTCCCTTGTTACCGGCCACCAGGAGATGGCGTGGACTGTCAGGAATTCGTTGTAACGTTATGCAGGTCATTGGGACAGTTTGCATTAAAAAAAAAAAAAAAAAATGTTTTTTGTTGTGTTAAAATTGTTGAAGTTGGTTTGCCTGACACGGCAGGGGTGCATATAAAAAAAAAAAAAAAAATTAAAAAAAAAAAATGGGGGAGTGCCAATGTTAAAGGAAGGGGGAGAAAGCCTTTTTTTTTTCTTTTTTTTTAACCAACCAAAAAAAAAAAGTAAGCAGCAAATGGAAAAAAAAGGGGTGCTTGTGTCATAGTATAAAGTTTGTTTTAATGTATAATATGCATAAGAAGATTGCAACAGGTCAGAGTATGAGGGGTCTGTATGACCAAAGGAAATGTGTGACCAAAAGGAATGTGAGACCAAAGGGGTCTACAAGATAAGAGGGTCTGTATGACCGGGACGCCGACCATGACTAGTCCCAAGTCAGGTCCCTAACACCACGGACATTCCCGAAGAAGGAAGCGGATGCTGACAATGATCTGGTAGGTGTAAGACCTCGATCATGGTGTACCGGAGAGTGAAAGGTGACAGAAGGGGAGAGTAGGGGAAGGTACACGCCGAAGAGAGAATCCGGGTGTACCTATCCCACTTTGAGAGATGTTGTCATGTGGCATGCGCGCTGGCGAGTGGCGGTAGGCTGCTCGGAGCATGGTGCTCCCAGTTTGGTTAGGCCCCCGCGGATGGTGGGTATGGCCCAACCACCAGTCCGACAACAGAAGGTAGGGGAAGTTTCAGAACGACTAAGGCAGGGATGACGATTGTCGAGGACGACAATAGACAAAGGAAGGTGGAGTGTAGGGAAGGTGACCTGACAGGCGGACTTATTAGTAAGAAGAAAGGAGGGTTTGCACAGTTTAGGCAGATAGCAGTTATGACAGTGGGGAAACAGCTAGGAAAGTGTAGATGACTTGCAGTACCCTGGGTTGACCACTAGATGGCAGGGAGGAGTGTAAGTTCATGACTTAAAAGCAGCTTAGGGCTTTAGAAACCGTTGGTCATGGGGGTGGAGTTACAGGGAACCGGGAAAGTTATAAATTTGACAGGAGGGTTCCAGAAAGTTCCAGTCCCTGGGAGGTGCTCAAGAGACAAGGAGTCTGACAGTTTGTGTGCTGTGAGGAGAGCCAAACCAGGGGACTGAGGAGAGAGGAAGTCAGGGGGGTGGTCCTAACAGGGAGTACCGCAGTACAGACGAGGCCCCGGAGAAAAGCGTACCGTATTGAAGACGATAACTGACCAGTAAACGTGCTGATGGTGAACGGGCCTAAGGCAGCCACAGTGACTGCGCTGACAGGATTGTCGCTAAGTGAAAAAGGGACGGTACGTGTAATTACGTCCCTGGTGGAAAAGTATGGTGTGTGAGTGTGTAACGGGGCCTGGACACGGAGGGCCGTGTAGAGAATTGCAGTGTATCGTGAGGGCCGTCAGTCGGACGGCGGAAAATAAACTTGGACCAGTTGCACCTGAAATCTGCCTCCATCTTGTGTCTGTACATCACTGCGCGGTATACAGAGGGACCACCCCCCAGTCCTGCCCGCACCCCTACAATATGACGAACACTTAGTTATACTAATAGATCACAGACGGCACATGAGTCATCAGTGTGATGCAGCAGAAAAGGCAAACAGTTCTAGATTGTATTAAGAGAAGCATAGAGTCTAACTCACGTGAAGTAATTCTCCCCCTCTACTCCCTGGTTAGTCCTAATCTGGAATACTGTGTCCAGTTTCGGGCACCACGTTAAAAAAAAAAAAAAAAGAAGACATTGAAAAACTGAAGCAAGTTCAAAGAAGAGCTACAAGGATGGTTAGCGGACTGCTATGTATGTTCTGCGAGGATCTGGGAGGAGACTTAATAGCTGTCTACAAATGTCTGAAGGGCTGTCACAGTGTAGAGGGATCATCCTTATTCTCATTTACACATGGAAACACGAAAAGCAATGGAATGAAACTGAATGGGAGAAGATACAGATTAGATATTAGGAAAATCTTTTTGACAGTGAAGGTGATCAATGAGTGGAACAGGCGACGACCAGAGGTGGTGAGTTCTCCTTCAATGGAAGTCTTCAATCAGAGGCTGGACAGACATCTGTCTGAGATGGTTTAGTGAAACCTGCAATGAGCAGGGGGTTGGACATGATGACCCTTGAGTTCCCTTCCAACTCTAAAGCTGGAGTCACACATAGCAATCTCGCTAGCAAGATCGCTGCTGACTCACAACTTTTGTGACAACAGCGATCTCACCAGCGAGATCTCTGTGTGTGTCAGCGATCAGCGACCACCCCCCCTGCCGGTATCGCTGATCGCTGCAAGAAACCTATGGACATTTCTTTGGTCGCTGGTCTCCCGCTGGCCAGCACCCATCGCTGTGTGTGACAGGCGGGAGACCAGCGATCAGCTGTAAAAAATAAAAAAATATTGTTATTCTCACCTTCCGACGTCCCACACAACCATCCCGCCTTTCTCCACGCTCCCGGTCCCAGTGATCCTTTGCACGAATGACCGCGAGACGTCGCGCTCCCGCGAGACCGTGACATCTCGCGGTCATTCTCGCAAAGGATCACTGGGACTGGGAGCGTGGAGAGTGGCGGGATGGTTGCGTGGGACGTCGGAAGGTGAGGAGAATAATAATATTCTTTATTTTAATTCTATTTTTTTTTTTTTACAGGGATGGCATCAGCGCTAACGAACACAGCGATGCCACGTGCTCGGCATCGCTGGTGAAGCTGTCTGTGTGACAGCTCACCAGCGATCACATAGCGACTTACCAGCGATCCTGACACGTTGATATCGTTGTCGGGATCGCTGGTAAGTCGCTTAGTGTGACTCCACGTAACATTTTATGATTCTATGAAGTTACAAGGTAACACATTTCAGCGTCATAACAAAGACTTCCTCAGGTCAAACAATCAGAGATTTGTAACTTGAATTTATTGATCCAATAAAAGTGATGAACAATGGCATGTACTGATTCTCCAATTAAGCAGTGCTTATTTTCCCCATTGTTTCCAATTTTACTTTTGTTTAACTACACTGTTTAGCTGTTGTGTGTCTAAAAATAAAATTTGACTAATAAAACAGATTCAAAAAACATGTGAAAAATAAATTGTTTGCAACACGTACATTATATGAGGTACACAATTGCAGTTAAATGTCCGGATTTTGACAAATTTTCTTTCATTTGAAAAGAAAAAAAAACATTATTTCCCCTTCACAAAAAAGGATTGCACAAGAAAAGCAAAAACTCAGTACTAGTGTTGAGCGATACCATCCGATATTCAGAAATATCAGATTGGATCGGACCGATACAAAAAAGTATCGGGTATCGCCGATTCCGATCCCGGAAGTCCCATTCAAGTCAATGGGACAGAAATATCGGAATAAAAAAAATAAACCCTTTCTTTCCTTGTACATCCTGTTCGGGAGGGGGGGGGGGGGAAAGAGTGTGGGCGGTGCGTGGGCAGACACTGTGCGTGTGGCCGGGGCCTGTGCGGGCCCATCGGGGGTCTGTACAGGCCTGTCGGTTGCCTGTGTCGGCGGTCTGTACGGGCCTCTCAGGGGTCTGTGCCAACTGTCGGGGGCCTGTGCCGGTTGTTTGTACGGGCCTCTCGGGGATCTGTGCCGGCTGCCGGTGGTCTGTGCCGGCTGCTGGGGGCCTTGTGTGTGCAGGCATCGTCTGATGGGACTACAAGTCCCATCGGGCGATGCCTGCTACAATGACAGTGATTGACACATTAGCCAATGATGGGACAGTAGTAGTCCCATCATCCGGCTAATGTGTTGAATGTAAAAAAAAAAAAAAAAAAAAAAAAATTTTTTATAATATATATATATACACCCCCCCACACACTACATATATGCAACATACATACTACATACATTCATGCTACATATATACAACATACATACTACATATATACTACATTCATACTGCATACAATATATACATATAGACATACAGTACATACTCACCATCACTTGTCACTTTGATCCCCGAAGCCAGTGTCATCTGTGGAAAAATATGAAAACAAAAAATATACTCCCTGATCCACAGAAATCCACGCGTGTGTGTCCCACGCCGATCTCCCATGGCGAACAGCAGCATCAGCTGATGCGACTGCTCGCTCCAGGAATCCAGTGATGGGAGGTATCCTTCCGCACTGTATTCCTCCGCCACTGTAAAAAAAAAAAAAAAATAGTCCCTGGTCTCACTTTATGGCAAAAGCTGCATGGAAACTTTCTCACACAGCAATGCCAAAAGTGAGACTAAGGACTATTTTTTTTTTTACAGTGGCGGAGGAATAGAGTGCGGAAGGATACCTACCTCCCGTCACTGGATTCCTGGAGCCCCGTAGAGAGCGGTCGCATCAGCTGATGCTGCTGTTCTCCACGGGAGATCGGCATGGGACACACACGCGTGGATTTCTGCGGATCAGGGAGTATATTGTTTGTTTGTTATTTTCATATTTTTTACAGTGAGAATGACACTGGCTTCGGGGAACAAAGTGACAAGTGATGGTGAGCATGTTCTCTATGTTATATGTACTTTATGTACCATGTATGAATGTAGCTTGTATGAATGTAGTATATATATGAAGTATGCATGTATGAAGTATATATGAAGTAGGTAGCATGTAGTACATGTATGTTGTATGAATGTAGTATTATGAAGTATATATGTAGTATGTATGTTGTATGAATGTGTGACGGGCTCAGCTCCTGCTGAGCCCATTTTCCTTTTTAGAGTGGACCCTCTGGGCCGTGGCACCCACCCACCTAGGGCGAGCTGACCTAGTGGGAACCCACCCCCTGTACAGGGAGTGTCAGGGGCAACACCAAGGGGGTGAGCCACCACGGCAGCTGGACCAGACGGCCGGCTCAAGGAGACACTATTGAGTGTCTGACAACAGGACGGACAGGATACCAAAGATAAAGCGAAGTCACACAGTTTCTTCCTCAAACGTGGATTCACACTTTATTCAGGTGCAAGGCATAACAGGGAATCAGGTGCAGGGCACAAACAGTGAAACACGGCAGGATGCGTGCAAGGGCACGCCAAATGTTCCAGGCATAACACGTGCACGAAAACATACCAGGGTCAAGGACAGGATACGTGATAGGGATCACACAAGAGTTCCTAGAAGGGATGCATGCTAGGACACGCCAGGATCCAAGACGGGGTGCGATGGCATCGGACTCCGGACTACTGGCAACGACTGACAGGGTCCAGGCATTGGGCTGCGGACATCAGCTCCGGACATCAGGCCGCAGTCATCTGGTTCCAGACCTCTGGCAACGGTCGGCAGGTTACTGGAATCCGGCAGGCAAGCCAAAGTTCAAGGCAGGGTGCGTGCTTGGAGACACGCCAGGGTTCAAGGCAGGGTGCGTGCTTGGAGACACGCCAGGGTTCAAGGCAAGGTGCGTGCTTGGAGACACGCCAGGGTTCAAGGCAGGGTGCGTGCTTGGAGACACGCCAGGGTTCAAGGCAGGGTGCGTGCTTGGAGACACGCCAGGGTTCAAGGCAGGGTGCGTGCTTGGAGACACGCCAGGGTTCAAGGCAGGGTGCGTGCTTGGAGACACGCCAGGGTTCAAGGCAGGGTGCGTGCTTGGAGACACGCCAGGGTTCAAGGCAGGGTGCGTGCTTGGAGACACGCCAGGGTTCAAGGCAGGGTGCGTGCTTGGAGACACGCCAGGGTTCAAGGCAGGGTGCGTGCTTGGAGACACGCCAGGGTTCAAGGCAGGGTGCGTGCTTGGAGACACGCCAGGGTTCAAGGCAGGGTGCGTGCTTGGAGACACGCCAGGGTTCAAGGCAGGGTGCGTGCTTGGAGACACGCCAGGGTTCAAGGCAGGGTGCGTGCTTGGAGACACGCCAGGGTTCAAGGCAGGGTGCGTGCTTGGAGACACGCCAAGGTACAAGGCAGGGTGCGTGCTTGGAGACACGCCAAGGTACAAGGCAGGGTGCGTGCTTGGAGACACGCCAAGGTACAAGACAGTGCGTGCTTGGAGACACGCCAAGGTACAAGACAGTGCGTGCTTGGAGACACGCCAAAGCACAAGGCTCAAGACAGAGTGCGTGTGTAGAGACACGCCAAGGTCAGGGTTCCAGGACAGGGTTAGGGCCTGTGCGTGCAAGAGGGCACGACAGGGAACATGGCAAAGCCTGTGTGTACTTTTACAAAAGCACAGGGAGGTATGCCATGGGCAGGCGAGGGCCTGCGCGTGCTTTAGAGAGCACGCAGAGCACAATGCAGAAACAGCGTGAAGTGCAAAGGAGCACAGAGGGCACGGCTGGGGCACTGGCTAGCTGATCGGGCTGCGGCACTGACAGAAGGGCAAGACTCCAGCGAACCCGGCTGAGGCATGGCAGGCGACAGCTGTCACTGACCGACGAGCACGGCTGAGGCACAAGCAGGCGGGCACGGCTAAGGCGGGCACGGCTGAGGCACAAACAGGAGGCTAGGAAGGCCAGGCGCATGCAAAGGGCACACGAAGAAACACAGCAAGGGAAGACAAGACAAGAAACAAGGCAGGGCTTAAACAGAGTACAGAACCAGGGACAGAAGCAGAACAGAGCAAGAACAGAGCTAGCAGCGGAGCGTAGGCCGAAGCCCAGAGCCGGGCCAAGGGAGAACCTTGGGACTAGCCAAGAAACGTGCAAGAGAGCATAATAGGAAAGAGTCTAGCAGCGGAGCGTAGGCGAAGCCCAGAGCCGGGCAAAGGCAGAGCCTTGGGACTAGACATGGAAAGAAGCACAAAAAGGAAAGAAAGGAGGAATGGTGCGTGTGCCAGGGAGCACTACAGAGCACCATAGGAGAGAGCGAGGCAGAGCAAGCAAAGACTGAGACCATAGGGAGGAACAAGGCAGAGAAAGGCAAGGTACGAAACAAGGCATAGCGAAAACAGGCAAGGCAGAGAATAACAGAAGGACTACAAGTCCAAGCAGGACAAGGATGAACATGGCACAACGAACAAACATAAGACAAGGCACGGGACAAGAGACGGAATACGAGCACGGAGCGTGTGCAGAGACGCACAACAGAGCAAAGTGCAAGGGCACAGAATAGAGGGACCGTCCCACAGACCAAGCAGCCATGCAGGGACACCACACAATACTCAGGCCCTGAGCAAAGGAAGGGGTGGTCTGATATAGGGCATAGCACCTCCTCTTCCAGGTTAGGACCAGGAGAGAACTTCCTAGTTCAGATCCACAGGATAACAGAGCGCAGTCACATGACCAGAGTTCCACACATGACGAGACGGCTGCAGATCCAGTGCTGAAACCTAGACAGGTCACATGAACAGAGTTCTAGACATGACGAGATGATTGCAGAACCAGACAGAGCAGGATCCAGGAAACATCACATGATCAAGGTTTCAGACATGACGAGATGATTGCAGAACCAGACAGTGCAGGATCTTAGGAAGGACACATGATCAGAGATTCTAGACATGACGAGAAGATCACAGAACCAGACAGTGCAGAAATGCAGGCATCTTGCAGCCCAACAGTCACAAGGTAAGTGTGCACACAGCTTCAGGGATCACACATGATAGCAGACATGATATGCGCGTGCACACCGCTCCAGGGGTTCATGAGGCAAAACAGACATGGCAGACATGACAGAATGTAGTATATATGTATGTAGTATATATGTAGCATGTATGTATGTATGTATGTATGTATGTATGTATGTTGCATGTATGTAGTATATATGTATGTTGCATGAATGTAGTATATATGTAGCATGTATGTATGAATGAAGTATATATGTAGTATGCATGTTGTATGAATGTAGTATATATGTAGCATGTATGTATGTTGTATGAATGTAGTATGTATGTTTTTTTTTTTTTACATTCAACACATTAGCCGGATGATGGGACTACTACTGTCTCATCATTGGCAAATGTGTCAATCACTGTCAGTGTAGCAGGCATCGCCCGATGGGACTTGTAGTCCCATCGGACGATGCCTGCACACACACAGGACCCCCGGCAGGCCCGCACAGACCACCGGCAGCCGGCACAGGCCCCCGGCAGCCTGCACAGGCCCCCGAGAGGCCCGTACAGACCACCGGCAGCTGGCACAGCCCCCCCGAGAGGCCCGTACAGACCACCGGCAGCCGGCACAGGCCCCCCGACAGGCCTGTACAGACTCCCGAGAGGCCCGTACAGACCCCCGACAGTCGACACAGACCGCACATCATGATGCGCACAGACCGCGCATCATGATGACATCATTTCAGCAGCCAATCACAGCCACAACAGTGGCTCATTGCATTATGGGGACTTCCAATTCCGGTATCCGATATAGAAAAAATATATCGGTACTCGGTATCGGAATTCCGATACAGCGAATATCGTCCGATACCCGATATTTGCAGTATCGGAATGCTCAACACTACTCAGTACAGTTGCTTGTGACAAGCAAGCACATCATCTCTGACGACACTGATTTTCGATTTTTATTTTCTTTAAAAAATATTGTGATGGCTTACTTCTTTCTAGTCCATGAATAATTAACAGAACCTGTCATGAGCATAAGCAGGGTCAATGTAGCGACAATCTGCAAGTAATTAGTGTTTAAATGATGCTACCATACTGAAGACAGAGCTACTCAGAGAAAATTAATTAATTTAATCTCAAGAGCTACTCGCTTTCACTTATAGGAGCGTACACAGTCATCGCTCACTAAATTGAGCTGACATACTACCTGGCATATTTAATGACAATTCACTTTTTATTGTATGTGTGCAGAGCAATCTGTCAAAGTATCAGAGAGCGATTACATCCACCCAGGGGCAGACATTGACAGCTTGGGGCCCCTGTGATAGAAAGGTGTCTGGACCCCCTTCCTTTTATGGCAACAAAGAGAGATAGATAGATTATATACATATATATATATGTGTGTATATATATATATATATATATATATATATATATATATATATATATATATATATATATACACACACACACACATACACACACAAGAAAGACGACAGCAGCACATGCGCATGAATCTAGGCCATGTGAAAACACAGAAAAACATTAAAAACATTCAATTTAGAAAACTTTTTCCAAAATATTTTTCATAAAAAGTTTTTTACTTACAGTAATAGATGAAAAAATGAAGGTTCTTAGCACAAAAATTGGCCAATTCATGTAAGCCCATCAACCATGGCAAGGTGACCTCCCTCTGATGGGTCCCTGCTATACACTACAAGCCAGTTCCAGGCCACCAGCCTACAACTTTGGACAAACATGTCACTACTGGGTTCAGCCTACAATTTATGGGCAGGTAGAGCTGATTGCGGCACCTGCAAGGCCAAATGGGAGGGGTGCAAGATCAGACTGGAGGCAGCCAGCATCCAGGATTGCTTAGGCTGGTTTCACATTAGCGTTGAAACAACGCTGCGCACTGCGTCGGTAAGCCCCGCCCCGATCCGGCTCCCTGTCCGCCCCATCCGGAATCACCGCCTACTATCGCATTTGCACGCATGCGATCGGCGCACCCTATCTTTAGCATAGGGTGCGCAGATCATGCCCTGCCAGTGTGAAAGTAGCGTGCTGCGCACTTTTGACGGTGCGCCGTGCGCGCCGAAATGCAACATAGTCATTTTCCTCATAAACAACTTCTAATCTCTTGTACCACTCATCTCAGAATATGTTTAGCCAAGAAAGATAAGAGGCAGGGCATATGTTCAGGAAGTTACAAATAGACAATTACAAGAGATAACAAGAATGCATTTACATAAGGAGACAGCAACATTTGCCACTTTTGTCACTGTGGTAACTTTCGCCACTTTCATTGTTTTCGTCATATTCATAGATTTCGTCACTTATGTCATTTTCATAATCTTCAAATCTTTGTTCACTTTCATTGCCTTCATCAATTTCATCACTTGTGTAAACGTCATCAATTTCACCATTTTCTTCTCTTTCACCACCTTCATCACCTTCATAAATTTCTTCTCCTTCACCACCTTGATAAATTTCTTCTCCTTCACCACCTTCATAAATTTCTTCTCCTTCACCATCTTCATCACCTTCATACATTTCTCTTCTTTCACCTCCTTCATCTCCTTCATAAATCTCTTCTTCATCACCTTTATCTCCTTCATAAATTTCTTCTGCTTCACTACCCTCATAAATCTCTTCTCTTTCACCACCTTCATCTCCTTCATAAATTTCTTCTACTTCATCACCCTCATAAATCTCTTCTTCATCATCTTCATCTCCTTCATAAATTTCTTCTGCTTCGCTACCCTCATAAATCTCTTCTCCTTCACCACCTTCATCTCCTTCATAAATTTCTTCTCCTTCATCACCTTCAGAAGTTTCTTCTCCTTCACCACCTTCATCTTCTTCATAAATTTCTTCTCCTTCAGGATCTTCATCGCCTTCATACATTTCATCTCTTTCAACACTTTCATATTCATTGCTTTCATTCTCTTCATAAATGTCATAATTTATGTAATTTTCATCAATTTCAACACTTTCGTTACTTTCCACATATTCGTAAATTTCTCCTCTTTCACCACTTTCAACATTTTCATTGCTGTCATTCATTTCATCACTTTCAACAATTTCACCATTTTCATCAATTCTGTAAATTTCTTCACTTTGACTATTTTGATCACTGTCATAAATCTCTTCATTTTCGTTATTTTCATCACTTTCAAGGTTTTGCTCCATAATAAAAAAATAATTCAGCTGTTCTTCATGTTCTGGTAATGCTTTGGCAATGCCCATTACCTTGACTCTTCTTGGGTCCCAGACACAATCCTCTTCCAACCCACTGTTAACCATTCCACAAAATGGTGGTACCCAAGCGGTATCGTAGCCAAGGTCATGCCATGTCTTTTGCATAGGGTGACCTTGGCGTTCAATTTTCTTAACCCTACCTACACTCACTCGAAGCTTCAGGACAACCTGCTCTGATTTGTCATATAGAGGGTATCTCAGAGCTTTGTTTATGTCTCTACTGACGTATACCCCTGGTCCCAGCATTCCAGATGGAGATTGCTCAAATCCACCTTCAATAATTTGCTGAGCTGCAGAAAATGTGGTCCCATGGTACATTACATAGATCTTCCCGTCTTGTGGCAGATCATTACTGCGGAGAATGATTTCCTCAAAACCAGGCATATGCTCCTCTTTCCAAATATCTCCTATGTAGTTTGAAGAATCTCCATAGCGATTTGCCATGATCACTATAATAAAGAAAGATATTCAGTTTTTAAAAATGGCAAGAAATGTTGTCAAAGATAAGCGGGAGAAAGCTGAGCAACCAATGGTCAAACACATTTATTAATAAAGAATACTTACCACCTATGGCAATCTTCTCCAGGCAGCTGACTCATGCAGTGTCTTATATGTGTTTCACAGGTTTACGCTGGAAAAGCAACTACCTGTTTGGACAGGTGTCAGTACTTTGAACAGTAGTAATGTGGTTCCGAAGAGGATTAGAATGTCGCTGGAAACTGGAGAAGACAAAAATCGGTAAGTATTTAAACTCATTTACAAGACATTACATGTATATTGTCACGGTTCTGTTGTTGGGTGTCCAGGGACCAGGGGCTCCTTCCCTGTCCCTAATGCTGTTCCCTGGATTACTTCTGATGGTATTGACGCTAGGGCCATAAACCTTGTAGTGATGGGTGAGCACTAAAATGCTCGGGTGCTCGTTGTTCTGGTCTAGCAAATTGGAATACCCGGGTACTCGGACAGAACAATGAGCCCAATGTAAGTCTATGGGGGACCCGAGCATTTTTACCGCAATCCCCCCAGGGGTCTTTTTAAGGTCTAAAAACGTCTGAAAATGATGGAAACACTGCTCAACTGACATCATGGGGATCGCCACTGAAAGCATTCCTGACTCCTAGTTCACAGCTTTAAACAATTTTTTCAGAGTTTCATGCCATTTTTACTGGTGCACCAAAAAACATACCAAAACAAAACCAAAATGGATTTTGCTGGGAAATATGTAAAGGAACAGCCTTTCCAGGTTAGTTTTTCAACTTTAAAATTGTAAAATTGCTTTCAACCAAAACAAATACATTTACTGGGAAATGTCATTGTAACGTTTAACAACAATAGCTGTCCATGTCGTGTGTGACACATAAGCAGACACATCTTGTTTCATTTATGAAGGAGGGACTCTTAAAGTCACTGAGCCAATTTTTTCAGAGGCCCTATGCAGTGAGTGGATGAGCTGCCAAGAATTATGACGCACCCCAATACCCCTTTCACGAGATGTCCAGGAAGGCCTCCATAAAAAATGTTGCATTGAATGCAAGGCCTACCCTGCTACCAAGTCATATGCACCCCAATAAGCCTTTGAAGCCACATACTGGATGGGCCCATGAAAATCCACTTCACATTATTCATTTTTTACTCCCATACTGTTTTCTTATGAATTGACTGCAAGGCCTGCACTGCTGCCAAGTCATATGCACCCCAATAAGCCTTTGAACCCACATCCTGGATGGTCCCAGGAAAATTCACTTCACCTTATTCATTTTATACTCCCATACTCTTTTCTTATGCATTGACTGTAAGGCCTGCCCTGCTGCCAAGTCATATACACCCCAATAAGCCTTTGAACCCACATATTGGATGGGCACAGGAAAATCCACTTCACATTATTCATTTTCTACTCCCATACTTTTTTCTTATGCATTAAAAACAAGGCCTGCCCTGCTGCCAAGTCATATGCACCCCAATAAGCCTTTGATCCCACATACTGGATGGGCCCATGAAAATCCACTTCACATTATTCATTTTGTACTCCCATACTTTTTTCTTATGCATTGACTGCAAGGCCTACCCTGCTACCAAGTCATATGCACCCCAATAACCACAATCCCCCCTTGGAAGAAACACGTAGGAGGGCCTCTTAACAAAAAATGTCCTATTAAAAAGGAGCAGGTCTCCTAGACTTGTAATGCCCATACACTGTGCATGGGCTGACAAACATTTCCCCCTGGGGGAGTAAAATTGTTAAAAATGTGTTCAACTAGATATGTTTGTCCCTAGCAACAGCTCAGAGACAGGGATAGAAATAAAAAATATAATATAATAGGATTTCACTATTTTTATATTGGAGAGGTATACAGTAGGTCATAAAAGGATGTTCCACAGATAGGAAAAAATGGAAAATATAAGAATAAATTGGAAGAATACATGTACATCTCATTTTTATGAGATTTCTCCCTGGGGGAGTAACATTTGTTTTGGTTTAAAATTAGTAACGGGCATAATAAAAACACCCTTGCCAAAAATAGGACTGCCTGTAGCATCACAGAACACATTAACCCTGGTCATCTAGTGGCGGACAAGGAGGAGACATTAATGAAGGCCTCAGTAAAACCTAGGCCCAATGTAAAGGAGTGGGTCTCCTAGACTTGTAATACCCATACACACAGTGCATAGGCTGACAAACATTTACCAATGGGGGGTACATTTTTTAAAAGTATACTTAGGGCATCATAGACACCCTTGCCAAAACTTGGACTGCCTGTAGCAGCACAGAACATGTTAACCCTGGTCATCTAGTGGCGGACAAGGAGGAGACAATGATGAAGTCCTCAGTAAAACCTAGGCCCAATGTAAAGGAGCGGGTCTCCTAGACTTGTAATGCCCATACATGCAGTGCATGGGCTGACAAACATTTCCCCATTTTTAAAAACTATACTATGGGCATCATAGACACCCTTGTCAAAAGTTGGACTGCCTTTGGCAGCACAAAAGACGTTAACCCTGGTAATCTACTGGCGGAGAATGAGGAGACATTGATGAAGGCCTCATTGAAAACTAGGCCCAATGTTAAGGAGCGGGTCTCCTAAACTTGTAACTCCCATACACGCAGTGCATGGGCTGAAAAATATTTCCCCATGGGGATTACACATATTTTAAAAGCATAATATGGGTATCAGAGGCACTCTTGCCAAAAATTGGACTGCCATTGGCAGCACAGAAGACGTTAATCCTGGTGATCTTGTGGTGAAGAATGAGGACACATAATGAGAAATCAGACTGAAATCAAACAAATAAATAAAAAATGTGAATCCACCTATGAAAGAAAATAACAAAAGGGAGGGATGAACACAGGTTCATAGATATGTGTTTTCAACTATGGAAGCTTATATCTGGTAACCACCTCTTTCAATCTCTGCTCTGAATCAACTCCTCCATTCAATGTCAGCAAGCAGTTAATCCTGAATGCTCTATATGTATTTTCAACTATGCAAGCTTATATCTGGTATATAGTTATTTCAACTTACTCTGCTTGTCCCCTTATGTTGTGAGGTCAAGAAACTTTTCAAAGTGCTTTATGATCAATGTAGTGCTGGACATCTGTTTATCTGACCACAACATTTTATTGGGCCCTGCTGTCTCAATTTAGCTTGACTGATTAAGGAGAAGAGAGAGAGAGAGAGGAAAAAAAAACAAACAATCCTTTGCCTCCTATATATTCAGACATAGTTTGGGGAAAGCATTTATGCAGGGGGCATTTATGCACACTCTATCGAAGTACAGTTTATCAAAGTACTGGCAGTTATAACATAGCAGTTAGACAGGGCAGGAGACAGGTAAGACATTTATATACATCTACTCCCTGTACATTTGGAGTACAACAAATATACACCATATGCATTTGTGTAATTTATATCCTGGCCGCTGCATTCATACACATCCACCGCCCTGGCATTAACTCTCTACACTCCATCCATATCGGCCCCTCGCTTCTTTCCTCTCCTATGTATAGCACTCACACTCTTTTCACATTGTTAAATTGCACAGATCCAGTCAGTCCCCCCATTCAACATAAGAGACGCTCTCACAAATCACTTAACCATCTGCTCACTCTTTCTATCCTCCTCCTAGTCGCAGGAGACATTGCTCCCCACCCTGGTCCCCCATGTTATAGAAAGTCAAACCCCCCAACTGCTACACTCAGAAACCCCTCTAATCTCATTAATATTCCCTGCATGCCATCTGTCTCTCTTAATTGTGCACTTTGGAATTCTCGCTCAGTGTGTAGCAAACTCTCCTTCATTCATGACTTTTTCCTTTCTAATTCTCTTAACCTCCTGGCTCTTACTGAAACCTGGATCCAGCAGTCAGACACTACCGCTGCTGCTGCTCTTTCATATGGTGGACTACACTTCTCTCATACTTCAAGATCAGACAATAGAGCAGGTGGAGGTCGTTGGTCTGGTTCTATCACCAAAATGTACCTTTCAGGTTATCCTTCAACTACTCTCACTAGTCTTCCCTTCTTTTGAGGTCCATGCCGTCAGACTCTACACCCCCTTCTCCATGCGAGTGGCGGTGGTGTATCGTCATTCCGGCCCCTCCCATCAGTTCCTGGATCATTTTGCCACTTGGCTTCCACATTTTCTCTCCTGTGACATCCCTACCCTCATCATGGGAGATTTCAACATCCCCATTGCTCTTCCCCTCTCCCCATCTACTACTCACCTTTTATCTCTAACCTCCTCGTTTGGCCTTTCGCAGCTTACTAATTCTCCAACGCATGAAGACAGAAACTCCCTCGACTTGGTCTTCTCTCAGCTTTGTGCAGTGGATGATTTCACAAACTCCCCTCTCCCGCTCTCTGACCCCAATCTTCTTTCATTCTCTATCAAGAACTGCCAGGCTGCTCAGGTCACCCCCACTGTCCATACTTATAGAAACATACTGGCCATTAACACACACAAACTTACGAAGAAATTGCAGTCTTCATTGGCCCCTATCTCCTCCCTCTCATGTCCTGATTCTGCACTGAAGCATTAAAATGAAACACTTCAAAGTACCCGCTATAAATAGAACACCACAACACAGACGGCGACAACTGGCACACCCTGCAAACACGTTTCCTGCAGCGGTGCTCCAGGTGCGCCGAACGTCTGTCGAGAAAATCCAATCTACATGAATATTTCATCCATTATAAGTTTATGCTTCGAATATACAACACTGCCCTTCACCTCTCCAAACAAACCTATTTCAACACCCTCATCACCTCACTGTCCAATAACCCGAAACGTCTCTTTGACACTTTTCATTCTCTACTCAACCCAAGAGTACAGGCCCCAACCACGGAGCTACGAGCTGACGATTTGGCCAATTACTTCAAAGAAAAAATTGACCAGATCCGACAGGAAATTATCTCCCAATCACCTCATACCATGCACTGTCCTCCCTCCCCCACTGCATCTAGCTCACTCTCTGATTTTGAACCAGTCACAGAAGAAGAAGTAAGCAGGCTCCTTGCATCTTCTCACCAAACCACTTGCATCAGTGACCCATTTCCATCACATCTCCAGTCCCTTTCCCCTACTGTCACCACTCACCTAACTAAAATATTTAACCTCTCTCTCTTTTCTGGTATCTTTCCCTCCTCATTTAAGCATGCCATCATACATCCACTACTTAAAAAACCATCCCTCGACCAAAACTCTGCCGCTAACTATAGACTTGTCTCTAATCTTCCCTTCATCTCTAAACTCCTGGAATGCCTGGTCCACTCCTGTCTTATCCGCTACCTCTCTGATAACTCTCTTCTCGACCCTCTCCAGTCCGGCTTCCGCTCCTTACACTCTACTGAAACTGCCCTCACTAAAGTCTCTAATGATCTACTAACAGCTAAATCTAATGGTCATTACTGCATGCTAATTCTCTTGGATCTCTCTGCAGCATTCGACACTGTGGATCATCAGCTCCTCCTCACTATGCTCCGTTCCATTGGCCTCAAGGACACTGTTCTCTCCTGGTTCTTCTCCTATCTCTCTGACCGCTCCTTTGCTGTATCTTTTGCCGGTTCCTCCTCCTCTCACCTTCCCCTTACTGTTGGGGTTCCTCAAGGATCAGTCCTAGGCCCCCTCCTCTTCTCCTTGTACACTGCCCCTATTGGTCAAACAATCAGTAGATTTGGTTTCCAGTACCATCTCTATGCTGATGACACCCAATTATACGCTTCTTCTCCTGAAATCACGCCAGCCTTTCTAGAAAACACCGGCAATTGTCTAAATGCTGTGTCTAACAGCATGTCCTCACTATATCTGAAACTGAACCTGTCAAAGACTGAACTCCATGTGTTTCCTCCCTCTACTAATGTACCTATACCCGACATTTGCCATTTCTGTGTGTGGCTCCACTATTGCTCCCCAGCAACATGCCCGCTGTCTTGGGGTCATGCTTGATCCCGAGCTTTCCTTTGCCCCCCACATTCGATCACTGGCTCGCTCTTGTCATCTGCACCTCAAAAACATTTCTAGAATTCGACCTTTTCTTACTTTTGACTCAGCAAAAACTTTTACTGTTTCTCTTATTCATTCTCGTCACGACTATTGTAACTCTCTTCTAATCGGTCTGCCTCTTACCAAACTCTCCCCTCTCCAATCTGTCTTGAATGCTGCAGCCAGGATCATATTCCTCACCAATCGTTACACCGATGCCTCTACCTTGTGCCAGTCATTACACTGGCTACCCATCCACTCCAGAATTCAGTATAAACTTATTACCCTCACCAACAAAGCCCTCCATGGCTCAGCACCACCCTACATCTCCTCCCTTGTTTCAGTATACCACCCTACACGCGCCCTCCGTTCTGCTGATGGCCTGAGGTTAGCATCCTCATTAATCAGAACCTCCCACTCCCGTCTCCAAGACTTTACACGTGCTGCGCCAATTCTTTGGAATGCACATGCCAGGTCAATACGATTAGTCCCCAATCCCCACAATTTTAAGGGTGCCCTGAAAATGCATTTATTCAGACTGGCCTATCGCCTCAACATATTAACCTAATCTATCCCTGTGTGGCACAGCCAAAAGTTTTACCATAACCAGGTTCCCCGCATCATGTTCCAACATGCTTTATGCATCCATTAGCCCTCTGTGTCTGTACTGATACACACTTAACATTATGGCTGGTCCATACAATCAGGGCAACTGTTACCACCCACCTTTCGTGTCTCCCTCTTTTCCTCATAGAGTGTAAGCTTGCGAGCAGGGCCCTCATTCCTCTTGGTATTTGTTATAATCTATGTGATTATTGTTATGCTGTAATGTCTATTATCTGAACAAATCCCCTCCAAAATGTAAAGTGCTGCGGAATTTGTCGGCGCTATAGAAATAAAATTTATTATTAGATATCAAGTCAGTATATGTCCAACGAGAAATGTTTGTCCCTAGCAACAGCTCAGAGACAGGGATATAAATAAAAATATAGTGACATTTGCATCATGGAATACGTTGACCCTGGTGTTCTACTGGTTGTGGATGATGAAGATGAGGATAAGGAGGAGGATAACACCAAACAGACCCAATCATGAAGCGGATAACCATGTGTGATTTTGAAGAGGTGCATGAGAATACACCTCACCAACCAATCAAATAATTAAATTGAGGTTATGTTTCGATGTTTTGATTCGGTGGTGTACAGAAGTCTTTGGCAATCCAGCCCTTGTTCATTTTTATAAGAGTCAGCCTGTCAGCATTGTCAGTTGACAGGCGGATGCGATTATCTGTTATAATTCCTCCAGCGGCACTAAAAACCCGCTCTGACAGAACACTAGCAGCAGGGCAGGCCAGGACCTCCAAAGCGTAGAGAGCCAGTTCATGCCACTTGTCCAGCTTGGATACTGTGGTGTAATGACTACTGTGTCCACTAGAGGGGCGCTGTGTGGATGTCCCAAGTGAGAGGATGAGTGGCAGAATACTGAGTGTCCGTTGTGTATCTCAAGGTGGGTGGCCTTGGGATGCAGGCTCCAGGGTGTATTGATCAGCAGAGGTACTGCTGATATTTCTGTTACACTGTGTCAGGGAAGCATGTGTGTGTCTATGTGCCATAGAACCTTTAGTGAAGTCATAGCCATGTGATCACCTGTGGGTGTGGTTACAGGGCTATGTAATTGAGGTGTTTGGCACATGTGAGAGAGTGTGAGGGCGTCTGTCAGAGTGTGGACAGACTTCCCTGTGTCCAGGTGGGACACTACAGAGAGTGGCCGGTGTGCTAAGGAAGGAGAAGCCTTCCTGGGTCTGCGGCTGCAGACAGAGCGCTGCTCAGGACATTGCCCTGGCCTATGGATTAGTTGTATATGAGGAGGACTACACCTCCCAGCATGTGCTGAGACTCTCGGTCCGAGTCTGAAGCCACGGACGTTTATGATCTTTTGGCCTAAGCTAGAGGCTATGTTGGTGATATGCTGAGTTATGGTTTATGAAGCAAATAAACCTCATGGACTTTGGGAAAACCTGCCTCATAATTGTCTCCCGCTGCACCTGACCGAGTCGAAACCCCTACAATACCCAATAATTAAAAGGCACAGAGGAATCCCGGAGGATGTTTATGCGATCTGCAAGGTACTCCCTCAACATCTTCCCAAACATTACACTTCTTGTGACACCACCCCTTGATTCTGTGGTGGCACGATTTGAAGGTCTGAGAAAACTGTCCCAGAACTTTGCCATTGTTCCTCTGCCTGAGCTGGATTGGACTTCTGTCTCTTTCGCTCGGACTCCTTGGCTGTACATCAAAATCTGACGTCTGCTGTCAGTGTTCTCACATGGGAATTTTTTCAGTATGTCCGCTACAAGGGCCCTATGGTACAGCAACATTTTTGTACACCTCTCTGCCTCTGGAAGAAAATATTGAAAGTTTTCCTTGCAGCGTGGGTCTAGAAGTGTCACCAACCAGTAATGAGTGTCCCCGATAATTTTAATAATGCGAGGGTCACGGGAAACGCAGTGCAACATAAAGTCAGCCATGTGTGCCAGACTACTAACAGGCATGACTTCCGTGTCCTCACCAACAGAATGACTGACCGTGGTGTCCTCCTCCTCCTCCCCATCCTCATCTTCCCTGTCCTCAGGCCATCCCCGCTGAACAGATGGTATGACAGCTGTGCTTGCAGTACCATCTATAGCGTATGAAAGTAGCTCCTGTTCTTCCTCCTCCTCCTCATTGTCTACCAATCCACATTGCGACAACGTGAGACTGGGCTGAGTGTAATCACCCTGTATGGTTCCTTGCTCCAAGTTCTCGTGCTCTGCCTGCATTGCTTTGTGATCAGAGAGGTTTTCAGAATGCTGAGAAGCGGGATGGTGATGCTAATGATGGCGTCATCGCCGCTCACCATCTTGGTGCAGTCCTCAAAGTTCTGGAGGATGGTACATAAGTCTGACATCCATGTCCACTCTTGAGGTCTTATGTGTGGAGTCGCAACTGAATATCGATGGCCTTGTTGATGCTGGTAGTCAACAACTGCCCTCTTCTGCTGACAAATCCTTTCCAGCATTTGCAGTGTAGAGTTCCAATGCGTGGGGACATCACACACCAATCGGTGAGCTGGAAGATGCAAACGCTGCTGAAGTCCAGCAAGTGTGGCTGAAGCCGTAGCTGACTTTCTAAAATGGGCAGACAGACGGTGTACTTTCACTAGCAGATCCGGCAGCTCCGGGTAGCTTTTGAGAAAACATTGAACCACAAGGTTAAGCACATGAGCCAGGCAAGGTACGTGTGTGAGCTCACCTTGCCTCAGAGCCGCCACCAAGTTCTGGCCATTGTCACACACGACCATGCCTGGCTGTAGGTTCTGCGGTGTCAGCCAAATATCTGACTGCTCTTTCAGTGCTATTCACAACTCTTCTGCATTGTGCGGTTTGTCACCTATGCAGATTAGCTTCAGCACAGCCTGTTGCAGCTTGGCCAAGGCATTGCTGCAGTGCTTCCAGCTTCTGACTGATGTGTTAATTTCAGAGATGGAGGCTAAAGAAGAGGAGGAGGAGGAGGTGCAGGAGCTGTAGACTGTGG
This sequence comes from Dendrobates tinctorius, assembly GCF_039654945.1. Taxonomy (NCBI): domain Eukaryota; kingdom Metazoa; phylum Chordata; class Amphibia; order Anura; family Dendrobatidae; genus Dendrobates; species Dendrobates tinctorius. The sequence goes on along the minus strand of NW_027361754.1, from coordinate 18,834,488 downwards.
CGGCAACCCTGATTGACGTAGGGCCCGCCATCCTCGGCATGGGGAGGATGTGTTCCATCCCAAGATCCGGCAGGGTCTCAGCTTCCACTAATTTAACCCAGTGTGCTGTCAGTGAGATGTACCGTCCCTGCCCACAGGTACTTGTCCACGTGTCTGTGGTTAGGTGGACTTTCCCAGTAACAGCATTGTTGAGGGCACGGGAAATGTTGTGGGACACATGCTGGTGTAGTGCAGGTACGGCACAACGGGAGAAACAGTTTTGACTGGGGAACGAGTACCTTGGGACGGCCGCTGCCATCAGGTTGCGAAAATCTTCTGTCTCAATGAACCTAAAAGGCAACATTTCGAGCTCAAGCAGACGAGAAATGTACGAATTACCGGTAAGTACTGTGGCCTGTGGGGCATTGGCTGCATATTTCCGCTTGCGTTACAATGACTGGGGTATAGACAACTGAAGGCTGGGCTGGGACTAGGATGTGGATGGGCTTGATGATGGTGCCGGTTGACTGTTGGCAACAACAGGTGCAGGGCTCAAGACATCTTCACAGGCTGTCTTGGATGTGAAACAGTGGAAGAAGCAGTGTTGTCACCTGCAGACAGTGTTCCTGGAGCCTGGGGTTTGGCCCACAATGTCGGGTGCTTTGCTTCCATGTGCCTAATCATGCTGGTGGTGATCAGTCTTGTAGTTTTGCTACTCTTGCTAATGCGGGCATGGCAAGTGCTGCAAATGGCCTGTTTGCAGTTATTGGCAAAGTAAAACAACCAGACTCAGGAAGATCTAACTAAAGGAATGGCAATTTCCATCCTGTTGGTGTTACGGGGAACAGATGCAAGCCTTCTGTCTGCGGCCACCACACTGCTTCTTCCTGTCTGTTGGGGTGAAATGCCTTTTTCCTCATGTGTGCTGCTTTCCTCAATCTGCATGTCCTCCTGCCAGGTTGGGTCAGTCACTATGTCATCCACCACCTCATCTTCCACATCCGAACCCTGCTCCTCCTCCTGACTTTCCGGTAATTGTGTCTCATCATCATCCACCTCAGGTGACAGTGGCTGCTCAAAGATTTGCGCATCGTTACAAGGAATATCATCTTGCCCCGCTTCAAGTGGAGCGGGCGAGAAGCACAAATTTCCAAATGGATAACTGAATATTTCTTCAGAGTGTCCGAGTTTGGTATCAGTTGTCTCAGGGCACTCGGCATGGTGGGAAGAAGGAGGATCAGGGTGAGTAATATCCGGTCCACCCTCACGGCTACTCATACTTGACCATGTGGAAGACATGGTGGTGGTGGTGGTTAAGTGACTGAAAGCACTATCTGCTATCCAACCAACAACCGTTTCACACTGCTCTGGATTCAATAGTGGTGTAGTGCAGTTCCCTAGAAACTGGGACAGGAAGGTCGAACGCGCAGATGTGGGTCTTTGCTGTGGCCCACTTTCTGCTTGACCACGGCCTCGTCCTCTGCATGCACCATCAGCATCACGTCCACTTCCCCGTCCCTTGCCCCTTGCCTTGCCCATTTTAAAAGGACTACTGAAAAATTTCAAAACCTCAATACAAATGGATTTCTTGTGAGAAATATAAGATGTGATAAGTATACCTGCAAAGCAAACAATTTTCCACCACAGATACACCAGGCCTCAGCCTGAGATAACAGACTGTATTAAATTTTTATTATTTTTTGGATATGAAAGACTGCTGGATATAACGATCGTGACAGCCAGGTCCAAAAAAGGAAACCAACCTTAACTGGCCAAACTTTCACCACGCACAGCAAACAGCTGGTACGAAGCTACCGCACCAAAAAATGGGTGGCCTTTTTTATTTTTTTTTGGCCTAAAGACTGCTTTATTGAAGTGTGGCACCCCTGAGGCTCAGTCACCACAGAGGTACTGCACCTTCTCCTAAGGTGTAGTGCCCCACCATCCAGGTAAGGTGGGAACTCCTTGCCACACTCCAATACCTGCATCCCACACACAGGATAGTTCAGCAGGGACACCTAGCAGCTTCAGGCTGTGGGTAGCAGAGCACCCTTCGTGGAACCCTGCTTCATAACACAAGATGTGCTGGGAGGTGGGTGGAGTTAGTATAAAAAGAATGGGAAAGATAGAATTAGAGTTCAGGCTCCCGGAGGGGAGTAGAGTTCAGGCTCCCAGAGGGGAGGACAGGCTGACAGAAGGTCAGTCGGGACGGAAGCCACTCATACAGCAGTGAGGGTCCCTGAAAGAAAGAGAAGAAAGAGTGCTGCAGCTGCCTCTGTGACCTGAGCCAGCTGGCATGGAAAAGAGAGAGAGAGAGACATAGAACTGTAACCTGCATTTCCATAAGAGAGAGAAAGACAAGTACGGAACGAAGTGGAAGGAGAACAGAGAGGAGGAGTGGGTTGGATAGGAACCCTGCCTATAGGTTCCCAGCGCACGGCCGGGGCCCGGTCCCCGAGGTTGTATGGACACTTATGGTTCTGCAGCAGACACCGGTGGAGCAGTTGGCTGTAAATGCACTACACCCATCCAAGACTTGGGACACAACAGCGAAACTGATAGAGAGCCGGGATTCAGGAGAAGGGAGTCCCCGAAGCAGGCTACAGCTGTCTGTCATACAAGTGAGAGAGTTGTTAGAAACATCTGACAGGAGGAACTTCAGAGAGCCACTGTGCTGGAGCTCTTCACACCAATAGGCGCTATTGAGGAGTCGGTCAGCAAAGGCACATGTTGGAGGGGTGCTGGCAGGGAGAGCCTATCTTGCCTGGAGGTCGGCTGGGCCTCTGTCCCGGAGGACACGGTACCGAAGTGGGCACCTGTGTGCACTATGAACTGTGAGTAAAGCTTTAAAACTGCAAGCCCTGGTGTCTATTCATTCCCGCATCAGCACCGCTACATTGGGGGCATCAACATCTACACCATCCTGTGCCCCAACTCCTCCATCGCACCTATACACTGCCCTGAGACTACAGCTCCACCTGTGGGGAGCTACACCATCTTAGCTGCATCACACCATCAGTCTCAGTGGATCTGCAAGCAGCGTTGACTACCATCTTACTTGCCAAATACCATGGGTGGCATCACAAACTTTATATTACAGCTAAACACCACCGCCATTGATATTGGGGCCCAGGGCCACGGACCGGGTCACCGCTGCTGTGACTCATCATCCCCCTGACACCGGCCCGGTACCGAGTACCCCACAGCCCTGGGTGAAGCCAGCGACGGGGCGACCCAATTCTGACGTCACGAACATGATGACGAGACCCAACACCATCGGGTCCTGTGTGCCTGGAATTTATTGAACTCTTATTTTTTTAGAAAATGTGTAGAAGACCTGATTTGATAGACTGTGAAATGAACATTAGAAATGGCCGCTGGTGCGGAGAAGAAGGCCGTGAAGAGATAGGAGGTCCTAGGAAAAGACCGCAAAGAGTATTGGGCCTGCCCTGCCTGAATTACTATGTGACAGATACATGGCCCACCCCCCGAGGGGTTCGCATACTGAGTTGGTATGAAGGCGCTGGAAGAAGATGCCGCCCCTGGAAGGAGGGGCAGAAGAAGCCAGTGGCGGGAGAGGGGCCGAGGCAGGAAGAGAAACGCCAGAGCGCCATCTTAGAGAGCAAGGGAAGGAGGCCTGCAGAGCGTGGGGAAGTGCATATACCCGGCGCCATGGCTGACGGCTCCAACCCTGATTTTAGAATGGACTGCCGGCAGTTAGCTGAAGAGATCGTTGAACTGACCACCCGTCTGCAGCTGAGGCAGGAGGCCTTAGAGAAGCTGGGACGGGGGCGCGCCCCAGAAGGGCCTACACCCGCGGTACCCATGCCACCGGTACCCGCCGCTGCTGCACCGGATCTTTTCCTGGCAGACCTGTCGGAGCTTGGGGCAGCTACCATGCCATCAGCAGCGTACTCCATTCCCTCTTTGCCGCTATTACCAGAGGAGTTGTATGCAGCCCCGGGAGCTGAAGCGGACGGAGAAGAGCCCCCGTCCCGACCTGGCGCGGCTGCGCAGGTCCCGTCAGCAACCCCTGCGGAACCGCATCCGCTGTTGGCTCCGCCGCCATCCCCGGTGTCAGAGCGGGCAGCGGCCGCTACCACCACACCTGCACCGGAGCAGAGACCACCCCGCCGAGAACTCCCAGATGTGTATCCCGGCCTCCCTAATGGGCTGATGAGGAGGAGGACCCTGCTGCTGGGGGTACATTTGGAGCCAGCGCGCCCGATCCGACATCTACAGGTCAGAGGGAGATCTGGATCGTTTTGGGACGGTGACTTTGGGATTCCCTCACCACTCAGTCCCCAGGAAGTTGCCTATCAAAGCCAACAAGCTGTAGAGGTCCTGGGAGCTAGGCCGCGCACCAGAGCAATAGGACCATCCATCCCTGAGGAACAGTTGGTGGGAATAGACATGCACCATGGATTCCCTTTGCCACAGTTTCGAGGTTCCTTAGCAAGCAACCAGAATCAGAATGAAGACAGTTCGGTTTCCAGAACCCCAGGAGGGGACCACCATTAAAAAGATTCTTAAATTTCCACAATCTCGTTACCCAGGAGGGTTTGTTTGCACCAGTTGTGTCTTTTTGTTCATTATGTTGCCCAGTTTTGATTGGCAGCGTTATTTTTGAAATGGAACTAAGGAGATCATAGACGCTGATTGATCCGAACTCATATTGTAAATAGTTGCATCTCTTAGGTGCCCTTTCTTGGTTTTACATAAAGGAACACTTCGTGAAGATAGTGTTTTACAGATATAGACACTTTGCGAAGATGATGTTTTTGAATGGACACTTTTCGAAGAATGATGTCTACCTCAAAGGACACTGCAAGAGATCCCGGCTGGGATCAGTGTCCAGCACTTACAAGAATGTTTATAATGTTTTATTGAAAAAGTATTTGATAATGTGTTTTATAAGAAAGTTGATATTTGAGAAATGGCTTTTGTGTAACTAGAGTTAGGAATGTCTGATGTAGTGATGAGCAATGTAGATGAAGAAGTGATAGAGACAGGTGGCAGGCCAAGTATGTGAGGTCAGTGTCTTGCATCTAGTAGGAAGAGAAAGAAAAGAAAAATTGAGAATAAAGTGACGGACAATAGAGAAAAGTAATAAAGAAATGTGTTACAGAGAATAGCACTTTGAGAGTAAGAAATGCACTTAGATATTTGCACTGTTTAACATAGAGCTTTTAATAGGATTGTTAGTAACGTTTAAGATGAGTACTTCCTATATTAGGAAGCTTAGAGTAAGAAAAGTTATTTATGCAATATAAAATTTTAGTATGTTTCTCTGCTGTATGCTTTGTTTTCTTGCAGCCCGCGGACGTGCTGTTTAACGGGGGGGAGTGTGGCGCCCCTGAGGCTCAGTCGCCACAGAGGTACTGCACCTTCTCCTAAGGTGTAGTGCCCCACCATCCAGGTAAGGTGGGAACTCCCTGCCACACTCCAACACCTGCATCCCACACACAGGATAGTTCAGCAGGGACACCTAGCAGCTTCAGGCTGGGGGTAGCAGAGCACCTTTCATGGAACCCTGCTTCGTAACACGAGATGTGCTGGGAGGTGGGTGGAGTTAGTATAAAAAGAATGGGAAAGATAGAATTAGAGTTCAGTCTCCCGGAGGGGAGTAGAGTTCAGTCTCCCAGAGGGGAGGACAGGCTGTCAGAAGGTCAGTCGGGACGGAAGCCACTCAGACAGAAGTGAGGGTCCCTGAAAGAAAGAGAAGAAAGAGTGCTGCAGCTGCCTCAGTGACCTGAGCCAGCTGGCACGGAAAAGAGAGAGAGAACTGTAACCTGCATTTCCATAAGAGAGAGAAAGACAAGTACGGAACGAAGTGGAAGGAGAACAGAGAGGAGAAGTTGGTTGGATATGAACCCTGCCTATAGGTTCTCATCGCGGTCCCCGAGGTTGTATGGACACATATGGTTCTGCAGCAGACACCGGTGGAGTAGTTGGCTGTAAATGCACTACTCCCATCCAAGACTTGGGACACAACAGCGAAATGGATAGAGAGCCGGGATTCAGGAGAAGGGAGTCCCCAAAGCAGGCTACAGCTGTCTGTCATACAAGTGAGAGAGTTGTTAGAAACATCTGACAGGAGGAACTTCAGAGAACCACGGTGCTGGAGCTCTTCTCACCAATAGGCGCTATTGAGGAGTCGTTCAGCAAAGGCACATGTTGGAGGGGTGCTGGCGGGGAGAGCCCTATCTTGCCTGGTAGTCGGCTGGGCCTCTGTCCCGGAGGACACGGTACCGAAGCGGGCACCTGTGTGCACTACGAGCTGTGAGTAAAGCTTTGAAACTGCAAGCCCTGGTGTCCTCCATTCATTCCCGCATCAGCACCGCTACATTGGGGGTATCAACATCTACACCATCCTGTGCCCCTACTCCTCCATCGCACCTATACACTGCCCTGGGACTACAGCTCCACCTGTGGGGAGCTACACCATCTTAGCTGCATCACACCATCAGGCTCAGTGGATCTGCAAGCAGTGTTGGCTACTATCTTACTTGCCAACTACCACGGGTGGCGTCACGAACTTTATACTACAGCCAAACACCACCGCCATTGATATCGAGGCCCAGGGCCACGGACCAGGTCACTGCTGCTGTGACACATCATCCCCCTGACACCAGCCCGGTACCGAGTACCCCACAGCCCTGGGTGAAGCCAGCGATGGGGCGACCCAGAAGCAAAGCCGACAGCCAGGCACAAAAGAGAAAAAAGCTCTAAAGTGCCCAAAATTTCACCACACACAGATAAGAGCTGGCACGAAGATACCGTACCAAAAACTGGGTGGCCTTTTTTTGGCCTAAATACTGCTTTATTTAAGCAAAATTAACAGCCCGGCAAAAAAGAGAAAAAAGCCATAAACTGGCCAAAATTTCTGCACGCACAGATATGATATATGCAATGTTCTATATACACACATACAGTGCCTGCACGCCTTGCACTGGTGTATACAGCAACGTACACTCCCCTGCCTCTCTAACACTGGTGCCTATGTACTTCAGAATTAGTCCTTACAAGGACTGTTGGTTTAGCTGGATGTGAGTATTTAGGATGGTAGACCCCACACTAACTGAGAAATGCCCAATTCTGACCCTATGAAGGCAGCCGCTCTCCCTATACTCTCTCAATCCGGAGATGAATGCGGCGAGCAGGGAGTCCCTTATACACCTGATGAAGCTGTGCGGCCAGTCAATCACTGCACGACCACAAGAAAGATGGCTGCGCTGTTTCATGGCCTGGCAGACAATCCTTGCACTATGATTGGGTCTCTAAAGTCCGCCAAAACTTCTGGGTGGAGACCCGAGTTCCCACCGAGTGTTAGGCTGGTTTCACATTCGCGCTTTTTAAGCGCACGCACGGCCGGGGGTAGCTCCGCCCCTGAGCCGGCTCTCTGCCCGGCGTGCCCGCCCCTTCCTTGTAGCGCCGCCTCCTAGCGCACAGCGGCGCCTGCGATCGGCGCACCCTATCTTTAGCATAGGGTGCGCAGATCGTGCGCAGGCCGTGCGCTAGTTGCGCTTTGACCTGCGCTGCGCACTTTTGACGGTGCGCCGTGCGCGCCAAAATCAAACTTTTCGGATTTTGGCGCGCACGGCGCACCGTCAAAAGTGCGCAGCGCAGGTCAAAGCGCAACTAGCGCACGGCCTGCGCACGATCTGCGCACCCTATGCTAAAGATAGGGTGCGCCGATCGCAGGCGCCGCTGTGCGCTAGGAGGCGGCGCTACAAGGAAGGGGCGGGCACGCCGGGCAGAGAGCCGGATCGGGGGCGGAGCTACCCCCGGCCGTGCGTGCGCTTAAAAAGCGCGAATGTGAAACCAGCCTTACTCGGGCGAGTACCGAGTAGTGGCGAGCACGTTCGCTCATCACTAGTACGTTGCTTTAGCTCCTGAATCTGCCCTCACTCTACAGACTTTCCCCACCCAGAGAAGAGGGGAGTAGTAGTGCACCGTAATACACCAACCACACAATCAAGGTAATATGAACAGGGGTAATGAGAAATACCAAACATAGAAATATATTCCCATACAACAAAGGAATGCATCAGGGAGTAGAAGATGCGGTTAAACCAAAAGTAAGAGAAGAAGCAGAATTATCACACACTCAAAACCTAGCAACAGTCACAGATAAATCCACAAACCCCTTCTCCAATAACCACCAACAACAACCTCCAGTCATGCAGCAGAAGCTACTCTGACAATGAGAGCTAGCCAGGACAAGGTATATAGGAGATGGGAGTGGCCAACAGTGAACAGCTGAGAGCCTTATCTCCAGGAGCTCTCAACAAAGCAGATTAACCCCTGCACTGCTAAAAGAAACTTGCACTGTTTATCATGAAGGTGAAGTTCTTCTAATCAGTGCAGGAGTAGGAGGAATCAGAAGCTGTGGTCTTCTGGCTCCTCTTTGTCGCAGTAAATCTGTGACATATATTCATATGAGAGTAGGGATAAAATCCTTTGCTGTGATATCTTTAATTATGTAATTGTGCAGTGATAAAAGTGTAAAATTCTGCTGACAGATCATTGAATACTACAGAAAGTTTATGTATTTAACCCTTTAGTGATGGAGCCAATTAGTGACCAGGCCAATTTTTACTATTCTGACCACATTTACTTTATGAGGTTTTAACTTTGGGATGCTTTAACGGATCCCGCTGATTCTGAGCTTTTTTGTGACATATCGCACTTCATGTTAGTGATAAAATTTCTTCAATGTAAGGCATTTATTTATGAAAAAAACGGAAATATAGCGAAAATTTTACAAATTTTGCAATTTTCAAACTTTAAATTTTTATGCCCTTAAATCAGAGAGATATGTCACACAAAATACTTAATAAATAACATTTCACACATGTCTACTTTACATCAGCAAAAAAAAATTTTTGTTAGGAACTTATAAGGATTAAAAGTTGACCAGTGATTTCCCATTTTTACAACCAAATTTACAAAACCATTTTTTTAGGGACCACATCACATTTGAAGTCACTTTGAGGGGTCAATATGACAGAAAATACCCAAAAGTGACACCATTCTAAAAACTGCACCCCTCAAGGTGCTCAAAACCACATTTAAAAAGTTTATTAACCCTTTGCGTGCTTCATAGGAACTGAAGAAATATGGAAGGAAAAAATTAAAATTTAACTTTTTTTTACAAACATTTTAATTCAGAACCAATTTTTTTATTTTCACAAGTGTTAAAAGAGAAAATAAACCACACAATTTGTGTTGCAATTTCTCCTGAATACGCTGATATCCCATATGTGGGGGTAAACCACTGTTTGGGCGCATGGCAGGGCTTGGAAGGGAAGGAGAGCCGTTTGACTTTTTCAATGCAGAATTGATTGGAATTGAGATCGGACGCCATGCCACATTTGGAGAGTCCCTGATGTGCCTAAACAGTGGAAACCCCCAACAAGTGACACCATTTTGGAAACTAGGCCCCTTAAGGAACTTATCTAGATGTGTGGTGAGCCTGTTGAACCCCCAAGTGCTTCACAGAAGTTTATAACGTAGAGCCGTGAAAATTACAAGTCATATTTTTTCCACAAAAATGATGTTTTCGCCCCCAAACTTTTACTTTGACAAGGGTAACAGGAGAAATTGGACCACAAAAGTTGTTGTACAATTTGTTCTTAGTACCCTGGTACACCATACGTCTGGGGGAACCACTGTTTGAGCACACGTCGGGGCTCAAAAGAGAAGTAGTGACGTTTTGGAATGCAGACTTTGATGGAATGGTCTGCGGGCATCATGTTGCGTTTGCAGAGCCCTTGATGTGCCTAAACAGTAGAAACTCTCCACATATGACCCCATTTTGGAAACTACACACCCAAGGAGACTATCTAGATGTGTGGCAAGCACTTTGAACCCCTAAGTGCTTCACAGAAGTTTATAATGCAGAACTGTAAATAATAAAATAAAAAATCCTTTTTTCCCACGAAAATGATCTTTTAGCCCGCAATTTTTTATTTTCCCAAGGTTAACAGGAGAAATTAGATCCCCAAAGTTGTTGCACAATTTGTCCTGAGTATGCTGATGCCTCACATGTTGGGGTAAACCACTATTTGGGCACATGTCGGGGCTCGGAAGGGAGGGAGCACCGTTTGACTTTTTCCTGGTGTAATTTCAACTGCACGGTTTGAGGTAAGCATTATTATTATTTATTTATATAGCGCCATTAATTCCATGGTGCTGTACATGGGAAGGGGGGTTACATACAAAGTTATAGATATCGTTAACAGTAAACAAATTTACAATGACGGACTGGTACAGAGGAGAGAGGACCCTGTCCTTGCGGACTTACATTCTACGGGATAGTGGGGAAGAGACAGAAGGTCGGGGGTGCAGCAGCTCAGGCGGTGGGGAGGCGGCAGAATGGTTATTGCAGGCCGTAAGCTTTCCTGAAAAGATGAGTTTTCAGGTTCCATTTGAAGGATCCGAGTGTGGTGGATAATCGGACGTGTTGAGGCATGGTATTCCAGAGGATAGGGGATATTCAGGAGAAATCTTGGAGGCGGTTGTGTGAGGAACAAATAAGTGTGGAGGAGAGTAGGAGGTCTTGGGAGGAACGAAGATTACGTGAGGGAAGATATTGGGAGATTAGTTCAGAGATATAGGGAGGTGAAAGGTTGTGGATGGCTTTGTAGGTCAGTGTTAGTGGGTCGCCCTCCCAGGGCAGCGGGGTACTCGGTACCGGACCGGTGTCGGGGATGTGTCGCGGCGGCGGTGACCCGGTCTGTGGCCCTGGGCGCCCAAATCAATGGTGGTTTGTAGTAGTTAATGGAATAATAGTTCGTGACGCCACCTGTGGTGTACGGCAAGGGAGGTGTTAAGGCGACACTGCATGCAGATCCACTGGGACTGATGGTGTAGTGCAGCAAGGATGGTGTAGCTCCCCACAGGTGGAGCTGTAGTCCCAGGGCAGTGTAGGTGCAATGGATCTGGAGAAGTGCAGGATGGTGTGGATGCTGGTACCCAGATGTAGCGGTGCTGAAGGTGCTAGCGACGAAGGAATGGAGGACACCAGAGCTGCAGTTTCAAAGCTTTACTCACAGTTCGTGGTGCACACTGGTGCCTGCCTCCGTGCCGTGTCCTCTGGGGTAAAGACTCAATCAACCTCCCGGGCAAGTCAGGGCTCTCTTCTCCAGCACTCCGCCAACATGTACCTTTCCTGAACGACTCCGCCAATGCGCCTTGTGGTGTGAAGCACTCCAGTACTTAGTAACCCTGGAATGCCTCCTAAGAGATGTTCCTAGAACTCTACTTGCATGGCAGACAGCTGTAGCCTGCTTCGGGGACGCCTCACTTCCGGCTCTCTATATGTGTTGCTGTTGTGCCTCAAGTCTTGGTTACAGTTCTACGTCCTTCCACCTTCCTTACTTTCCCGTGCCAGCTGGCTCAGGTCACTGAGGCAGCTGCAGCACTCCTTCCTCCATCCCTTCTTCCAGGGATCCTCACTCCTCTCTGAGTGGCTATCTTCCTACTCCGCCGACCCTCTGTCGGACTGACCTGTAATTCTAAACCTTCCCAATCTTTTATATGGTTCTAAACTCCACCCACCTCCCAACACATCCAGTGCTCCATGCAGGGAACCACCAGAGGTGCTCTGCTACTCTCCAAGCACTGAGCCACAATGTGGTTGTGCAGAACTACCATGTTGTGTGGGGTGCGAGTGTTGGAGTGTGGAAAGGAGCTCCCAACTTACCCAGATGGTGGGGCACCACACCTTAGGAGAAGGTGCAGTACCTCTGTGGCGACTGAGCCTCAGGGGCGCCACATACCCCCCGTTAAACACAGCATGTCCGCGGGCTGCAAGGTAAACAAAGTTGACAGCAGAGAAACATACAAAAATTTTGTAATGCAGAACAAACTTTTCTTATACTAAGCTTCCTAGTATAGGAGGTACTCATTCTTGAACGTTACCAACAATTCTATCTAAAATTCTAAGTAAACAGTGCAAATCTTTCTCAATTCAAAAGTGCTGTACTCTGTAACATATTTTCCCTATTATTTTTTTTTTCTTTCTTTCTTCTAGACGTAAGACGCTGACCGCAAATACCTGGTCCGTCACCTGTCACTTTCAATTCTTTATTCACATTGCTCATCTCTATATCAGACATTCCTTATTCTTCTATAAAAGCTATTTCTCAGTTACTAGTACTCTTTTAAAACACATTATCAAATAATTTTCAATAAAGCAGCGCAAAGATTCTTGTAAGTGCTGGACACCGCTCCCAGCCGGGATTTCTTGCAGTGTCCTTAGAGGTAGCCAACATCTTCGAAAAGTGTCCATGCAAAACATTATCTTCGCAGAGTGTCTATATGTAAAACCAAGAAAGAGCACCTAAAGAGGTGCAACTATTTACAAGAAAGTTTTGGATCATACAGCGTTCATGATCTCCTCAGTTCCAATCAGAAAACAACGCTGCCAATCATATTAGGCAACAAAAAGGGCTACCAGAAAAAATAGAAGCATGATAAACAAAAAAGGCACAACTGGTGCAAACAAACCCTCCTGGGTAATGAGATTTTTAGAGGAAACTTTAGTGCTGATCCCCTCCTGGGGTTCTGGAAGCTGAACTGGAACTGCTACCAGATGCAAAGTAATCGTTGACAATCTTTAGGTATCCTTCCCATGGTGTCAAATTGGAGAACTTTGGCTTAGGCTTCCGGGTTGGTGCGGATGTAGGGGCAGCTGGTTTCCCAGGAGCCGGTACCTGAACAGTCTGGATGGCAAAGGTGGGTAGAGGGGCAGCAACAAGTCGCTTCGGCTTATATCTCTCAATAAGCTCCTCTGGAATACGGCATACATTCAGGGCATACCACCCCCTGAGCCCCTCATGCCGGGTGAAGGTTACGTACTCCCCAGGCTGCAGGTCTCTATCAGGATGTCCCTTCCTCAGATATGACTCCACATCCCGCCGACTGAAGAAGAGGTCACTGATTCTTTTGGGGTCTGCAATGAACCCGAAACCTCTCTCCTGGTTCACATTCAAAACTTGTCCCCATCCAGCTGCGTCCCGGGGACTAAAGTGACCAGCACGGGCTCTCTCTTTGCAGTTTAAATCAGGACCCAGCACAGACATCCTTCTCTGCTCCCTCTCCCGGTATTCAGCTGCCAGTTGCCGGAAGGTAGCCCGACAACAGGCCTCAGTCTTCTCTTCCTCCTCCCGGGACCTGCCCTCACCCACTGGGGCCTGCGGTACCACCATTAGGGGTTCAGATGTTTCCCCCTTGGGACTAGCATCCCGGTTCCAGACGAGGTCCAACACGACCTGTCCCGCCGCCACTACGGGCGCGCACCCCAGGGCCTTCCCAGGTGCAGGGGCTGTAGTCATACCTGGGACCTCCTGGCGGTGCTCCGGCTCCGGTACAGGCCTGAGGCGGTGGGGCATTGCGGGAACATCCACCGGAATGGTGGGTCCGGGTGCTGGTGGTGGTGGAGCGGATGGCGGCTCCGGGTCCGCAAAGGCTTCAGTAGGGACTTGCGTGGCCGCGACAGGTCCGGCCTGGAGCAAAGTCTCAGCTCCCGGGGTCTCTGATGACTTTTCCGGGCAAGCGACACTCAGCTGCACGGACAGAGTGGAGGTGTAAACCAGCGCTGCCTGAGGAGAGTCCAGTGCAGCGGTAGCAGGTACTGGTGGAATGGGTACCGCAGGTGTAGGCCCCTCTTGGGCTTGCTGCCAGCTCAGCCTTTCCAAGGCCTCCTGCCTCAGCCGCAACCGGGTGGTCAGCTCGGCTATCTCTTCTGCCAGCAGCCGGCGGATCATCTCAAAAGTCGGGTTGGAACCTTCAGCCATGGCGCCAGGGAGATCCGTTTCCCTGCGCTCCGCAGGCCTCCTTCTCTCTCTCCAAAATGGCGTTCTGGCGTTCTTCCTGCCTCGGCCCCTTTCTCGCCACTGGCTTCTTCTGCCCCTCCTTCCGGGGGCAGCGTCTTCTTCCAGCACCTCCATACCAAGCCAGTATACGAACCCCTCGGAGGGTGGGCCATGTTGCTGTCACATAGTAATTCAGGCAGGGGAGGCCCAAGACTCTTCACGGTCTTTTCCTAGGACCTCCCATCTCTTCATGCCCTTCTTCTCTGTGCCAGCGGCCATTTCTACTGCCCATTTTACAGTCTATCAAATTAGGTCTTCTGCACATTTTCAAAAGTGTAAAGTCCAATAAATCTCAGGTGCACAGAACCCGATGGCATCGGGTCTCGTCATCCTGTTTGTGACGCCAAATTGGGTCGCCCTCCCAGGGCAGCGAGGTACTCGGTACCTGGCCGGTGTCAGGGGGAAGTGTTGCGGCGGCGGTGACCCGGTCCGTGGCCCTGTGCGCCCAAATCAATGGTGGTTTGTAGTAGTTAATGGAATAATAGTTCGTGACGCCACCTGTGGTGTTCGGCAAGGGAGGTGTTAAGGCGATGCTGCATGCAGATCCACTGGGACTGATGGTGTAGTGCAGCAAGGATGGTGTAGCTCCCCACAGGTGGAGCTGTAGTCCCAGGGCAGTGTAGGTGCAATGGATCTGGAGAAGTGCAGGATGGTGTGGATGCTGGTACCCAGATGTAGCGGTGCTGAAGGTGCTAGCGACGAAGGAATGGAGGACACCAGAGCTGCAGTTTCAAAGCTTTACTCACAGTTCGTGGTGCACACTAGTGCCTGCCTCCATGCCGTGTCCTCCGGGGTAAAGACTCAGTCAACCTCCCGGGCAAGTCAGGGCTCTCCTCTCCAACACTCCGCCAACATGTACCTTTCTTGAATGACTCCGCCAATGCGCCTTGTGGTGTGAAGCACTCCAGTACTTAGTAACCCTGGAATGCCTCCTAAAAGATGTTCCTAGAACTCTACTTGCATGGCAGACAGTTGTAGCCTGCTACGGGGACGCCTCACTTCCGGCTTTCTATCTGTGTTGCTGTTGTGCCTCAAGTCTTGGATGGGAGTAATGCATTTACAGCCAACTACTCCACCGGTGTCTGCTGCAGAACCATAAGTGTCCATACAACCTCGGGGACCGGGCCCCGGCCTTGCGCTGAGAACCTATAGGCAGGGTTCTTCTTTCAACCCACTTCTCCTCTCTGTTCTCTACTCCTTCATTCCATACTTGACTCTCTTTCTTATGGATGCTTAGGTTACAGTTCTACGTCCTTCCACCTTCCTTACTTTCCCGTGCCAGCTGGCTCAGGTCACTGAGGCAGCTGCAGCACTCCTTCCTCCATCTCTTCTTCCAGGGATCCTCACTCCTCTCTGAGTGGCTCTCTTCCTACTCCGCCGACCCTCTGTCAGACTGACCTGTAATTCTAAACCTTCCCAATCTTTTATATGGATCTAAACTCCACCCACCTCCCAACACATCCAGTGTTCCATGCAGGGAACCACCAGAGGTGCTCTGCTACTCTCCAAGCACTGAGCTGAAATGTGGTTGTGCAGAACTACCCTGTTGTGTGGGGTGCGAGTGTGGAAAGGAGCTCCCAACCTACCCAGACAGTGGGGCACCACACCTTAGGAGAAGGTGCAGTACCTCTGTGGCGACTGAGCCTCAGGGGCTCTGTGGCACACCTGAGGCTTCAGTCGCCACAGAGGTACTGCACCTTCTCCTAAGGTGTAGTGCCCCACCATCCAGGTAAGGTGGGAACTCCTGACCATGCTTCACACCTGCATTCCACACACAGGATAGTTCAGTTGGGCCACCTAACAGCTTCAGGCTTGGTGTTAGTAGAGCACCCCTCATGGAACCCTGCTTCGTAACACGAGATGTGCTGGGAGGCGGGTGGAGAGAGATGATACAAAAGATTGAGAAGAGTGAAAGTTTGTAGTTAGTTGGTTAGAGGAGAGAGAAGAGAGAAGAAGGGTGTCTGAGGGACGTGCTGCAGCAGGTCCCAGTGATCTGGGCTGCTGGCACGAGAAAGACCAGAGAAAGAGACTGATAAGATTGATAACCTAACCTTCCATAAGAGAGAGAGAGAACAGATCGGAACGAAGGAGAATAGAAGGATGGTGGGAAGCAGGCTGAGAAAGAGAGAGAACCCTTCCAGTCCAGAGAGCGCAAAGGCCGGGGCACGGTCCCCGAGGTTGATTGGATCTTTATGTCCGGCAACAGACACCGGAGGAGTAGTGAGCCGCTAACGCCTTGCTCCCATCATAGACTTGGGACACAACAGCAACTGAATAGAGAGCCGGGACGCAGAGTGGAGTCCCCGAAGCAGGCTACAGCTGTCTGTCATACAAGTAAAGACTAGGAACACCTAGAGAGAGGCATTCCAGGGTAACTAAGTACTGAAGTGCTTCGCACTTACAGGCGCATTGGAGGAGTCATTCAGTAAGGTACATGTTGGCGGAGTGTGGAAGGGAGAATCCTATCCTGCCTGGAGGTTGGCTGGAGCCCTGACCTGGAGAACACGGTACGGAGGCAGGCAGTTGTGTGAACTGCAAACAGTGAGTAAAGCTTTGGAACCGCACACTCTGGTGTCCTCCAGTTATTCCTGCACCACTAGACCTGGGTACCAGCCTCGATACCATTCTGCGCCTCTCCTCATCCATTGCACCTACACTGCCATGGGACTACAGCTCCACCTGTGGGGAGCTACACCATCTTTGCTGGACCACACCATGAGTCCCGGCGGATCTGTATGGAGCGTTGGCTTACCATCTTACTTGCCAAACACCACGGGTGGCGTCACAAACTATTCATATAAACTTTAACACCATTAACATCACTGCCATTGATATTGGGCGCCCAGGGCCACGGACTGGGTCACCGCTGCTGTGACACATTCCCGCCTTGACACCGGCCCGGTACCGAGTACCCCGCTGCCTTGGGTGTGCGAGGGCGACCCAGCTCCACATTAGTAGTTTGAATTGGATTCGTTGGGGAATTGGGAGCCAATGGAGGGATTTGCAGAGGGGAGAGACGGGAGTAGCGAGGAGAGAGGTGGATTAGTCGGGCAGCAGAATTGAGGACAGACTCTTCAGGCATGCCATAAACTCGGGCCACTTCACTTCTGGGACAAACTGTGATCCTGGTCCTCTAGATTAACACAACGTATGGGTACTGCCCCATCGCGCACTGTGGCTAACGTGCAGGCTACCAAAAAGCCTGAGGGCAGCTTCTCTGAAAAGGAAGGCTCACTTTGAATCTCCACTCCCTCCAAAGGGATACAAGCTCGGACGGGCAGAGTAAGTACCATCTGCCCTGGGGGCAAAACGCATTTGGTAGAAGAAGGCACGATCACTTTTCCTAACGCTCCTCCATCCTGGTACAACTCTTGCGCTTGAGCTACAAGGACCAACTGTTGGAATATTCTTTTCTGAGGGGTGTGGGGACTCCACTGCATCAGGGTCTCATTGGAAGGCTCATTTATAAGAAGACTTCCAAATTCTTTTAAGATGTTCATTACCAGAGTGACTGTGTGTACGCTGTTCACTTCTCCCCAGGTTAGCACCACACCCTTACGTCCCAGATCCTTGCCACACATGGAGATTTGCGACCGGAATGGGCAATTGGTTAGCAGCCATCAACTTTATCGCTGGGCCCCACTCAAGCCTTCCGACTTCAGGAAAATGTTGCCGAAAATAGGCCTCTGGCATTGTCGTCACCTGAGAGCTTGTATCCAAAAGGCAGCGCACTGATCAACCATCAAACACAGCCCAGACCAGAGGGCGAGTAGACACTAACATTGTGGGACTTCCACTACTCCCTCGCATCTGTCCTAGCTCCGGGCGGCATCCCACCGCCTCGGAGCCCTCTAGTTTAACAGATGTCGGGGCTGAACTGTTCCCCGGCATGTACACTCCAGCGCCATATGTCCATTTACGCCACAGTAAAAGCAAGTGAGAGGTCTTTGTTGACGGTACACTCTGGAATCCCAGTAAGACTCCGGGACTCCACTGGCCCCTGAAGAATTTGCAACGGCCTCTGTTTTCTTCTTAACATCACCAAACTCTCCCTTCAGGTTCAGAAGTTCTTTCCGCAATTCTTCTACCCATTATGCTCCGTGTTTGCATTTACTGACAATTCTGCGCCCCGGACCTTCCCCTCTGAGTCTGTCACCCCCGCTCCTTTTCGCTTCTATCTCAGAAAAAGTCAAGCGAGCATTCACCTGCACGCCCTCTCGCAGAGCCTGCTTTGTCAGTGCGTCTCGCAAGTGGGTCGCCCCGGTCCCAGGCTTCACCCAGAGCTGTGGGGTACTCGGTACCGGGCCGGTGTCAGGGGGATGAGGTGTCACAGCAGCGGCGACCCGGTCCGTGGCCCTGGGCACCCAATATCAATGGTGGTTGTTTTTGTGAATGGAGGACACCAGGGCTTGCAGTTTCAAAGCTTTACTCACAGTTCGTCGTGCACACAGGTGCCCACTTCAGTACCGTGTCCTCCGGGGCAGAGGCCCAGCCAACCTCCAGGCGACATAGGACTCTCCCTGCCAGCACCCTGCCTACATGTGCCTTCCTGAACGACTCCTCCTATTGCGCCTTTTAGTGTGAAGAACTCCAGTACCGTGGTTCCCTGAAGTTCCTCCTGTCAGATGTTCCTAACAACTCTACTTGTATGACAGACAGCTGTAGCCTGCTTCGGGGACTCCCTTCTCCTGAATTCCGACTCTCTATTCGTTTGCTGTTGTGTCCCAAGTCTTTGATGGGAGTAGTGCATTTACAGCCAACTACTTCACCGGTGTCTGCTGCAGAACCATAAGTGTCCATACAACCTCGGGGACTGGGCCCCGGCCGTGCGATGAGAACCTAAAGGCAGGGTTCCTATCCAACCCACTCCTCCTCTCTGTTCTCTCTCCTCTTTGTTCCGTACTTGTCTTTCTCTCTCTTATGGAAATGCAGGTTACAGTTCTACGTCTTTCCTTCTCTTTCCTTTCCCGTGCCAGTTGGCTCAGGTCACTGAGGCAGCTGCAGCACTCCTTCCTCCATCCCTTCTTCCAGGGATCCCCCACTCCTCACTGAGTGGCTTCCTTCCCGACTGATCTCCTGTCAGACTGACCTAAGACTGAACTGAACTCAACTCTCTAAATCCTATCTTTCCCCTTCTTTTATACTAACTCCACCCACCTCCCAGCACATCTCGTGTTACGAAGCAAGGATCCACGAAAGGTGCTCTGCTACCCACTAAGCATTGAGCTGCAATCTGGTCCTCTGCTGAACTATCCTGTGTGTGGGATGCAGGTGTTGGAGTGTGGCAAGGAGTTCCCACCTTACCTGGATGGTGGGGCACTACACCTTAGGAGAAGGTGCAGTACCTCTGTGGCGACTGAGCGTCAGGGGTGCCACACAAGTCCGTCAGTCAAAGATCTTGCAGCATTATGTCCGTAGGCCCTATGCCTATGTCATCTTTTCTGACAATCGCAGTATGTAACTCCTGCAATGCGTTCATGTACTGCATTGCAGTCTCCCCTTCCCTCTGCATGCGGCTAAAGAGATGTATCCTCAGTAGTGTTGAGCTTTCCGATACCGCAAGTATCGGGTATCGGCCGATATTTGCTGTATCGGAATTCTGATACTGACTTCCGATACTTTTTTCATATCGGATACCGGAATCGGAAGTTCCCATAATGCTATCAGCCCGCTCGCTTTGATTCAGCCAATGGGATTCCTCAGAAGTGTGGGCACATCCTGTTAGGCATGTAGGCATGTTAACTATTGGCATGGTTGTGATTGGCTGCTGAAATGATGTCATGATGCACTATAAAAGCCACTGCCACCGCCATTTCTGGTCACTCTGCTGTGAATTCAGTTAGGGATAGGCTGCTGTTGAAGACTGTGAGGGACAGTTAGAAATAGCGATTCTCAAAACAATATTGTGCTTTACCCAGGCTACATAAACCACCACTGTAGCTTGCTTTTCCCTAGCAGCAGTGTTCACAGCTGTCTGCAAGGGCTGTGTGAGTGCAGCTCACGCTGTGGATTGGGTCCTGCAGCCATGTCTGGTTGTAGGCCGCCCAGCGTGCCTCACTGCTGCCTCATACATATTTTTCTTTTTGAGCTGCTTGTTTTAAAAAAATTCTATCTAGTGTGCTTCCATCCGTATCCATATATGTTGGTTGCAAACACTAGTAGTAGACAGCGGAGACTTTCTGCAGCCTGTCAGTGCTAGTGCCCACTTAGCTGCACTGTTCACAGCTGTCTGAGAGGTCTCTGACTGTGTGTGAGTGCAGCTCACACTGAGTAGTGTGTCCTGCAGCTACGTCTGGTTGTAGGCTGCTCAGCGTGCGTCACTGCCTCACACTCGTATTTCTTTAATTGCAGCTCATTTTTTATTCTCCTATTAGTGTGCATCCATCCATATCCATCTACATTGGTTGGTTGCAAACACTATATAGGAGTAGATAGAGGAGCCTTTTTTCTGGCTTGTGCCCTTCAGCTGCAGCCAGATTAGTATTACCCAATTTTTTTGGAGCCTCATCTTTTGCATTGTAGGTTACCTGCCTGCATTGTAATAGCTCCAGAAAGTTGGTGATACTCTCACTTTCAAATCTTTGGTCACATCTAGAGTTGAGCGAAACGGGTCGAACAATTTCAAAAGTCGCCGACTTTTGGCAAAGTCGGGTTTCATGAAACGAAACCCGACCCTAGGATGAGGTCGGCCACGAGGTCAGCGACTTACGCGCCAAAGTCGCGTTTCAAAAGTTTGTTTAGCGCTCTTTTTCAGCCAATCAGGATCCACGGACAGTGTGGGCAACGTGATGACATAGGCAGGGGTCGCCACCATCTTTCAGAAGGGCATGCAAGTGATTTGCTTGCTTTGGTGGGAGTCACAGGGGTTATAAAAGGGCCTGCACGCCGACCGCCATCTTACTTCTGCCGATCTTAGCATAGGGAGAGGTTGCTGATTCTGTAGGGAGAGCGTTAGGCAGGGAAGAAGACAAAAAAACTGCTTGTGCTGCTAGCGATTTTGCCTGTGCAACACACCAGTCACTGTGTGTGCAGTGCAAGGGGAGGCTATATTGTGGTGGATCAGCGGTGTTGGTTGTTAGGCTGCCTTCTAAGGCTTCCTGACAGCTGCATTGCTGTTTACCCACTGCTCTGCAAACTGCTTTTTTAAAAGCAATCCCAATTTTTTTTTTGTCCTGCTAAGGTACTGAGCGTGCATTTATTCACACCATACAGCGGTGTACGCTCCTCACACAGTACCGTGTAACGGCTGTTATCACAGCCACAGTGAAGCTATCTGTGTGTCACTGTGGAAGGATAAGTGGAGGACTTGTTCCGTTCTTACAGACCTACACTCTAGGGAGATTCCTATTCTGCCCAATTCTACAATTCACTTTTTTCACACCTGTGCCATCGAGCCTGTGACATAGCGCTCTGATATTCAGTGGGCCTCACACAATCCAAAAGTGTCCAGTGTCCACAAGTGTCTGCAGAAATTCAAAATCTCCCTTATCCTGTAGTCACTTTTTTCACACCTGCTGCATCGAGCCTGTGACATAGCGCTCTGATATTCATTGGGCCTCACACAATCCAAAAGTGTCCAGTGTCCACAAGTGTCTGCAGAAATTCAAAATCTCCCTTATCCTGTAGTCACTTTTTTCACACCTGTGCCATCGAGCCTGTGACATAGCGCTGTGATATTCAGTGGGCCTCACACAATCCAAGTGTCCAGTGTCCACAAGTATCTGCAGAAATTTAAAATCTCCCTTATCCTGTAGTCACTTTTTTCACACCTGTGCCATCGAGCCTGTGACATAGCGCTGTGATATTCAGTGGGCCTCACACAATCCAAGTGTCCAGTGTCCACAAGTGTCTGCAGAAATTCAAAATCTCCCTTATCCTGTAGTCACTTTTTTCACACCTGTGCCATCGAGCCTGTGACATAGCGCTGTGATATTCAGTGGGCCTCACACAATCCAAGTGTCCAGTGTCCACAAGTGTCTGCAGAAATTCAAAATCTCCCTTATCCTGTAGTCACTTTTTTCACACCTGTGCCATTGAGCCTGTGACATAGCGCTGTGATATTCAGTGGGCCTCACACAATCCAAGTGTCCAGTGTCCACAAGTGTCTGCAGAAATTCAAAATCTCCCAGAAATTCAAAATCTCCCTTATCCTGTAGTCACTTTTTTCACACCTGTGCCATCGAGCCTGTGACATAGCGCTGTGATATTCAGTGGGCCTCACACAATCCAAGTGTCCAGTGTCCACAAGTGTCTGCAGAAATTCAAAATCTCCCTTATCCTGTAGTCACTTTTTCACACCTGTGCCATCGAGCCTGTGACATAGCGCTGTGATATTCAGTGGGCCTCACACAATCCAAGTGTCCAGTGTCCACAAGTGTCTGCAGAAATTCAAAATCTCCCAGAAATTCAAAATCTCCCTTATCCTGTAGTCACTTTTTTCACACCTGTGCCATCGAGCCTGTGACATAGCGCTGTGATATTCAGTGGGCCTCACACAATCCAAGTGTCCAGTGTCCACAAGTGCCTGCAGAAATTCAAAATCTCCCAGAAATTCAAAATCTCCCTTATCCTGTAGTCACTTTTTTCACACCTGTGCCATTGAGCCTGTGACATAGCGCTGTGATATTCAGTGGGCCTCACACAATCCAAGTGTCCAGTGTCCACAAGTGTCTGCAGAAATTCAAAATCTCCCAGAAATTCAAAATCTCCCTTATCCTGTAGTCACTTTTTTCACACCTGTGCCATCGAGCCTGTGACATAGCGCTGTGATATTCAGTGGGCCTCACACAATCCAAGTGTCCAGTGTCCACAAGTGTCTGCAGAAAATCTAAATCTCCCCTGTCCTATAGACACCTTGTACCTTGTTTTACATTACTATATAGTTTGTAGGATTTTGTCTACATTTCTACCAAAAATGAGGAAGGCTGGTGGAAGAGGCCGTGGAATTGGGCGGGGGTTGGCAGCTGGTAATGATGGTGTTGGTGGTGGATCTGATGGTAGTGGCAAAAGCAAAATAGGACCGAATGCAGGAGGTGTTGAGTCTGCGTCATCGTCTGGCTCCATAAGGCTTCGAAGGCTTAGTTTTCTAGGAGTTGGCAAACCGCTTTTAACGCCAGAGCATCAGGAAAAAGTTTTGTCTTACATTGCTGACTCAGCCTCCAGCTCTATCGCCTCCTCTTCTGAAGTTGTAAAAAGTAAAAGCACTGAGTCGTCATTGGAGGCTCATGTTCATGAACCACACCTTTCCTTGTGTCCTTCACCACAACCAAGATTGAAGGATGACGCAGGCCATACTACTGATTACTCCATGAAGCTGTTTTCACATACCATGCCTGGATTATCAAGTGAAATGGTGAATTACCCAGGCCAAGATGAATCTGACATGGAGTGCACTGATGCACAGCCGCTGATAGATGATTCTGCTGGTACATTCACTCAGAGCACTACATTGTCCTCGCAGTGTACAGAGCCAGATTCTGACCCTGATGAGACTCAGGTGCCCCTTCCCGCACACTATACCACCATACACGGTGACACAGAGGAAGGTGCACATGACATTGAAGAGGAGGTGATGGATGACCCAGTTGTTGACCCAGATTGGCATCCATTGGGGGAAGAGGGTGCTGCTTCCAATAGCTCAGATGAGGAGCATCCACAGCAGACATCAACATCGCAACAGCTGTTATCTGGCAGGCCCGGAGCACTCCAAAGACAGGTTCCAAAAATCAAAAGAGTTGCTGGACAGCTTGTCCAGAGGGTCAAAACATCACAGCGTGCTAGGCCGCAAAATGTCTGCCAAAGTAGGAAGAGTGCAGTGTGGCACTTTTTTGAAGAAAATCCTCATGATCAGGCCAAGGTTATCTGTAAGAAGTGCGCAAAGACCTTTAGCTGAGGGAAAAATCGGAAAAATTTGAATACCAGTTGCATGCTTAGACATTTAACCAGCATGCACTTGCAAGCGTGGACACAACACCAAACCTCAAGTGCCACATGTGCAACTGATCACAAAGAAGGTAGTCAGCAACGCTACATTGTTTCCCCCACTGTAAGCCCACCGGTTAGCACAGCAGCAAATGTTGAGGTGTCGTTGCAAGGCCACAGCAGTCAGGGAATCCCACTGTTATATCAACGAAATACTGAATGTAGGCCATCAGAAAGCACACCAACTCCATCACCATCATCAACCCTATCTCAGTCCGCCCTGTCCACCGCTACTTCCTCAATATGCAGCTCTCAAGTCCAGCTCACCCTCCCAGACACTATGAGTAGGTCAAGAAAGTACTCAGTCTCTCATCCGCGTACACTGGGTTTGAACGCCCACATTGCCAAACTAATCTCGTTTGAGATGATGCCCTATCGGTTGATGGAAAGCGCAGCTTTCCGCGAACTCATGGCCTATGCAGTACCACGCTATGACCTACCCAGTCGCCACTTCTTCTCTCGCAAAGCCATCCCAGCCCTCCACCATCATGTGAACGACCGCATTGTCCATGCACTCAAGCAGTCAGTGAGTGGAAAGGTGCACCTCACAACTGATGCATGGTCCAGTCGGCATGGCCAGGGCCGTTACGTGTCCATCACTGCGCACTGGGTTAATGTGGTGGATGCAGGGTCCACAGGGGACAGCGGTGGTGGGACAGTGCTGCCTAGCCCACGGTATAGGAAACAGTTGGCTGTAAGCGTTCCACCCTCCTCCTCCTCCTCCAGAAGCGAAAGCTCGTCCACAGAGCGCAGTCGTACGAGCACTCCATCTGCAGCTGCCACTGTTGCACACGAGGTGTCCCCCTATCGAGCAGCTAGTGGAAAGCGTCAGCAGGCTGTGTTGCAGATGATGTGTTTGGGCGACAGACACACCGCCGAGGTGCTGGCCGAGTACTTGAAGCGACAAACTGAGTCATGGCTGGGCAGTGTACATCTTGAGGCAGGCAAGGTAGTTAGTGATAACGGCCGTAATTTTGTGGCAGCCATAGCCCTTTCAAAACTCAGCCACATACCTTGCTTGGCTCACACCTTGAACCTGGTGGTGCAGTGCTTCCTCAGAAATTATCCGGAGTTAACAGCCCTGCTCCATAAGGTGCGAAGACTGTGCGCGCACATCCGCCGGTCGCCTGTATACTCCGTTCGTATGCAGAAGCTGCAGCGATTGCTCCACCTTCCCAACCACCGCCTCATTATCGACATTGCAACAAGGTGGAACTCCACCCTGCACATGGTGGAGCGGCTGTGCGAGCAGAGGCAGGCCATAATGCATTTGTGGGAGGATACACGGCCAGGCACTTTGAGAGCAGACATGGAGTTGACAGGTGTGCAGTGGTCGAAGCTGAAAGACCTCTGTAAAGTCCTTCAGTGTTTTGAGGAATGCACACGGCTGGTAAGCGCAGACGACGCCATCCTAAGCATGAGCATCCCACTTATGCGTCTGCTCATGCAAACTTTGACGCACCTTAAGGAGCAGGCGTCTGCAGCCAATGTTGACGAGGAGGAAGAGGTGGAGGGAATCCTTGATGACATTCAGCCATTGTCTGCTCAGGGACCTCTCCTGGACGAGTTGGAGGAAGAAGAGGAGGAGGAGGATGATGATGGGGATGATTACTTAGGGGAGGAGGATGCATCTCGTGGGGCAAGTGAAAATGTTGGAGTGGCAAGGTCTGGTACAGGGTTTGTGCGTGACTGGAGGGATGTGGATTTGCCAGAAAGTGCTCCTCCAACCAGCACTCGCAGTGCATCATTGACACCGGGAACATTGGCCCACATGTCAGATTATGCCTTGCGGATCCTAAAAAGGGACCCCCGCATTGCCAAAATGATGAACGATGACGACTACTGGTTGGCCAGCATCCTGGATCCACGCTATAAAGGCAAATTACAAAACATCATGCCACAGGAGAACCTTGACCTAATATTGGCTAATAAACAAGCAACTCTGGTAAATCGGTTGCTTGAGGCATTCCCAGCACACAGCAGCAGTGATGATTCTCACACGAGCTGTACGGGCCGGGGGCAGCTTGGCAGAGGTGTTCATGGTGCACACAGCAGAAGTGGCGTTGGAGACAGGGGTTTCATGACAATGTTGTGGACTGATTTTTCAAGTACCGCTCACACAACTGGTAATACAGCATCGATGGAAAGTGACAGGAGACAGCAGTTGTCAACTATGGTTACAAACTACTTTTCCTCCCATATCGATGTTCTCCCACACAGGTCATTCCCCTTTGACTATTGGGCCGCTAAACTGGACATCTGGCCTGAATTGGCACAATATGCCTTACAGGAGCTCGCTTGCCCAGCTGCAAGTGTGCTATCGGAAAGAGTCTTCAGTGCAGCTGGATCAATCCTGACAGAAAAAAGGACCCGTCTGTCAACCCAAAATGTGGATGATCTAACCTTCATTAAAATGAACCATGCATGGGTTTCCAAGGATTTTGTCCCACCTTCCCCTGATGACACATAGGGTGACAGAAAAATGGCTTGCTTTGGTCCACCTCTTCCTGGGACTTGACCTATTTCGCCTTTTGCATCAGCTGAATGTCCAACATCAACATATGCCACTTTCTAAAACTCCCTAACTGTGCTGCCTCCCCCCCCCATGGCCGGGGTCACCACCTAGCGCACGACACCGTGCGAGTGCCGTTGCCCTGGACAGGTGGGTAGGCCGACTCTTGGGCGCGGGCACTGGCACAGGGTCCCTCATAGTGCAATCAAGTGTCTCTGACGGTGGTGGTGCACACCCGCCGTCAGACACACCGCCGTACTATGAGGGGCCCAGTGCCAGTACTGACGCCCATGAGTGGACCCCCCTTGCTTGGGCAGGGCCCCAGCATTTGCAATCTTTACCTCTCCCTGCTCCTCCGCTGTGTAGTCTGGGCCGTCAAATCCATACTGTGCCTGACACCGTCTGAGCCTGTCTCCTGATGTATAGACATATCTTTTGAATGTGTATGCTATCCATACATGTTATCCGGGGATACGGTACCCTTTCTCACCTTTGTGCAATCACTTGCAAGCCATACTGGGCCTTACACCGTCTGAGCCTGCCTCCTGATGTATAGACATATCTTTTGAATGTGTACGCTATCCATACATGTTATCCGGGGATACGGTACCCTTTCTCACCTTTGTGCAATCACTTGCAAGCCATACTGGGCCTTACACCATCTGAGCCTGCCTCCTGATGTATAGACATATCTTTTGAATGTGTACGCTATCCATACATGTTATCCGGGGATACGGTACCCTTTCTCACCTTTGTGCAATCACTTGCAAGCCATACTGGGCCTTACACCGTCTGAGCCTGCCTCCTGATGTATAGACATATCTTTTGAATGTGTACGCTATCCATACATGTTATCCGGGGATACGGTACCCTTTCTCACCTTTGTGCAATCACTTGCAAGCCATACTGGGCCTTACACCGTCTGAGCCTGCCTCCTGATGTATAGACATATCTTTTGAATGTGTACGCTATCCATACATGTTATCCGGGGATACGGTACCCTTTCTCACCTTTGTGCAATCACTTGCAAGCCATACTGGGCCTTACACCGTCTGAGCCTGCCTCCTGATGTATAGACATATCTTTTGAATGTGTACGCTATCCATACATGTTATCCGGGGATACGGTACCCTTTCTCACCTTTGTGCAATCACTTGCAAGCCATACTGGGCCTTACACCGTCTGAGCCTGCCTCCTGATGTATAGACATATCTTTTGAATGTGTACGCTATCCATACATGTTATCTGGGGATACGGTACACTTTCTCACCTTTGTGCAATCATGTGTAACCCATACTGGGCGTGAGAACGGCTGGCGAGCTGTTAAGCAAGCTACAGCACCTGTGGTTTGCACACGTAAGTTTTTCATTTTTTTCAGGAATGACGGTTAGGCCTAATTCCGGAACTGCGGTTGACCTGCACTTACTGGGAAATCATCGTTCTCGAGTAATAATTGTAATCAGTGATCCCCATCACTAACGTTGTTCAGCGGGTTATCTGCACCTGTAAGCGACAAACGCTGGCCTTTTCAGTGTAGCGCACAAGCAGCCACGGACATGTAAGGGCATGACACACCAGTTATTGGCCAATCTCATGTGCCAGAGCCTCACGTGTCCCTCTAGTAAGCCGGACTCGGACCGCGGGGCATGACGGAGTCTCGTTCGTTAACGGAATTAAGCTTGCAATGTGTGCATCTGTTCTGTAGCTGGCATGGTTGAGGTTGCCCGTGTTGAGTCAAATTACGCCGTAGGCTCCACTCCTGGTGGTGCACTTCTGGACATTCCTTTAAGGTTCAGCTTTGCAACCATACTGCCCACGTAAAACAAACACTTTGCCTTCATGAACGCTGTTTGGAGGGTCATGACTCGTGGGAATAACGCCGCCCAATCAGTTAACCTGCTAGAGAGATCCTTCGTTGCTCCCAAGCATGACATCACACTCCCTAGGAGGAAGGTAATGCCACTGTGGCGACCGTACTCCTGGGGGCGACACAAGTGCACTGATGCCCAGCCACTGCTCGATGAATCTGCTGGTACATTGACCCAGACCACTACATTCCCCTCGCATGCTACCCGGCCTTAATCTGACCCTGATGAAACTCAGGTTACCCTTCCCATATACAGTTCCATCTTACACGGTGACAAAGAGGAAGCTGCAGATGAAAGTGCAGGTTCGGCCCACCCGCCATCAGACACACCACCGTACTATCAGGGGCCCTGTGCCAGTGCCGTCGCCAATGAGTGGGCCCCCCCTGCTTGCTCAGGATCACAGCACTTGCAAGGTTGAAATACTGTGCAGTGAGATGGAAGATGGGAACGACGAGGAGTCCAGACTAGTACAGGGATTCCCTAGCAAGGAGACTTATTTGATTGTTTTCAATGTTGGGACAGCAATTTTTGGGAGCACTATACTCTGGAGAATGATAGATGGGGCCCACCATACACTGGAACATTCCAAAGGTGGACATCAGACACTGGAGCAGCATTTACAGGGCCCATTATACACTAGAGCATTAGAAATGGGGCCCATTATGTTTGGAGCATTATTTGGGCCCATAAGACAGTGGAGCTTCATCCATGGGGACCAACATATACTGTAGCATTATGTGGAGCTCATCATATACTGTTTCAAACATTATATGGGACCAATGATTCTGTATGGAGAAATAGATGGGCCTCGTCATGAGATGTAAAAAGTGAAGTATTTTTCATTGTACTATACCGCTATTTCTCTGCCGTATCGGAGCATGATGAGTTGTGGTATTATGTGTTAAAGGGGCGCTCTTTCGCCCAGGGCACATGAAAACCTGGAGCCAGCCCTACCCCCCCACAACTTTAGCCAAATAACCCCCATTTTTCAGTGCGTAACTTGTATTATGAAGTTAATTAAGGTTGACCAGCTTAAGTAAGAAGAATTGATGCTTTTGGCATTCAAATGAGCACTGTAGGTGTGTTTCCTGTCCTCCTCTCACTGCCGACTTTTATTCCCCATTGACTTACATTGGGTTTCGTGTTTCGTGACGACCCCGACTTTTCCCTATAATCGGCCGATCTTGCTCGACCCGACTTTTGGAAAAGTCTGGTTTCACGAAACGAAACTCGACCATAAAAAACCAACAGTCGCTCAACTCTAGTCACATCCTTTTAGTTTTTTTTCCCCCCCAAAAAAACAACAAAGTTCACCAAACACTACATTTGAAAGTTGTGTAGGCCACATTAGCTCCCATTAAAGTGTAGTCGACACACACTTCATAAAATTAGTGTTTCTTATACGTGTAACCAGCTGTTCAGGAATAAGCACACTAAGGCTCCCCTTTGTACTTTTCTGCCTATCTTTCTCAGTCTAGCAAGATGAAGAAGGCAGGGAGTAAGGCACGTGGCCGTGGGCATGGAGTTTCAGCAGGGAGAGGACGTGGGGATTCTGCAGGGAGAGGATGTGGGGATTCTGCAGGGAGAGGACGTGGGGATTCTGTGCCTGCTGTTGGCGTCAGTGAGTCAGCATCCCCCAGTTTTAGCAGGCAACAGTCCTTTATGCGCAGCTTTGTAGGACCTCACCGTACCCCACTGCTGCGGGAGGAACAAATTGAAGCCGTTGTCGGATGGATGGCAGCTAACACATCGACTTCAATTACTTCCACATCCTCTCAGGGCCAGAGCACCGAAGTGCAACCATCTGTCTCTTCACCACCTGCCAAAGTGCCCAGGCAGTCAGAGACCCATGGACAGGAGCCATCACAGTCTCTACTTCTCTTCTCGGAATCTGTTGGTTTGGAAAGAGGGGGCCAGCTAAGCAGCATTCCAGAATGTGAAGAAGAGGGAGTATGCAGTGATGCGCAACTTCTTTGTCCCTCTGAATCTGAAGAGGCGGGTGAGCCAGTGCCTATGGTCAGAACACCTCAGTACGCATCAGATGATGACGAGACTCAGTTACCACTTTCTGGTGCGTACGGTGCTGGCGAGACAACCCAGGAGAAGCAGGTGTTTGAAGAGGGGAGTGTAGATGATGAGGTCCTTGACCCATCATGGCGTGAGGAGCAGGAAGGTGGTGGGAGCAGCTCTGAGGAAGAGATTCCCCGAACGGCCAAAACCGGCGGGAGAGGGAGGGGGCAGACTTGGTTGCCTGTAGCCTCCCCTTCGGCACCCGTTAGGAGCATTCCACTTTCAAAAGGCAAAAAGGGCGCTCCCAAGACTTGCAGTGCGTGGTCCTTTTTTGACACAGTTGCAGATGACATTTGCTTTGTCAAATGCAAGCTGTGTCATCAGAGAGTCAAAAGAGGGAAAAATGTCAGCAACCTCAATACCACTAATATGTGGAAACATGTGCGGACCAAGCACGAGCTGGAGTTACACAGACACACTGAAGACGTAGGCCAACGTACAGCACCACCTACCACCTCTTCAGCTCGTGTTGGGGCCTCTTCCTCCAGCTCACACACAGCTGGTTCGGCTTCCTCACAGGATCGCCAAGGTAGAATCTCTCACACTGTTGTCCGGAGACCCTGTGACATTCCACCCACAGCACCACGTTCCCAGTCATCCTCACACTCCCAGGTCACTCGGCAGCCATCGGTAGCACAGGCATGGGAGAAAAGGCGGCAATACTCGGCAAACCATCCCCGAGCACAGGCTCTGAATGCTGGCGTTGCCAAACTACTGGCCCTTGAAATGCTCTCATTCAGGCTGGTGGAGACTGACACCTTCCGGGACTTCATGGCATTGGCAGAAACATGTGGAGGCAAACATAAAACATGCGCTACTAAACACCGTCAGTAGCAAGGTCCACCTGACCACCGATGCGTGGACCAGTAACCATGGACAGGGACGATACCTTTCCCTCACTGCCCATTGGGTCAATGTTGTGGAGCCGGGTACAGATCTGGAGAGTGGCGCTCTACGTGTTCTGCCAACTCCACGGATTGCAGGAATCCAGTCTGTACACATTGACTCCTCCTCCTACTCCAGTTCCTCTGAAACAGCGCAGCAGGAGCCTGTTACGACCGATATGAGCACAGCCATGGCCAAACGTCAACAGGCCGTACTGAAATTAATTTCATTGGGGAATCGAAGCCACACAGCGCAGGAGCTCTGGAATGCCATCAAGCAGGAGAGCGACGTGTGGTTTCTGCCAGCGAATCTCCAGCCGGGCTTGGTAGTGTGTGACAATGGCCAAAATCTGGTGGCAGCTCTTGGCCTTGGCAACCTCACTCACATCCCATGTCTGGCACATGTGCTCAACTTGGTCGTGAAGAGCTTTCTGAGGGACTATCCGGATCTTTATGCACTGCTGCACAAGGTCCGCATAGAGTGCGCTCACTTGCGGCGTTCCAGCACGGCAAGATCGCGCCTTGCTGCTCTGCAGCGCCGATTACGCCTTCCGGAACATCGCATCATATGTGACCTACCCACCAGGTGGAATTTAACGTTACCTATGTTGGAGCGGTTGTGTGAGCAGCAGGCAGCAGTCATGGAGTACCACCTGCATCAGGTGCAAACAAGTCGCAATGTGCGCCGTCACACTTCAGCACCACTGAGTGGGCCTCTATGAAGGACATCTGCCTCGCTTTGCGTGCCTTCGATGATTCCATGCGAATGGTGAGTGCAGATGATGCACTAGTCAGCATGACTGTCCCCCTTATCTGCCTGCTTCAAAAAACACAGCAAGCACTAAGGGATGAGGTTTTGGAAGAAGTGGAGGATGAGGAGTCCCAAATGCCATCTGCTTCTGGACAGTCTGCGCTACGTGCTTCCTCACAAAGGCCTAGGCAGGGGACACTTTGTGAGGAGGATGAGGAGGAGTCGATGGAGGAGAAAGACATCTCTCCACAGGAGGGAGGTACACAAAGCTCTAGTCAGTATGTACAGCGAGGGTGGGGTGATGCAGAGCAGGCAGAGATCACGCCTCAAGCAGGGGACAGCGGTTCTTTGGCAGTTGGGAGTCTGCAGCACATGGTTGACTTCATGCTGCAGTGCCTGAGAAACGACCGCCGCATCGCCCACATTCTCTACACGGCTGATTATTGGGTGTACACCCTCCTAGATCCTCGCTACCGGGACAACTTGCAAACCCTCATACCAACGTTGAACAGGGAGCGTAAACTGCGGTAGTACCAAGATACACTGGTGCAGTCCATCATGTTTTCCATTCCACCAGACAGCAGTGGTGCTAGTGCTTTACAAAGCAGCTCTGTGCGTCGACCCAGTGGAGGAAACTCGGCACAAAGAGAGAGTAGAGGCAGCGCCTCAGCACAAGGCAAGACCACTATGGCCCAAATGTGGCAAAGTTTTGTGTGTCTGCCACAATTGTCTACACCATCACAGACGGCTCCAGTCAGCAGGAGGCAACGTTTCCGTCAGATGGTGACAGACTACATGTCTTGCCCTGTGAGTGTACTCCCAGATAGCTCTTCCCCCTTCAAGTTTTGGGTCTCTAAGCTGGATACATGGCCAGAGGTTAGCCAGTATGCATTGGAGGTGCTGGCTTGCCCTGCTGCCAGTGTATTATCGGAACGTGTCTTTAGTGCCGCAGGTGGTGTACTAACAGACCGTCGCACGCGACTTTCTTCCGATAACGTCGACCGGCTTACTTTTCTGAAAATGAACAAGGCCTGGATCTCCCCAGAATTTGCCAGTCCTCTTCCAGACTAAATAATTGGTTGGCAACTGTATCCGGGTCTCTTGTTGTGTTCATGTTTCTACCACCTGAACTATAATCCCTGGGCTTCAACACAGCCAGTTGTTGCTCAGATGTGTCGTCTGCACAGAGAAAAACACTAGCTCCTGTGTTAGTGGGGTTCAGTAACCCCAGCTGCTCCCCTGCTGTGTGGACGGCAAAATCTCCTGCTCCATCCACATTCAAACTACTACTGATTTTTAACCCTGCTCCACTTAGGCCTCTGGCTCCACCGTCTCTAGTATTTCCCCTGGCCTCCAACCCCGCCAGTAACAGCTCTTAAGTGGCGTCTGCATAATCCACACTTGTTCCAGTGTTACTTGGCCTCAATCACGTCAGTTGATCCCCTGATGTGTGTCCGGCAAGGTCTCCTGCTCTGTCCACATTCCCATTACTAGTAGTGTGAATGAGGACAGAACAGGAGACCTTGCCGGACACACATCAGGGGATCAACTGACGGGACTGAGCCCAAGTTACACAGGAACAAGTGTGGATTGTGCTGACGCCACTTCAGAGCTGTCACTGGCGGGGTTGGAGGCCAGGGGAAATACTAGAGACAGTGGAGCCAGAGGCCATAGTGGAGCACGGTTACAATCAGTTGTAGTCTACTACCTCTATAAAACGTGCTGCAAGTTGGCCTCAGCCAGCTCCATGCCTCATCCTGGGCTCCAACAATGCCAGTTGGTGTTCAGAAGTGCCGTCTTAACAGAGAAACACACACTAGCTCCTGTGTTAGTGGGGGTCAGTTGGTGTTCAGAAGTGCCGTCTTCATAGAGAAAAATACACTAGCTCCTGTGTTAGTGGGGTTCAGTAATGCCAGCTGTTCCCCTGCTGTGTAGACGGCAATGTCTCCTAGTCCATACACATGCCAACACCATCAGGCCTCAGCCTGCTCCATGTCTCATCCTGGGCTCCACCAACGCCAGTTGGTGTTCAGAAGTGCCATCTCCGCAGAGAAAAACACTCTAGCTCCTGTGTCAGTGGGGTTCAGTAATGCCAGCTGTTCCCCTGCTGTGTGGACAGCAATGTCTCCTGCTCCATACACATGCCAACACCATCAGGCCTCAGCCTGCTCCATGCCTCATCCTGGGCTCCAACAACACCAGTTGGTGTTCAGAAGTGCCGTCTCCGCATAGAAAAACACACTAGCTCCTGTGTCAGTGGGGTTCAGTAACGTCAGCTGTTCCCCTGCTGTGTGGACAGCAAAGTCTCCTGCTGCCTCCACATGCAAACTACTACAGATTTGTAACTTTGGTCAACTTAGGCCTCTGGCTCCACTGTCTCTAGTATTTCCACTGGCCAACAACCACGCCAGTTACAGCTGTGAAGTGGCGTCTGCACAATCCACACTTGTTCCTGAGTTACTGTGGCTCAGTCCCGTCAGTTGATCCCCTGAAGTGTGTCCGGCAAGGTCTCCTGCTCTGTCCACATTCACATTACTAGTAGTGTGAATGAGGACTGAGCAGGAGAGCTTGCCAGACACACATCAGGGGATCAACAGACGGGACTGAACCACAGTTATACAGGAAATACTAGAGACAGTGGAGCCGGAGGCCATAGTGGAGCACGGCGACAATCAGTAGTAGTCTACAACCTCTATAAAACCAGCTGCAAGTTGTCCTCCGCCTTCTGCATGCTTCATCCTGGGCTACAACACAGCCAGTTGTAGCCTGGAAGTGCCGTCTGCACAGATAGAAACACTCGCTCCTGTGTCTGTCGGGTTCAGTAACGCCAGCTGTTCCCCTGCTGTGCGGATGGCAAAGTCTCCTGCTGCCTCCAACATCACACTACATGTTATTTTCCACTTGCTCCAAGTAGGCCCAGCCTGCTCGGAGCATTGATCCTGGGCTTCAACACAGCCAGTTGTAGCTTGGAAGTGCCGTCCACACAGATAGAAACACTCGCTCCTGTGTCTGTGGGGTTCAGTAACGCCAGCTGTTCCCCTGCTGTGCTGATGGCAAAGTCTCCTGCTGCCTCCAACATCACACTACATGTTATTTTCCACTTGCTCCAAGTAGGCCTCAGCCTGCTCGGAGCATTGATCCTGGGCTACAATACAGCCAGTTGTAGCCTGGAAGTGCCATCCGCACAGATAGAAACACTCGCTCCTGTGTGAGTGGGGTTCAGTAATGCCAGCTGTTCCCCTGCTGTGTGGACGGCAAAGTGTCCAGCTGCCTCCAAACTCACACTACAACGCTTTTTCTCCTCGCTCCAAGTAGGCCTCAGCCTGCTCGGAGCATTGATCCTGGGCTACAACACAGCCAGTTGTAGCGTGGAAGTGCCGTCCGCACAGATAGAAACACTCGCTCCTGTGTCTGTGGGGTTCAGTAACGCCAGCTGTTCCCCTGCTGTGTGGATGGCAAAGTCTCCTGCTGCCTCCAACATCACACTACATGTTATTTTCCACTTGCTCCAAGTAGGCCTCAGCCTGCTCGGAGCATTGATCCTGGGCTTCAACACAGCCAGTTGTAGCTTGGAAGTGCCGTCCGCACAGATAGAAACACTTGCTCCTGTGTCTGTGGGGTTCAGTAACGCCAGCTGTTCCCCTGCTGTGCGGATGGCAAAGTCTCCTGCTGCCTCCAATATCACACTACATGTTATTTTCCACTTGC
This sequence comes from Dendrobates tinctorius, assembly GCF_039654945.1. Taxonomy (NCBI): domain Eukaryota; kingdom Metazoa; phylum Chordata; class Amphibia; order Anura; family Dendrobatidae; genus Dendrobates; species Dendrobates tinctorius. The sequence continues at coordinate 18,798,852 of NW_027361754.1, read as the reverse complement.
TCCAATTAGGCCTCAGCCTGCTCGGAGCATTGATCCTGGGCTACAACACAGCCAGTTGTAGCCTGGAAGTGCCATCCGCACAGATAGAAACACTCGCTCCTGTGTTAGTGGGGTTGAGTAATGCCAGCTGCTCCCCTGCTGTGTGGATGGCAAAGTCTCCTGCTCCATCCACATTCAAACTACAACTGATTTTTAACCATGCTCCACTTAGGCCTCTGGCTCCACTGTCTCTAGTATTTCCCCTGGCCTCTAACCCCGCGAGTGACAGCTCTGAAGTGGCGTCAGCACAATCCACACTTGTTCCTGTGTTACTTGGCCTCAGTCACGTCAGTTGATCCCCTGATGTGTGTCCGTAAAGGTCTCCTGCTCTGTCCACATTCCCATTACTAGTAGTGTGAATGAGGACAGAGCAGGAGACCTTGCTGGACACACATCGGGGGATCAACTGACGGGACTGAGGCCAAGTAACACAGGAACAAGTGTGGATTTTGCTGACGCCACTTCAGAGCTGTCACTCGCGGGGTTGGAGGCCAGGGGAAATACTAGAGATAGTGGAGCCAGAGGCCTAAGTGGAGCACGGTTACAATCAGTAGTAGTCTACAACCTCTATAAAACGTGCTGGAAGTTGGCCTCAGCCAACTCCATGCCTCATCCTGGGCTCCAACAATGCCAGTTGGTGTTCAGAAGTGCCGTCTTAACAGAGAAACACACACTAGCTCCTGTGTTAGTGGGGTTCAGTAACGCCAGCTGTTCCCCTTCTGTGCGGATGGCAAAGTCTCCTGCTGCCTCCAACATCACACTACATGTTATCTTCAACTTGCTCCAAGTAGGCCTCAGCCTGCTCTGAGCATTGATCCTGGGCTTCAACACAGCCAGTTGTAGCTTGGAAGTGCCGTCCGCACAGATAGAAACACTTGCTCCTGTTTCTGTGGGGTTCAGTAATGCCAGCTGTTCCCCTGCTGTGCAGATGGCAAAGTCTCCTGCTGCCTCCAACATCACACTGCATGTTATTTTCCACTTGCTCCAAGTAGGCCTCAGTCTGCTCGGAGCATTGATCCTGGGCTTCAACACAGCCAGTTGTAGCTTGGAAGTGCCGTCCACACAGATAGAAACACTCGCTCCTGTGTATGTGGGGTTCAGTAACGCCAGCTGTTCCCCTTCTGTGCGGATGGCAAAGTCTCCTGCTGCCTCCAACATCACACTACTACTGACTTTTAACCATGGTCCACTTAGGCCTCTGGCTGTACTGTCTCTAGTATTTCCCCTGGCCTCCAACCCCGCCAGTCGCTGCTCTGATGTGCCATCTGCACAATCCACACTTGTTCCTGTGTTACTGGGGCTCAGTCACGTCAGTTGATCCCCTGTGGTGTGTCCGGCAATGTCTCCTGCTCTGTCCCCATTCCCATTAATAGTTGTGGGAATGTGGACAGAGCAGGACAACTTGCCGGACACACATCAGGGGATCAACTGACGTGACTGAGCCCCAGTAACTCAGGAACAAGTGTGGATTTTGCAGACAACTCTGCAGAGCAGCAACTGCCATGGTTGGAGGCCATGGGAAATACTAGAGACAGTAGAGCCAGAGGCCAAATTGGATCACTGTTACAATCAGTAGTTGTGTACAACCAATATAAAACTCGCTCCAAGTTGGCCTCAGCCTGCTGCCTGATTGACCCCTGGGCTTCAACATCGCATGTTGCTGCTCAGGAGTGTGTTTGCCACGGGTACTCCCTCCTGCCCAGCCGGGTTCCAACAACGTCAGCTGTTTCTCGGCAGAGCCTTTGGCCTAGGAACCTCCTTCATGGTATCCGAGTTCCAGCAACGTCTGCTGGTCCTTGGTAGTGCTTTTTAGCACAGGTACCTCCTGCTTTGTAACCGTGTTCCAGCAACGTCAGCTGGTCCACAGTTGTGCCGTTGGCTCTTGTTCCTTTTGCTGCCCCTCCGGGTTCCTGGGTACCTTCTGCTACCCATCCGGGTTCCAGCACCGTCAGCTGGTTCTCGGCAGAGCCTTTGGCCTAGGTGCCTCCTTCATGGTATCCGAGTTCCAGCAACGTCTGCTGGTCCTTGGTAGTGCTTTTTAGCACAGGTACCTCCTGCTTAGAAACCGTGTTCTAACACCGTCAGCTGGTCCACGGTTGTCCCATTGGCTCTTGTTCCTTCTGCTGTCCCTCCTGGTTCCAGCACCGTCAGCTGGTCCTCGCTAGTGTCATTTGCTCTTGCAGCTTCTGCTACCCATCCGGGGTTCCAGCACCGTCAGCTGGCTCTCAGCTGAGCCTTTGGCCTAGGTGCCTCCTTCTTGGTATCCGAGTTACAGCAACATCTACTGGTCCTTGGTAGTGCTTTTTAGCACAGGTACCTCCTGCTTAGTAACCATGTTCCAGCACCGTCAGCTGGTCCACGGTTGTGCCATTGGCTGTTGTTCCTTCTGCTGTCACTCTGGGTTCCAGCACCGTCAGCTGGTTCTCGGTAGTTCCATTGACTCTTGTAGCTAATGCTACCCCTCTGGGTTCCAGCACCATCAGCTGGTTCTCGGAAGTGTCTTTGGCACGGGCACTCCCTCCTGCCCAGCCTGGTTACAGCACGCCTGCTGTTTCCGGGTAGTGTCAACGTCACTTTGCCACTGATACGTTGTCCTGTCGTGTTGCGGTCGGGTTAGCCGAGTCTATGGTGCCTGCAGTGTCAGTGCTTCCTATGTGGACTGCGGGTTCTGGTAACAAAGGCTGGTTCCATAGTGCCAATAGGAAAAGCAACCCCTGTAGGACTGTGGGTTTCGGTAACTGCGGCCTGCTCGCGGACGCGACACTTTGTTAATCATGGGTACCTTCGGCTACCCATCCGGGTTCCAGCAACGTCAGCTGGTTCCCGGCAGAGCCTTTGGCCTAGGTGCCTCCTTGTCGGTATCCGAGTTCCAGCAACGTCTGCTGGTCCTTGGTAGTGCTTTGGAGAGCAGGTACCTCCTGCTTAGTAACCATGTTCCAGCACCGTCAGCTGTTCCACGGTTGTCCCATTGGCTCTTGTTCCTTCTGCTGCCCCTCCGGGTTCCAGCACCGTCATCTGGTCCTCGCTAGTTTCATTTGCTCTTGCAGCTTCTGCTGCCCATCCGGGTTCCTGCACCGTCAGCTGGCTCTCGGCAGTGCCTTTGGCCTAGGTGCCTCCTTGTCGGTATCCGAGTTCCACCAACGTCTGCTTGTCCTTAGTAGTGCTTTGGAGCACAGGTACCTCCTGCTTAGTAACCGTGTTCCAGCACCGTCAGCTGGTCCACGGTTGTGCCATTGGCTCTTGTTCATTCTGCTGCCACTCCGGGTTCCAGTACCATCAGCTGGTTCTCGCCAGTTCCTCAGCCTTCTTGTAACTTCTGCTACTTTTCAAAGCTCAAGCTTGTGGAAATGGTTTTTGATTCTCACTCTGGATCTCCCTGACAATGACCCTGAAGACGATGACCCTGAAGACCACACAGAAGAATACCTAAAAGATGACCCTGAAGAAGATGACCAAGAGGACAAAGAACAGGAAGACAACCACCAAGATGCAGAACAACAAGAGACAGAAGACCAAGAAGCATAAAAACCAAAAGCAGAAGAACATTAAGCATAAGACTAAAAATCTGAGCAAATAAGATTATCAAATTTATAAGCAGAAGAAGACTAAGCAGTGTATGGGGGTGAGTTCGTTCCTCCTTGTAGTGCCCCTGGAAAAGGCCTGCTGCTGCAGGCCAAACTGAACGCGGACAAATCCTGTTGTAAATCTTTTGTGACAGGCTGAACGGAAGGTGTAATCTTCAAACTTTTAGAGATAACAACTACAGGAATGCCTGACACAAATAAGAATAAGATGAAGAAGAATAGGAAGAAGAAGAAGAATAGGAAGAAGAAGAAGAATAGGAAGAAGAAGAATGGGAAGAAGAAGAAGAATAGGAAGAAGAAGAAGAAGAATAGGAAGAAGAAGAATAGGAAGAAGAAGAAGAATAGGAAGAAGAAGAAGAATAGGAAGAAGAAGAATAGGAAGAAGAAGAAGAAGAAGAAGAAGAAGAAGAAGATACTGCTGCTGCTGCTGCTGAAGATGATGAAGGAGAAAGTGTGGGAGAAGTAAAAAAGACGGTGAAGAGCATGGAAGTAGTGAAACATACATATCTGACAAAAAATTAAAGACTTTAACATAGTCAATATCTTTGTAACTACAAACGTCTTTAAAAAAAAAAAACAAATTCCTGCTATTCCATTTCATTGGGCTAAACCTCTATGGCTTTAATGTCTCCTACACCTCCCACAATACATTCTACATTATTATTAGTTGTTTTTCTCCATGTAGAATTAACCAACAGGGAAAGAAAGGGTTTTTTTTAATTCCGATATTTCTTTTCCATTGACTTGAATGGGACTTCCGGGATCGGAATCGGCGATACCCGATACTTTTTTTAGATCGGCCGATCCATTCCGATACGATATTTTTCAGTATCGGGTGGTATCGCTCAACACTAATCCTCAGTACTCCTACGTCAGAGGGGTCTCCATGGTCTCTTCCAAAATCTGGAGTACCTTGTTGAAGGAGTCTTGCTCCCTGGGGGCCCGTAACGTAACCAGGACTGCCACTAGGAATTTTGTGGCCCCATACTGGCAAAATTTTCAGAGCCCCCTTGAGACTCCACCCAGGCTCTGCCCCAGCCCCGCGTCCACCCCTCAAACTGTCCACAGTCCCACTGCCCTCTCTTGGAGAAACTCCACTTCCCACCAATCACACATTAACAGTTCCCACCACCAGATCACACATATAGCCGGCAGATTTTATTTTGGCCATTTTATTTTGGCCAAAAGATTTTTTAAGCCGCCATTACAACACTTTAGACACTTTTGGCCGAGCTTTACTCTACGCTAACCTATTAGATATTTGCTAAAATATGCAATACAATTTAGGTATATTTTTATTTATTTTTCAATTTTTAAAATGACCAATAATATCACATACAAGGGACAAACACCACTGCACCATGTCCACACCACATATTACCACCACATAGTGACTTATAATACCACATACAAGCAACAAATACCGCCACACTATGTCCAGACCACATTTTACCACTACAGTGACTGAATAATATCACATACAAGGAACAAATACTGCCACACCATGACCAGACCAAATATTACTACCACAGTGACCGAATAATATCACATACAAGGAACAAATACCACGCACTATGACCAGACCACATATTACCACCACAAAGTGACCAAATAATAGCATATACAAGGGACAAATACCGCAACACCATGTTCAGACCACATATTACCACCACATAGTGACTGAATACTACAATACTGATCTCAGTAAGAAAAAAAAATACTATTATACACAGGGCATCTGTACTTAGTTTGCAGTGTCTGTGTACAGGTAATACAGTGATCAATGACATTATGCACAGGAGCTCTGTATATAATGTACAGGTAATACAGTGATCACTGGGGACATTATACACAGGACCTCTGTATATAGTATACAGTGTATAGTGTGTCAGTGTATAGGTAACACACTAACTCACCAGTGATGTCTCTAGGTGAAGTCCTTCATCCTTGCTTTTCATCTTTCATCCAACACAGCTCGCCATCACTTCTTCCAGCCAGGGCTCGTCTCTGCAGGAAATAACACAGTTATCTAGAGCTCCGCTTGCAGAACACATTACTTATTTTTTTCCCAACTTCTACATTACATCACATGAAGAAAAAAAGGCAACATAGTATCACTCTACACAGTAACAGGACCGCCCCCCCATTTAAAACAGTATACTCAAAAAAATAAAATAAATACATCACTGCAGTAATAATGTCCCATAATTAGCCCCTATGGTAATAATATTCCCCATTCTGGCCTCCATGTGTCTCATTCCTGGCTTCAGCCATATGTTCTCCCATCCTGCCCTCGAGTATCCATTGTGCCCCATATGATCTCCCCATCTGTCTCCATAGTATCCATCCTGCCCCATGATCCTGCACGATTTGTCTCCAATCCTGCCCCATCTGTCTCCAATCCTGCCCCATCTGTCCAATCTTTGTCTTTCATCCTGCCCCATGTCTCCAATCATGCCCCCTGTGTCTCCATTCTGCCCCATGTCTCCAATCATGCCCCTTGTATCTCCAATCCTGCCCCCTTGTCTTTCATCATGGCCCCTTTGTCTCCAACCATGCCCCTTTGTCTCTAATCATGCACCCTGTGTCTGCAATCATGCCCCCTGTGTCTCCAATTCTGGCCCCTGTGTCTCCAATCATGCCCCCAGTGTCTCCAATCATGCCCCCTGTGTCTCGAATCATGCCCCCTGTGTCTCCATTCTGCCTCCTGTGTCTCCAATCATGCCCCTTGTGTCTCCAATCATGCCCCTTGTGTCTCCAATCATGCCCCCAGTGTCTCCAATCATGCCCCCAGTGTCTCCAATCATGCCCCCAGTGTCTCCAATCATGCCCCTGTGTCTTTCATTCTGCCCCGTGTCTCCAATCATGCCCCCATGTCTCCAATCATGCCCCGTGTCTCCAATCATGCCCCTTGTGTCTCTAATCATGCCCCCTGTGTCTCTAATCAGGCCTCCCTTTCTCTAATCATGCCTCCTGTGTCTCCAATCATGCCCCCATGTCTTTCATCCTGCCCCGTGTCTCCAATCATGCCCCCGTGTCTCCAATCATGCCCCCGTGTCTCCAGTCATGTCCCCCGTGTCTCCAATCATGCCCCCTGTGTCCAATCCTGCCCCATCTCCATCCTGCGCCTATCTCCATCTTGCCCCCAATGTCTCCAATCTTGCCGATCTCCATCCTGCCCCCAATGTCTCCAATGCTGCCCCGTCTCCAATCCTGCCCCCAATGTCTCCAATCCTGCCTGTCTCCATCCTGCGCCCAATGTCTCCAATCCTGCCCTGTCTCCATCCTGCCCCCGTCTCCATCCTGCCAAAGCCCGGCTTGCTGTTTGCAATACAATGAAAAAAAACAAAAAACCTTTTCTCTCACCTTCCAGCGCTCCAGCGGTGAGCGATCTGCACCCCAGCCTGCACGCGCGCCCTTGCCGGCGACTGACAATGATGTCAGATGCTGGCAATGTGCCTCCGATTGGCTGGCAGCTTTAACTATTGCCGTGCGGGCTCGAACGGCAATAGAGTAACTGAACCTGCGTCCTGGACACAGGTTCGGTTACTTGACCGGCAGAATCCTGCCGCTGGGAACGGGGCAGTGGGGCCCAATGGGTAGAGGTGACGGGGCCTGATGAGGGCCCCCTCTGCTGATCGGGCCCCTTACGCCAGTCAGGGCAGTAATGCCCTGATGGAGGCCCTGAACATAGCTGAGTCTCTTGCGTCTCCGTCTAATGACATAATGGCCACCTCAGCTTCAAAGGCATGAGTCATGGGGTGCATCCTCATCATACCCTGTATACATTCAGTCCAGCTCCACAGCATGGTGTTGTTACCCGTAAATTTTGGCAAATTATTCAAAATTGCCCCAAGCAAGATACTGGACCTTGGGCCACCCCCAAATGCTTAATCTGCTGCATCCATGCTGTTGGACTGCATCCTGCCAACTACGCCAAATGTAAGGTACTAGCAGGAACATGGGATGCAGTGATGAGCATGAGGCAAAACAAGAGTTAACGGGTTCTTTATGCAAAGAGATCTTAATGGTAACTACTCCACGCAGGGAGTACAAAGATATGGAAGTATACAAATGCAAGAGGGGATAACACAGTAGGGGGGTGCAACATTAACAACAGACAGTTAAAAGAAATCAACCTATCATTCTATGGCTCCCGGACAGAAGAGGTTGAAAGATCCCACGATAGCAGCACAGGTGGTGTAAAACGTCTCGGAAGCGGTCCCAGATGAAATTGAAGCACTGTCTCTTTACTGAAGCGACGTATCCTGGCCTTTCCAGGCATGGTCTCCCCATCCTGGAACACGGTGTTGGACAAGAGGTTGTAGGTGGCGCAGCAACTGCGATACAAAGTCTTGAGGTGGATGCCACAGCAGAGCCTCCCGATTCAGCGTGTAACACGAGGTCAGTACTGTGAAGCTTTTCAGTCACTGTGAGGGGTGCCGACCAGTCAGGGCTCTCGGGTTCAGGAGTCTGCAATGTGCTAGACTCTGTCCGTGCACAGGTTGCATGCGCAGGAAAGGACAGGCTGCCAAATAGTCTTCCTGGTTGGTGTGGAACAGAGGAGATGGAGTCAGCCTTCTCCTTGCACGTGCACTGTCTTCCCACCAGACGTCCCATTTTCGTGCGCTCAGCCCCTTTTATGTCAACCCCGACCCCTACAGTCAGGTGCAAAGGTCTGCCCTGGTCAGAAAGTGTTTCCCCCGGCAACAATGGTGACAGCCCCGACAATTCCAGCCCGGGCACTCCAGGAGTCCGGTTGCCACAGTGGCATGCCTCACAGGGGAGTGATGACATGCCTATAAGCAAGGAGGGTTCACTGACCAGATAACATTTACATCCAACACTTTTCCTGACTCCAGACCAGAAGGGGGAGCTCTAAACCCGGTTTCAGGGGAGCTTCTCTATGAGTTCTGGCCTGGAGGAGGGGTCAGTCAGTCAGTGTCTGGGACTGAGAGAGACAGAGTCTGAATGGAGAGAGGAGAAGTGAAAGAGAACCTGAGGAGTGGAGCTGTGACCAAGCTCACGCCAGAGTACAGATATAGAGGCCAGACGCCGGAAACCCAGAATACAGCGCTAGAAGCCAGATGCTGGAGTCCGTGGCTGACAGGTACAACAGTCTCAGCAGCTAAATCAGGAGGGCAGGGGATTGCACATCTCCTGGTCCAGCAAACACCCAAAGGCACAGCAGCAGACCAGAGCCCAGAGACACCATAAAGGAGTGACACCTGTAATAGGCTCAAGCTGCCTGCCATAAGGGCAAGTACTTCTGAACAATAAGAAACAGAAGACTGAGCATAGCTTTAGACCGCAAGAACCTCAGAGGACAGCGCAGTAAGGAGGCCTCAAACCCATCTGGCATAGTGGATCCTAAGGTGCTTCCAGGCTCCCCGGACCTCAATTGTCATCTGTAACTAGTGCCCTGACCTGCACTTCAAACTGCAAGTTAATGTTCTGCCCTCTGAATATATGTTTGTATTATGTGTGGGTTAGTTATAACACCATCTAGTGGTGACTGAATTTATAGCTGTGTCTTTGATAGCATTTACAGCCTGTGTCTTTAATAGAGTGTTGCACTATGGGATTGAAGTGATGCATTGTGGGAATGAAGGCAGAACAGTAAAACAGATGCTAGACACCTGCGATAGTGAATACGACTTAAGGAGCCATTTGTACCCACACCGCACTGCCTGCGGATGCTGCAGTGGCCGCCATACAGTCACAAGTACCGAGAGTGCAACCTGCCAACAAGTACTTCATCTTTCCCGCCATGTGGATCCCCGCCACGCATATACTCTGTTCCCCACTAATATAGTCAGTAGTATGCAGCTAAGCGCACAATGTCTCAAATTGTCTCAAAACAGCACATCCTCACTCATAACGAGGTCATAAGCAAGTTCTGGCAGGTTGTCAATAGAGCTCGCTGCTGTCACGCGTGCCGAGGCCGAAGCGGCCAAAGCAAGATCCTCCTTCGCTGAACGAGAGATGCATCTAAAGCTTAGACAAACAGCGCAAGAGTCAGAAGCTGCATGTTTGTAGGCAGAGAGAGAAAGACTTACGGCAGACAAAGAGACAGTGTCATGATCCCAGTGCAGGTTTTTGACCTGCATGTCAGGAGTTAATGTCTTGAGCTCAGTGCAGGCTTTGACCTGCACGCCTGGGGTTAATTATTGTGGCCTCTCAATTGGTTCAGGGAGAGCTTTTTATAGCCCTGAGAAACTCCAATCCCTGTCAGTTACACTTTTGCCTTTGGCCGAGTGTTTTGACCCCTGTGTGCCTGTTCGTTGTCTTAGAGCTTGCTTATATGGTTCTGATCCGGTTCTGTCCCCCGCTGTGAGTATGCCTGTTGATTCTGTACTGTATATCTACTTCTCTGGCTTCTGACTTCGTGACTACGTCTTGACTATCCGTTCTGTCTAGCATTTTGGTAATTGTCATGCTATCTCATGCTTTGACACCGGCCTGATCTGGTTTATGTCCCTGTTTATGCCAATTAGTAACTTTGTTCCGTAGTTACCATTCTAGGAGTTTTCCTGCAGCTCCTAGCTCTCTGGAGTTTAGGCCACGCCCCCAGCAGTCATGTGCTTCAGGTCCTAGCATGCATCTTCTCAGCTGCTGCCCGCTCCACCGGTATCTCTGAGCACAGTTTGTCTTACTCAGGACACGCGAACTGGCTCAGTGAGCAAGTGCAGTGCGGTGTTCCTGACAGACAGCAGGTGCAATAGCTAAGTCTGAGTGTTTGGAAGCTATGAAGAATCCTGATTCTGAGAGACGCAGCAGCATTCTCAGACCAGATCTAGAGCAGCAAGATCTAGCGCAAAGCATCGCAGAGTACGTCCGTCAACATTCCGGCGTGAATGACAGCCCTGGCGCATCATATGGTTGAGCCTATGCCGATTACCAGCGACCCAATCCCAAGCTTTACTACCAAAGGCGACGAGACGTCCAGCACAGAGATGTCGACCACAGCTGTCGTTCCTCTGAGAAGAAGGTACAGCTCCCATCCTGCCTTAAAGAGACTCCTTTTTCACCAAGAAGGTACTGCACAGACTATCCGGAGTCAGAAGCGTAGAAGCATCTTACGGGTATGGTGATACACCACACACTAGACATCACTATAGCATGCCAGCTCGTGCCAGCACTGACGGAGCCACCATGGACTTTGCAAAGTTCTTGGCCTGCTGAGAACTGGTTACAAAAGGACTTGTAAAGTTCACTGACAAACCCAAGAACTATAGGTCATGGCGAGCCTCATTCCAGAACGCCATTCATGGACTGGACCTTTCTGGTAGTGAGGAGTTAGATCTCCTAGTAAAGTGGCTCGGAAGTGAGTCGGTGAACAAGCCAAAAAACTGAGAGACATTAATGTAAAGCATCCCCGCACAGGTCTACGTAAAGGTTGGGAAAGACTTGATGAATGCTATGGGACAGTAGAAGTCATAGAGAATGCTTTATATAAAAGAATTGATGATTTTCCTAAGATAGGACCTAAAGGTTATCAAAAGCTTAGAGATTTGAGTGATTTATTGATAGAGTTACAGGTTGCCCAGGAGGAAGGAGATTTGCCCAGATTGGCACACTTAGACACCGCTAGGGGTGTCACTCCGATAGTACAGAAACTTTCTTACAACCTACAAGAAAAGTGGATTACAGGTGGTTCACGATATAAACAAAATCATAATGTATCATTCCCTCCTTTCATTGTATTCGTTGATTTTGTCACCCAGCAATCTAGGATTAGAAATTACCCTAGTTTTGACTTTACTCTGTCATGTTCCACTGCCCCTGGTGTCAAACCCAGTAGGACACCTGTGGCAGTCCACAAAAGTAACATTGTTTCCACAGGCCCTCCTCACAACATGAATAAACCTCCTCCGGACGAGAGCAAGCCTCGGGATGTCAGTAAACATTGTCCTCTACACAAAAAAACACATCCTCTACTAAAATGCAAAGCCTTCAGGGAGAAGTGTGTAGAGGATCGCAAAGGTTTCCTCAAGGAGAATAACATCTGCTTCAAATGTTGTGCCACACCCACTCACTTCGCCAGGAACTGTGTAGCTAGCGTGAAATGTGCAGAATGCAGCAGCACGGATCACAATACAGCCATGCACCCAGGATCAATTCCACAAGCATTTTCACAAGCAGAGGAGCACGATGAGAAGCAGAAAGACACCGACGAAGACACCTTTGAGGTCAGCTCTAAATGTATGGAGATCTGTAAGGGACTCACAGGAGGAAGGTCCTGTTCAAAAATCTGCCTTGTCCGAGTCTATCCTGCAGGCCGCAAGGACAAAGCCCTCAAGATATACGCAATTCTGTATGACCAAAGTAACAGGTCCCTAGCCAGGTCCATCTTCTTTAACAACTTCAGCATTGTGGACCATGGTTCTCCCTACACCCTGAGGACGTGTTCAGGTACCGTTGAGACGGTGGGGAGAAAAGCAACCAGATACAAGGTGGAGTCCATAGATGGCCAAATCTGTCTATCGCTACCGACCATTCTGGAGTGCAACCAGATTCCTGACAACAGGTCAGAAATACTTTCACGGGAGGTGGCGACACATCACCCCCATCTAAAGTGTATAGTCCACCTGATACCTGAGATGGATCCAGGAACCCCAATAGCTCTACTTCTGGGAAGAGATATACTACAAGTCCACAAGGCTAGAGAACATATAAACGGCTCCAGGAACACTCCGTACGCACAGAGGCATGACCTTGGATGGGTCATCATAGGAGATGTCTGCCTAGGAGGAGCACACAAGCCGGCCCTAGTCGACAGCATGCTTACCAATACTCTTGAAAATGATGTCCGTCTCTCTTCCAGCCATGTAAGAGTAGCTTCCTGGTAAGAGTTGCCACACAATGCTCCTCTACCTTGTCCGTTAGCTGATCCTTCCTGTGAAGACCACACATGTGATGGCGACCAATATCACATAAGGTGCACAGTTTTCCACAGAACAAGAGACGACAACAAGGTAGCAATGTCCATAGAAGACAGACTGTTTTTGGACATCATGAATCAAGCAATGGTAAGAGATGAATCAAAGAGTTGGATGGCCCCTCTACTGTTTAAACCCCAGAGGCAACGCTTACTCAACAACAGAGAACCTGTTTACGGTCGATTTGTCCCCCTCAAATGCAAATTTCAGAAGGCACCTGAAATGAGAGAGCACTTCTTGGCCTTCATGGAGAGAATACATCAGAATGGCAATGCAGAAATTTCACCTGTACATCAAGATTCTGAGGAATGCTGGTACCTACCCATTTTTGGCGCGTATCATCCTCAGAAACCTGGTCAGATAAGAGTAGTATTTGACTCAAGCGCCAGATATGAAGGTGTCTCGCTAAACGATGTTTTTTTGTCTTGCCCAGACCTCAATAACAGACCTCTGGGAGTACTTCTTCGCTTCCGCAAAGATGCAGTGGCATTCATGGCTGACATACAACAGATGTTTCATTGCTTCCTTGTCAAAAAAGAACATAGAAACTATTTGAGGTTTTTCAGGTACCGTGATAATGACCCCTATAAAGACATCGTGGAGTATTGGATGAAAGTACACATCTTCAGGAACGGCCCTTCCCCTGCTGTCGCTATCTATGGTCTTAGACATTCAGCCATAGAGGGCGAAGCAAAGTATGGGTCGGATGTTAGATCATTTGTGGAAAAGTATTTCTACGTGGACGACTGCTTGAAATCCACACCCACAGATGAATCGGCAGTTAGTCTCCTAATAAGGACACAAGAAATGTTCGCTTTGTCCAATTTGAGGCTGCACAAAATTGCTTCCAACAGCCAAAAAATGATGGCTGCTTTTCTCTCTCAAGATTACTCAACTGATCTAAAAGACTTGGATTTAGACACAGACTCCCTTCCCATGCAGCGGAGCCTTGGTTTGCTCTGGGATTTGAAGAGAGATGCATTTACTCTTTGGATCAACGAAGAAGAAAAACCTTTCACACGTAAAGGAGTCTTGTCTGTGATAAACAGCCTGTACGATCCTCTAGGATTTGTAACCCCTGTAACTATCCAAGGTAAAATGATGTTAAGAGACTTCTCCCAAGAGATGTCTGAATGGGTAAGAGAGATTTGTGGGTAAGATGGAAGAAATCTTTAGAAGCCTTGTCAGATCTTTACGTGGCACGACCATACGCTTCCGTGCAATCAACAGAAGTTAAGACGCAAATGCTTTGTATCTTCTGCGATGCCTCAACCAAGGCAATTACAGCAGTAGCATATCTGAAAAACTACTGACATCAAGGAACAATGCCATGTAAGGTTTGTTATGAGCCGGACAAAACTAGCGCCAGTCCAGGAGCACACAATACCCAGACTGAAACTCTGTGCGGCTGTGCGAGCAGTAGTTAGCTGAACTTATCTCAACAAAGATTGACCTGGAAAGCAAGGACGCTGAGTTCTACTCAGACAGCAAGGTAGTGCTTGGGTACATTTGCAACGAAACTCGACGCTTTTATGTTTACGTCAGTAATTGGGTGCTAAGGATCAAGAGGTCCACTTGCCCTAAACAATGGCGCTATGCGTCCACACACCATAATCCTGTGGACCACGCAACTAGATCTGTTGAATCTAGACACCTTAAGGACACAACCTGATTTACGAGCCCTGCATTCTTATACCGTTCAACGCCTTACAGTGACAAATCAGACACCTTTGAACTGGTAAATCCAGATGCAGATGAAGAAATCCGCTCTCAGGTATCCGCTATAAGTACGGTGACATCAGACAATCACCTCAAAGCCCACCATTTCAGCAGGTTTTCAACCTGGAACTCGCTTGTTCATGCCATTGCTTGTGGCTCAGTCTTACAAGTCAACATCACCCACCAGAAGTCTTGTAAATGTTGGCACCACTGCAAACAAGCCTTTACCGCTCCAAACCTGGAAAATGAAGTGGCATCAGTTGATGCCATGCAGGGAGTGTTCTGCCCTCTGAATATAGGGCAAATATGTTTGTATTATGTGCGGGTTAGTTATAGCACCATCTAGTGGTGGCTGAATTTATAGCTGTGTCTTTGATAGCATTTACAGCCTGTGTCTTTAACAGAGTGTTGCACATGGGATTGAAGTGATACATTGTGGGAATGAAGAAATGTATTCTGGGATGAGGAAGATGCCACTTTCTTCTGTGTATTTCATAAGGACACATGTGTTTATCTGTCGTCCTGTAACTCCCCTACTTGAGTTCGTTTTCTGGGTAAAGCATATCTGGTAAGATTAATCTTTCTTGCAATGCAGCTTGTTCAGAGATGTTATTAACTGTATGGCAGCCAGTGCACAGCAGATGTAATTAGACACCTGTGTATTTCTGTGTAAAGTTTGCATCACACTGTATACTTCCTCTAATTGTGTTAGCTGTGTGATCATCTGCCCAATACTTACCCATGTCGTTTGTATTCTTTATAGTTTTACCACATGTTCTATTCTCTTCACGAATAAACAAGTTAGACTACAGAGAGCAGTCTGCTTATTTTGGAAGATAGAAGGTGGTTTATGCTGTATGCTAGAGTGCACACCGTGTCAACGTGTATGAAGGCAGAACAGTAAAAGTGTGGAAACTGCACGCTGCTGTGTCCTCGGAATTATTTACTGCGTCATCCACCCTGCACTACATCCATCATTACAATATAATTGCCCTGGGACTAAGCTCTACCTGTGGAGAGCTGCATCAACTCTGCTGCATCACCATCTGCCCCAGTGGTCTATTTAAGCAGCGTCGGCCAGTACCACAGGTGGCGTCACAAATCATCTTTTATAAACTTTGTTTCCCCTTTAATCATCATTTTTCATTGGATGCCCAGATCCACGGACCGGGTCACTGCTACCGTGACACATCCCCTCTAAGAACCAGCCCAATACAGAGTATCCCCAAGACCCTGATGGGCGCTCCTCACACAAGAAGCTATCCTAGCCCGGTCCATCTCCCTACAAGTAGAGTAGGTATTGGTGTGCACTCAAGGTCACTGTAGAAGCGAGGTGCCGGTAGAACGGACCGTGGTGGTCTCTCAAATAAGTATCAAAAATTCACCGCACACTCTAATGAAATAATTTGCAACTATCAGTGGAATTTTATTTTAGACAAACAGATAAGTGCCAAGTTACTGCGTCCTAGAGATGAAATATAAGGAGCTTAAATAAGTTCTATTTGGCTGTGAAAGTGGTAAGTGGCACACAGTGTGTGGAGAGAGAGTACCTGAGGCTGTAGGACCGTCTGGGATATGCTTGCGCCCTGCTCCCCAGGATGCAGTTACCACCACTGGCCACCTATGATTGGCACTATTCTGACTATAAGGGTGTGTGCACTTGCTGCGGATTCTGCTGCGAATCCGCAGCGCTTTTGGTCCTGCGGATCCGCAGCAGTTTTTTGCTGCAGTGTACAGTACCATTATAACCTATGTAAAATGAAAACCGCAGTGCAGACACTGTGGAATTTTCCGTGCGGTTTTTCTGCGGTTTCAAATCCGCAGCATGTCAATTCTTTGTGCGAATTCCGCTGCGGTTTGGCACCTGCTCCATGGCAGGTGTCAAACCACAGGGGAAAAATCGCAGGCTAAACCGCAGAAAAAATGCAGATAAACCGCAGGTCTTTTGACCTGCGGTTTTCATCAACTCCGCGTGGAAAATTCCACAGAGCAATCCGCAGCATGTGCACACACCCTAAGTGCACAGCAATACGTATATCTTACCATATCGGATATGACAAATATTACACACAAATAGCAACGCCTTTTATTGCACAGGACTTATAGATGTGCCTTTTCTGGGGTGTCTGGGGGCAGATTTTTGTAGCCAGGGAGGGGCCAAAAACAATGGCCCCCCTCATGGCTATTAAAATCTGCCCTCACTCACCTGCTTTACCTCTCTGGTTGACAAATTACCACGGGAACCCACGCAATTTTTGACAACGAATTAACCCCTTAATTTAACACCTAGATGTCCCAAATTTTAAACATCAACCCTCATCTGATTACTTAGTGAAAGACATATAAAAAAAAATACATGAAATGAAATGGTTTAATGAATGTAAACCATGTGTCATTTCATGTCGGGTTGGGGAATGATTTTACAAAAGCCGGCAATTGATTGTGCGGCTATTCTGCTATGTAGAACTCTAGGAAATATAAATATATATTGTGGGGATGTGACTCACTCAAGTGCAGCGGGAGACAATCAGGAAACAGGTTCTTCCAAAGTTCATAAGGTTTATTTCTGTCATAAACCATAAAACAGCGTGTCACCAAAAATAGCCTCTAGTTTAGGCAAAATAACACAAAATGTCCGTGGTTGCAGACTCAGACCGCGAGTCTCAGCACATGCTGGGAGGTGTAGTCCTCCCCACATACAGCTCCCTGGTTCAGGAGCAGGTCACATTATAAGGCTGTAGCCACACCCACGTTCCCAGCAGCTGACTGGTCACCTGACTGTGACCTCACCACAGGTCCTTCAAACAACAACAACAATAATATCTGGTACGCTTTACCTATGCCTTACATTATGGAGATAAGCCATTTATGAGACACATATCTCCCATCAATTACACGACCCTTAGCCCTGCCACAATATATATATATATGTGTGTGTGTGTGTCTCAATGACATGTGTGTGTGTGTATATATATATATATATATATATATATATATATATATGCATTCTATGTGTTTATATCTATTCTTTCATTTGGATTTGAAAACCTGTCATTGGGCTCCATTATATGAAAGTTTTGCAAGCCTGCGAGAAAAAAATGGTATACGGATGCCATACGGATTACATACAGATGCTTACGTGAGAAAATACGCGGCCACACCCTGACAACGGATAACATACGGAGCACCATTTAGGGACCATTTATGCTTATTACGGCCATACAATACGGTCCGTATTTTTCTAAGTTGTGTGTGACTCCAGCCTAATAGTTTAAATTGTATGCTACCCACAGAGGAAGAGACCAGACTACATAAATATGTGCTAATAGGACAGTTTGCATATACAACTAGGGAAAAGTGAGGAACAAATCCGACCATAAAGTTCAATGCAAAAGAGTGGTGAAAAAGATTTTTGTATGTTTTATTAACATTCAGGTGACAACAGGATAACAGAACAATATGTACAATATATGTAATTGAAAACTAATCAATTAATCTCAGATTGAAAGTACTCTAAAGAATCAATTTGAATTGAAAATCATGTATGAGGTTAACTAGGATTGTATTTCATGCTATGACCTCAACATACACATGTGGTCAAAATTGTTGGTACCCTTTGTTTAATGACAGACAAACCCACAATGGTCACAGAAATAACTTGAATCTGACAAAAGTAATAATAAATAAAAAATCTATGAAAATGAACAAATGAAAGTCAGACATTGCTTTTCAACCATGCTTCTATTTTTCAAAAATAAAACTTATGAAGTAGGCCTGGACAGAAATGATGGCACCCTTAACTTAATATTCTGTTGCACAACCTTTTGAGGCAATCACTGCAATCAAACGATTCCTGTAACTGTCAATGACACTTCTGCACCTCTCGTCAGGTATTTTGGCCCGCTCTTCAAGAGCAAACTGCTCTAGTTGTCTTGTGTTTGAAGGTTGCCTTTTCCAGACAGCATGTTTCAGCTCTTTCCAAAGATGCTCAATAGGATGTAGGTCAGGGCTCATAGAAGGCCACATCAGAATAGTCCAGTGTTTTCCTCTTAGCCATTCTTGGGTGGCCTTAGCTGTGTGTTTTGGATTATTATCCTGTTGCAAGACCCATGACCTGCGACTGAGACCAAGCTTTCTGACACTGGGCAGCACATCTCTATCTAGAACCCCATGACAGTTTTGAGATTTCATTGTACCCTTCACACCTTGTGCCAGATGCAGCAAAGCAACCCAAGAACATAACAGAACCTCCTCCATGTTTCACAGTAGGGACAGTGTTCATTTCCTGATATGCTTCATTTTTCTGTCTCTGAACATAGAGCTGATGTGCCGTGCCAAAAAGTTCCATTTTTGTCTCATCTGTCCATAGGACATTCTCCTAGAAGCTTTGTGGCTTGTCAACAAGTAGTATGGCAAATTCCAGTCTGACTTTTTACAAAAAATGTTTTTCAACAATGGTGTCCTCCTTGGACTCCTCCCGTGAAGTTCACTTTGGCTCATACAACAATGGATGGTGCGATCTGACACTGATGTTCCTTGAGCTTGAAGTTCACCTTTAATTTGTTTAGAAGTTTTTCTGGGCTCTTTTGTTATCATTCGTATTATCCGACTCTTTGTATTTGTCATCAATTTTCCTCCTGAGGCCACATCCAAGGAGGTTGGCTATAGTGCCATGGAGCTTAAATTTCTGAATAATATGTGCAACTGTAGTCACAGGAACATCAAGCTCCTTGGAGATGGTCTTATAACTTTTACTTTCAACATGTTTGTCTATAATTTTCTTTCTAATCTCCTGAGACAACTCTTTCCTTCACTTCTTCTGGTCCATGTTGAGTGTCATACACACCATGTCACCAAACAGCACAGAGAGTATCTGTAGCCCTGTATACAGGCTCACTCACTGATTCCAAGATTGTAGACACCTGTGATGCTAATTAGTGTGCATTCCATGATTTAACATGTCCCTTTTCTCACATTATTTTCAGGGGTACCATCATTTCTGTCCAGGCCTATTTCATGAGTTTTATTTTTTTTTTTTAATTCGATGGAAGCATGGTTGAAAAGCAATGTCTGACTTTCATTTGTTCATTTTCATAGATTAGATTTTTTATTTATTACTTGTCAGATTCAAGTTATTTCTGTGATCATTGTGGGTTTTTCTGTCATTAAATGAGGAGTACCAAAAAATTTGACCACGTGTATATATCACTAAGGCTACTTTTACACATCAGGTTTTCGGCGTCAGGCGTGTTCCGGCGTCGTGCCGGAGCGCCGGATCTGGCAAATGTTTTGTAAAACCGGATGTGACGGATCCGGTTTTCTGCCGGATCTGTCTTGCGCTTGACAGCCAAAACCGGATCCGTCTCATCCGCTTCATCCGGTTTTCGATCCGTTTTTCGACGGATTGCGCCGGATCCGGTTTTTAAAATCGCCCCTTGTGGCCTTCCGAAAGGGATTGGCTACTGAAAAACTATATATAGCGTGTTCCTACAGCTCTTCTTTGACAGGTTGTAAAGGAGAAAGTGCAGGTTGGAGAGAAGAGCAAGTTACTGGCGAAGATGGATGTTGTGATTGGAAATATTTTGAAGAATTTGGCGGATTTTACAGCGGAGGCGAATCGTTTGAGGGTGATTGTTCTGGAGAAGGAGAGAGCGAGACAGCAGCGCATCAGGCATCGTAGACGATGTTTGTGGATCCACCCCATCACAGCCAAGAGAATGACGCGTGGGGTCTATTCTACACTCTGCATGGACCTTAGACGAAACCCGGATAAATTTTTTGGATATGTTCGGATGAAAATGGAGAATTTTGATTACTTGGCGGAGCGCATTGCACACCTCATAAGAAAATCGGACACCTAGTGCGTCTGATGGTGACTTTAAGGTAAGCCACATTTATTGGATATGCTCACATCAGAGCACACTTTCACTGCAATCTTGTTGGTGGTAGTTTGCAGCTCCAAGTGTTATAGCTGACTTTTGGTATGTAATGCTGTGATTTTAAACTAATTGATTGTTTTTTAATTCCCCACAGATTTCTTGCAACTGGAGAATCCCTTTCGTCACTGCATTTCCAGTACAGACTCGGGATTTCCACCATATCTGGAATAGTGAAGTACACATGCCGTGCACTGTGGGACTCCTTAGCTGAAGAGTTTTTACGAGAGCCCACAACAGAGAGGTGGATTGAAATTTCAGAAAAGTTTCAACAGATATGTCAGTTTCCGAACTGCTTGGGCGCTGTGGACGGGAAACATATCCGCATTGTAAAGCCAGCCGGATCGGGATCGGAATATTTCAATTACAAGAAATATTTTTCAATTGTCCTCATGGCCATCGCTGACGCGGAATACAAATTTATTGCTGTTGATATTGGGGCCTATGGCCGCTCCAATGACTCTCAAGTTTTCAAACTGTCTGCCATGGGGCGTAAAACTGTGTGGAAACACCTTCCAGTTCCCACCACCTAGACCGCTGCCGCAAACATCTGGTCCACCTATGCCATTTGTCTGTGTAGGGGATGAAGCCTTCCAGCTGTCAGAACACCTTTTGAAACCGTACAGTAGCAGAGGATTGTCAAGAACAAAACACATTTTTAATTACCGCCTCACAAGAGCAAGAAGAATGGTTGAATGTACCTTTGGTATTCTGACAGCCAAATGGCGGGTCCTATTGACTGTGATCAACCTCAAGACAGAAACTGTGGACGAGGTGATCAAAGCTTGCGTGGTACTCCACAATTTTGTTATCTGCAAGGAACCCATTTCCATTGAGGACACCTTTGAAGAAACCACCTTGCAAGATTACCATGACATTACCACTAGAAGTTCTGTGACAGTTTCAGTAATGAGGGACAATTTTGCACTATGCTTTATGTCACCTCAAGGCAGAGTACACTGGCAGGATGACAGAGTGTGAAAGATTTGTGCCCTTAACCAAACTTGTGTACCTTCTGTACCAACAGTATATACCTTTGCCAACCAAAGTTGGCTATCTTGTCATGGTCTTACTATTTTTACCTTTAGGCCACAGGTGTGTACCTGGTTGTGTTTTATGCAAAGTATTTCACCTTTTAACAAAAGTTGTGTACATTGTTAGGAAATCACCAACAATAAACACAACTTTTTAGGTGAAATACTTTGCTTCAAACACAACCAGGAACACAACTGTGGCAAAAAGCTAAAATTTACCCACAGTTATATACCTGGTTTTGAATACCTTTTTACCTTTGAAATACCCTGTATTTAACCTTTTTTTTAAACATAGTTTGCCGCAGAAAGAAATGACAGACAACCATTGTAAAACGATAATTTAACTTTTATTTAAAATATTTTTTTTTTGTAAAATGTTTTTAAAGTGTAAAAAACTTTTTTAATAAATGTTTTAAACCAAATGACCATTTTTATTAAAAAACACATTATAAATCTGTGTAGTGTGGGGTGGAAATACTGCTGGAGGGGCTGCGGGACACTTCGACACTGGGAGTGTGGAGAGAGGACTGGGATCGTGGTGGGGAAGGAACAGTTAGAGGTGAAGGTGTGGAAAAAGCTACAGAATGGGTGGACATGTGGGAGGCAGAAGAGGTGGTGGGCGGTGGAGTGGAGGGTTGGGCAGGGACTGTAGGAGCAGATGATGTTGATGGCAAGTTGTATGGGGAAGGAGTTTGGTACGGGGAAGGAGTTTGGTATGGGGCAGGTTGCTGGAAGTGGGGAGATGTCTGGTACTGGGGAGGTTGCTGGTACTGGGGAGGTTGCTGGTACTGGGGAGGTGGCTGGTATGTAATAGGAGGGGGAGGATGGAAAGTGGTTGGAGGGGGTGCATGTGGAGGAACTACTGGGGTGGGAGGAGGAGGTTGGGAGGTAACGTGCTGGAGAGCACCGTGGCATGAATGCATTACATGCATCTGCTGGGTAGGAGAGAGCGTTTCCATGCGCTCCACAACAGACCTGAAAAAGGTGTGGTTTGACGAAGATCTTGCTTCTGAATGCATGGTTTGCAGAAGTGTCTTCACCTCCAGAATGCTGGAGTTGATCTGCTGAAAGCCTGCGGAGATTTGCTCTGACAAGAATTTTAGACAGTTCTGGAAAGATGCATTCAGATGCAAGAACTCTGGCGCATAAGTCTTTTCCTGACCCCTCTGCCGCTGCCGCCCAGTACCCGCAGGTGTACTAGAGGTGGCAGGGGCAGAAGGGTGGGGTAAAGGGAAAGCGAACGCCTCACCAGCAGCTTCATGTAATGTAGGCGGCCACGATGCTCCTGTGCTGGTGGATGGGACAGATGGGTTCGAATGTGTGTGAAGGCTGGGAAGGTGCAGATGTACCGGGGCGGTCGAAGTGTCCCTCGGTGCCGGTCTCCTCAGGGATCGCCTCAGAAGGGTCCAATCGTGCAGGCTCCCGAGTGCTGCTCACCGTGCTGTGGAATAAAGAGAAAAAAAACAATTAAAATAGTGACATGGCATGGCCCTGGCTGAAAAAAAATTGTTACATCTAAACATTTTTTTTTTCACATGTGGTGTGTAATATTTACCTTCTGGTGACCATTGTATCCCGGAGGAACGACAGGGCTCATGCGTACTTGTACTTGCTCCTGCGTCCTCCAGATCCACTCGGGGCCCGCATCTCTTTATTGAACTCCTTCTTGAAACGATCCCTCACAGACCGCCACCGCTTCACAATTCTGTCCCCTGAAACGAGAAAGGACAAAATGGTTAGTATACAACATCAGTGTTTCCCAAACTCCAGTCCTCATGGTCCCCAGGGGTCATATTTTCAGGATTTCCATAGTAAATAGAAATCCTGAACACATGATCCGTGGGGACCACGAGGACTGGAGTTCGGGAAACACTGGTTTACATCAAGCAACCGGTACTGTATATACTTACGCTCTTTAATCTGGGCCCGAGCATCGAGGTCCTCCCAGCGGGTCACAAGGAGCGAACAGATTTCCTCCCAGAGTCGTCGGGTAACAATCAGGTCAGCATGGCGGCGGTCAGCCATATTCCATAGCGGCTCCCTTTCTCTGACGAGATCGATGAGGTGGTTCACATCAATTCCTCCATCCTCACCGTCTGAGTCGGGAGCACGCTGTGAAGGCTGTTAAAGTAAAATAGAAAAATAGCAAAATTAGTCACCACACTATACAGTGGGGAAAAAAAGTATTTAGTCAGTCAGCAATAGTGCAAGTTCCACCACTTAAAAAGATGAGAGGCGTCTGTAATTTACATCATAGGTAGACCTCAACTATGGGAGACAAACTGAGAAAAAAAAATCCAGAAAATCACATTGTCTGTTTTTTTTTCATTTTATTTGCATATTATGGTGGAAAATAAGTATTTGGTCAGAAACAAGCAATCAAGATTTCTGGCTCTCACAGACCTGTAACTTCTTCTTTAAGAGTCTCCTCTTTCCTCCACTCATTACCTGTAGTAATGGCACCTGTTTAAACTTGTTATCAGTATAAAAAGACACTTGTGCACACCCTCAAACAGTCTGACTCCAAACTCCACTATGGTGAAGACCAGAGAGCTGTCAAAGGACACCAGAAACAAAATTGTAGCCCTGCACCAGGCTGGGAAGACTGAATCTGCAATAGCCAACCAGCTTGGAGTGAAGAAATCAACTGTGGGAGCAATAATTAGAAAATGGAAGACATACAAGACCACTGATAATCTCCCTCGATCTGGTGCTCCACGCAAAATCCCACCCCGTGGGGTCAGAATGATCACAAGAACGGTGAGCAAAAATCCCAGAACCATGTGGGGGGACCTAGTGAATGAACTGCAGAGAGCTGGGACCAATGTAACAAGGCCTACCATAAGTAACACACTACGCCACCATGGACTCAGATCCTGCAGTGCCAGACGTGTCCCACTGCTTAAGCCTGTACATGTCCGGGCCCGTCTGAAGTTTGCTAGAGAGCATTTGGATGATCCAGAGGAGTTTTGGGAGAATGTCCTATGGTCTGATGAAACCAAACTGGAACTGTTTGGTAGAAACACAACTTGTCGTGTTTGGAGGAAAAAGAATACTGAGTTGCATCCATCAAACACCATACCTACTGTAAAGCATGGTGGTGGAAACATCATGCTTTGGGGCTGTTTCTCTGCAAAGGGGCCAAGACGACTGATCCGGGTACATGAAAGAATGAATGGGGCCATGTATCGTGAGATTTTGAGTGCAAACCTCCTTCCATCAGCAAGGGCATTGAAGATGAAACGTGGCTGGGTCTTTCAACATGACAATGATCCAAAGCACACCGCCAGGGCAACGAAGGAGTGGCTTCGTAAGAAGCATTTCAAGGTCCTGGAGTGGCCTAGCCAGTCTCCAGATCTCAACCCTATAGAAAACCTTTGGAGGGAGTTGAAAGTCCGTGTTGCCAAGCGAAAAGCCAAAAGCATCACTGCTCTAGAGGAGATCTGCATGGAGGAATGGGCCAACATACCAACAACAGTGTGTGGCAACCTTGTGAAGACTTACAGAAAACGTTTGACCTCTGTCATTGCCAACAAAGGATATATCACAAAGTATTGAGATGAAATTTTGTTTCTGACCAAATACTTATTTTCCACCATAATATGCAAATAAAATGAAAAAAAAAACAGACAATGTGATTTTCTGGATTTTTTTTTCTCAGTTTGTCTCCCATAGTTGAGGTCTACCTATGATGTAAATTACAGACGCCTCTCATCTTTTTAAGTGGTGGAACTTGCACTATTGCTGACTGACTAAATACTTTTTTTCCCCACTGTAAGACATGAAATAAAAAGTGTACCAAAATTTAACTTAAATATTATACTTACACGCTGGTGACCGCCGCGTTGCTGTCGCCGACGACCCTGGGAGGCACTGCGAGGACCTTTTGGCCGAGCACCAGATTGGGAAAACTAGAGAAGAAAAGAAAAAAATTTATGTGTTTGGATGTTGGCATTTGTTTGCTGTGTGTGGTCTGCGGTACATTGTTTTCTATGTGTTGTGTGTAGTGTGATGTTGTGTTTCTGCTTTTGATGCAAAAAACTTACCAATTGTGAGCCCACTCCAGGTGTCTGTCCACCCCTTCCTTCTTCTTCTGAGAGCTCCTCTTCAGCTTGTGATTCCTGTTTTGAAATAAAAGGCAATGAATAGACATATATTACAGAGATGATGGATTTTGGAAATAAAAACTTACCGTCAAACGCTGACGATGCGAGGGAGGGCTCCCAGAAGAAGATGTGCTGTCCTCTTGCTGGCCAGACTCCATGGCTGTGGGTGGTGCTGTTGTTGATGCCACTGCTGCTGCTGCATCTCTTGGGCGGCTGTTGAATAAAGAGAAACAAAGGGCCAATGAATATCTTGATATTCCATGGCCCTAGTTTTGAGGAATGGGGGATTTGATAATTACCGTCTCTCATCTGCTGCTGGACTCCCCTCCCGTTGTTCAGCATGCTGCTCCATTTGGTTTGGTGGTGGTGGTGCTGATGGTGCTGCAGTGGTCTCCTGCCTTCTCCTGCGCCTGGTTGCTGTCTTGGGTGGCATGTTGGGTGTGGCTGAGGGTCCCAAAATGCTTTTATATATGTGTCTTGTGGGCAGAGCTACTGAGCATGCTCAGCCCCAAAAAAACGGATCTGGCCACCGGATCTGGCTATCGCCGGATCCGGCGCATTGCGGCGCTCGTAGACTTTCATTGTGTGAAAAAGCCGGACACGCCGGATCCGGCGTATCCGGCTTTTTCGCCGGAGACAAAAAACGTTACAGTAGCCGTTTTTTCCAGACGCCGGATTGCGACACATTGCCGGATCCGGTGAAAAACGGAAGAAACGCATGGCCATCCGGCCCGATCCGGCGCAAATGCAAGTCAATGGGGGGGAATGCAATGCCGGATCCGGTTTTTGTCAAAAGTGCCGGATCGCGCCTGACGGCGAAAACCTGATGTGTGAAAGAGGCCTAAGGGTAATCAGATGGGAACTGGTGGTAACAAACAAGATTGTCTAATATCACACTGTATGGTTAAAGTATTTATGCTTTTTAAACCTAAAAAAATTTCCAAAATTGTTCCTTTACGAGGGCTAATGCAGACTAATTTGACTGGCAGGTTCACACAACCTGTTATGCAATGTAAAAGAGAACATAATTTATCAGACCACCTTATCCATTATTGCTCCATAGTCCAGTTCTAATGCTTACAAGTTTCTAACAAATGCATAAGCTGTTGTTTTTGATGATGGACATGATCATCATAAGACATTTTACCAGTCTGTGGGTTTGCAGACTCATACACAACAAGCTAGGCTAACTTTCGCTTCACATATGCATGAAAGAGCTTTGTGTATACATACATGGCAGGGCACTTACTGGTGTATGGGGCCCAGTGAGCAGATGCACGAGGTGGCAATCCATGCCCCCCTTCTTTTTTCTTATGTTCACCGGACCCCATGGGCAAGATTCAGCCAGTTCGGTAACTGTACGTGCTTCCTCGGATGTGGTGTCTGTCACAGCAACAGTTAAAAGCCGCCAGCCAATCTGAGGTCCGGCATGTCACCGGTGTATGATGTTAATGCCATGCATCGGTTATCCACACCTCAAATGGATGAGTGAGTGGACGCCACTGGACAGCAGTCAGGTAAGGAAAAAAAAATTTTTTTCCCCTGATGGTCACAATATGATGTTAGGCATCGGGTTTCTTCCTCTGCACAGGAGGAATCCCGAGACTTACCTTCTGCGGTCTCCCATTCAGTCTCAACTGCAGAGGGAGCTGCTCAGCAGAGATGTAGATCCCAGCATCTTGCTCAGGCTAGTGCTGTCAGGTTGGTTGCTGGCTGCCACCTCTGGTTCAGCTATAGCAATCCACACTATCCAGCAGTGTGCAGCTCTGGGGACTAAGTCCTTCTTGCAGCCTACTGAGCATGCCCGTGGGATGACCTCTCATTGGAGGTCAGAGGTCACATGCTCAGGTCCTCAAACAGCTCAGACTGGGCCATCAGGAATGTCCCGGAAGGCTGCGGTTATTAAAAGGATTGCACGGCCGCACGCTAGTATAGACCATGTGGAGTGAGTGTTGTATGCACGTATGTATGTCTCAGGTGAATGACTCATTATGAAACCCCTACCCTTCGTACGCATGTGTTTTTCAGCCTTGCCAGTTAGTGCCTAGGCTGAGAGTGCAGGTAGGAGGCTGAGTCAGGGACTAGCATCAGCGCCGAGTAGTGGTTTGCCTGTATGCCACTGAGCACTTGGTCTGCAGTCCACGGTAGCCAGCGTCTATTTAGTGATGATCGCAGGTGTGACGCCGCGCGCTTAGTTGGTCTAGAGGAACTCTAACCCTGTGTCTTTGGGGCAGAGTTCTGTGACTGTTCACTAGCGCTAACTTTGCCGAGCTCTGTGAGCTTAACAGGCTACGGCATTTATATTCTGCGGTATTGCGGTTCTGTGAGGTAAGAGTCCGCCTCAGTACACACTGGGTGACGTTAACCCGTGTGTGTTCTTCTATTATACCGCCATATACCATCCACCATTACCGAACAGCAGTTAACATCTCTGCACGGTGGACCCTGGGCTGCGAACGCACCTCATTACCATCTTAATATTATTTGGTGCGTTCCGCTAGCCCGTAACATATGGGGTCAGGATGGGACCAGGAATGAAGACACTGGGGGCTAGAAATTAAGACACTGGGGGTCAGCAGTGGAGACACTGGGAGCCAGGAATGGAGACACTGGGGGCCAGCATGGGGGACATTATCACAGGGCCAGGATGTGGGACTTAATACTGTAGGGGCTAAGGGATATTATTACTGTTGTGATGTATTATATTTTTGAGGATACTGTTTTCAGTGGGGGAGGGGTACTTTTACTGTGCAGGGTGGTACAATGTCTCTTTTTTTTCTTCATTTGATGTAGTGTAGTAGCTGGGGATATATTGGGGAATGTGATCTGGAAGCGGTGCTCTAGCTAACTGTGTGTTATTTTCTGCGAAGATGAGTCCTGGCTGGAAGAAAAGATGACGATCTATGCTGGATAAAGAAGAAAAGTGAAGATGAAGGACTTCAAGTAGAGACCTCACTGGTGAGTCAGTTTATTACCTGTACACTAGGGTGACCACACTGACACTATAAACTGTATAATATGTAAGAAGCTCCTGTGTATGTCATTTGCAATTACTGTATTACCTATATGCTATACTCTATATGCAAAGCTCCTATGTATAATTTCATTGTTGATCCCTGTGTTATCTGTACACTATACACTATATACAGAGCTCCTGTGAATAATGTCACTGGTGATCACTGTATTTCCAGTTATCCCCGAGAGTATTGATGAGGTGTTGCTGGGCATGCTCTGGTTGCGCCACCATTCACCCTATATTGATTGGGCTACGGGGAGTATACAGGGATGGAGTAGGTTAAAGATTTGTTGAGCCCAAAGAACAGTGAGAAATAGGACGTGAGGCAAAAATATGCTCATTAATTTATTTCTAGTAGGTTAAATAACACTGTATACACTAAAAAAGACACCAAAAAAAAAAAAATATATATACAGTATTTAAAAATTACAGAGTAATTTATACCCAGATACAACTTAGACCCATTGTGAATGGTTAATTAATTTAACCCCAATATAATGCATTGCACACAGGTATGGTATCAAAGAGATTGTAAAATTAACATAGAGCACCAAAAAATTAAATAAAAATAATAAAATAAGGAATGTGCATATATAAAGTGCTAAGTGCTAATTTATATACCAAAAAAGCTGTGTAGTAATTGTCATAAAAAGACTGATCACAGAAGTAATTTCAAGTGCAAAGAAGAGCAAAAGGTTCAAAATGTTGCACCCTACTGGCACAGATAAAAAATAAATCAACTAAATATAAAGTGACATATGCTACAAGTAAACAAATGATCCTCCAATTTAATCTAGATAGCTAAAGTGCTGTGTGCATGTGCATCACAATTGTGCCAAAAAATACAAAGAAAATGTGCAGAAAGTGCAAATTGCTGAACCTTACTGGCACAAAAAAAAAATAATAGAAAGTGACATATGCTACACTCCAAAAATTGATCATCCAATTTGATCCAAATGACTAAAGTGCTATGTGCATGTGACTCACACATGTGCCAATATAGAACAACATTATAGTGCCCTATGTGCAAAAATGATGCTAAAAATAATTTTAACCTATATATTGTAAAGTGCTATATAATTTCAGAAAAGGCCCATTTTGTCAATCACATTAGACAGGGACCCTATATAGAAAAGTACACAGTGTTCAAAAGGATTACAAGTGACCAGATTAAGAAAAAATTAATGTTGCAATAAATACCTGCACAATGGGTTAAAGATGGCGATAGTTAAGGTGCCTACGCGCATTTCGGGAAGTGCTCCTTCGTCCTCTGTAATTTTTAAATATATACATATTATTTTGGTGTCTTTTTTAGTGTATACAGTGTTATTTAACCTACTAGAAATAAAGGTATTTTAATGAGCATATTTTTGCCTCATGTCCTATTTCTCACTGTTCTTTGGGCTCAACAAATCTTTAATCTGATACCAAATGGTCTGCCACTCACTTTTTCTCAACAGTTAGGTTTTTTTAAGGGTATATTATTTTATCCCACATATATTAAATCTATTTATATAAATCTCTTTTCTCTGCTGTGTGTATTAGAGATGGAGTAGGGACTGCCAGGGAAAGTGTCTCCAGGCCCAAGTTCAGGTTGGGTCATCCGAGGTTCCCGCAGATCTAACTCACTGCCCAAGCATTACTGGCAGCATGCGGACATATTTTCTAAAGAGGCTGCGGAGACTCTTCCTCCCCATCGTCCCTATGATTGCCGGATAGACCTCAACCCGGGGGCAGAGCCACCTCACGGGTGTGTTTACCCTTTGTTGCTCTCGGAGACTGAGGCAATGTCGGAGTACATAAGGGAGAATATGGCGAGAAGTTTTATTAGGAAATCGGTGTCTCCTGCGGGAGGTGGGTTCTTCTTCGTCCCTGCATAGATTATAGGGATCTGAATGCCATCACTGTCAAGAATAAATATCCTCTGCCAAGGATATTTACCAAGCTAGATCTGCGAGGCACCTATAATCTAATATGCATTCGCGAGGGTGACGAATGGAAGATGGGCATTACGAATACTTGGTAATGCCATTCGGTCTCTATAATGCTTTTGCCGTCTTCTAGGACTTCGTCAATGACATCTTTCCGGAGATGTTATCCACTTTGGTAGTTGTTTATTTGGATGACATCCTTATTTTCTCTCCCGATCTGGATACTCATCGTAAAGATGTTGCCAGAGTCTTTGAACTTGTTATGATAGGTGGAATGCACTAAATAAAATTAAAATAAAGTGCGTTCACCGCTTGGGGTCCACCTTGCGGTAGATGACAAAACCGTTGCTGAAAGAGGCAGGGCACTCAGGCAGAGATGTGCACAGGACTTTAGCTGCAGTCAGTGCACCAAAGCAAAACATAAATACCGCTGAGTCTGTATAGAGTCACAGACTTCAGCGATGTGGACACGGTATTAAAGGTCACAGAAATAGCCTTACACACCAGGACTATCCCCTCTAGACCTACCGTAAAACTTAAGGTACAAGGTGACGTAACTGCGAACACCCGGGAGGCTGCAACCGCAGCGCGGTGTGAACTGAGCCGCAAGCAAGGCGCTGCATGAACGCTGGTGCAATGCAAGACGCTTAGCTGCTGCAAAAGGTCTGGCTGGCGCTAGCGCTGCTACTACCAGCTGCCCAATCACTCACTCACTCGTAATATCAGAGGGAAGGGGTTTCATAATAAGTCATCCACCAGTCCAAGCATCCATCACCATACACACAGCAGCAGTATGCAAAATCCTACGCATGGCAGAACGGCCATGCGCACTTTTTATAGCGTACGGGACCTGCCGGAAATCTCCAGAGCCCTGAGCATAACCAATGAAATCAGGAGCAGGACCTGAGCACCTGACTCCTGAAGTCCAATGGGAGCTCATCCCATGAGCATGCTCAGAAGAAGGGACGAAGGACTTAGCCTCTGGAGACAAATGTGAGGATCTGTGTTCCTGCATAGGTATTGTAGACACCAGATTCCTAACAGAACTCTTGCGTGCCAACTCTCTCTAAGCCAAACTTGAGAAGTGTGTCTTTGAGCAGGAGTCCCTACCATTCCTTGGCTATATCATTTCAGCCAAGGGTTTTGTTATGGACCCTGCCAAGGTGGAATCGGTGTTAAACTGGCAGGAGCTACATTCCCTTAAAGTGGTGCAGCGCATTAAGGGATTTATTAACTACTACCGCCAGTTCATTCCCCACTTCTCTAATCTGGTGGCTCTCTTGGTTGCTCTCACCAAGAAGGGAGCTAACCCTAAACTATGGTCTAAGGAGGTCTCTGAGGCCTTTGTCTCCTTAAAGTCCCATTTTGCTAGGGCTCCTGTGTTACATCAGCCAGATGTGAATAAGCCCTTTATTCTGGAGGTGGATGCCTCTTCCATCGGTGTGGGGGCTGTGTTATACCAGAAGGATGCCAACGGTCAGAAACAGCCCTATTCTTCTTCTTTAAGTATTTCTCACTGACGGAGAAGAATTATTCCATTGGGGAAAGGGAGCTACTGGCCATGAAGTTGGCCTTCTCTGAATGGAGATATCTCCTGGAAGGAGCTCGGCATCCCTTCCAGGTGTTCACCGACCATAAGAATCTACTCTATCTGCAGACGGCCCAATGGCTAAATTCCTCGCCAGGCCAGGTGGTCTCTATTCTTCTCCCGATTTAAGTTTACCATACACTTTCTCTCAGGGGAGAAGATTTTACGGGCTGACGCCTTGTCCCGTTGCATTGTCTCTTTCGAAGAAGGGGACAAGCCACGGCTAATTGTTCCCTCTGAGAGTCTTTGAACGGTGGCTCCGGTTTCGCTAGAGTCGGTGCTTTTGGTCAAGACTCTTGTACCACCGAACTTGCAGCCGAAGGTCCTCTCTCGGGCTCACACATCTAAATTGGGTGGTCACTTTGGGACCAAGAGGACTACTGAGCTTCTGGCGAGGTCATATTGGTGG
The DNA here is from genome assembly GCF_039654945.1 of Dendrobates tinctorius. Taxonomy (NCBI): domain Eukaryota; kingdom Metazoa; phylum Chordata; class Amphibia; order Anura; family Dendrobatidae; genus Dendrobates; species Dendrobates tinctorius. The sequence goes on along the minus strand of NW_027361754.1, from coordinate 18,766,548 downwards.
CCGTGGATGTTTCTTGTGCCAAGAACCGACCTTCCCGGCATAGGCCCGCAGGCTTGTTACATCCCTTTCCGGTGGCAGATAGGCCCTGGGAAGTGGTCAGGATGGACTTCATTGTGGGCTTGCCCAAGTCCCATAACAATACTGTCATCTGGGTAGTCACCAATCATTTCTCCAAGATGGTACATCTAGTTACCCTTCCGTGTGTACCGTCGGCACGGGCTCTGGCCTTGCTTTTCGTGAAGCATGTCTTCCGTCTCCACGGGATGCCTGATAAAATAGTCAGTGACCGGGGTCCCCAGTTCGCTTCTTGGTTCTGGAGAAAGCTCTGTGGGCTGCTCAGTATTGAGCTTAATCTCTCTTCAGCATATCATCCCGAGACGAACGGATTGGTGGAGAGGGCCAATCAGACTCTGGTCACGTATTTACGGCACTTTGTCTCTGCCAGGCATGATGACTGGGCATCCTTACTACCATGGGCAGAGTTTGCCCTTAATAATGCCGTCGCCGATTCTACATTGCTACACCATTCCTCCTTAATTACGGTCAGCATCCACGTGTTCCCGTGCCCATGCCCATTTCGTTTTTTCCGACTCTAGGGTGGTAGACTGGGCTGTCGAGGCTCGTGACATCTGGGACCGCACACAGGATGCCATTCAGGCCTCGAGAGAATGAGGGTCTCTGCTGACGTGCCTCACTGCCCCGCTCCTGTTTTTGTGCCCGGCGACTTGGTGTGGCTCTCAGCTCGTAACATCAAGCTGTGCGTAGAGTCCATTAAGTTTGCTCCCCGCTATCTAGGTCTTTTCAAAGTCCTTGAGCAAGTAAATCCTGTAGTATATTGCCTGTCTCTTCCGCCGCGCCTGAATATTATTGACACCTTTCACGTCTCCCTCTTGAAGCCTGTTCACATGTCCCAGTTTTCTGAGTCTTCTGCTGGGACTTTGGGTACGTCTTTGGACGAGTTTGAGGTGAATGCGATTGTCGGTTCTAAGGTGGTCCATGGCAAAAACATTTTGTTGGTCAACTGGAAGGGTCATGGGCCGGAGGATAGGACCTGGTTGAGCACATTCTTGTCCCACAACTTATTGTAGTCTTTGAGCGTGACGAGGTCCTCAGGGGGGGCAATGTTAGGCATCGGGATTCTCCCTCTGCACAGGATGGATCCCAAGCCTTAACTTCTCTTGCGGTCTCCCATTCAGTCTCAACCACAGTGGATGCTGCTCAGCAAAGATGTCAGTCTCAGCGTCTTGCTCAGACTCGGGCTGTGCGCGTGGTAACTGCTACCTCTCCAGGTTCAGCTATGGTAACTAACATTAGACAGCGGCGAGCATTACTTCCTTAGATTAAGTCCAGGATTCTACTGAGCATGCTCGTGAGGTGGTGACCTCTCATTGGTGGTAGGTCGTCAGCTGCTCAGGTCCTGTGCCGGCTCCAGATTGGTCCAAGAGAAAGGTCCTGTCTGATTGGCACAGTCTATAAAAGGATCTTTAGCACGCCCGTCGGTGCGCGAAGATCATTCATATTTGCTGTGTGTGTGTTGGTGGGTCAGCTACCAACATGTATGCAAGTGTGCAGTAAATAGCACTACGAGTGCGTTTCTAGATAGGCAGTGTAGGGTGGGAACTCCTGCTTGAACTTAGCGTCTGCACAGGGTGTCCTCAGGCGCAGTGCTCAAAAGCCACCGTGTAGCAGAGCAGGTTCAATTACCAGCGTAGTGGGAGGTGAGCTATAGGTTCCCCACTAGCGTCATTTCCACTATGCTCCTGTGACGTCTAACAGGGCATAGCTTAGAGTCTCTCAGTTGTCGTACTACTCTGTGGAGTAACAGAGTCAGGCGCTTTGCACTCTGTTCACACCGAGTGCCGTTTAAGTCAGTGTTTATGGTGCTTATGCGCCATTGTTTTCTAGCTGCGGTTTATCCATCACCGCACGGTGGACCCCAGGTTGCGATCGCACCTTCTGATAATTTGTATTTGGTGCGATCTGCAAACCCTAACAATAGTACTCACATAAAGAATCATATTGCCAGGTCATTTATACTGTAAAATGAATGCTGTAAATAAAAAAAAAAAAACAATTGCAGAATTGTGCTTTCTTTGATATTTTGCCATTTTTTTCCCCACTTTCCAGTATATCACATGATAAAATGGATTGAATAATTCAAAAGTAAAACTCATCCTGCAGAAAAACAATTCCATATGGCTATATTGATGGAAAAATCAAAATGTTATGGCTCTTGGAATAAGGAGAGGGAAAATCTAAAGCGCAAAAACAAAACAATTCTTCATCCTTAAGGGGTTAAGGCAGTTTCGGGGATAAATTGGAGTGGATATAAAAAGGAAGTAACGGTCATTCCTTTATACTTGACTTTCTTTTTGATTATAGACTTACATTCAGAAAACTATTACAAAAACCTATTTTATTTGAAGTAATCTTTGCTTTGTACATTTAGAAACAAGTCTGGAATTAACCCAATACAATATAATATGCCAACTCTAATAGCTACTCACCAGTTGTAAGAGAAAGCAGGAGTAAATCCGCTGTTGTCACGGCTTCACCGTATTTTAGCTTCCCCACTAGGTCTGGTTTTATTTCTATAGAACTTTGTCTTGAGATGTGATTTTTTTTCTAAGCTGATAAGGCTAAGTTACATATTTACTTAGACTAGTTAAAGAAAGACACATATTTATCAAACTTAACCCAGAAAAGGGAGGAACTAATGAGCAATAAAAACATATTTTGATACACATGAATGTACATGCATACATGACCATTAGGCTGTGTGCCCACATTGCGTTTTTTTAAGCATTTCCGTGGCGCTTTTAGAAGCGCTTTTCTGCCACGGAAACGCTTAAGAAAAGCAACCCATGTTATCATAATTGAATCCGCACATGTTGTGCTAATGGTGCGTTTTTTTCCTCTGCAGAAACACTTAGCAGAAAAAAACGCAGCATGTTCATTAATTTTGCGGAAGCGCATGCGTTTCCGCATACATACAATTGTATTGCAAAAACGCATAGGAAAACGCATGCTGAAACGCTTAACAAAAGTGTCAAAAACGCTTACAAAAGCGCGTCATAAAACACATGCGTTTTCCCGGGAAGAGTGTGTGCGTTTCCGCTCAGGAATATTCAGCTTCAAAAACGCTACGTGGGCACATAGCCTTAAACTGAATGTGATTGTTTAACATCCCATTCCAAATCATCGGAATAAAGGAGTTGGATCCTCTTTTTGAAAGTATAACATCTTCCATTCTTGAGGAAAGCTTTCCACAAGATTTTATAGTTTCTCAGGCAATATTTGCTCATTCAGCAATATTTGCTCATTCATGCAAATGAGCATTTGTGACTATGGTCGAACAGACAACCTGCACTGAAAATGGTATTTCACTTGTTGTAGCAAATAGAGAAAAAGACCAGCACAACCAAGGTAGTGTGAATGGGTGCCAACCAAAAAAAGTATATAAGTTGAAAAACAATAAAGGTTGCATCATGATTTACCAAGAATGATTACTCTAGAACATTGAAACTGCATTACTGACATAGAAAATAGGAAAAAAGGAAAAATAATGTATATATGAAATATTCATCTGGTCCTTCGTCAGTTCTGAAAATGTGTGTCAGGGAGTGCGCCGCACCAGTGACTACCGAAACCCAGGTAATTAACTCCTTTCAGCCCACAAGACTTTGTCTTACCCTTATTTTTCGGACCTAGCAGTTTTTCCTTTTCACTGTCACTTGTTTGAACTGGCCCATTGCGATCATCTCAAATAATTTTTCCAGATCCCCAGCATTATTTTGCTCACAGTTATGTAATCCTTTGTGATTAAATTATTTTCTTGGCTATTCATGACTTCTTTTATTTATCCTCTTTTTCCATCTTGCACCTTGCACTTTGCATTTGCACCTTTTGAGTGTGATTTTATTTACTCATGTACATGTTATACCACAATTGATTGCATATTATTGTTTTATTGATTGACACTTTTGCTTGTTTCTATTATTTATAGATTTTTTTTATCACCCAGTAAAATCCTTCTGTGGTCCTCTTAACTACTAATACTGCAGTACATAATTTTGCTGCTATAAATGGTAGACGATTTATGTGGTCTTTCTCTTTTATTCTTCTGCTATACTTGCATATAACTTTTTAGCATATTTTTGCATATTTTTACCTGATGTGGTGGTTGTTAATATATTTTAAATATTTTAATTCAACTTACTATTTGTACAAATCATGTGTTACTACTCGTGCAGGCACCTCTTTTGTTTGTAGTGCTATATATCATTACCGTTATCAATAAAGGTATTTTAACCTTAATAATTTTTTATTGTCCTATTTTCCTTGACCTTGTGTTTGGGCTTTTTTGTTGCGGCCTGCCCCATAAATTGTAGGATTTTTGACCCAGGAGAGGTGGCATATCAGGATAGGGACACAATTTTCGAAGGACGCCTTGACATGGCAATTGAGCTCACTGATATTGGCCAATCTATGCACTAAGTACCTCCTTTTTACTGTATTCTTCATAGCAATTTTTGAAGATGAATATTTCATACACACGTGGTCAAAATTGTTGGTATCCCTCATTTAAGATTCCATCTAGTTATTGGTCTCATCTTCTACTTCTTGATACACTCCCCCTTCACGATTTAAACTCACGTCTGGCTTCCTTCCATGCCAGAAATAGGATTTACTATCCTGAGCCTTATTTACACGCTGTAGTCACAGGAACAACAAGCTGCTTGGATATGGTCTTATAACTTTTACCTTTAATATGTTTGTCTATAATTTTCTTTCTAATCTCCTGAGACAACTCTTTCCTTTGCTTCCTCTGGTCCATGTTGAGTGTCATACACACCATGTCACCAAACAGCACAGTGAGTATCTGTAGCCCTCTATACAGGCCCACTCACTGATTCCAAGATTGTAGACATCTGTGATGCTAATTAGTGGACACACCACGATTTAACATGTCCCTTTTGTCACATTATTTTCAGGGGTACCATCATTTCTGTCCAGGCCTATTTCATGAGTTTTATTTTTTTTTAAATTCTGTGCAAGCATGGCTGAAAAGCAATGTCTGACTTTCATTTGTTCATTTGCATAGATTTTTTTATTTACTATTACTTTTGTCAGATTCAAGTTATTTCCCACACCATTGTGGGTTTTTCTGTTATTAAATGAGGGGTACCAACAATTTTGACGGCATGTGTACCTGTAATAGCTGTTGTGAACCATGCAGAAGCCAAAGTGTTCCTGGAGAGGTTGTTTATGGTCCTTTTGATTCATGTGGATATCTTTTATTGTGTGTTTCCCCTGTTTGTCCCATTCCCTGTGTTGTTTTATTTTAGGGTAAGATTAGTGTCTTGTTGCCTAGCTCACTATCTAGGGCTAAGAACCAGGATCAGCAAGGGTTTAGGCATGTGATGGCGCACAGGGGAAGGACCCATCTAGAGTTACCATCTTCAACCCCTCCCTACCATCAGGGCTTCCTTATCAGCTCCCTCACCCCCTCCCTTTATGCTGCACTCTGGATTTCTCCCTGCCCTGGTGGGAAGGTCATCTTTCCTTTGTATCTTAGGCAAAAAAAAATTGTAATTTTTTACATTTTAACCCCTTCCCGACATACGCCGTACTAGTACTGCTGTGCGGGAACTATGTTCCCGCAAACAGCATTACTAGTACAGCGCACTGATCGCACGGCCTCACGCTGAGCACCACGGTGATCTGGTGTGGGTGCCAGCTGTATGTGACAGCTGACACCCCGCAGCAATTCATATGATTGGTGCTAGCACTGATCGCGGGCATTTAAACCCTCTGATGCCACTGTCAGTACTTGCCCTTATGGTCTCCATGAAGACCCCCGGCAAGGAAGGTGGCTTACCAGTGCCTGCAGAGAGCAGGACTTGTGACGCCTCCTTCCCTGCCTTTCAGCTGCTGCTCTGATGTTCTGCATTATTTTTTTACTGGGACAAGTTAAAAAAGTAAAAAAAATATATATATATTAAAAAATGTTAAAAGATTTTTTACAAAATCCCCAAATAAAGAAAAAAAAAATATTTTTCCAATAAATACAGTGGGAAAAAAGTATTTAGTTAGCCACAAATTGTGCACGTTTTCCCACTTAAAAAGATGAGAGAGGCCACGAGTATGAGAGTCAAAATGAGAAAACAAATCCAGGAAATCACCTTGTTTGATTTGACAAGATTTAGTTTTCAAATTATGGTGGAAAATAAGTATTTGATCACCTAAAAACATGCAAGATTTCTGGCTCTCACAGACCTTTAACTTCTTCTTTAAGAGGCTCCTCTGTCCTCTACTCATTACCTGTAGTAATGGCACCTGTTTGAACTTGTTATCAGTATAAAAGACACCTGTCCACAACCTCAAACAGTCACACTCCAATCTCTACTATGGTGAAGACCAAAGAGCTGTCGGAGGACACCAGAAACAAAATTATAGCCCTGCACCAGGCTGGGAAGACTGAATCTGCAATAGGCAAGCAGCTTGCTGTGATGAAATCAACTGTGGGAGCAATAATACGAAAATGGAAGACATACAAGACCACTGATAATCTCCCTCGATCTGGAGCTCCACACAAGATCTCACCCCGTGGGGTAAAAATTATCACAAGAACGTGAGCAAAAATCCCAGAACCACACGGGGGGACCTAGTGAATTATTATTATTATTATTATTATGCATTTATATAGCGCCATTTATTCCATGGCGCTTTACATGTGAAACGGGAAAATATAGACAAGTATAATAAACATGTGTAAGACAAGGGATACACAAGTGCATAAGGAGAGGGGGCCCTGCCTTCGAGGGCTCACAGTCTACAGGGATGGGTGAGGATACAGTAGGAGAGGGTAGAGCAGGTCGTGTGGTGGTTCAGTAGACCGAGGATCATTGCAGGCTGTAGGCTTATCGGAACAGGTGGGTCTTCAGGTTCTTCTTGAAGGTTTCCATTGATGGTGAGAGTCTGATGTGTTGTGGCAGAGAGTGACCTGAATGACCTGAATAGAGCTGATACCACTGTAACAAAGGCTACCATCAGTAACACACTACGCCGCCAGGGACTCAGATCCTGCAGTGCCAGACATGTCCCCCTGCTTAAGCTAGTACATATCTGGGCCTGTCTGAAGTTTGCTAGAAAGCATTTGGATTACCAGAAGAGTATTGGGAGAATTTCATATGGTCTGATGAAACCAAACTGTAGAAGCAAAACTCGTTGTGTTTGGAGGAGACAGAATGATGAGTTGCATCCAAAGAACACCTTACCTACTGTGAAGCATGGGGGTGGCAACATCATTCTTTGGTGCTGCTTCTCTGCAAAGGGACCAGGACGACTGCTCTGTGTACATGAAAGCATGAATGGGGCCATGTATAGTGAGATATTGAATGCAAACCTCCTTCCATCAGTAAGGGCACTGAAGATGAAACGTGGATGGGTCTTTCAGCATGATAATGATCTCAATCACACCACCAGGGCAACAAAGGAATGGCTTCATAAGAAGCATATGTAGGTCCTGGAGTGGCCTAGCCAGTCTCCAGATCCCAACCCCATAGAAAACGTTTGGAGGGATTTGAAAGTCAGTGTTGCCCAGCAACAGTCCCAAACCATCACTGCTCTAGAGGAGATCTGCATAGAAGAATGGGCCAACATACCACCAACAGTGTGTTCCAACCTTATCAAGACTTACAGAAAACGTTTGACCTCTGTCATTGCCTGCAAAGGATATATAACAAAATATTGAGATGAAGTTTTGTTAATGACCAAATACTTATCTTCCACCATAATTTGAAAGATAAATCTTGCCAAATCAGACAAGGTGATTTTCTGAATTTGTTTTCTCATTTTGACTCTCATAGTTGTGGTCTACCTATGATGTCAATTACAGGCCTCTCTCATCTTTTTCAGTGAGAGAACTTGCACAATTGGTGGCTGACTAAATACTTTTTTTCCCCACTGTACATTTATTCTTATAAATAAAAAATAAACAATAAAAGTACACGTTTGGTATCGCCGCGTCCGTAACGACCCTCTCTATAAAAATGTCCCAATAGTTAACCCCTTCAGTAAACACTGAGAAAAATACATACAAACAAGGTAAAAAAACAATGCTTTATCATTATTCCGCAGAAGAAAAATTGCAATAAAACGCGATCAAAAAAAAAATGTAAATAAAAATGGTACAGCTGAAAACTTCATCTTGTCCCACAGAAATAAGCCATCATAGAGCAACATTAGCAGAAAAATAAAAAAGTTATAGCTCTCAGAACAAAGCGATGCAAAATAATTATTTTTTCTATAAAATAGTTTTTATTCTGTAAAAGCGCTAAAACATAGAAAAATATAAATTGAGTATCGCTGCAATCATACTGACCCAAAGAATAACGCTGCGGATTGTCTCTGTATCAGGGCTCTGATCTCCTTTTGCAGAACCCGCTGCTGACTGGAGCTGGCGGTCTCGGCTACCTGTTGTAACAAAACAATAATTTCTCCAAGACAATTTTCAATTACATTAGTGCCCAAAGTGATCAAAGGATGGCATTCTCGTTTGTCAATATCAACTGTAATCAAACCTTGCGACTGCAATTCTACTCGGCCAATCTTGATGGTCACCTCTTTATATCCCATCTGAGGCAAGGGCTGACCATTGCTGGGAAGGATGGCAAGGTCTTTATCTGGGCTGTGAGTAATGTCTGAATCAGCCCAGTACTCCTTAAAGAGGACATATGGCATCATTGTCACCTGGGAGCCGGTGTCCAATAAAGCGTTCATCGGGAAGCCATCAATCACAACGGGCAGGACTGGCTGTCCTCCTACGTACTTGTCTCGCCAACTTGGTGGGCCTTGTCATCTTACTCCTGAGGGTTGGCCCTTTGCCCCAGGGGTTGCTTGTTTAAATAACAGAATCTTGCTATGTGTCCCGCCTTGTTGCAGCAACAGATGGACTGTCCGTCCTCGTCGTAACGATTCTCTGCTGTCGCCACGGGACATCATCTGAACTGGAGGCCAGCTGGATCTTCTTTGGAGCCACTTGTATGGACTGCACAGTTTTTGTGAGTGCAGCCACACTTTTGGTTAGTTCCTTGACCTGGAGACGTAGGTCTGCAGCAGAGTCATCATCTTGGGCCGGCGTGTCGGTCTCAATAGGGGTCTGGGGAAAGGATGCTGCCTTCTGCTGGTATGTAATTGCTGGACGCCTAGAGGGATGGCTCTATCCTTAGTGTGCAAAGTCCAATTCAGGATTTTGTAGGGCCATTATGCGCAGCTGTGTCCTTTGATTGGTAGACTGGAGTCCCTCTATAAACTGCTCCGTTTGTAATCTATCTTCATCTTGCACGGTCTCAGGGTCAATCTGCGTTACGGCCCATAGCGCCTCCTGAAGGTTAAGAGCATAGTCCCGTATACTGTCCTGCACCCTTTGTTTGCACCCAAAGAATCTCATTTTCATCTCTGTGGCAGTGCGAGTGTCAAAAGTGTCCTTCAGTCTGGACAAGATTTGGTTAGCAGTTCCTTTATCACTGTCTGGCCAGGACTTTAGTTCCCTCTGGGCCGCACCAGTTAACTGGCCAATGAGGATACTGAGGATACTGACTTTTTGACTCTCAGACAGGGGGTACACTTTGAACAAACTACATAGTCTTTCCTTAAAATCGCTCAGGGTGTGCGACTCCCCTGAGTACTGCAGTAACCAGGCCACTCCTGGTATATACAGTGCTGTACAAATTAATTGGGACAAAGCTAGGGATGAGCGAGTACTGAAGTATTTGGACCGAGTATACCTTAATACTCGGGTATTCAATACGAATAGCGAGTCCAATGATAGTCAATGGAAAATGCGAGTAATTGTCTGCTGGACCCTACAAAGCAGTCTGGGGGCTGAGGAAAAGGCAAAAAAATGTATAAATGTAAAAAAAAGTATGCTGTATATAACATGGGGGCGCTGCATGAGTGGTTTTACACCACTGCTTCACTAGAATGTGCAAACACTATTTGAAGTCCTGTGGCTTTTTGCCAGAAGAGCGGGACTTGTACACCACTTACTCAGTGCCAGTGTTATATCAGGAGTGTCGTAAGAGTGAGTGATGATGGAAGCGACCTTCTGACAGCTAAGTGTGTAAGTGGTGTAAGGAGAGCGATCTGCCCCAGGGGCTGTGTGATGGTTAACACAGGAAGAAGCCACCCATCATCTTCATCACAAGGGATTCACTATTATAAAGCTTGGACTACTGTCCTTGTTGTTCCACTGCCACATGTGTAGGCATAGACATAGTGTCTTCAAAACATTAGCCCTAGGGGCTGTCTCATGGTTGACGCAGGAGGGAGGCCTCAAGAGTCAGACAATTATGAAAGTAGACTACTAGCATGGTAGTTCCAGTGCCCAATGTGCACGCACAGCCATAGTGTCTCCAAAAATTAGCACAAGGGGCTGTATCATAGTTGATGAAGGAAGCAAGACAGGTCTGAAGGGCCAAACAATTATGATGAAGCTAGGTCTACTAGCATAGAGGTGGCAGTGCCCAGTGTCCAGGTATAGCCATAGGTCGTCACAACCCACCTAACTACAATCTTTAATCTCTCCCTCTCCTCGGACATTTTCCCATCCTCCTTCAAACATGCCATTGTTACTCCATTACTAAAGAAACCCGCTCTCGACCCATCCTGCACAAACAACTACAGACCAGTCTCCAATCTCCCCTTCATCTCTAAACTTTTGGAGCGCCTTGTCTACTCCCGCCTTACCCGTTACCTCTCCACTCACTCCCTTCTAGACCCTTCACAGTCCGGCTTCCGCCCCCTACATTCGACTGAAACTGCACTCATCAAAGTGACCAATGACCTTCTGACAGCAAAACGTAATGGTCACTACTCTCTGCTCATTCTTCTTGACCTATCTGCAGCTTTCGATACTGTTGACCACCATCTCCTACTCTCTAGGCTCCAGTCACTAGGCATTAAAGACACTGCTCTCACATGGTTCTCTTCCTATCTCTCTGACCGCTCCTTCAGTGTTTTGTTCTCTGGCTCCACTTCATCTCTTCCTCTTGCTGTCGGGGTACCTCAGGGCTCAGTCCTTGGCCCCCTTCTCTTCTCTCTACACAGCCCCAATTGGACAGACCATCAGCAGATTTGGCTTTCAGTACCATCTTTATGCTGATGACACACAACTATACACGTCAATTCCCGACCTTACCCCCTCTGTACTGCAGAACGCCAGTGACTGTCTGTCCACAGTCTCCAATATCATGCCCACTCTCTATCTGAAACTCAACCTCTCCAAAACTGAACGTCTTCTGCTCCCACCGTCTACTAACCTCCCTAAATCTGACATTTCCTTCTCCGTGTGTGGCACCACAATAACACCCCGGCAGCAGGCGCGCTGTTATGAATGAGTCACCGTAGGAGGCAAAAACAGAAATACAAGCTAAGTCCAGAAAACCAGAGAAGTTGGCAACTATCAGATTGCAGACCCCTGAACCTATCAACACAACTAGCAGTAGCCGTGGGGGGTTCCTACGATGCCCTAGACCCCTCGATCACAGCCGGAGAATTAAATAGGCCTAAAGAAAGAAAGGGGAAATCTAAACTACCCCAGAGCAGACCCCAAAGCAATAGGCAGCCCCCAACATATAATGATGGTGAAGCAAGATGAAAACACTAACACAGACAGAAAGATAGACTGAGCAAAGACGGGGCCCCAAAACTACCTAGATAGGAAAGGACAGGAAGGCTGCTGTCTGCAATCTGCCAAAACCCTATCAAAGACATAAGCCAACAAGCTGATATGAAAAAGGCCCTGAAGCAGCTAGGCTTCAAAAACTAAATCAGCACTCAGGTATTTTCAGAAGACAGAGCTAAAGGAATTCAGCACACCCCAGCAGGGAATGGCAGAAATCCAGAAAAACAAAGCAAAACAAAGTCAAAGCACAAAGCAAAAGGCCGAGCAGCAAACTTAGCTTTAGAGGAGCAGGAATTCAGACTGGTCTCCAAGGATCCCACAGAGAAATCACCCGCAGGGCAGAAGGGCGTCGGCAGCCTTATATCCAGTCAGTAACTCCACTCAACCAGTCATCATCATCAGCCTCAGGTGTTTGATAATCAGGTTCACTATCTTTCTTTACCAGAAGAGGGAGTTCCTCGGGCCTCAGTAATGAAGGGGAAAATGAACTCACAACAGGGGCGATCAGGGTGAGCCCGATGAAAGGCACGCACCAATCTTTTGGCATGAATATCAAAGGCAGAGACCCAGGAATTATCCTCCTGACCATAACCCTTCCACTTAACCAAATACTGGAGTCTCCGTCTAGCCAGATGGGAATCCAGTACTTTCTCTACCTCATATTCCATGTTACCTTCAACCAATACAGGGTCTGGGGGTGCCACCCCCGGAACAACAGGTTCAACAAACCTCTTCAACAAAGATTTATGGAACACATTATGGATTTTAAATGTGACAGGAAGAGCCAAACGAAAAGAGACCGGATTAATAATCTCCACAATCTTGTAAGGTCCAATAAATCTAGGCTTAAACTTAGGAGAAGCCACCTTCATGGCAATATTTTTTGATGATAACCACACCATATCACCAATCTTAAACTGGGGACCAATGGTCCTATGTTGGTTGGAAAACCGCTGGGCCTTTTCCTGGGAGAGAGATAACTTATCCACCACTTGGTCCCAGATCTGGTGCATTCTCTCCACCACAGTGTCAACACCTGGGCAGGCAGAAGGCTCCACCTGCCCTGAAGAAAATCGAGGATGAAACCCAAAGTTACAAAAAAAAGGTGACATCAAAGTGGCAGAACTAGCTCTTTTATTTAAAGCAAATTCGGCCAAGGGCAAAAATGAAACCCAATCATCCTGATCAGCAGAAATAAAACATCTCAAATATGACTCCAAGGTCTGGTTTGTTCTCTCTGTCTGCCCATTGGTCTGAGGGTGAAAAGCAGAGGAGAAGGACAACTGAATTCCCAGCCTGGAACAGAAAGTTCTCCAAAATCTAGACACAAACTGGACTCCTCTGTCAGATACAATGTTCTCAGGAATCCCGTGCAAGCGAACCACCTGTTGTAAAAACAGGGGCACCAACTCAGAGGAAGACGGCAACTTAGGGAGTGGTACAAGATGAACCATCTTAGGGAACCTATCACAAATCACCCAAATAACAGTCATCCTTTGAGAGACAGGCATATCAGAGATGAAATCCATTGAAATATGGGTCCATGGCCTCTTGGGGACAGGCAAAGGCATCAACAACCCACTAGAGCGAGAACACGATTTAGACCGGGAGCACGTCCCACAGGACTGCAAAAAAATCCTGACATCACGAGACAAGGAGGGCCACCAAAAGAACCGACTCACCAGATCTCTAGTACCAAAAAATACCTGGATGACCAGCCAAAGCAGAGCAATGAACTTCAGACATCACTCTCTTCTTCCACTGGTCAGGAACATACAACTTTCCACTGGGACAACGCTCAGGTTTGTCCTCCTGGAACTCTTCCAGAGCACGTCTCAAATCGGGCGAGATGGCAGAAAGAACTACCCCTTCGCCTAAGATGGTAGCAGGCTTGGTCACCACAGGAGAATCAGCAAAGAAGCTCATAGAGAGGGCGTCTGCCTTGACATTCTTCGTTCCAGGAAGAAAAGAAACCACAAAATCAAAACGTGTAAAAAACAAGGCCCACCTAGCCTGTCTAGGGTTCAAGCGCTTAGCTGACTCTAGGTAAATCAAATTCTTGTGGTCAGTGAGGACCACGACTTGATGCTTAGCTCCCTCCAACCAATGTCTCCACTCCTCAAATGCCCATTTCATGGCCAACAGTTCCCTATTCCCCACATCATAGTTACGTTCAGATGGAGAGAACTTTCGGGAAAAGAAAGCACAGGGATTCATTTTAGATGTTACAGGATCCTTTTGGGATAAAACAGCTCCTGCACCAATCTCAGAAGCATCCACCTCTACCTGGAATGGAAGTGAGACATCAGGTTGCCACAAAACCGGGGCGGAGGTGAATCTTCGCTTCAGCTCCTGAAAGAACGAAACAGCCTCCGGAGACCAATTTAACACATCAGCACCCTTCTTAGTCAAATCAGTCAATGGCTTGGCAATACTAGAAAATTTTGCTATAAATTTCCGATAAAAATTAGCAAAACCCAAAAACTTCTGGAGGGCCTTCAAAGAAGTGGGCTGAACCCAATCGTAAATGGCCTGTACCTTGGCCGGGTCCATTTCAATAGTTGACGGGGACAAAATAAATCCCAAAAAAGAAATCCTCTGTACTCCAAAAAGGCATTTAGATCCTTTGACATACAGGGAATTCTCCCTCAAGATCCGGAACACAGTCTGAATATGTTCCACATGAGAATCCCAATCCTTGGAGAAGATCAAAATATCATCCAGATAGATAATCAAAAATTTATCGACAAAATCTCGGAAAATATCGTTCATGAAGGACTGGAAGACAGAAGGGGCATTAGTGAGCCCAAAAGGCATCACCAGGTACTCAAAATGTCCCTCCGGAGTATTAAACGCCGTCTTCCATTCATCCCCATGCTTAATGCGAATAAGATTATACGCCCCCCTGAGGTCAAGCTTGGTAAACCAGCAAGCACCTTTAACTCTGGAGAATAGATCAGAAATCGGGTAACGGATACTGATATTTAACAGTAATTTTTTTGAGGGCACGATAATCAATACAAGGTCTTAATGATCCATCCTTTTTGGCTACAAAAAAAAAAACGGCACCTAAGGGTGACGAGGATGGTCTAATATGACCCTTCTCCAACGCCTCCTTAATATAGGATCACATAGCCTCGTGCTCGGGTACAGATAAATTGAAGAGCCGACCCTTGGGAAATTTACACCCCGGGCTCAGTTCAATTGCACAGTCATAACTCCTATGAGGAGGCAGAGACGCAGACTCATTCTCACTAAATACATCATAAAAGTCCGCCAAATAATCAGGAACATCATGCGACTGAGGAGAGGTGGAAAACACCGGAGCCTCACTAAAGGCACACCGACAACCCCAACTCACCACAGACACAGATTTCCAATCCAAAACTGGATTATGAATTTGTAACCAGGGAAACCCCAGAACAATAGTATCATGCAGATTATGCAACACCAAAAATCTGCAATTTTCTTGATGGTCTGGGGCGACCCGCATTACCACCTGGGTCCAAAACTGAGGTTTATTTTTAGCCAAAGGAGTAGCATCAATCCCCCTCAAAGGGATAGGCGTCTGCAGAGGTGTCATCGGAAATCCACAACGTTAAGCAAAATCCAAGTCCATTAGGTTTAGGGCTGCTCCCGAATCCACAAAAGCCTTGGCGGAAAATGTGGACAGGGAGCAGATCAGAGTAATAGCCAGAAGAAACTTGGGTTGAACACCCCCAACAGAAAACGTGTGTGCAAAGCGTTTCTCTCGTTTAGGACAGACAGAAATAATATGCGAGGCATCTCCACAGAAAAAACACAACTTATTACGCCTTCTGAACTCCTGACGCTGCTCTCTGGAAAAAACTCTATCACATTGCATAGGTTCAGACATTTGTTCAACAGGTGGCAACACCTCTCGTGCAGCTTTGCGTTCGCGCAAACGCCGATCAACCTGAATGGCTAATGACATAGAATCGTCAAGACCAGAGGGAACAGGAAATCCCACCATAGTATCTTTTACGGCTTCTGACAACCCCTTCCGAAAGAGAGCAGCCAAGGCATTATCATTCCAGGTAGTAAGTACTGCCCACTTTCGGAATTTTTGACAGTACAATTCTGCAGAATCACGACCCTGGTTCAATGCCAGCAGGGTCTTTTCAGCCTGATCAATGGCATTAGGTTCGTCATACAGCAACCCCAAGGCCTGAAAAAATGCGTTCACATTAGTCAGAATAGGATCATCTGGTTTCAAAGAAAACGCCCAATCCTGGGGATCGCCACGCAGCAAAGAGATGACCATTTTAACCTGCTGCACGGAGCTCCCTGACGAGTTAGGCTTCAAGGCAAAAAATAATTTACAATTATTTTTGAAATTCAAAAATTTAGACCGATCCCCAAAAAATACATCAGGTGTAGGAATCTTTGGTTCAGCAGCATGTGAATGAGCAAGGTAGGCCGAAATTCCCCGCACTTCCGCAGCGAGCTGCTCCACACGATCAGACAATTGCTTTATCTCCATTGAGAGAAAAAAAAATTCCCCCTACGGCCTCAGAGATATAGAGGAAAAAATATACACACTTTTTTTTATTTATTTTTTTTTACAATTCTTTCCTGCTACTGAGTACCCTAGGATCTGCGGTATGTCGGGTGATTCTGTTATGAATGAGTCACCGTAGGAGGCAAAAACAGAAATACAAGCTAAGTCCAGAAAACCAGAGAAGTTGGCAACTATCAGATTACAGACCCCTGAACCTATCAACACAACTAGCAGTAGCCGTGGGGGGTTCCTACGATGCCCTAGACCCCTCGATCACAGCCGGAGAATTAAATAGGCCTAAAGAAAAAAAGGGGAAATCTAAACTACCCCAGAGCAGACCCCAAAGCAATAGGCAGCCCCCAACATATAATGACGGTGAAGCAAGATGAAAACACTAACACAGACAGAAAGATAGACTGAGCAAAGACGGGGCCCCAAAACTACCTAGATAGGAAAGGACAGGAAGGCTGCTGTCTGCAATCTGCCAAAACCCTATCAAATAATGAAAACTGAAAGAAAAAGAGCGCAATAGGGTCTTACCCTAGAAAATGAGAAAGTAAAACAATAAGTTATACTCACCCTATGTAGGAGAGTATTAAGCATAAAGGAACAAAGTCAGCTTGCTGCACATCCAAATGACCACGCCGTGGCCATAAATCATCAGATTCAAAGAAGGAATTTTTATGGATTAGCCGTGCGCTGCCAGACTATCACTCCTCACAAGTTGTGTGCTTTAAAACATTTATTTCCCAATGCGTTTCAAAGTTAAAAACTTCTTCCTCAGGGGATGACATGTACAGCAAACCCTATCAAAGACATAAGCCAACAAGCTGATATGAAAAAGGCCCTGAAGCAGCTAGGCTTCAAAAACTAAATCAGCACTCAGGTATTTTCAGAAGACAGAGCTAAAGGAATTCAGCACACCCCAGCAGGGAATGGCAGAAGTCCAGAAAAACAAAGCAAAACAAAGTCAAAGCACAAAGCAAAAGGCCGAGCAGCAAACTTAGTTTTAGAGGAGCAGGAATTCAGACTGGTCTCCAAGGATCCCACAGAGAAATCACCCACAGGGCAGAAGGGCGTCAGCAGCCTTATATCCACTCAGTAACTCCACTCAGCCAGTCATCATCATCAGCCTCAGGTGTTTGATAATCAGGCTCACTACCTTTCTTTACCAGAAGAGGGAGTTCCTCGGGCCTCAGTAATGAAGGGGAAAATGAACTCACAACAGCGCACTGTCTGGGTGTTATGTTTGACACCAATCTCTCCTTCACATCCCATATACAATCTCTTGCCCACTCTTGCTGCTTACACCTAAAGAACATCTCTAGAATCCACCCTTTTCTCACCATGGAAACGACAAAAACCCTCACTGTAGCATTGATCCACTCCCGGCTGGATTACTGCAACGTCCTATTAATTGGCCTCCCCGTCTCTCGACTATCCTCTCCAGTCCATACTTAATGCAGCAGCCAGGGTTGTCCATCTGGCTAATCGGTACTGGGACGTGTCCACTCTTCGTCAGTCATTACACTGGCTGCCCATTCATTATAGGATCCAATTCAAATTACTTGTTCTCACCCACAAAGCTCTCCACGGTGCGGCACCCCCCTAATTCTCCTCCCTCATTTCTGTCTATCGGCCTAGCCGATCGCTGCGCTCCGCAAACGACTTTCAACTAACCTCTGCACTAATCCGTACCTCCCACTCCCGACTCCAAGACTTCTCCCGTGCTGCTCCTATCCTCTGGAATGCTCTACCCGAAGAAATTAGGACTAACCACAATTTGCACAGTTTTAGGCGCTCTCTCAAAACACATTTGTTCAGAGCGGCTTATCACGTTCACTAATCAAAGTCATTCTATGTGTAAGGGTGCGTGTGTAGCCCATTCACTATCTCCATCCATCTTTCACTCCCTCAAGATGGCTGGACCATCATTATAAATACACCATTGTAAATACACCCCTGTACTCTGTATCTCCCCCACCTCATTGTTGATTGTAAGCTCTCACGAGCAGGGTCATCTTATTTCGTCTTATTTTGCTTTAATTATTGTATTGTTAATGTTGTTACTTATGACTTGTGTTTTGAAACTGTTAAACTGTAAAGCACTGCGGAATATGTTGGCGCTATATAAATAAATATTATTATTATAGTGTCTCCAAAAATTAGCCCAAGGGGCTGTATCATAGTTGATGAAGGAAGCAAGACAGGTCTGAAGGGCCAAATAATTATGCTGAAGCTAGGACTACTAGCATAGAGGTGGCAGTGGCCAGTGTCCAGGCATAGCCATAGTGTCTCCAAAAATTAGTCCAAGGGGCATGATACTGTAGGGAAGGTGACCTAACAGACGGGACAGACTTGACAGAATAGAGAAAGGAAGGTTTGCACAGTTTAGATAGATGTCAGTTACTACAGTGGGGAAACAGCTGAGAAAGTGTAGTGGACATGCAGTACCTTGGATTGACCATTAGAGGGCAGGGAGGAGTGTGAGCAAAGGACTTGACATCAGCTTAGGGCTTAGGAAACCGTTGGTCATGGGGGGCGGAGTTACAGGGAACCAGGAATGATATAAATACTGAGGGAGGGTTTCAGAAAGTTACAGTCCCCAGGGGGAGCTCAAGTGACAGGAGGACTACGACAGTTTGTGCACTCTGAGGAAAACCAAGCCAGGGGGACTGAGGAGAGAGAACGTCAGGGGGGTGGTCCTGACAGGAAAGTACCGCAGCATAGACGAGGCACCGAGGTAAAGCATACCGTATTGAGAGAGACGACTGTTCAGTAAAAGTACTGTTGGTTTACGGGCCTAAGGCGGCCACAGTGACGGATCTGACAGGAGCGTCAAAGAGTGAAGAGGGGACGGTGCGTATATGTACGTCCCCGGTGTAAAGTACGGTGTGCGTGAAGCGGCCTTGGAAACGGAGGGCCGATTAGTGAAGTGAAGTGAAGTGCTGTGAATTGAAGTGCGGTGTACTTCGGAGGCCATCAGGCGGACGGCAAGAGAATAAACTTGGACCTGTTGTACCTGACATTTGCCTCCATCGTGTCTCTGTTACATCTCTGTGCGGTAAGAGAGGGACCACCCCCCAGCTCGGCCCATGAACCCTACAATACCATGGTTGATGAAGGAAGAAGGGTCTCACTCTCATCACAATTGCCTCCGGTGGGAAATATTTATTAACATAACATTATTTTTAGTCTATTGACCATGAGGTACATGTGTCAGAAGCAGGTTTTGAAAACATGTGTAAGAAGAAGAAGAAAAGGGGCTTGTATGGGAAGGGATGGATGTGATCACCAATTTAAAAAAAACGTGTTGGGTGACTTTAGGTTGGGATACTGTCATCTGGAGGGCTTAAATACTGTTGCGAAATCCAGTCCTTGTTAAATTTTATCACAGTCAGCAACTGCATTCTCTGTAGTCAACCATGTGCGTGTATCTGTGATAATTGCCCCAGCGGCACTGAAAACGCGCTCTGACATCACACTTGCAGCAGGGCAGGACAACACCTCCAAGGCATAGAAGGAGAGGTCGGGCCAACTATGCAGCTTGGATACCCAGTAATTAAGCTGTACAGAAGCATCAGGAAGGACACAGGTATGGTCACTTAGATAGTCGTTGACCATCTTGTTCAACTTCTCCATCCTTGACATTGCTACTGTTCCAGCTAGTCCTTGGTGATGAGCCGGTTTATTGAAAATGGCCCAAGTTTTTGGACATTTTACCACCAACTCTTTTGGACCTGCTTGGCGTATCTCTCCCCATTAATGCATGCTGTTGCACAGAGCTGGTATCTCTGCAAGCAGTGGTGTCTGAGGGTGCTGTTGCCATCAATTGATCGACAACGGCCTTCTTGATGGATTCCATTGTGAAACCCCTTGGTGATTGCAACAGTAGTGAAGGAAATTTGTCCTTGTACCGTGGGTCTAGAAAGGTGGCCAACCAGTATAGGTTGCTATTGAAAATGTGGATTACGCGAGGGTCTTGGCACAGACAGTCAGATATGAAGTGTGCCATGTGTGCCAAGCTGCAAAGAGGCAAATGTTCTGTGACCCCTGAAGGAGAAACAATACCCATCCTCTCCTCACACTGACTCTCCTCCACCTCCTCCTCTTCAGCCCACCCATGCTGGATCGACATGAAGCTAGGGTTGGGATTCCCCTCTGTAGCATGAGGTGTCCGCTCGGTACCACTGAAAAAGAAGTCCTCTCCCTCCTCATTTTTATCATCATCTTCATCCCCCAATGTTACCTGATGATATTGGCTGGGCTGGGTAGGATCACCGATTGTGAAATCTTGCTCCATACCCAGTTGCTGGGCACGCAAAGATTCCATTTTTTGATTCTGCAGTGATTTTTTTTCAGCAGACATAGCATAGGGATGATTACGCTGATAATAGCCTGATCACCGCTCACAAGCTTGGTGCAGTACTCAAAGTTATCAAGCACCTCACAAATATCAGCGATCCACACCCACTCGACAGTTGTTATGTGTCTTGGCTGAGTCTCAGTGTGATGGGCATTTTTAAGCTGGTATTCAGATAGTGCCCTCTGCTGCTCACTTACCTTTGCCAACATATGATATGTTGAGTTCCACCGTGTTGGCAGGTCACAAATGAGTCTGTGGTTTGGCAAATTACATTTCTTTTGAAGCGCTGCAAGACCGGCAACAGCGGTTGAGGAGTGGCGGAAATGGGCACAAATACGGTGCACCTTCTCAAGTAGGTACGGCAAGTCAGGGTATGTTTTTATAAATTTCTGCACCACTAGATTCAGCACGTGAGCCATGCATGGCACGTGTACCAGCTTCCCGAGCTTTAAAGCTGCCACCAGGTTACTCCCATTGTCGCAGACAACCAGATCAGATTGGAGTTGCAGTGGGGAGAGCCACTGATCGGTCTGTTGTTTTATTCCTTGCCACAGCTCTGCTGCAGTGTGAGGTGTTTCACCTAAGCAGATCAGCTTCAGCAGAGCATTTTGCCGCTTTGCCGATGCACTGCTGCACAGCTCCCAACTTGGGAGTGATGTGGAGGGTAATTCAGCATAGGATGACGAGGTGGAGGAGGAGGAAGAGGGAGACTGGACAAATATGATGAGGCAGAAACCCTGGTTGAGGTTGGGCCCGCTATTCATGGCGTGGGTAGGATATATGTTGATGGTCCAGTTTGAGACTTGGTCCCACCCTCCACCAGGTTGAGCCAGTGTGCCGTGACAGAGATGTATCGTCCCTGGCCACAAGTACTTGGCCACGTTTCTGTTGTAAGATGGACCTTCCCGGTTACGACGTTGGTGAGAGCACGCTTTAGATTGTTTAAGACGTGCTGGTGTAACGCGGGGATGGCACACCGTGAAAAATAGTGCCGATTGGGAACCGAGTATCGTGGGGCAGCCACAGCCAAAAGATCAAGTAAAGACTATGTCCCCACAAGCCTAAGCGGCAACATCTCCACGGCTAGCAACTTGGCAATGTGCGCGTTCAGTATTTATGCTTGTGGGTGCGTGGCTTGGTATTTACGCCTCCTTTCATACATCTGGGGCACAGACAATTGGATGCTTTCCTGGGACAAACAAGTGGATGAGCTTGTTGTGGCCTGTGTCTGTGCAACTGCCGTTTGTGAGCAAGAGGTATGATGATCACCTGCTTCCTGCGTAGCAGATTGGAAAGGACTTATCACAGGCGACATGGCAGTGGTCTGACACGCAGTTGCAGACACTGATTTGGTACCCTGTTGTTCAGCCCACCGACTAGGGTGCTTGGCTGCCTTTGCCCTGGCCTCTGCTCAGCTTCCTATGGCAGATGCTACAGATGACAACATTTGGTTCTGAAGGATTTTCCATCGGAAAAAAATTTCCAGACAGCGGCTGAGCGCACCCTTGCCTTGACTTGGGGCACAGAGGGATTGCTCTTGGCAACAGTTGACACACTTAGCACTCTGCTCAAACCAGTAGCCCTTGGTGCCTTTGTTGGTGCTACGTATCCACCTTCATCCTCTGTGCTGTTGTGCTGGCTATGCGTGCCAACGGTCCAGGTCGGATCGGTGGTCTCATCATCAACCACCTCGTCGTCCATGTCAACCTCCTTCCATGTTGATATTGGCGACTGGCCAGATGGCAACTGTGTGTCATCACCATCAGCCTCCACCTCTTCACCCGGTATATCATGTGGATGAAAGTGGCTTTCTTCTGGCCGTGGGGTTTCAAATAATTGGCCATCATCACCAGACGATACCCCCTCACGTTCCTCTTCAATGTCATGCGGTGAGAGGCCAGAGGCAACAAAATAAAATGGACCAAACAGATCCTCTGAGTGACCAAGGTTGGGGTAAAATGTTTCCTGTGACTCCTGTCCGGGTGATGAACTAGGAACAGGTTGAGAATAGGATGACCCAACATTATCTGTATGGACAGTAGAATGTTTTGTCATGGACGATTGAGTGCTGTTAGAACATTTTGTTGAGGCCTTATCAGCCATTCAAGACAGTATCTGCTCTTGTTCTTCTGGCTTCCAGGCCCGTTTATGTTCCAGACCGGGAAATTTTGCCAGGAAACTAGATGCATCAACCTTCTTCGATCTCCCAGACTCTGTGCCTTGTTGGGCACCAACGACCCCGCGTCCACGTCCCTGTCCCTTCACAACAGCCTTTTTGGGAATTTTGGATTTTTCTGCCATAGTTGCAGATGTTCAGATGCAGATATTGGGGAACAAGGAGCAGTTAATGCTTTGTGGAAGGTAGCACTATAGCCTAGTACTGCTTTGTGTTTTACAAACAGCACCACAGCAGCAGAAAAAAATTGCCCTGAGGTTTAAGGTGAGATTACGCACCCCAGACAACACACAAGACAGCGGTGCTGGCTGCATGTCAGTTGTGCAGTACCGTGCGTGGGTACTATTCGCTGTGAACACAGCACCGCAACAGCACAAAAAAACTGCCCTGAGGTTTAAGGCAAGAATACACACCCCAGACACCACACGACAGCGGTGCTGGCTGCGAGTCAGTTGTGCAGTAGCATGCGTGCGTACTATTCGCTGTGAACACAGCACCCCAACAGCACAAAAAAACTGCCCTGAGGTTTAAGGCAAGAATACGCACCCCAGACACCACACAAGACAGCGGTAGCAGTGCTGGCTGCGTGTCAGTTGTGCAGTAGCGTGTGTGTGTACTATTCGCTGGCTGTGAGCACAGCACCGCAACAGCACAAAAAACCTGCCCTGCAGGGGTAAATGTGACCCCCAAAAAAGGTGGGAAATCGGTCACTACTCAGTCCCTGAGGACCCTCCCTGACCTTATACTTCGGCTCTGAAAAGAGCTTTTGGGTTTCACAGAGGATTTCTGGATGATTTGCACCAACAAACACAACTCTCCCTAGCTGCTGCTCACACTCTCCCTAAACTAGCTGTGTTCTGCATGCAATGTGCAGAAAGTGGCGGCAGCAGGGCTTAGATAGAGCCAGGCTATGATGACTCATAGCCTATGATGCTGGGCGGCCAGCCAATCATAGTAATGCTGCCCATAACCAAGAAGGGTGCGGCATTACTGTGATTGGCAACTGCTGGGCGGGAGAACCGAATAGTGCAAGTAGTGCGAGGCGAGTAGTGAAATACTCACTATGTACCGAGTACCGCATTACTCGCCGAGTACCGAATACCTATGAATATGCTTGCTCATCCCTAGACAAAGCATTTTTTTAAGTAAAATCGTAAGTTGGTTACCAGTCAGTGATTCAAACCAGTTTTAACTGCTTTGAACATGCACTCACACTTGTTCAAAGCAGTTAAAACTGGTTTGAATCACTGACTGGTAACCAAATTACGATTTTACTTAAAAAAAATGCTTTGTCCCAATTAATTTGCACATCACTGTATGGCAATGATAGCGGCATTATGGAGGCTGCAGCTGCGACCTCCGCTGAATCTCCACCCGAGTTGGGCATTTTCTTCCTCCTTCAGTGAAACTCAGCCAAGCTCCGTTTACCTTAACCTTTGTGAACAGCTGCTCTCTGAAAGGCTGGATTGAGCTCCTCCTGGTCTCCAAATCGGATCTTCCTGCTTTTCACTCACTCACAATAGAGCGCAGCGCCAGTTTTACTTTGCCCACTGACGTCAGAGCGTGGGCAGGGCTTTTCTTCGAACTCTGTTTCTGGCTCCGCCCACAGCAGCACGCCCCTCTCTGCTCGCATGCACTGTGTGATGCAGTCATGCAGGTAAGGAAGGAGCACCACCCAGGATTCCTAACACTCGCACCCAACACACACCAGGTCAGTCACGGCATCTGGGTGTACCATTGGGGAGGATGGCCTCATTCCAGGCTGGCTAGGAAAGAGTGTTGGGGAGTCAGTGAGGAAAGGTAGGTAGAAGGGGAGAAGCTTAGGAGGTGGTGTGAGAAGGGACATCCAATCAGTGACAGTTGGTGGGAGGACTTAGTGTGAGGTAAAAGGGATTGTTCTGGAAAGATCCAGTCAGTTGGTGACGGGACAGCGGAGGAGCAGGACTGACGTGGGGAGAGTAAGGGTCAGAGAGAAACATCTAGAAGGAAGGAAGCTCCTAAGAGAATAGAAGAGAATATCAACTGGTTTGAATCCACACCTCTGGATGAAGTGCAGTACCTCTCTGGAGACTGGACCCTCAGGGGCGCCACACACACAGATTCAGATCCTGAAAACTATAAACGCTAAAGGTCTCAAAAAATGGTAACAAAAGCAAGAAATATTTTTTCAAATTTTTTCACCAATTAAAAGGAAGAATCATATTTCCAGGTCAGTTTTGCCATATAGTAAACATCGTAATTAAAAAAAACCAAAAAACAATTGTGGAGTTGTCCTTTTTTTGCAATTTCAAAACACTTGGATTTTTCTACCGCTTTCCAGGGCAGTACTTGATAAAAATGAATGGTGTGATTCAAAAGCACGGTCATCCAACAAAAAGAAATCCTCATATGGCTATGTGTACAGAAAAATGAAAAAGTTATGGCTCTTGGAAGAAGAGGAAGCAAACCTAAAAAACAAAGCAAAAAAACGGAAAATCGCCCATGGATTAAGGGGATAATGATGCATCGATTATCGCCAAATGCTAAATGTAAGTGTTGGATTTGGTTCATCAAAGCTTTTATGCCATAAAAATGTGTAAATTTTTTTTGAACAAGGATCAGTTCCTCAAATTTGTGCAACTTTTGGCATTTTCACCCAAGTTTGAAAGAGCTCTGCCAAAATGCTTGACTTTGCATTGATTGTCAGAATTATCCCTTTCCAGGATTAGTTGTTTCCATCCACAGGATCGCCTTTCTATGAATTTTTTCTTTTGATCACATCATTTTTACTTTACCCTTCACACAATTTCCCAAGAAAACCCCACAAGTACCAGGTTAATCTAGTACTCTACCGATGACCCCTCCACACTCATTCAAAGATGCTAAAATTACTTAATTTTCCCATTGAAATATGGATTTATGTCAAAATTGTTCCATGGGAGATGTACCCACTTTTTGATATGCTGCACCCAAGCAACAAGAAGAAAGGGTGCTATCTTGCTCCCTTGTCAGACAGACAAGGCTAAAAGAAAATCCCCTGATGTGTTTGAACACTGTCAATTTTCTTAGTCTAAGAACACCTACTACATTGTTCGAAACGCGTACTCAACATACTTCTGTTTTCTTCTAGATAAAGATATTATGTGGTATTGATTGGATTTAGTGGTCATTTATAGTGGGAAAATCATAGATAGTGATGAGCGAACGTGTTCGCCACTACTCGTTACTCACCCGAGTATCACTGTACTCTGTGTACTTGGCGGTCACTGAGCATTTCCGGGATTACTCAGCGGGAACTCAGGTCTCCACCCAGCTTTTTTGGTGGACTTTACAAAACCAATCACGATGCAGGGATTGTCTGCCAGGCAATGAAACGCCGCAGCCATCTTTGTTGTGGTCGTGCAGTGATTGGCTGGCCGCGCAGCATCATCAGGGGTATAAGAAACTGGACGACGCCCTGCTCGCCGCATTCAGCTTCGAATTGAGATAGTGTAGGGAGAGCTGCTGCCTTGATAGGGTCAGAATTGGGGATTTATTAGTGAGTGTGGGGTCTACCATCCTAAACAACTCAAATCCAGCTAAAACAACAGTCCTTCTAAGGACTAATTCCAGAGTATATAAGTTGCAGTGTTAGGTAGGCAGGGGATTGTACATCGCTCATTACATATCAGTGCAAGGCCTGCAGGCACTGTATGTGTGTATATACATATCATTGCATATATCAAGAGGGTCCTGTGTTTTGATGCTGCTGTTGCTACCTGTGGGATATATTGTCTGTATATACTTAGCCCCAGGTGTAATTGTCTTTGAAAACTTTTTGGGCTAGGGCTAATAGAGCTTTTTTTTATTGCAAAGCAATCCAGAGCCCTTTTTTTTCCTCCATTTGCTTTTTGACACTGCACAATACAGCCAGATCCTTTTCCTAGCACAGTGTGAAAATCTAGCAATTTTAAAGGGGTCCCAAACATCTCTTTTGAGTGTGCAGAGAAATATTTAGTTTTTATGTGGTACGGTTGAGTATTTTTTTTTGTTTGAGTGTCTTACACAATTTCTTGACACTATTTTGCTGAATTCCCCTAAAAATACAGACAGGCCACATATTTTACAGTGTGGTATATCTGCGACACGCCTCATTCATCTGTTTGCTAAAAATTTTGGTCTTTTTAGCCCTAAATTCATCTTTCTTGCTGTCTGGCACTGTACTTATATACAGCACTATTTAGCCAAAAAATAAAAAAAAAAACAGACCACACATTTTTCGGTGTGGTATCTGCGTGCCAGCTCATATGTGTGTGCTCAAAGTTTGGCCAGTTTACGGCTGTTTTCATTTTTTGTCTGAGGTGTCACTGGACTTATATGCAGCAGTATTTACCCCAAAATAATTTTAAAAAAATTGTCGTAGTGGTATCTCCGTGCCAGCTCATATCTCTGCATGCTCAAATGTTGGTCAGTTTACAGCTGATTTCTTTTTTGGTCCTGGGTGTCACTGGACAAAAAAATTATAAAAATACAGGCCACACATTTTTTGGTGTGATATCTGCGGGCCAGCTCATATCTGTGTGTGCCCAAAATTTGGCCAGTTTAGGCCAGTTTTCTTTTTTGGTCCTGGTTGTCACTGGACTTAAATACAGCATTATTTAGCAAACTATTAAAAAAAATACAGGCCACACATTTTTCTGTGTGGTATCTGCGTTTCAGCTAATATCTGTGTGTGCTCAAATTTTGGCCAGTTTAGGCCAGTTTTCTTTTTTGGTCCTGGGTGTCACTGGACTTATATACAGCAGTATTTAGCACAAAAATCTTTATAAAAAATACAGGCTAGAAATTTTTGATAGTGGTATAAAAAAATAAAAAATAAATCTTTATTTTTATATAGCGCTAACATATTCCGTAGCGCTTTACAGTTTGCACACATTTTCATCACTGTCCCGGGTGGGGCTCACAATCTATATTCCCTATCAGTATGTCTTTGGAGTGTGGGAGGAAACCGGAGTGCCCGGAGGAAACCCACGCAAACACGGGGAGAACATACAAACTCCTTGCAGATGTTGTCCTTGGTATCTCCCTAACAGGCCTCATTTATCCTTGCCAAAAATATGGCCATTTTAGGCCTATACATTGCATTTTATTTGCAATCTGTTATAGTACTTATTAAATCTGATAAGGCAAAACACATTTAACCTAAAGTACAGATAGGTAAAAGTGTGGTTTTCCAGCACACGTGTCACATACAACTTGCCTCCCAAATCACCCTTTTGTATTGAACGTGTCTAATATTCTAGTCCATTTACAATGGGCAAGGCACGTGGCAAGGGACTGGGAAGTGGACATGATGGTGATGGTGCAGGCCGAGACCGAGAACGTGGGCAAGCTTAAATTGGGCCACCAAAAACACCCACATCTTCTAGCTGGTCATTAATGTCCAAAGTCCTAGGGTACCATGGCAAGACAGCACTTTTGAAGCCCGAGCAGTGTGAAAAGGTTGTTAGTTGTATACCAGATAATACTTCTAGTTACTTATCCACCACCACCAGCAAACTGTTTTCAACACGGTCAAGTCACAGTTGCCGAGATTCGGGACCGCTTATTCCTTACCCTGATCCTCCTTCCTCCCACTATGCTGAGTGCCCTGAGACAACTGATCCCACACTCAGACACTCCAAAGAGCTGTTCAGTTTTGCATTTGGAGATTCGTGCCTCTTGTCTGGTCCACTTGAAGCAGGGCAAGATGATATTCCATGTAGCGATGCTCAAATCTTTGAGCAGCCACGGTCACAAGAGGTGGATGATGATGAGACACAATTGCCGGAAAGTCAGGAGGAACCCCAGGGTGGGGAAGTGGAAGATGAGGTGGTGGATGATGTGGTAACAGACCCAACCTGGGAGGAGGACATGCACAGCGAGGATAGCAGCACACAGGGAGATGTAGGCGTCGCACCACTCCAGGCAAGGTGTGCAACCGTTCCCTGTAACACCAACCTGACAGAAATTGCCAGTCCAACTGTTAGGTCTTCCCGAGTCTGGTTATTTTTTAAAGACTCTGCCAAAAACCCCAAATAGGCCATTTGTAACACCTGCGATGCCAGCATCAGCAGGGGTAGCAAAACTACCAGCCTTACCACCACCAGAATGATCAGGTACATGTCAGCAAAGCACCCGACTTTGTAGGCCCAACCCCAGGCTCCAGTAACAGTGTCTGCGGGTGAAACCATTGCTTCTTCCACTTTTGTGCATGCAAGCCAATCCCCTGTCCATGGTGCATGCAAAGATGCCTCCTGCCCTGCACCTGCCGTTGGCCACAGTCAAATACCAGCATCATCAAGCACGTTCATGTCCTTGTCCCAGCGCAGCCTTCAGTTGTCCATAGGCCACAGTACTCAATTCACATATTTCTCATCTGCTTGTTGCCTTTTATGCTCGTGGAGCGGAAACTTTCCGCAACCTGATGGCGGTGGCCGTCCCAAGGTACTCGGTCCCCAGCCACCACTATTTCTCCCACTGTGCTTTCCCTGCATTACACAAGCAAGTGCCCAACAACCTTACCCGTGCCTTCAACAATGCAGTTACTGGGAAAGTACACCTAACCACGGACACGTTGACAAGTGCATGTGGCCAGGGACGGTACATCTTGCTGACGGCACACTGGGTTAACATAGTAGAAGCCAGGACCCAGTCAGACCTTGGGATGGGACACGTCCTCCCAACGCCAAGGATTGCGGGCCCTACGTCAATCAGGGTTGCCCCCACTGTGTACAGCTCCTGCACCTCCTCCTCCTCTTCAGCCTCCATGTCTGAAAGGAGGACATCAGTCACAAGCTGGAAGCACTGCAGCACTGCCAAAGCAAAGCGGCAACAGGCTGTGCTGAAGCTAATTTGCTTAGGTGACAAACTGCACAATGCTGAAGAGCTGTTGACAGCTCTGAAAGAGCAGGCAGATGTGTGGCTGACACCGCTGAATCTCCAGCCAGGCATGGTTGTGTGTGACAATGGCAGGAACCTGGTGGTGGCTCTGAGACGAAGCGAACTGACACACGTACCATGCCTGGCCCAATGCAGTTACTGGGAAAGTACACCTAACCACGGACACGTTGACAAGTGCATGTGGCCAGGGACGGTACATCTTGCTGACGGCACACTGGGTTAACATAGTGGAAGCCAGGACCCAGTCAGACCTTGGGATGGGACACGTCCTCCCAACGCCAAGGATTGCGGGCCCTACGTCAATCAGAGTTTCCCCCACTGTGTACAGCTCCTGCACCTCCTCCTCCTCCTCTTCAGCCTCCATGTCTGAAAGGAGGACATCAGTCACAAGCTGGAAGCACTGCAGCACTGCCAAAGCAAAGCGGCAACAGGCTGTGCTGAAGCTAATTTGCTTAGGTGACAAACTGCACAATGCTGAAGAGCTGTTGACAGCTCTGAAAGAGCAGGCAGATGTGTGGCTGACACCGCTGAATCTCCAGCCAGGCATGGTTGTGTGTGACAATGGCAGGAACCTGGTGGTGGCTCTGAGACGAAGTGAACTGACACACGTACCATGCCTGGCCCATGTGCTGAACCTCGTTGTTCAAGATTTTCTAAAAAGCTATCCGGAGCTGCCGGATCTGCTGGTTAAAGTACGCTGCCTGTGTGAACATTTTAGAAAGTCAGCTACAGCTTCAGCCGACCTTGCCGTACTTCAGCAGCGATTGCAGATTCCGGCTCACCGACTGGTGTGTGATGTCCCCACCTGTTGGAACTCTACACTCCATATGTTGGAAAGGATTTGTGAGCAGAAGCGGGCAGTTGTTGAATACCAGCATCAACATGGCTGTCATGTTTCAGGTTTGACACCACACATAAGACCTCAGGAGTGGACATGGATGTCAGACGTATGTAGCATCCTCCAAAACTTTGAGGAGTCCACGAAGATGGTGCCATAATTAGCGTCACTATCCTGCTCATCTGCATTCTGAATAGCTCTCTGCTCACAATGAAAGAGGATGCATTGCAGTCGGAGCATGAGGACATGGATCTGTAAAACCATCGCCGGGGGGTCACCCCATCAGCCGCTCCAGTACTCACTGTGCTGGAGGCTGCGTCATTCCTGGTACGTTGCTCACTCCTCCTGGGGTTCAAAAGATTGGAAGCAGAGGCCGGAATAACTTCAAACAATTCAGTTTTATTTTCCTCAGGGCACAGCACATCCAATACACCTTTAGAACTCTCGACACGGTACCAACAATGCATCTTCTACAGCAGAACTTAGCTCCTTCAGCTACACTGGAGTGGACCACAAAGTGACAGCAAAACGAGGAGCCTGGTGAAAACGGCACTTCGACCTCTCTTCCTGTGACCGACTTCAGCCCACGAAGGTACCTGTCTACTAGGTTGTCCACCCCCTTTTGGTTATCCTGTCTGTGCACTCGCTGGTGGCCCGCTCGAATACTTGATCAGCTCCCAAACTCTGGCTGTCATCTGCAAAGGGACTCATCCAGTGGCCTCCCTGTCTCAACAGCTCCCAGATTCAAGCTGACTTCTCCACAGTGGCTCATCCACTAGCTTCTCTATCTCATCAGCTCCCAGTCTCAGGCTGACATCTCCCCAGTAAATCTTCCACTGGCTGCTTCTCTGCTGTAGGTACCACACTCTCTTCTTCTCTACTAAGGATGGCTGAGGGACTCTGTTTCACACTTAGTGTGTCAGTTAGGCTTTTCAGGAACAATGCCTTCTGACTAGTACCAGGGGCTCCCCCCGACTGACTAGAACCAGGAAATTTATCTCAGCTCATTCCCGGTTAGACCCTCCTACTGTTAACTCTCTAGTGTCCCCCTAAGTGTGCTCTACTATGAATGTGCTCAGTGCCCCCATCTTGTGTCTATTCTCACTAACTACACTGTCTCTACCAAGTATATCTATATAACACAATATGGCAGTAAACACATATACACAGCTTACATATGGTGCACAGGTAAGTACATACAGTACATTCAAACATGTCAATCATCAAAGGTAAACAGTGTTAACAATATTTACAGGCTAGGGCCTGACCTCCTTACAGATCAAGGAACCATACAGGGTGATTACACACAGCCCAGCCTCATGTCATCCCAACGTGGATTGGTTGACAATGAGGAAGAGGAGGAGGAGGAAGAACAGGAGCTACTTTCATGCGCTATAGACAGGACTACAACCACAACTGTCATACTGTCTGTTCAGCGTGGATGGCCTGAGGACAGAGAAGAAGAGGAAGAGGAGGAGGAGGACACCTTGGTCACTCGTCCTGTTGGTGAGGACACGGAAGGCTTGCCTGTTACCAGTCTGGCACACATGGCTGACTTTATGTTGCGCTGCCTTTCCCGTGTTGCTCGTATTATCAAAATATTTGGTAACAGTCATTACTGGCTAGCGACACTTTTAGACCCATGCTACAAGGATAACTTTGTTTCTCTTGTTCCAGAGGCAGATAGGTGTACCAAAATGATGCAGTACCATAGGGCCATCGTTGCTGAGTTATTAAAAAAAATTCCCTTCTTAAAACGCAGGCGGCAGAGATAACATTTCGTTGGCCAGCCAAGCAGGGCAGGCGACACAGATACAAGTCCACTCCAGCAGAGGCAGAGGAACACTGGCAAAGTTCTGGGACAGTTTTCTAAGACCCTCCCATCGCCCATGCACTTAGGCACAGGGCAATCTCACAAAGAACGCAATCTTTTCTAAGATGCTGAGGGAGTACCTTGCTGACTGTACCAACGTCCTTCGTGATTCCTCTGTGCCTTTTAATTATTGGGTAACCAAGCTGGACACGTGGCATGAGCTGGCTCTCTATGCCTTGGAGGTCCAGGCCTCCCCTGCCGCTAGCGTTTTGTCCGAGCGGGTTTTTAGTGCTGCTGGTGGCATTATCACAGATAAGCACATTCGCCTTTCTCCGGAAAATGCAGACAGGCTAACTCTTATAAAAATGAACAAGGGATGGATTGGGCCTGACTTCACGACACCACCAAATGATGACAGCGAAGCATAAACTCCAATGTAGTGTTTTTTTGTGAGGTGTATTCACATGCACCTCTTCACAACCAAACATGGATATACACTTCATGTTATTTGCTGCTTGGTGTCCTCCTCCTTTTCCTCATCCTCACTGTCCACCACCACTTGAACACCAGGGTGAACGTATTCAATCATGCTCCGGCCACTCTGTTTTTGCAAGGGTGTTATGATGGCCGTCACCAAAATTTAAAAAATATTTACACCCCCAAGGGGAAATGTTTGCCAGCCCATACACTAAGTGTATGGGCATTCCAAGTCTAGGAGACCCGCTCCTAGAAATTGGGCCTATTTTTTTAATCAGGCCTTCCTCCAAGTCTCATCATCCACCGCCACTAGATGAAAAGGGATTACGTGTTCCATGCAGCCAGTGTTGAATTTGTAACAAGGGTGGGTGGTTAGGCTGTGCGTCAAATACTTGTTCTGCCAAAGGTTGAGGTGTACCCCACAGGGGAAATGTTTGCCAGCCCATACACTAAGGCTATGTGCACACGCTGTGGTTTTTGCTGCGGATCCGCTGCGGTTTTGGCCGCTGCGGATCTGCAGCAGTTCTGCAGACAGTGTACAGTAGCATGTAAGTCTATGGGATTTACAATCTGCTGTGCACATGCTGCAGATTTTTAACTGCGGAAAAGCTGCGGTTTTGAATCCGCAGAAAGAAATGACATGTCACTTCTTTTCTGCGGATTCTGCTGCGGTTTACCATCTCCTCCATTGTAGAGGTGATAAAGCGCAGGGGAAAACCACAGGCCAATCCGCAGGTAAAACCGCAGGTCATTTTACCTGCGGTTCCGCAGATAAAAATCTGCAGACCAATCGGCAGCGTGTGCACTTAGCCTTAGTGTATGGGCATTCCAAGTGTAGGAGACCCGCTCCTTTAAATTAGGCATAGTTTGAAATCAGGCCTTCCTCTACATCTCATCATCCACCGCCACTAGATCACCAGCGTTAATGTGTTCCGTGCTGTTACAGCCAAGGTCGAATTCCGAACAAGGGTGGGTGGTTTTGCTGGACGTCAAATACTTGTTCTGCCAAATGTTGAGGTGTATGCCACAGGGGAAAATGTTTCACAGACAACACACTTAGTTTATGGGCATTCCAAGTCTAGGAGACACGCTCTTTTTTAATGGGACATTTTTTGTTAATAGGCCCTCCTACATGTTTCTTCCGAGGGGGATTGGGGTTACTGGGGTGCATATGACTTGGCAACAGGGCAGGTCTTGCTGTCAATGCATAAGAAAACAGAATGGGAGCACAAAATGAATAATGTGAAGTGGATTTTCCTGTGCCCTTCCAGTATGTGGGTTCAAAGGCTTATTGGGGTGCATATGACTTGGGAGCAGGGCAGGTCTTGCTGTCAATGCATAAGAAAACACACTTAGTGTATGGGTATTCCAAGTCTAGGAGACACGCTCCTTTTTAATGGGACATTTTTTGTTAATAGGCCCTCCTACATGTTTCTTCCAAGGGGGATTGGGGTTACTGGGGTGCATATGACTTGGCAACAGGGCAGGTCTTGCTGTCAATGCATAAGAAAACAGAATGGGAGTACAAAATGAATAATGTGAAGTGGATTTTCCTGTGCCCATCCAGTATGTGGGTTCAAAGGCTTATTGGGGTGCATACGACTTGTTAGCAGGGCAGTCCTTGCATTCAATGCAACATTTTTTCTGGAAGCCCTCCTGTACCTCTCGTGAAAGAGGTATTGCGTCGTAATTCTTAGCAGCCCATCCATTCACTGCATAGACAATAACAGTTTAGGAGACCCACTGTTTAATAATGGCCCTTTAAGAAGATTAATGCCTCCTGATGCCCCAGTAAAAATAGGCTCTGTGACTTTAAGAGTCCCTCCTTCATAAATGAAACAAGATGTGTCTGCTTATGTCTCACACACCCCATGGCCAGCTAGGGTTGTTAAATGTAAGGCTAGTTTCACACTAGCATATTTACATGCAGCGCACGGTGCCGCTAAGCCCCACCCCCTGCCGCGCCCCCTCTGGTCATCTCCTCCCTACTATCGCACACAGCTGCATGCGATCTGCGATCTGCACTGTGCTCTACGTGCTCTCTATAGCACGCGCAGGCCTCGCCTGCCCATGGCATACCTCCCCGTGCTTCTTTAAAAGTGCGCGCAGGCTTTGCCATGTCCCCTGTCGTGCCCTCTTGCACGCACAGGCCCTAACCCTGTCCTGGAACCCTGACCCTGGCTTGCCTCTCTGCACGTGCAGGACTCTGCCTCGCCTGACCCTGGCATGCCTCTCTGCACGCGCAGGTCTCTGCCTCGCCTGACCCTGGCGTGCCTCTTTGCACGCACAGGACTCTGCTTTGTTATCTTGTGCCTTGGCATGTCTCTACACACGCACTCTGTCTTACCTTGTGCTTTGGCGTGTCTCTACACACGCACCCTGTCTCGTTTTGTGAACCCTGGCATGTCCCCTACACACGCACCTAGCCTTGAACCCTGGCGTGTCCCCTACTCATGCACCTAGCCTTGCACCTAGCCTTGGACCTTGGCGTGTTCCTTAACACGCACCATGCCTGGATATCTGACGTGCCTCCTTGCCTGAACCCTGGTTTGCCTGCCGGATGCCCGGAACCTGCCCATCGCTGCCAGAGATCGTAAGCTGAATGACTTCGGCCTGATGTCCGGAGCTGATGTCCGCAGCCTGATGCCTTGATCATGTCGATCGTTGCCAGCGGTCCGGAGTCCGATGCCATTGCGCCTTTACCTGTACCTAGGCGTGCCACCTGGCACGTACTATGCTATGCACCTTGGCATGCCCACACGCGCACCTTGCACGTTTTGCTTGTTTTCATGTTTGCACTGTATGTGATCCTGAAGATCTTAATGAAGATACCTTGCACTTACCTCTTGTCTTGTTTCCTGCCTGTCCCTGGTCGTCAGACACTCCCGTAGTGTTCCTCTGAGCCGGCCGTCTGGTTCCAGCAGTCATGGTGGCTCACCCTCTTGGTCTTGCCCCTGACACTCCCTGTACAGGGGGTGGGTTTTCACTAGGTCAGCTCGCCCTAGGTGGGTGGGTGCCACGGCCCAGAGGGTCCACTCTAAAAAGGAAAATGGGCTCAGCAGAAGCCGAGTCTGTCACACCACAGTGGCATTACTTTCCTCCTAGGGAGTGTGATGTCATGCTTGGGAGCAACGAAGGATCTCTCTAGCAGTTCAACCAACACACAACACATTTCCCACTCCAGGCCAGCAGGGAGACCTCTGAACCTGACTGCTGAGGAGCTGCTCTCTGTGGTCGGGAGGAGGTAAGTTAGGGCACTCTGTGCAGGGAAGGGGAAGTGTGTGGACGTGAGAAGGGGAGCTGGAGGATGAGCAGAGTTAAGGCTCACTCCTAGCTGGAGCGCATGGTCCGGATTCCGGTCTCCGAGTTTGTAGGGACACTGACGTTCCTGCAGCAGAAACCGGAGGAAGTAGCAGCTGTAAATGCTCTGTACCCAACTAAGGCTCGGAGGCCCCAGCATCGACGTGTGGAAGCCAGAAGGAAAAGGCTATGACTGCTTGCCATACGAGAAAGTACCTCAAATAAGCGCTAGAACGGAGGCCACACTTCCTATCTGCAGAGAGAGAATTCGAAATTGGCTTCCAGGCTGACCAACTCCTTCTCCATCTGTGCTCTGGGTCCTGGTCGGCACTTACCAAGTACAGGTAAAGGAACTGCACGACTGTGTCATCTTTCTCCTGCGCCTGGCGCATGGCCCTGCTACATCCTGCACTGCACACCATCTACCAACTCTTTCATCTGCCCTGCGACTACGGCCCTACCTGTGCAGGGCTTCTACATCTTAGCTGCACCACAACATCTGTCCCAGAGAAGCGACACTGCAGTGCTGGACAATCTAATCAGAATCCACAGGTGGTGTCACGTATCATTCACCTATAAACGTAATTCACCCCTTTGCATGGACGCCCAGGGCCACGGAACGGGTCACCACCACCGTGACACATCCCTCTGAGACACCGGCCCGGTACCGATTAACCCCACTGCCCTGGCTGGCCACCCACACTCCATGTCAGATTCATCTTGGATTTGGGAATTCACGATTTGACTTGATAACCCAGGCATGGTATGATAGAAAGAGCTACATGGACTAATGTGAAGTGTGGCCTGCTGCATCATTCACTTTTGGTGGGGGTGAAGGACACAAGGAAAGGGGTTCTTCCTGACCAGGAGCCAGCACTTGATGACTCAGTGCTTGCATTTTTTGAAAATTCAGAAGAGGAGGGCATATTTGCTGGAGTCTGTTTCGGCAATGTAAGCCAAAACCAGTTCCTCATGCTCCGTCTTTAAAAGCGGTTAACCTACTCCCAGAAAAGGTAGCCTTCCTGGCGTTCTGGAGCCAGACCATGATGCAGGCTCAACGCCTCCTACCTTAGCGGCTTTTGTGCTTTTGCCACTACCAGCAGATGCACCACCACCATCAGCACCAGCTGGCCCCCCCACGCCCACGTCCGCGGCCTCTTCCACCAAACTTCAAAATTTTGCAGAAAATAGACCCAAAATAACATCAGATATATGGCACTGTATCAGAAGCGTACAGCTCTATTCAGTCAAAGGATAATTGTCAATCTCCCTATATACTACATCAGTCACACAGAGACGCTCACAGGCTCAGTATGGATTAGACAAGAATATAAAAATTAGACAAAGAGTACAGTATCAGATAGCAGGTATATACAGTATAGTTTAAACATTCTAAATCTCCGTAGATATTTGAGGAGGCACACACAGACACTCTTAGGCTCAATATTGGATTACAACACAATCTAAAAAGCCGTAAAATGGTAATGGATCTCAAGAGTACAGCTGTACACAGTATAGGTGTCATTGTTGTCAATCTCATTATTTATTTCCACAGTCAGAAAATAACTCTCACTTGGTCAGTTTGGATTAGACCAGAATATAACAAGCAGTAAATGGGTAATGTATCACAAGCGTAGAGCTGTATACACTAGTGTTGGGGTAATTTTTAAATGTACATCTAAATTGCAGGAGTAACCCATAGACACTCACACGCTCAGGATGGATCACACCACAATATAACAAATAGATCCGCAAGAAATAATCACAAATGTGGGACAAGGTTACAGGCGTCAATGATACACTTAGAGTGTTGGTTGGAGAGAGGACTTCCTGGCAGAAAGGGTACAGTATCACCAGATACCAGGTATATATAGCATACTTTAAACATTAACAATGTACGTCTATATATCAGGAGTAGTGTTGAGCCACACCGCTAGTGTTTTGGTTCGTCGCACAGGAGGCAAGTTCGTCGAATGTTCATTGAACGTTCGAAGAACCCCATTGAAAACAATGGCAGGCAAACACAAACACATAGAAAACAATTACAAAACACCTTTAAAGGTGTCCCAAAGCAGACAAAATGCTCAGAAGACAAAAATAACATATGGAAAAGGGCAACTACATTTAGAAAAGAGGTGGAGGAGACACAGATATAGGCTTGTCATGCCCTCATGAAGTCAAGAAAGGCTGGAATAAAAATGTAAAATACAAACCAAAACAAAACAAAAAATTCTGAAATCGAACACGATCATATACCGTCGGACTTCCCACCAATAAATTATGCCAACTGCCGATGAGGCGGCGTTATTCCCACGAACCTCCAAACTGCGTCCATGAAGGCAAAGTGTTTGGTTTCCGGGGGCTGTATGATTGCAAAGCTGAACCTTAAAGGAATTTCCAAAAGGGCACCACCAGGAGTGGAGCCTGTGGCTTAATTGGACTCCACCCGGGAAACCACAACCATACAAGCTACAGAATAGATGGACAGATTGCAAGCTTTGTCGATTCTGTGTGTGGTGTGGTATGTCCGTTAGTAGTTGTGCTAGCGATTTCTCAGTTTTATTCCGTTAAAGACCGAGACTCCGGCATGCCCCCGTGGTATGCGTCAAGCTTACTAGAGGGATATGCGAGGCTCTGGCACGCGAGATCGAGCAATAACAGGTCTATCATGCCCTTACATGTCCGGGGCTGCATGCGCGCTACACTGAAAGGACCAGCTTTTCTCGCTTACAGGTGCAGATAACCCGCTGAACACCGTTAGTGATGGGGATCTGGGATTCCAATTATTCCCCGCGATCGATGATTTCCCAGTAAGTGCAGGTCAACCGCAATTACGGAATTAGGCCTAACCGGCATTCCTGACAAAATGAAAAAATTACGTGTCCAAACCAAAGGTGCTGTAGCTTGCTTAACAGCTCGGCAGCCGTTCTCTGGCCCAGTATGGATTCGACAACATTGTAGAAAGTTGATAAAGGGTAACGTATCACCGGATTACAGGTATGTATAGCATAGTTTACACATTAAAAGCCTATGTCTATAGATCAGGAGGCAGGCTCAGACGGTCTCAGGCCCAGTATGGATTAGACGTGATTGCACAAAGGTGAGAAAGGGTAACGTATCACCGGATTACAGGTATGTATAGCATAGTTTACACATTAAAAACCTATGTCTATAGATCAGGAGGCAGGCTTAGACGGTCTCAGGCCCAGTATGGATTTGACCAGATTGTGCAAAGTTGAGAAAGGGTACATTATCACTGGATAGCAGGTATATATAGCATAGTTTAAACGTTTAAAATCTCCCTGTTCTCAGTATGGATTAGACAAAAATCTAAAAAGTAGAATAAAGGAAATGTATTTGAAGCGTACACCAGTATACACTTTTGGTGGTATTTTTAAATCATCATATATATTTCTGTCTCAGTAAGACAGTCCAGCCTCTCCGCAATAGGAAATGAGATGCATACAATTACTGACATAAAGTCTAGTGATTGAAGAAATCTAGGAATTAATAATCACGGGAAAAACTTCCATCACAATTCTCAGAGGCGATGCTGATCCTCAATTAATTTGTGTGTGGAGTGTTGTGAGCTCATCTGTTCATTCATCTTTTGTGTCCGAGGATCTCCCTCTTCTGGTGAAGGAAGGTAGTGAGGCTGATTACGAAACACCTGATCAGGTGGATGGTGACTGGGTAACGGGAACTTCTGACTGGATATAAGGCAGCCGATGCCCTTCTGAGTCGCTGGTGATTTCTCTGCTGGATTCTTGGAGACCAGTCTGATTCCTGCTTCCCAAAGATAAATTTTTGCTCTGCTATTGAACTTATTAGTTTTGGTTTTGTTTACTTTGTTTTTTGGAGTTCAGCCATCCCCGGCCGGGGGTGTGCTGGATTCTTTTTCCTTGATCAGTGTTCTCTTTTGCTCTGCTTCCAGAATATTCTGAGTGCTGATAAAGGGTTTGAAGTCTAGTGACTTCAGGGTCCTTTTTGCTTATCAATTGTGTTGGTAATATTTTTTAGCAGGGTTTTCTCGGATTGCAGACAGCAGCTTTTCTATCCTGTCCTTTTTAGTTAGCTTGGGCCCCATCGTTTGCTCAACCTATCTTTCTATCTGTGTTAGTGTTTTCATCTTGCTTCACCGTCATTATATGTTGGGGGCTGCCTATTGCTTTGGGGTCTGCTCTGGGGCAGTCAGTTTTTCCCTTTTCTCTCTTTAGGCTTATGTAGATCTCCGGCTGTGACGAGGTGTCTAGGATCACCGTAGGAACACTCCACGGCTACTGCTAGTTGTGTGCTAGGATTAGGGGTCTGCAATCCGCAAGTTTCCAACCTCTCTGATTTTCTGGGCTGAGCTTGTGTTTTGTTTTTTCCTCCTCGGTGACTCAATCATAACAGTGGAGACAGCAAAAGCATTTCTTTGTGAAGAAAGTGTTGCTGTATCGCAGTACCGTTGATCCCATCAGTGTTACTCATCTCCATCAAATTTTCATCACAGGGAGCGATGTAAACATGTTGCTCACTGCCTATCATGATCTGTCACGTAACTTTGGAGTGCAAAAGACAGAAGCCACAGGCCGTAGGCGATTCTATGGGATTGGCATGAGAGGGCACATTTAAAAATGGGCGCCGGAATGTCACACGTCTGTGAGTAGGAAAACTGTGAAAGCTGATGATAAACCACCACTGCATGTCGCTGTGAGTCGACATCCATAAGAAATGGAAGCCATTGATCATCTGAAGCTAGAGCCCAGCCAGCGGGACAGGGCATAGCTACGTCTTAACCATCATCTATCAGTTCAACAAATTTGTAGTGGCAGTCCCAGTGAAGGATTTGACAGCCCAGACTACACAGCGGAGGAGCAGGGAGAGGTAAACATTGCAAATGCTGTGGCCCTGCCCAAGCAAGGGGGGCACACTCGTGGGTGTCGGTACTGGCACTGGGCCCCTCATAGTACGGCGGTGTGTCTGACGGCGGGTGTGCACCCCCACCGTCAGAGACACTTGATTGCACTATGAGGGACCCTGTGCCAGTGCCCGTGCCCAAGAGTCGGCCTACCCACCTGTCCACGGCAATGGCACTCGCACGGTTGTGTGCGCTAGCTGGTGACCCCGCCCATGGGGGGGAGGCAGCCCAGTTAGGGAGGTTTACAAAATGGTATATGTTGAAGTGGGACATTCAGCTGCTGCTAAAGGCGAAATTGGTCAAGTCCGAGGAAGAGGAGGACCAAAGCAAGCCATTTTTCTGGCAACCTATGTGTCATAAGGGTAAGGTGAGACAAAATCCTTGGAAACCCATGCATGGTTCATTTTAATGAAGGTTAGATCATCCACATTTTGGGTCGACAGACGGGTCCTTTTTTCTGTCAGGATTGATCCAGCTGCACTCTTTCCGATAGCACACTTGCAGCTGGGCAAGCGAGCTCCTGTAAGGCATATTGTGCCAATTCAGGCCAGGTGTCCGTTAGCGGCCCAATAGGTCAAATGGGAATGACCTGAGAACATCGATATGGGATGAGAAGTAGTTTGTAACCATAGTTGACAACTGCTGTCTCCTGTCACTTTCAATCGATGCATTATTACCAGTCGTGTGAGCTGGACTTGAAAAATCAGTCCACAACATGGTCATGAAACCCCTGTCTCCAACACCACTTCTCATGTGTGCACCACAAACACCTCTTCCAAGCTGCCCCTGGCCCCTACGGCTCGTGTGAGAACCATCACCGCTGCTGTGTGCTGGGAATGCCTCAAACAAACGATTTACCAGAGTTGCTTGTTTGTTAGCCATATTAGGTCAAGGTTCTCCTGTGGCATTATGTTTTTGAATTTGCCTTTATAGCGTGGATCCAGGATGCTGGCCAACCAGTAGTCATCATCGTTCATCATTTTGGCAATGCGGGGGTCCCTTTTTAGGATCTGCAAGGCATAATCTGACATGTGGGCCAATGTTCCCGGTGTCAATGATGCACTGCGAGTGCTGGGTGGAGGAGCACTTTCTGGCAAATCCACATCCCTCCAGTCACGCACAAAGCCTGTACCAGACCTTGCCACGCCAACATTTTCTCTTGCCCCACGAGAAGCATCCTCCTCCCCTAAATAATCATGCCCATCATCATCCTCCTCCTCTTCCTCTTCTTCCTCCACCTCGTCCAGGAGAGGTCCCGGAGCAGACAATGGCTGACTGTCATCAAGGCTTCCCTCCTCCTCTTCCTCCTCATCAACCTCGGCTGCAGACGCCTGCTCCTTAATGTGCGTCAAAGTTTGCATGAGCAGACGAATAAGTGGGATGCTCATGCTTATGATGGCATCGTCTGCGCTTACCAGCCGTGTGCATTCCTCAAAACACTGAAGGACTTTACAGAGGTCTTTCAGCTTCGACCACTGCACACCTGTCAACTCCATGTCTCCCTCAAAGTGCCTGCCCGTGTATCCTCCCACAAATGCATTATGGCCTGCCTCTGTTCGCACAGCCGCTCAACCACGTGCATGGTGGAGTTCCACCTTGTTGCAACTTCGATAATTAGGCGGTGCTTGGGAAGGTGGAGCAATCGCTGCAGCTTCTGTATACGACTGGAGTGTACCGGTGACCGGTGGATGTGCGAGCACAGTCTTCGCACCTTATGGAGCAGGCCTGTTAACTCTGGATAATTATTGAGGAAGCACTGCACCACCAGGTTCAAGGTGTGAGCCAAGCAAGGTATGTGTCTGAGTTTTGAAAGGGCTATGGCTGCCACAAAATTCCGGCCGTTATCACTAACTACCTTGCCTGCCTCAAGATGTAGACTGCCCAGCCATGACTCAGTTTGTCACTGAAAGTAGTCGGCCAGTACCTCCGCGGTGTGTCTGTCGCCCAAACACATCATCTTCAACACAGCCTGCTGGCGCTTTGCACTAGCTGATCGATAGGGGGACACCTCTTGTGCAACACTGGCAGCTGCGGATGGAGTGCTCATGCGACTGCGCTCTGTGGACGAGCTTTTGCTTCTGGAGGAGGAGGAGGAGGGTCGAACGCCTACAGCCAACTGTTTCCTATACCGTGGGCTAGGCAGCACTGTCCCACCACCGCTGTCCCCTGTGGACCCTGCATCCACCACATTAACCCAGTGCGCAGTGATGGACACGTAACAGCCCTGGCCATGCCTACTGGACCATGCATCTGTGGTGAGGTGCACCTTTCCACTCACTGATTGCTTGAGTGCATGGACAATGCGGTCTTTCACATGAAGGTGGAGGGCTGGGATGGCTTTGCGAGAAAAGAAGTGCCGACTGGGTAGGTCATAGCATGGTATTGCGTAGGCCATGAGTTCGCGGAAAGCTGCGCTTTCAACCAAGCGATAGGGCATAATCTCTAACGAGATTAGTTTGGCAATGTGGGCGTTCAAACCCAGTGTACGCGGATGAGAGGATGAGTACTTTATTGTCCTACTCATTGTCTCTGGTAGGGTGAGCTGGACTTGAGAGCTGCATATGGTGGAACTAGTGGTGGACATGGCGGACTGAGGGAGGGTTGA
Source organism: Dendrobates tinctorius (assembly GCF_039654945.1). Classification (NCBI taxonomy): domain Eukaryota; kingdom Metazoa; phylum Chordata; class Amphibia; order Anura; family Dendrobatidae; genus Dendrobates; species Dendrobates tinctorius. The sequence continues at coordinate 18,722,959 of NW_027361754.1, read as the reverse complement.
TGATGGTGATGGAGTTGGTGTTCTTTCTGATGGCCTAGATTCAGTCTTTCATTGATATAACATTGTGATTCCCTGACTGCTTTGGCCTTGCGACGACACCTCAACATTTGCTGCTGGTGGTGTGCTAACCGGTGGGCATACTGTGGGGAAAACAATGTAGCGTTGCTGACTACCTTTTTTGGGAGCAGTTGCACATGTGGTACATGAGGTTTGGTAGTCCATCCACGCTTGCAAGTTCATGGTGGTTAAATGTCTAAGCATGCAACTGGTATTCAAATTTCTCAGATTTTTCCCTCGGCTAAAGGTCTTTGCGCACTTCTTACAGATAACCTTTGCCTGATCATTAGGATTTTGTTCAAAAAAGTGCCACACTGCACTCTTCCTACTATGGAAGACATTTTGAGGCCTTGCACGCTGTGCTAATTTGACCGTCTGGCCTAGAGGTCCTGCAACTCTTTTGGTTTTTGTAACCCGTTTTCGGACTGCTCCGGGCCTGCCAGATAACAGCTGTTGCGATGTCGATGCCTGCTGCGGATGTTCCTCCTCCTCTTCTGAGCTATTGGCAGCGGCACCCTCTGCCCCCAATGGATGCCAATCTGGGTCAACAACTGGGTCATCCATCACCTCCTCTTCAATGTCATGTGCACCTTCCTCTGTGTCACCGTGTATGGTGGTATAATATGAGGGAAGGGGCACCTGAGTTTCATCAGGGTCAGATTCTGGCTCAGTACACTGCGAGGACAATGTTGTGCTCTGAGTGAATGTACCAGCAGATAAATCTAGCAGTGGCTGTGCATCAGTGCACTCCATGTCAGATTCATCTTGGCCTGGGGAATTCACAATTTGACTTGATAACCCAGGCATGGTATGAGAAAAGAGCTCCATGGCGTAATCTGTAGTGTGGCCTGCCGCATCCTTCACTTCTGGCAGGGGTGAAGGACACAAGGAAAGGTGTTGTTCCTGACCAGGAGCCTCCACTGACGACGCAGTGCTTTTATTTTTTGAAACTTCAGAAGAGGAGGCGATAGAGCTGGAGGCTGTGTCAGCAATGTAAGACAAATCTTGTTCCTGAAGCTCCGGCTTTAAAAGCGGTTTACCTACTCCCAGAAAATGGAGCCTACGAGGCCTTGTGGAGCCAGACAATGACGCAGGCTCACCACCTCCTGCCTTAGGTGCCATTATGCTTTTGCCACTACCAGCAGAAGCACCACCACCAACACCACCATCAGGACCAGCTGGCAACCCCCGCCCACTTCCACGGCCTCTTCCACCATACTTCTTCATTTTTTTGAAAAAGGTACCCAAAATAACAACAGCTATATGGTACTGTAAAACAAGGTAGAGGGTCTATATAGTATTGGTGAGAATTTGAAGCTCACTGTAGATTGGAGGACACTGAACTATTGTCTCAGGCCCAGTAGAGATTACACCGCAATGTTACAGGCAGAAATTGGCTGGTGTAAGAGAAGGCAGAAGCTGTATATAGTATTGGTGGGAATTTGAAGCTCACTGTAGATTGGAGGACGCTGAACTATTGTCTCAGGCCCAGTAGAGATTATACCGCAATGTGACAGGCAGAAATTGGCTGGTGTATGAGAAGGCAGAAGCTGTATATAGTATTGGTGGGAATTTGAAGCTCACTGTAGATTGGAGGAAACTGAACTATTGTCTCAGTCCCAGTAGAGATTATACCACAATGTGACAGGCAGAAATTGGCTGGTGTATGAGAAGGCAGAAGCTGTATATAGTATTGGTGAGAATTTGAAGCTCACTGTAGATTGGAGGACGCTGAACTATTGTCTCAGGCCGAGTAGAGATTACACCGCAATGTGACAGGCAGAAATTGGCTGGTGTATGAGAAGGCAGAAGCTGTATATAGTATTTGTGGGAATTTGAAGCTAACTGTAGATTGGAGGACACTGAACTATTGTCTCAGGCCCAGTAGAGATTACACCGCAATGTGACAGGCAGAAATTGGCTGGTGTATGAGAAGGCAGAAGCTGTATATAGTATTTGTGGGAATTTGAAGCTCACTGTAGATTGGAGGACGCTGAACTATTGTCTCAGGCCCAGGACAGATTGCACCGCAATGTGACAGGCAGAAATTGGCTGGTGTATGAGAAGGCAGAAGCTGTATATAGTATTGGTGGGAATTTGAAGCTCACTGTAGATTGGAGGACGCTGAACTATTGTCTCAGGCCCAGGACAGATTACACCGCAATGTGACAGGCAGAAATTGGCTGGTGTATGACAAACTACAAGGTGTATATAGAATTGGGCAGAATTGGAATCTCCCTAGAGTGTAGGTCTGTAAGAATGGACAAACTTCTCGGCTTTTTCTTACAGAGTCACACACAGATAGCTTCAATTTGGCCGCTGAACTAGTATCAAGCGCAGTTGAGATTACACCGCAATGTCACAGGCAGAAATTGCCTAGTGTATGACAAACTACAAAGGGGTATATAGAATTGGGCAGAATTGGAATCTCCCTAGAGTATAGGTCTGTAAGAACGGACAAACTCCTCGGCTTTTTCTTACAGTTACACACAGATAGCTTCAATTTGGCCGCTGAACTAGTATCAAGCGCAGTTGAGATTACACCGCAATGTCACAGGCAGAAATTGCCTAGTGTATGACAAACTACAAGGTGTATATAGAATTGGGCAGAATTGGAATCTCCCTAGAGTGTAGGTCTGTAAGAACGGACAAACTCCTCGGCTTTTTCTTACAGAGTCACACACAGATAGCTTCAATTTGGCCGCTGAACTAGTATCAAGCGCAGTTGAGATTACACCGCAATGTCACAGGCAGAAATTGCCTAGTGTATGACAAACTACAAGGTGTATTTAGAATTGGGCAGAATTGGAATCTCCCTAGAGTGTAGGTCTGTAAGAATGGACAAACTCCTCGGCTTTTTCTTACAGAGTCACACACAGATAGCTTCAATTTGGCCGCTGAACTAGTATCAAGCGCAGTTGAGGTTACACCGCAATGTCTCAGGCAGAAATTGCCTAGTGTATGACAAACTACAAGGTGTATATAGAATTGGGCAGAATTGGAATCTCCCTAGAGTGTAGGTCTGTAAGAACGGACAAACTCCTCGGTTTTTTCTTAGAGTCACACACAGCTTCAATTTGGCCGTGATAACAGCCGGTACACGGTACTGTGTGAGGAGCGTACACCGCTGTACGGTGTGTGAAAAAATGAACGCTCAGTAACTCACCAGGACAAAACAAAAAAATTTGGATTGCTTTGAAAAAAGCAGTTTGCTCAGCAGTGTGAAAACAGCAATGCAGCTATCAGGGAGCCTTAAAAGGCTGCCTAATAACCAACAGAGCTGATGCACCAAAATATAGCCTCCCCTTGCACTGCACAGTAACTGGTGTGTTGAACAGGCAAAATCGCTAGCAGCAGAAGCAGTTTTTGGTATCTTCTTCCCTGCCTAACGCTCTCCCTACAGAATCAGCAGCAGCAGCAGCTCTCCCTATTCTGAGATCAGCATAAGTAAGATGGCGGTCGGCGTGCACGCCCTTTTATACCCCCTGTTACGCCACACAAATCAAGCCAATCACTTGCATGCCCTTTACAAACATGGTGGTGACCGCTGACTATGTCATCACGTTGCCCTCAGTGTCCGTTCTTCCTGATTGGCTGAAAAAGGGAGCTAAAGCATCTTTTGAAACGCGACTTTGGCGCTAAAGTCGCCGACCTCGTGGCCGACCTCACGCTAAGGTCGGGTTTCGTTTCATGAAACCCGACTTTGGCGAAAGTCGGCGACTTTTGAATTTTTTTGACCCGTTTCGCTCATCTCTACTTCTGACATATGCATCAATGTAGCAGCATTTGCAGTTTGACATGACTTATCTGTCAGCAGCAGGCAACAAACACAGCTTTGCTCTGCCATTGTGGTGAAGTGCAGGAGAGTAAAGCTCTGCTAGAACCAGCTAATGATGTAAAACCACACAGGCAGGTATACTGATGTAGAAGATGAAATTGGTTAATGCTGGAACTGTACAGGAGCAGAGATTGTCCAGAATTCCACATTTAAATTAGCCATATAATAACCCAGAGAGGTGGGGCTCATCAGAAGCACATATGAGAGTGAGGTGAGGATCTGGAGCACTGAGGAGAAGCAGGGTGCTGCTGGTAAGTTCTTAGCAGATAAGAATAAGACCATTTATTTTGGTATGTCAAGCTGGATATGGATCGCCCTCCTAGGGCTGTGGGGTACTCGGTACCGGGCCGGTGTCAGGGGGGATGTGTCACAGCGGTGGCGGTGACCCGGTCTGTGGCCCTGGGCACCCAATATCTAAGTGATGGTTTTTGGGGTTAATGTAATAGTTCGTGACACCACCTGTGGTGTTTGGCAAGTAAGATGTTAAGCCAACGCTGCGTGCAGATCCGCTGGGACTGATGGTGTGATGCAGCAAAGATGGTGTAGCTCCCCACAGGTAGTCCCAGGGTAGTGTAGGTGCAATGGATATGGAGAAGTGCAGGATGGTGTGGATGCTGGTACCCAGATGTAGCGGTGCTGAAGGTGTTAGTGACGAAGGAATGGAGGCCACCAGAGCTTGTAGTTTCAAAGCTTTACTCACAGTTCGTGGTACACACTGGTGCCTGCCTCTGTGCCGTGTCCTCCGGGGTAGAGACTCAATCAGCCTCCCGGGCAAGTCAGGGCTCTCCTGTCCAACACTCCACCAAGGTACATATAGGTGTCGACTATCTCAATGTCATTTCCCTGAATGTTCACCACTACTGGTGGATTTTTTCCCTTGCAAAAGTCCACCACCAATTCCTTGGTCTTCCCGGAATTAATCCTAAGGTGGTTCCTCTGACACCACTCCACAAAAGCTTGGTTAGTATCTCTGTACTCTCTTTCATCTCCTCCTGTGATGAGGCCTACTATTGCAGAGTCATCAGAATACTTCTGCAAGTAGCAGCTAGATGAGTTGTAGCGGTGCTGAAGGTGTTAGCGACGAAGGAATGTAGGCCACCAGAGCTTGCAGTTTCAAAGCTTTACTCACAGTTCGTGGTACACACTGGTGCCTGCCTCCGTGCCGTGTCCTCCGGGGTAGAGACTCAATCAACCTCCCGGGCAAGTCAGGGCTCTCCTCTCCAACACTCCGCCAACATGTACCTTTCCTGAACGACTCCTCCAATGCGCCTTGTGGTGTGAAGCACTCCAGTACTTAATTATCCTGGAAAACCTCCTGTCTAGATGTTCCTAGAGCTCTACTTGTATGACAGACAGCTGTAGCCTGCTCGGGGATGCTCCTGGATCCCGGCTCTCTATCCGTGTTGCTGTTGCGTCCCAAGTCTTGGATGGGAGTAGTGCATTTACAGCCAACTACTCCACCTGTGTCTGCTGCAGAACCAAAAGTGTCCATACAACCTCGGGGACCGGGCCCCGGCCTTGCGCTGAGAACCTATAGGCAGGTTTCCTAACCAACCCACTCCGTCTCTCTGTTCTCTTTACTCCTTCGTTCCGTGCTTGTCTCTCCTTCGTATGGATGCTTAGGTTACAGTTCTACATCTCTCTCCTTCTCCTCGGACCTGTCCTCAGACTCTCCTGACTTACTGTCCTTCTCCCGACTTCCCTAAGGGACTGACCTCACCTCTCTGGGACTCATCCCAGACTGACCTTCCGTCAGACTGATCTGAACTCAACTGTAATTATAAACCTTCACAACCTTTTATATGGATCTAAACTCCACCCACCTCCCAGGACACCTCGTGTTCTGAAGCAAGGACCCACGAAAGGTGCTCTGCTACCCTCTAAGCATGGAGCTGCAATCTGGTCCTTTGCTGAACTATCCTGTGTGTGGTGTAGGTGTTGGAGTGTGGAAAGGAGCTCCCAACTTACCAGGATGGTGGGGCACTACACCTTAGGAGAAGGTGCAGTACCTCTGTGGCGACTGAGCCTCAGGGGCGCCACAGATACACAGAAGGCCAGTTAGAGATGAAAAAGACTCAAAGGTGCAAGAACAAAACTTTATATTGTGATTTGTATGTATATTAACAACAAAGTATGCATTTACTTTGTAAAAAAAAATAGCAAGGTTGTAGGAATAACTTTAAATGTGTTTAATGTGTTTATTTTTCATTTCATGTACATGCTTAACTTGCTTGGCTAGACATATTTTATATACTGTACAAGTTTATTTGTGCCTCTCCCCCACATAGTGGTTGTGATGTAAATTGTAACATGCCTAGCATTTTGCTAACAAGTTGCAATACAGATAAGGCAAAAATGTTAAACCTTTGGGAGCAGCACCTTTCTCCAGAATTAGGCCACGTCTTGTGGCCATAGAAAATGCAGATAACCTTCAATGTCATTATAAAATATTGCAGTATGTTTCAGTCCTGCTGGATTTAGTAATATCACTGAGGAATCATGTATATGTAAAATCTTTCCTGACCTGCAATCCAAAATGTGAAATTAAATATACATTTACTAAACAATGCCTCCACTTGTTATTCATCTTTTCAAGATACCCTAAAATGGGATTAAAAGAATTGTTTGCATTTCAGATTTCTTTTTTATTAATAATCCTCTTCAATATAAACTAAAGACATGGTGTCCTGTTGTTCAGACCCCAGTAATCAGCTGTAACCTGTGGGGGAACCTGGTAACAAGTGTTTGACATCTTTATAGCACCACAAAAAGCATTACCGAGTACCCATTGAACATATTTAAATCATTGGGCCTTCTTTGTAATTTATAGACTGAGAAAAAGTGAGAAAAAAACTCAATCGGCGATATAAAAATTATGGAAATCCCTTGGGGAAAAGGAAAGAAATGTGGCGCTATCTAAGTGTAATAGGTGAATGCAAAATTAACAGGTGAGAAACAGTTTGTGTGCTCAGCGGGATGGGTTGAGATACAATGATACCATTACTTTGCCCGAGATGCAATAGGGTGCAGCCAAAAAATTTTAAAAACAGAATAAAAACCGTTTTGCCTGCTAACAGCCTTCCTAAAGCGTCTGCTAGATACATCTCCTCAATTGAAAGGAGATGGAGATATTGATTAAGGCCGCGGTCACACTTGCAAGTGTGATGCGAGAAACTCGCATCAATACTCGGCACTCGGACTGGATTGTGCGGCTGCATAGAAATACATTCAGCTGCACACTCCGGTCCGAGTGCCAGTGGCAGTGGAGGGTGTTGATGCGAGAGACTCGTGCGAGTTTCTCGCATTGCTCTCACAAGTTTGACTCTGGCCTAACAATAAAAAACACAGTATTTAATTGCAATTATTTTCAGTAATATTACATCCTAAACATAAAAATAAAATCAAAAGATTTTTTCAGATATGGAATCATAAGAGAACAAAAAAAAATCACTAAGAAAATTGTACATTTGCACAAAAAAATTAACTAAAACAATGACTAATCAGAACAAGGCACATATAACAACAACATTTGTCCCAAGTGAAAAAGAATCCCAACAAGAAGGGGAAAAAAGCTAAATGCGACTGTTCAGTGATATTGGGAAATTTGCTACAGAAGCTCAAACGGCTCAAGTTATTGTGGAAAGCAGCTCATCGCAGAAAAGAGATGTGGGTAAGTATCTTTCAGAAATTATATGTCAATTAAGAAACAATGCAAATATACACATTAAACTTGCTCTACCACATATTGTAGCCCCTTCCCGACCCATGACGCCTACGTAGGCGTCATGAAAAGCTGTGCCAATACGACCCATGATGCCTACGTAGGCGTCATGGTGTAAATCACCCTCTTGCAGGTCGGGTGACTGGGGTCACTGAAAGGTCACCTGACCCACGAGCGTGCACACACAGGAGGCTTTGTGCTTCACCACAGGGGGGTGGCTTAGCCCCCACGTAGCTACGATCGCTCTGATCGGCTGTTAAAAGTGAAACAGCCAATCAGAACGATAGTAATATTTCATCGATGAAATTTGATGAATTATTACAATCCAGCCATAGCCGATGCTGCAGCAGCATCGGACATGGCTGGAGACACAAATTTGACCACCCCACACCGGCTGGCGGGGCCGATCGGCCCCCACCACTGACTGACGGCAGCGATCGGCCGCTGCCTTCATGATCTGCTCCCCCTCCCCTTCCCTCCGCTCCCCCCGCAGTCCGATCCCCCCTCACCCTCCCCGGTACCTCCTATGTCCCCCTGGCTGTCCCGGTGCCCCGCCATCCCGGATCATGGGTGCCGCCATCTTGGAAAATGGCAGGCACATGCGCAGTATGATTGTAATATTTCATCAATGAAATTTGGTGAAATATTACAATCCAGCCATGGCCGATGCTGCAGTAGCATCGGATATGGCTGAAGACACTAATCTGACCCCCCACACTGGCTGGCGGGGGCGATCGGCCCCCGCCATGGACTGATGGCAGCGATCGGCAGCTGCAGTCACGATCTGCTCCCCCTCCCCTTCCCTCTGCTCCCCTCCACAGTCCGATCCCCCCTCACCCTTCCCGGTACCTCCTTTGTCCTGCTCTGGCTCCCGGTGTCCCGCCGTCCCGGATCATGGACGCTGCCATCTTGGAAAATGGCGGGCGCATGCACAGTGCACCTGCCGGAATATGCCGGCCGGCAGATTCATTCATTTATTTTGATCACTGTTATAAACTCTCACAGTGATCAAAATAAAAAAAAGTACATAAACCCCCCTTTATCACCCCCTTAGGTAGGGACAAATAATAAAATAAAGAAAATATTTTTTCCATTAGGGTTAGTATTAGGGTTAGGGTTGGAATTAGGGTTAGGGTTAGAAATAGAGTTAGGGTTAGAAATAGGGTTAGGGTTGGAATTAGGGTTGGGATTAGGGTTAGGGTTGTAATTAGGGTTAGGGTTGGAAATAGAGTTAACATTAGGGTTAGGGGTGGGTTGGGGTTGGGATTAGGGTTAGGTTTGTGGTTAGGGTTAGAGTTGAGATTAGGGTTAGGGGTGTGTTGGGGTTAGGGTTGCTGTTAGGGTTATGATTAGGGTTGGAATTAGGTTTAGGGGTGTGTTGGGGTTAGGGTTGGAGTTAGAATTGAGGGGTTTCCACTGTTTAGGCACATCAGGGGGTCTCCAAACGTGACATAGCACCACCATTTATTCCAGCCAAATTTGCATTCAAAAAGTCAACCAGTGCTCCCTCCATTCCGAGCCCCGACGTATGCCCAAACAGTGGTTTACCCCCACATATGGGGTATCAGCATACTCAGGAAAAATTTCACAACAACTTTGGGAATCTAATTTCTCCTGTTACGCTTGGGAAAATAAAAAATTGGGGGCTAAAATAATTATTTTTGTGGGAAAAAAATGATTTTTTATTTTCACACATGGGCGTTATAAAGTTCTGTGAAGCACTTGGGGGTTCAAAGTGCTCACCACACATCTAGATAAGTTCCTTGGGCGGTCTAGTTTCCAAAATGGGGTCACTTATGAGGGGTTTCCACTATTTAGGCACATCAGGGGCTCTGCAAATGTAACTTGACACCCGAAGACCATTCCATCAAGTCGGCATTTCCAAACGTCACTACTTCCCTTCCGAGCCCCGACGTGTGCCTAAACAGTAGTTTACCCCCACATATGGGGTACCTGCATACTGAGGACAAACTGGACAATAGCTTTTGGGGTCCAATTTATCCTGTTACCCTTGTGAAAATAAAAAATTGTGGGCTAAAAATAATTTTTTGAGGAAAAAAATGATTTTTTATTTTCATGGCTCTGCGTTATAAACTTCTGTGAGCATTTGGGGGTTCAAAGTGCTCACTACACATCTAGATAAGTTCCTTGGGGGGTCTAGTTTCCAAAATGGGGTCAGTTGTGGGGGGTTTCTACTGTTTAGGCACATCAGGGACTCTGCAAACGTAACATGACTCCTGCAGACCATTCCATCAAGTCGGCATTTCAAAACGTCAGTACTTCCCTTCCAAGCCCCGATGTGTGCCCAAACAGTGGTTCCCCCCACATATGGGGTACCTGAGTACTCAGGACAAACTGGACAACAACTTTGGGGTCCAATTTCTCCTGTTACCATTGTGAAAATAAAAATTAGCGGGCTAAAAAATCATTTTTTGAGGAAAAAAAATTATTTTTATTTTCACGGCTCTGTATTATAAACTTCTGTGAAGCACCTTGGGGTTCAAAGTGCTCACTATGCATCGAGATAAGTTCCTTAGGGGGTCTAGTTTCCAAAATGGGTCATTTGTGAGGGAGCTACAAAGTTTAGGCACACAGGGGCTCTCCAAACATGACATGGTGTCCGCTAATGATTGGAGTTAATTTTCCATTCAAAAAGTCATATGGTGCTCCTTCCCTTCTGAGCCCTGCCGTGCGCCCAAACAGTGGTTCCCCCCACATATGCAGTACCAGCATACTCAGGACAAACTGGAAAACAACTTTTGGTGTCCAATTTATCCTGTTTCCCTTGGGAAAATAAAAAATAGAGGGCTAAAATATCATTTGGGGGTTCAAAGTGGTCACTTCACATCTAGATAAGCTCCTTGGGGGTTCTAGTTTCCAAAATGGGGTCACTTGTGGGGGGTTTCTACTGTTTAGGCACATCAGGGGCTCTGCAAACGCAACATGACGCTCGCAGAACACTCCATCAAAGTCTGCATTCCAAAATGCATTCCAAACATTGTTTCCCCCCCACATATGGGGTATCGGTGTACTCAGGACTAGAGATGAGTGACTTTGCCTTTTTTTGGGTCTAGTCGGGTTTCATGAAACCCGACTTTCTAAAAAGTCGGGTCAAACGAAATCGGCCGACTATAGGGAAAAGTCGGGGTCTGACTGAAACACGAAACCCAATGCAAGTCAATGGGGAAGCAAAGTCGGCAGGGCGTGGAGGACAGTAAACACACCTACAGTGCCCACTTCAATGCCAACGACATCAATTCTTATTACTTAAGCTTGGCAACCTTAATTTACTTTATAATAATAGTTTACGCATTGAAAACTGGGGGTTATTTGGCTAAAGTTGTGGGGGGGTAGGGCTGGTGCCAGGTTTTTGTGTGCCCTGGGCCAAAGTGTGTCAGTGCGCCCTTTTAGCACATACCACATTTCATAATACTCCAATACGGCACAGAAATATAGGTATAGCACAATGAAAAATACTTCACTGCTTACATGACTGATATTATCTATTTTAAATTCTACAATAGCTCAAAAAACGGACAGTATATTACTCCATAGGGTATCATGACCACCAGCTAGTGCGCCATACAGAATAATGAGCCCCATATATTTCTCCATACAGAATAATTGGTCCCATATAATGTTCCATACAGTATATGATGAGTTCCACATAATGCTACAGTATATGTGGGTCCCCATGGATGATGCTCCACTGTCTTATGGGCCCAAATAATGCTCCATAGAGTCTATATATAATGGACCCCATTTCTAATGCTCCAGTGTATATTGGGCCCCGTAAATGCTGCTCCAGTGTCTGATGTCTCCCATTTGGAATGCTCCAGTATATGTTGGTCCCCATGGACAATGCTCCAGTGTGATATGGGCCCAAATTATGCTCCATATATAATGGGCCCCATTTCTAATCATCCAGTGTATAATGGGCCCGTAAATGCTGCTCCAGTGTCTCATGTCCTCCATTTCGAATGCTCCAGTATATGATGGGCCAAATGGATGATACTCCAGTGTATGATGGGCCCCATATATCATTCTCCAGTGTATATTGCTCCCCAAAAAATACTCCCAACATTTTAAAAAAGTTAAATACCTCTCCTCGCTGGGCACTGCTCTACTCTGGACTCCTCAGCATTGCCATTTTAAAGCTCTCTGCACTTGTACTGTTTTGGTAGAGGGCATACAGACGTGATGTCATCACGCTCTGTAACCTGAATGTCACTGTCAGGAAAGGCGGAAGACGTCACGGCGGTGGAGCAGGGAGAGGTAAGTATTGCAAGTGCTGTGGCCCTGAGCAAGCATGGGGGGGCCACTCGTGGGCGATGGCACTGGCACAGGGCCCCTCATAGTACGACGGTATGTCTGACGGAAAGTGGGCCCTCCCACCGGCAGAGACACTTTTGCGTACTATGAGGGGCCCTGTGCCACTGCCGTCGCCCATGAGTAGGACCCTCCCACCTGCTCAGGTAACCGGCACTTTCATCTGCACCTTCCTCTGTGTCACCGTGTAAGATGGTATAGTATGCGGGAAGGGGCACCTGAGTTTTATCAGTGTCACATTCTGGCTCTATAGAGTGCGAGAGGAATGTAGTGCTGTGGGTGAATGTACCAGGGGAATCATCTAGGACTGGGGAATTCAGAATTTCACTTGATAACACAGGCATGGCCTGTGAAAAGAGCTCCATGGAGTAATCTGAAGTGTGGGCTGCCGCATCCTTCACTTTTAGTGGGGGTGAAGGAGACAAGGAAAGGGGTGGTTCCTGACCAGAAGCCTGCACTGACGACTCTGTGCTTGCAGTTTTTGTAACTTCAGAAGAGGAGGCAATAGAGCTGGAGGCTGTTTCGGCAATGTAAGCCAAAACCTGTTCCTGATGCTCCGGCTTTAAAAGCAGTTTACCTAATCCCAGAAAAGGAGCCTTAAAGGCCTTCTTGTGCCAGCTGATGACACCGGCTCAACACCTCCTGCCTTAGCTGCTATTGTGCTTTTGGCAATACCAGCAGATGCACCATCACCACCACCATCAGTACCAGCTGGCCCCCCCACACCCACGTCCACGGCCTCTTCCACCATACGTAATAATTTTTGTGAAAATGGACTAAAAATACCAGCAGATATATGGTACTGTTTCAGAAACGGACAGCTCTATACAGTCTAGGGATAATTGCAAATCTCTGTATATATTTCATGAGTCAGACACAGATGGTCACAGGCTCAGTATGGATTAGACAATAATCTAAAAATTTGCAAAAGGGTACAGTATCACTAGATACAAGGTATGTATAGTATAGTTTAAACATACTGAATCTCCGTATACATTTCAGGAGGCAAACACAGACGCTCTCAGGCCCAGTATGGATCCGACAACAATATCTAAAGTTGAGAAAGGGTACTATGGCGCCCCTGAGTGTACGGTCGCCACAGAGGTACTGCACCTCATCACACACTAGCTAGTCAGTGCTTTCTGGGTGTACCCGGCGTGAGGATGGCCTTATCCCAGACTGACTAGGAAAGGTGTTGTGAGTTCATTTTCCCCTTCGTCACTGAGGTCTGGTGAACTCCCTATTCTGGTAAAGGAAGGTAATGAGCCTGATTATCAGGCACCTGAGCCTATTGAGGATGACTGGCTGAGTGGAGTCACGGACTGGATATAAGGCTGCCGATGCCCTTCTGCCCTGCGGGTGATTTCTCTGTGGACTTCTAGGACACCAGTCTGATTCCTGCTCCTCTAAAGCTAAGTTTTCCGTTTTGCCTGTTAGCATTTTTGTTTTGTTTTTTTGTTTACCTTGCTTTTCTGTATTCTGCCATTCCCTGCTGGGGTAAGCTGAATCTCCTTTTGCCTGTAGCTCTGTCTTCAGAATATTCCTGAGTACTGACATAGCTTTTTTGAAGCCTAGCGTCTTCAGGGCCTTTTTCTCTGTCAGTCTGTTGGCTCTTATTTTCATAGGGTTTTTCACGGATTGCAGACAGCAGCCTTCCTGTCCTTTTCTATCTAGTTAGCTTGGCCCCCGTCTTTGCTCAGTCTATCTTTCTGTCTGTGTTAGTATTTTCATCTTGCTTCACCGTCATTATATGTTGGGGGCTGCCTATTGCTTTGGGTTCTGCTCTGGGGCAGTTTAGATTTCCTCTTTCTTTCTTTAGGCCTATTTAATTCTCCGGCTGTGATCGAGGGGTCTAGGGCATCGTAGGAACCCCCCACGGCTACTGCTAGTTGTGTTGATAGGTTCAGGGGTCTGCAATCCGATAGCTGCCAACTTCTCTGGTTTTCTGGACTTAGCTAGCATTTCTGTTTTTGCCTCCTACGGTGACTCAATCATAACAGAATCACCCGCCATACCGCAGATCCTAGGGTACTCTATAGCAGGAAAGAATTGTGTTTAAAAGAAAAAAAAAAAAAAAGGTGTGTGTATATTCTTTCCTCTATATCTCTGAGGCCGTAGGGGGAATTTTTTTTTCTCTCTCAATGGAGATAAAGCAATTGTCTGATCATGTGGAGCAGCTCGCTGCGGAAGTGCGGGGAATTTCCGCCTACCTTGCTCGTTGGCATGCTGTTGAACCAAAGATCCCTACACCTGATGTATTTTTTGGGGATCGATCTAAATTTTTGAGTTTCAAAAATAATTGGAAATTATTTTTTGCCTTGAAGCCTAACTCGTCAGGGAGCTCCGCGCAGCAGGTTAAAATTGTCATCTCTTTGCTGCGTGGCGATCCCCAGGATTGGGCGTTTTCTTTGAAACCAGATGATCCTATTCTGACTAATGTGAACGCATTCATTCAAGCTTTGGGGTTGTTGTATGACGAACCTAATGCTATTGATCAGGCTGAAAAGACCCTGTTGGCATTGAACCAGGGTCGAAATTCTGCAGAGTTGTACTGTCAAAAGTTCCGAAAGTGGGCGGTCCTTACTACCTGGAATGATAATGCCTTGGCTGCTCTCTTTCGGAAGGGTTTGTCAGAAGCCGTAAAAGATACTATGGTGGGATTTCCTGTTGCCTCTGGACTGGACGATTCTATGTCATTAGCCATTCAGGTTGATCGGCGTTTACGTGAACGCAGGATTGCACGAGAGGTGTTGCCACCGGGTGAACAGACGTCTGAACCTATGCAATGTGATAGAGTTTTGTCTAAGGCACAACGTCAGGAGTTCAGAAGGCGTAATAAGCTGTGTTTTTTCTGTTGAGATGCCTCGCATATTATTTCTGTTTGTCTTAAACGAGAGAAACGCTTTGCACACACGTTTTCTGTTGGTGGTGTTCAGCCTAAGTTTCTTCTGGCAATTACTCTGATCTGCTCCCTGTCCACATTTTCCGCCAAGGCTTTTGTGGATTCGGGAGCAGCGCTAAACCTAATGGACTTGGATTTTGCTAAACGTTGTAGATTTCCGATGACACCTCTGCAGACGCCTATCCCTTTGAGGGGGATTGATGCTACTCCTTTGGCTAAAAATAAACCTCAGTTTTGGACCCAGGTGGTCATGCGGGTCGCCCCAGACCATCAAGAAAATTGCAGATTTTTGGTATTGCATGGTCTGCATGATGCCGTTGTTCTGGGGTTTCCCTGGTTGCAAATTCATAATCCAGTTTTGGATTGGAAATCTGTGTCTGTGGTGAGTTGGGGTTGTCGGTGTGCCTTTAGTGAGGCTCCGGTTTTTTCCACCTCTCCTCAGTCGCATGATGTTCCTGACTATTTGGCGGACTTTTATGATGTATTTAGTGAGAATGAGTCTGCGTCCTTGCCTCCTCATAGGAGTTATGACTGTGCAATTGAACTAAGCCCGGGGTGTAAATTTCCCAAGGGTCGGCTCTTCAATTTATCTGTACCCGAGCACGAGGCTATGCGGTCCTATATTAAGGAGGCGTTGGAGAAGGGTCATATTAGACCATCCTCTTCACCCTTAGGTGCCGGGTTTTTTTTTGTGGCCAAAAAGGATGGTTCTTTAAGGCCTTGTATTGATTATCGTGCCCTCAATAAAATTACTATTAAATATCAGTATCCGTTACCCCTGATTTCGGATCTATTCTCTAGAGTTCGAGGTGCTTGCTGGTTTACCAAGCTTGACCTCAGGGGGGCGTATAATCTTATCCGCATTAAGCAGGGGGATGAATGGAAGACGGCGTTTAATACTCCGGAGGGACATTTTGAGTACCTGGTGATGCCTTTTGGGCTCACTATTGCCCCTTCTGTCTTCCAGTGCTTCATGAACGATATTTTCCGAGACTTTGTCGATAAATTTTTGATTATCTATCTGGATGATATTTTGATCTTCTCCAAGGATTGGGATTCTCATGTGGAACATATTCGGACTGTGTTCCGGATCTTAAGGGAGAATTCCCTGTATGTCAAAGGATCGAAATGCCTTTTTGGAGTACAGAGGATTTCATTTTTGGGATTTATTTTGTCTCCGTCAACTATTGAAATGGACCCGGCCAAGGTACAGGCCATTTATGATTGGGTTCAGCCCACTTCTTTGAAGGCCCTCCAGAAGTTTTGGGGTTTTGCTAATTTTTATCAGAAATTTATAGCAAAATTTTCTAGTATTGCCAAGCCATTGACTGATCTGACTAAGAAAGGTGCTGATGTGTTGAATTGGTCTCCTGAGGCTGTTGCTTCCTTTCAGGAGCTGAAGCGAAGATTTACCTCCGCCCCGGTTTTGCGGCAACCTGAGGTCTCACTCCCATTCCAGGTAGAGGTGGATGCTTCTGAGATTGGTGCAGGAGCTGTTTTGTCCCAAAAGGATCCTGTAACATCTAAAATGAATCCCTGTGCTTTCTTTTCCCGAAAGTTCTCTCCATCTGAACGTAACTATGATGTGGGGAATCGGGAACTGTTGGCCATGAAATGGGCATTTGAGGAGTGGAGACATTGGTTGGAGGGAGCTAAACATCAAGTTGTGGTCCTCACTGACCACAAGAATTTGATTTACCTAGAGTCGGCTAAACACTTGAACCCTAAACAGGCTAGGTGGGCCTTGTTTTTTACACGTTTTGATTTTGTGGTCTCTTTTCTTCCTGGAACTAAGAATGTCAAGGCAGACGCCCTCTCTAGGAGTTTCTTTGCTGATTCTCCTGTGGTTACCAAGCCTGCTACCATCTTAGGCGAAGGGGTAGTTCTTTCTGCCATCTCGCCCGATTTGAGACTTGCTCTGCAAGAGTTCCAGGAGGACAAACCTGAGCGTTGTCCCAGTGGAAAGTTGTATGTTCCTGACCAGTGGAAGAAGAGAGTGATGTCTGAAGTTCATTGCTCTGCATTGGCTGGTCATCCAGGTATTTTTGGTACTAGAGATCTGGTGAGTCGCTCTTTTTGGTGGCCCACCTTGTCTCATGATGTCAGGAATTTTGTGCAGTCCTGTGGGACTTGCTCCCGGTCTAAATCTTGTTCTCGCTCTAGTGGGTTGTTGATGCCTTTGCCGGTCCCCAGGAGGCCATGGACCCCTATTTCAATGGATTTCATCTCTGATATGCCGGTCTCTCAAAGAATGACTGTTATTTGGGTGATTTGTGATAGGTTCTCTAAGATGGTTCATCTTGTACCACTCCCTAAGTTGCCATCTTCCTCTGAGTTGGTGCCCCTGTTTTTGCAACAGGTGGTTCGCTTACACGGGATTCCTGAGAACATTGTATCTGACAGAGGAGTTCAGTTTGTGTCTAGATTTTGGAGGACTTTCTGTTCCAAGCTGGGAATTCAGTTGTCCTTCTCCTCTGCTTTTCACCCTCAGACCAATGGGCAGACAGAGAGAACAAACCAGACCTTGGAGTCGTATTTGAGATGTTTTATTTCCGCTGATCAGGATTAGAGTTGAGCGACTTTTGGTTTTTTAGGGACGAGTTTCGTTTCGTGAAACCCGACTTTTCCAAAAGTCGGGTCGAGCAAGATCGGCCGATTATAGGGAAAAGTCGGGGTCGTCCCGAAACACGAAACCCAATGTAAGTCAATGGGGAATAAAAGTCGGCAGTGAGAGGAGGACAGGAAACACACCTACAGTGCTCATTTGAATGCCAAAAGCATCAATTCTTCTTACTTAAGCTTGTCAACCTTAATTAACTTCATAATACAAGTTACGCACTGAAAAATGGGGGATATTTGGCTAAAGTTGTGGGGGGGTAGGGCTGGCTCCAGGTTTTCATGTGCCCTGGGTGAAAGAGCGCCCCTTTAACACATACCACAACTCATCATGCTCCGATACGGCAGAGAAATAGCGGTATAGTACAATGAAAAATGCTTCACTTTTTACATCTCATGACGAGGCGCATCTATTTCTCCATACAGAATCATTGGTCCCATATAATGTTTGAAACAGTATATGATGAGCTCCACATAATGCTACAGTATATGTTGGTCCCCATGGATGAAGCTCCACTGTCTTATGGGCCCAAATAATGCTCCAAACATAATGGGCCCCATTTCTAATGCTCTAGTGTATAATGGGCCCTGTAAATGCTGCTCCAGTGTCTGATGTCCACCTTTGGAATGTTCCAGTGTATGGTGGGCCCCATCTATCATTCTCCAGAGTATAGTGCTCCCCAAAAATTGCTGTCCCAACATTGAAAACAATCAAATAAGTCTCCTCGCTATGGAATCCCTGTACTAGTCTGGACTCCTCCTCGTCCCCATCTTCCATCTCACTGCACAGTATTTCAACCTTGCAAGTGCTGTGATCCTGAGCAAGCAGGGGGGGCCCACTCGTTGGCGACGGCACTGGCACAGGGCCCCTGATAGTACGGTGGTATGTCTGATGGCGGGTGGGCCGAACCTGCACTTTCATCTGCAGCTTCCTCTTTGTCACCGTGTAAGATGGAACTGTATATGGGAAGGGTAACCTGAGTTTCATCAGGGTCAGATTCAGGCCGTGTAGCGTGCGAGGGGAATGTAGTGGTCTGGGTCAATGTACCAGCAGATTCATCGAGCAGTGGCTGGGCATCAGTGCACTTGTGTCGCCCCCAGGAGTACGGTCGCCACAGTGGCATTACCTTCCTCCTAGGGAGTGTGATGTCATGCTTGGGAGCAACGAAGGATCTCTCTAGCAAGTTAACTGATTGGGCGGCGTTATTCCCACGAGTCATGACCCTCCAAACAGCGTTCATGAAGGCAAAGTGTTTGTTTTACGTGGGCAGTATGGTTGCAAAGCTGAACCTTAAAGGAATGTCCAGAAGGGCACCACCAGGAGTGGAGCCTACGGTTAAATTCGACTCCACCTGGGAAACCTCAACCATGCCAGCTACAGAACAGATGCACACATTGCAAGCTTAATTCCGTTAACGAACGAGACTCCGTCATGCCCCGCGGTCCGAGTCCGGCTTACTAGGGGGACACGTGAGGCTCTGGCACATGAGATTGGCCAATAACTGGTGTGTCATGCCCTTACATGTCCGTGGCTGCATGTGCGCTACACTGAAAAGGCCAGCGTTTGTCGCTTACAGGTGCAGATAACCCGCTGAACAACGTTAGTGATGGGGATCACTGATTACAATTATTACCCGCGAACGATGATTTCCCAGTAAGTGCAGGTCAACCGCAGTTCCGGAATTAGGCCTAACCGTCATTCCTGAAAGAATGAAAAACTTACGTGTGCAAACCACAGGTGCTGTAGCTTGCTTAACAGCTCGCCAGCCGTTCTCACGCCCAGTATGGATTACACGTGATTGCACAAAGGTGAGAAAGGGTACCGTATCCCCGGATAACATGTATGGATAGCGTACACATTCAAAATATATGTCTATACATCAGGAGGTAGGCTCAGATGGTGTTAGGCCCAGTATGGCTTGCACGTGATTGCACAAAGGTGAGAAAGGGTACCGTATCCCCGGATAACATGTATGGATAGCGTACACATTCAAAATATATGTCTATACATCAGGAGGCATGCTCAGACGGTGTTAGGCCCAGTATGGATTGCACGTGATTGCACAAAGGTGAGAAAGGGTGCCGTATCCCCAGATAACATGTATGGATAGCGTACACATTCAAAATATATGTCTATACATCAGGAGGCAGGCTCAGATGGTGTCAGGCACAGTATGGATTTGACGGCCCAGACTACACAGCGGAGGAGCAAGGAGAGGTAAAGATTGCAAATGCTGGGGCCCTGCCCAAGCAAGGGGGGCCCACTCGTGGGCGTCGGTACTGGCACTGGGCCCCTCATAGTACGGCGGTGTGTCTGACAGCGGGTGTGCACCACCACCGTCAGAGACACTTGATTGCACTATGAGGGACCCTGTGCCAGTGCCCGCGCCCAAGAGTCGGCCTACCCACCTGACCAGGGCAACGGCACTCGCACGGTGTCGTGCGCTAGGTGGTGTCCCCGGCCATGGGGGGGGGAGGCAGCACAGTTATGGAGTTTTAGAAAGTGGCATATGTTGATGTTGGACATTCAGCTGATGCAAAAGGCGAAATAGGTCAAGTCCCAGGAAGAGGTGGACCAAAGCAAGCCATTTTTCTGTCACCCTATGTGTCATCAGGGGAAGGTGGGACAAAATCCTTGGAAACCCATGCATGGTTCATTTTAATGAAGGTTAGATCATCCACATTTTGGGTTGACCGACGGGTCCTTTTTTCGGTCAGGATTGATCCAGCTGCACTGAAGACTCTTTCCGATAGCACACTTGCAGCTGGGCAAGCGAGCTCCTGTAAGGCATATTGTGCCAATTCAGACCAGGTGTCCAGTTTAGCGGCCCAATAGTCAAAGGGGAATGACCTGTGTGGGAGAACATCGATATGGGAGGAAAAGTAGTTTGTAACCATAGTTGACAACTGCTGTCTCCTGTCACTTTCCATCGATGCAGTATTACCAGTTGTGTGAGCGGTACTTGAAAAATCAGTCCACAACATTGTCATGAAACCCCTGTCTCCAACGCCACTTCTGCTGTGTGCACCATGAACACCTATGCCAAGCTGCCCCCGGCCCGTACGGCTCGTGTGAGAACCATCACCGCTGCTGTGTGCTGGGAATGCCTCAAGCAACCGATTTACCAGAGTTGCTTGTTTATTAGCCAATATTAGGTCAAGGTTCTCCTGTGGCATGATGTTTTGTAATTTGCCTTTATAGCGTGGATCCAGGATGCTGGCCAACCAGTAGTCGTCATCGTTCATCATTTTGGCAATGCGGGGGTCCCTTTTTAGGATCTGCAAGGCATAATCTGACATGTGGGCCAATGTTCCCGGTGTCAATGATGCACTGCGAGTGCTGGTTGGAGGAGCACTTTCTGGCAAATCCACATCCCTCCAGTCACTCACAAACCCTGTACCAGACCTTGCCACGCCATCATTTTCACTTGCCCCACGAGATGCATCCTCCTCCCCTAATTAATCATCCCCATCATCATCCTCCTCCTCCTCTTCTTCCTCCACCTCGTCCAGGAGAGGTCCCTGAGCAGACAATGGCTGAATGTCATCAAGGATTCCCTCCTCCTCTTCCTCCTCATCAACATTGGCTGCAGTCGCCTGCTCCTTAAGGTGCGTCAAAGTTTGCATGAGCAGACGCATAAGTGGGATGCTCATGCTTAGGATGGCGTCGTCTGCGCTTACCAGCCGTGTGCATTCCTCAAAACACTGAAGGACTTTACAAAGGTCTTTTAGCTTCGACCACTGCACACCTGTCAACTCCATTTCTGCTCTCAAAGTGCCTGGCCGTGTATCCTCCCACAAATGCATTATGGCCTGCCTCTGCTCGCACAGCCGCTCCACCATGTGCAGGGTGGAGTTCCACCTTGTTGCAATGTCAATAATGAGGAGGTGGTTGGGAAGGTGGAGCAATCGCTGCAGCTTCTGCATACGAACGGAGTGTACAGGCGACCGGCGGATGTGCGCGCACAGTCTTCGCACCTTCTGGAGTAGAGCTGTTAACTCCGGATAATTTTTGAGGAAGCACTGCACCACCAGGTTCAAGGTGTGAGCCAAGCAAGGTATGTGGCTGAGTTTTGAAAGGGCTATGGCTGCCAAAAAATTACGGCCGTTATCACTAACTACCTTGCCTTCCTCAAGATGTACACTGCCCAGCCATGACTCAGTTTGTCGCTTCAAGTACTCGGCCAGCACCTCAGCGGTGTATCTGTCGCCCAAACACATCATCTGCAACACAGCCTGCTGACGCTTTCCACTAGCTGCTCGATAGGGGGACACCTCGTTTGCAACAGTGGCAGCTGCAGATGGAGTGCTCGTACGACTGCGCTCTGTGGACGAGCTTTCGCTTCTGGAGGAGGAGGAGGGTCGAACGCCTACAGCCAACTGTTTCCTATACCGTGGGCTAGGCAGCACTGTCCCACCACCGCTGTCCCCTGTGGACCCTGCATCCACCACATTAACCCAGTGCGCAGTGATGGACACGTAACGGCCCTGGCCATGCCGACTGGACCATGCATCAGTTGTGAGGTGCACCTTTCCACTCACTGACTGCTTGAGTGCATGGACAATGCGGTCTTTTACATGATGGTGGAGGGCTGGGATGGCTTTGCGAGAGAAGAAGTGGCGACTGGGTAGGTCATAGCGTGGTACTGCATAGGCCATGAGTTCGCGGAAAGCTGCGCTTTCCATCAACCGATAGGGCATCATCTCAAACGAGATTAGTTTGGCAATGTGGGCGTTCAAACCCAGTGTACGCGGATGAGAGACTGAGTACTTTCTTGACCTACTCATAGTGTCTGGGAGGGTGAGCTGGACTTGAGAGCTGCATATGGAGGAAGTAGCGGTGGACAGGGCGGACTGAGATAGGGTTGATGATGGTGATGGAGTTGGTGTGCTTTCTGATGGCCTAGATTCAGTATTTCGTTGATATAACAGTGGGATTCCCTGACTGCTGTGGCCTTGCAACGACACCTCAACATTTGCTGCTGTGCTAACCGGTGGGCTTACAGTGGGGGAAACAATGTAGCGTTGCTGACTACCTTCTTTGTGATCAGTTGCACATGTGGCACTTGAGGTTTGGTGTTGTGTCCACGCTTGCAAGTGCATGCTGGTTAAATGTCTAAGCATGCAACTGGTATTCAAATTTTTCCGATTTTTCCCTCAGCTAAAGGTCTTTGCGCACTTCTTACAGATAACCTTGGCCTGATCATGAGGATTTTCTTCAAAAAAGTGCCACACTGCACTCTTCCTACTTTGGCAGACATTTTGCGGCCTAGCACGCTGTGATGTTTTGACCCTCTGGACAAGCTGTCCAGCAACTCATTTGATTTTTGGAACCTGTCTTTGGAGTGCTCCGTGCCTGCCAGATAACAGCTGTTGTGATGTTGATGTCTGCTGTGGATGCTCCTCATCTGAGCTATTGGAAGCAGCACCCTCTTCCCCCAATGGATGCCAATCTGGGTCAACAACATCCATCACCTCCTCTTCAATGTCATGTGCACCTTCCTCTGTGTCACCGTGTATGGTGGTATAGTGTGCGGGAAGGGGCACCTGAGTCTCATCAGGGTCAGAATCTGGCTCTGTACACTGCGAGGACAATGTAGTGCTCTGAGTGAATGTACCAGCAGAATCATCTATCAGCGGCTGTGCATCAGTGCACTCCATGTCAGATTCATCTTGGCCTGGGTAATTCACCATTTCACTTGATAATCCAGGCATGGTATGTGAAAACAGCTCCATGGAGTAATCAGTAGTATGGCCTGCGTCATCCTTCAATCTTGGTTGGGGTGAAGGACACAAGGAAAGGTGTGGTTCATGAACATGAGCCTCCAATGACGACTCAGTGCTTTTATTTTTTACAACTTCAGAAGAGGAGGCGATAGAGCTGGAGGCTGAGTCAGCAATGTAAGACAAAACTTTTTCCTGAAGCTCTGGCTTTAAAAGCGGTTTGCCAACTCCTAGAAAACTAAGCCTTCGAGGCCTTGTGGAGCCAGACGATGACGCAGGCTCAACACCTCCTGCATTCGGTCCTATTTTGCTTTTGCCACTACCATCAGATCCACCACCAACACCATCATTACCAGCTGCCAACCCCCGCCCAATTCCACAGCCTCTTCCACCAGCCTTCCTCATTTTTGGTAGAAATGTAGACAAAATCCAACAAACTACATAGTAATGTAAAACAAGGTATAAGGTGTCTATAGGACAGTGGAGATTTTGAATTTCTGCAGACACTTGTGGACACTGGACACTTTTGGATTGTGTGAGGCCCACTGAATATCACAGCGCTATGTCACAGGCTCGATGGCACAGGTGTGAAAAAAGTGACTACAGGATAAGGGAGATTTTGAATTTCTGCACACACTAGTGGACACTGGACACTTTTGGATTGTGTGAGGCCCACTGAATATCAGAGCGCTATGTCACAGTCTCGATGGCACAGGTGTGAAAAAAGTGACTACAGGATGAGGGAGATTTTGAATTTCTGCATGCACTAGTGGACACTGGACACTTTTGGGTTGTGTGAGGCCCACTGAATATCAGAGCGCTATGTCACAGGCTCGATGGCACAGGTGTGAAAAATGTCACTGGAGGATAATGGAGATTTTGAATTTCTGCACACACTAGTGGACACTGGACACTTTTGGATTGTGTGAGGCCCACTGAATATCAGAGCGCTATGTCACAGGCTCGATGGCACAGGTGTGAAAAATGTCACTAGAGGATTACGGAGATTTTGAATTTCTGCACACACTAGTGGACACTGGACACTTTTGGATTGTGTGAGGCCCACTGAATATCAGAGCGCTATGTCACAGGCTCGATGGCACAGGTGTGAAAAATGTCACTAGAGGATAACGGAGATTTTGAATTTCTGCACACACTAGTGGACACTGGACACTTTTGGATTGTGTGAGGCCCACTGAATATCAGAGCGCTATGTCACAGACTCGATGGCACAGATGTGAAAAAAGTGACTACAGGATAAGGGAGATTTTGAATTTCTGCACACACTAGTGGACACTGGACACTTTTGGATTGTGTGAGGCCCACTGAATATCAGAGCGCTATGTCACAGGCAGAAATTGGCTAGTGTATCACAAACTACAAGGTGTATGTAGAATTGGGCAGAATAGGAATCTCCCTAGAGTGTAGGTCTGTAAGAACGGAACAAGTCCTCCACTTATCCTTCCACAGTGACACACAGATAGCTTCACTGTGGCTGTGATAACAGCCGTTACACGGTACTGTGTGAGGAGCGTACACCGCTGTATGGTGTGAAAAAATGCACGCTCAGTACCTCAGCAGGACAAAAAAAAAATTGGGATTGCTTTTAAAAAAGCAGTTTGCAGAGCAGTGGGTAAACAGCAATGCAGCTGTCAGGAAGCCTTAGAAGGCAGCCTAACAACCAACACCGCTGATCCACCACAATATAGCCTCCCCTTGCACTGCACACACAGTGACTGGTGTGTTGTCCAGGCAAAATCGCTAGCAGCAGAAGCAGTTTTTTTTTCTTCTTCCCTGCCTAACGCTCTCCCTACAGAATCAGCAACCTCTCCCTATGCTAAGATCGGCAGAAGTAAGATGGCGGTCGGTGTGCACGCCCTTTTATAACCCCTGTGACGCCCACCAAAGCAAGCCAATCACTTGCATGCCCTTCTGAAAGATGGTGGTGACCCCTGCCTATGTCATCACGTTGCCCACAGTGTCCGTGGATCCTGATTGGCTGAAAAAGAGCGCAAAACAAACTTTTGAAACGCGACTTTGGCGCGTAAGTCGCCGCCCTCGTGGCCGACCTCATCCTAGGGTCGGGTTTCGTTTCATGAAAACCGACTTTGCCAAAAGTCGGGGACTTTTGAAATTTTTCGACCCGTTTCGCTCAACTCTAATCAGGATGATTGGGTTTCATTTTTGCCCTTGGCTGAATTTGCTTTAAATAATAGAGTTAGTTCTGCCACTTTGATGTCACCTTTTTTTTGTAACTTTGGGTTTCATCCTCGATTTTCTTCAGGGCAGGTGGAGCCTTCTGCCTGCCCAGGTGTTGACTCTGTGGTGGAGAGAATGCACCAGATCTGGGACCAAGTGGTGGATAAGTTATCTCTCTCCCAGGAAAAGGCCCAGCGGTTTTCCAATCGACATAGGACCATTGGTCCCCAGTTTAAGATTGGTGATATGGTGTGGTTATCATCAAAAAATATTGCTATGAAGGTGGCTTCTCCTAAGTTTAAGCCTAGATTTATTGGACCTTACAAGATTTTGGAGATTATTAATCCGGTCTCTTTTCGTTTGGCTCTTCCGGTCACATTTAAAATCCATAATGTGTTCCATAAGTCCTTGTTGAAGAGGTTTGTTGAACCAGTTGTTCCTGGGGTGGCACCTCCAGACCCTGTATTGGTTGAAGGTAACATGGAATATGAGGTAGAGAAAATACTGGATTCCCGTCTGGCTAGACGGAGACTCCAGTATTTGGTTAAGTGGAAGGGTTATGGTCAGGAGGATAATTCCTGTGTCTCTGCCTCTGATATTCATGCCAAAAGATTGGTGCGTGCATTTTATCGGACTCACCCTGATCGCCCTGGTGGCGTGGTTGAGGGTTCGGTGACCCCTCCTCAAGGGGGAGGTACTGTTGTGAGTTCATTTTCCCCTTCGTCACTGGGGTCTGGTGAACTCCCCATTCTGGTAAAGGAAGGTAATGAGCCTGATTATCAGGCACCTGAGCCTATTGAGGATAACTGGCTGAGTGGAGTCACGGACTGGATATAAGGCTGCCGACGCCCTTCTGCCCTGCGGGTGATTTCTCTGTGGACTTCTAGGACACCAGTCTGATTCCTGCTCCTCTAAAGCTAAGTTTTCCGTTTTGCCTGTTAGCATTTTTGTTTTGTTTTTTTGTTTTCCTTGCTTTTCTGTATTCTGCCATTCCCTGCTGGGGTGAGCTGAATCTCCTTTTGCCTGTAGCTCTGTCTTCAGAATATTCCTGAGTACTGACATAGCTTTTTTGAAGCCTAGCGTCTTCAGGGCCTTTTTCTCTGTCAGTCTGTTGGCTCTTATTTTCATAGGGTTTTTCACGGATTGCAGACAGCAGCCTTCCTGTCCTTTTCTATCTAGGTAGCTTGGGCCCCGTCTTTGCTCAGTCTATCTTTCTGTCTGTGTTAGTATTTTCATCTTGCTTCACCGTCATTATATGTTGGGGGCTGCCTATTGCTTGGGGTCTGCTCTGGGGCAGTTTAGATTTCCCCTTTCGTTCTTTAGGCCTATTTAATTCTCCGGCTGTGATCGAGGGGTCTAGGGCATCGTAGGAACCCCCCACGGCTACTGCTAGTTGTGTTGATAGGTTCAGGGGTCTGCAATCCGATAGCTGCCAACTTCTCTGGTTTTCTGGACTTAGCTAGCATTTCTGTTTTTGCCTCCTACGGTGACTCAATCATAACAGAAAGGGTGTTGGGGGTTAGTGTGGAAGGTAGGTACAGTGGGAGGAGCTTAGGTAGTGGAGTGATTGTGGGCATCCAATCAGAGAGAGCAAGCTGACAGTTGATGGGTGTAGCTAGTCTGAGGTAAAGGGATCTTTCTAGAGTTGTCAGTTGGTGACAGGACAGAGTAAGAGCAGGATTGCTGTGAGAGGGCTGAGGGTTAGAGAAGAGAGAAAAATCTTGTCCAAGCTCATAGACTGGAAGGAAGGGGTCCTTGGGGCACGGGAAGTGCAATAAGCCACCTGTGAAGCCCGTTTCTGGAGAAGGAAGTGGGTCACCCTCCCAGGGCTATGGGGTACTCGGTACCGGGCCAATGTCAGCGGGATGTGTCACAGCAGCAGTGACCCAGTCCATGGTCCTGGGCGCCCAAGTAATGGGGAAAGATGAATGGTGGAAAGTAGTTAGATGAATAGTTCGTGACGCCACCTGTGGTGTTCGGCAAGGGAGGTGTTAAGCCGACGCTGCATGCAGATCCGCCGGGACTGATGGTAAGGTGCAGCAAAGATGTAAAAGCTCCCCACAGGTGAAGCTGTAGTCCCAGGGCAGTGTAGATGTGGTTGGCATGGGGATGTAGCAGTGCCGGAAGGGTAGGAAGCAGACAAGACACAGCGGGATGCAATTTCTGTACCTTAACTTGGTAACTGCAGTCCAGGGTCCTGATTACAGATGGTATTGGAGCAGGTTAGCCTGGAAGCAACTCAGGGATTCTCTCTTAGCAGAAGGGCTGTGCAGTCTCCTTCCTAGCGCCTGTAATTGTGAAGATCTCCTAGTACTGAGTTACACTGGAGTTCTTCCTGACAGATGTTCTCAAGAACCTCACTGGCACGGCAGACAGCTGTAGCCTATCTCAGGGACTCCTCTCTTCTGAGTCCTTGCTCACTATCCAAGCTGCTGTTATGCCCTCAAGTCTTAGATGGGAGCAGGGCATGTACAGCCTCCTACTACTCTGGTGTCTGTTGCAGGACCGTTAGTATCCGTACAACCGTGGTTCCAGGCTCCAGTTCATGCGCTCTCACTGCGAGGAAGCTCTCCTTCCTCAGCTCAACCTCCAGCTTGTCTCTCCACGTCTGCACACTTCACCCTCCGCAGACTAACTGACTACTCCTTCCTCTCGGCCCTCAGGGAGCACTCTTCCCCTTAATTTCGGTTCAGAGTTCCCCCTGCTGGCCTGGAGTGGAACTGTGTTGCATGCATAGATTGCGAGAGAGACCCATCATTGCCTCCAAGCCTGGCATTACCCTCCCCTGGAGGAAGGCAAAGCCAGTGTGGCGACCATACTCCTGGGGGCGCCACAGAAGGACCAGGCCTCGTTTGGGAAGGTGGCTCCTGAAGGTAGTGGAGAAATACAGGGCTCAGCTCGAAAGACGGAGGCTGAGGTAACTTTAAGTGCCTCAGTCGCAGCCGCATTCAATACTCAAAAAGGCAGCTGTTGGAATAAAGGACCCCTGAGCCTGACCCATGCCGCCCGGTGTGATCCGTGGCTGCTGGCTTGGGACACTGTTTGCGAAGGCACACAGCAGGAAGGAAGGGAGAGATCAGCGCAGAGACACAGCCTAGAAAGGATACACAAGGAGGAGTCTTGAACAGGTGTTCCTGATCTAGCTTGGAGTTTGCCGGACCCCTCCCTCGGATGACACAGTACCAATCGGGTCATCTTGTGCACAAAACTTTAGAGGAAAAACTCAGAAACTGCACCCAACTGTGTCCTTGGTGGCTTTTACAAGTCGACTGCTACATACGCTACACTCACCATCATCGTCAATGGCTCACAAACACCATCTCAACTGCCCTGGGATACAGCTCTGCCAGTGAAGAGCTTCATTATCTTGGCTGCTTTAACACAAGCCCAGAGGATCAAAATTGCAGCGTCGGCTACCCTAGCTGATTACCATGGGTGACGTCACGATCCCACTTTTCAAAATTAATTATCATACCATCTTCCCCCTTTTCTGAACTGTCATGTTTTTGATCGGACACCCAGGGCCATGGACTGGGTCCCAATCACCACCGTAACATACTTCCCCCTTAAAAGAGCCTGAAAGGCCCGGTACTGAGTAACCCCTGGCCCTGCATGGCATTTCATTTTAACACCAGATAACAGGGCTATATTGTATAGTTTCAACATTATAAATCTACGTATATATTTGAGGAGGCAGACACAGACGCTGTCATGGCCAGTATGGATTCGACAACAATCTAAAAAGTCAAAAAAGGGTACAGTATCACCAGATCCAAGGTATATATAGTAACATAGTAACATAGTAACATAGTTAGTAAGGCCGAAAAAAGACATTAGTCCATTTAGTTCAGCCTATAAAATTCTGTCAGAATAAATCCCTAGATCTACGTCCTTCTAAAGAACCTAACAATAACTGTAAGATACAATATTGTTACGCTCCAGGAAGACATTCAGGCCTCTCTTGAACCCTTCGACTGAGTTCGCCATCACCACCTCTTCAGGCAGGGAATTCCAGATTCTCACTGCCCTAACAGTAATGAATCCTCTTCTATGTTGGTGGAAAAACCTTTTCTCCTCCAGACGCAGAGAATGCCCCCTTGTGACCGTCACCTTCCTTGGTATAAACAGATCCTCGGAGAGATATTTGTATTGTCCCCTTATATACTTATACATGGTTATTAGATCGCCCCTCAGTCATCTTTTTTCTAGACTAAAGAATCATAATTTTGATAATCTCTCTGGGTATTGTAGTTCCCCCATCCCCTTTATTAATTTTGTTGCCCTCCTTTGTACCCGCTCTAGTTCCATTATATCCTTCCTGAGGACCAGTGCCCAAAACTGTACACAGTACTCCATGTGCGGTCTAACCAGAGATTTGTACAGAGGCAGTATAATTCTCTCATCATGTGTATCCAGACCTCTTTAATGCACCCCATGATCCTGTTTGCCTTGGCAGCCGCTGCCTGGCACTGGCTGCTCCAGGTAAGTTTATCATTAACTAGGATCCCCAAGTCCTTCTCCATGTCAGATTTACACAGTGGTTTACTGTTTAGTGTGTAATGGTGATATTGATTCCTTCTTCCCATGTGTATAACCTTACATTTATCATTGTTAAACTGCATCTGCCACCTTTCGGCCCAAGTTCCCAACTTATCCACATCCATCTGAAGCAGAATACTATCTTCTCTTATATTGACTGCTTTACATAGTTTTGTATCATTCAAACTCTCCGTATTTATTTCAGGAGGCAGCCACAGACGCTCTGAGGCCAAGTATGGATTACACAACAATATAAAAAGCAGTAAAAGGGGAATGGATCCCAAGTGTACTGCTGTATACAGTGTTGGAGTCATTTGGCGATCTACATTTATATTTCAAGAATAACACACAGATTTTCACAGGCGCAGTATGGATTACACAAGAATATAAAAACTTGAAAAAGGGTAATGTTTTACAATCGTTCAGTTGCATACAGTGTTGGTGTCATTTTAAATCTCCTTATATTTTACCAGAGTAAGACACAAGCTCTCAAAGGCTCAGTATGGATTACACCAGAATATAAAAATGAGAAAAAGGGAAATGTATTCGAAACGTACACCAGTATACAGTGTTGGAGTACTTTTAAATCTTCGTTTATATTTCAGTGTCAGTTTGCCAGTCCAGACTCTCCGCTAGAGGAAGGTAGATGGATAAAAGTACAGACGTAAAGTCGAGTGATTTTAGATGTTTTTGAATTATTAATCACGGGAAAACCTCCCGGGAGAATTCGCAGTGGCGATGCTGACCCTCAATAACTTTAACTGTGGATACAGCTAAAATGCAAATTAGTGAACAAAGGGTTGCTGTATCGCAGTAGCGTCTATCCCATCACAGTAACTCGTCTCCATCAAATTGTAATGACAGGGAGAGCTGTAGACATGGTCCTCACTGCCTATCATGATCTGTCTGGTCACTTTGGAGTGCAAAACATGGTTGGGAGTTGACATCCATTACAAATGGTAGCCATTGGTAATCTGAAGGTAGAGGCCAGAAGCACAGGACATAGTTACATCTTAACCATCATCGATCAGTACACCAAATTTGTAGTGGCAGTCCCTGTGATGGATTTATCTGGCCAGACTACACAGCGGTGGAGCATGGAGAGGTAAGTATTGCAAGTGCTGTGTCCCTGAGCAAGCAGAGGGGACCCACTCGTGGGCGCCGGTACTGGCACAGGGCCCCTCATAGTACGCCAGAGTGTCTGACGGCGAGTGGGCCCCTTCACCGTCAGAGACACTTTATTGTACTATGAGAGTCCCTGTGCCAGTCCCGTCGCCCAAGGGTGGGGCCACACACCTGTTCAGGGCAACAGCACTTGCCCGGGAGCGGCAGGTGTTGACCCTGGGCCTGGGATGGGGGGTAGCCCATTTCGGGTGGTTTAAAAAATGGCATATGTTGATGTGTAGGCTGGACTTTCAGCTGCTGCAAATGGAGGAATTGGAGAAGTCAGAGGAAGAGGAGGAAAAAAAGCAAGCCTTTTTTCTGCCAACCTATGTGCTATCAGGGGAAGGTGGGACAAAATCTTCTGAAACCCATGCATGGTTCATTTTAATGAAGGTTAGATCATCAACATTTTGGGTCGACAGACGGGTCCTTTTTTCTGTCAGGATTGATCCAGCAGCACTGAAGACTCTTTCAGATAGCACACTACCAGCAGGGCAAGCGAGCTCCTGTAAGGCATATTGTGCCAATTCAGGCCATGTGTCCAGTTTTGAGGCCCAATAATCAAAGAGGAATGACCTGTGAGGGAGAACCTTGATATGGGAGGCAAAGTAGTTTGTAACCATAGTTGACAACTGCTGTCTCCTGTCACTTGCAATCGATTCTGTATTAGCTGTCGTGTGAGCGGGACTTGAGAAATCAGACCACAACATGGTCAGGAAACCCTTGTCTCCAACGCCAGTTCGGCTGTGTGCATCATGAACACCTCTTCCATTTTGCACACTACGGCTCGTGGGAGAACCAGCTCCACTGCTGTATGCTGGGAATGCTCAAACAACCTGTTTACCAGAGTTCCTTGTTTATTAGCCAATATTAGCTCTAGGTTCTCCTGTGGCATGATGTTGTGTAATTTGCCTTTATAGCGTGGATCGAGGATGCTGGCCAACCAGTAGTCATTATCCCTCATCATTTTGGCAATGGGGGTTCCCTTTTAAGGATCCGCAAGGCATAGTCACACATGTGGGCCAATGTTCCAGGTGTCAATGCTGCACTGCCAGTGGTGGGTGGAGGAGCACTTTCTGGCAAATCCACATCCCTCCAGTCACGCACAAACCCTGTACCTGACCTTGGCACGCCCAAATGTTCTCTTGCCCCCTGAGAAACATCCTCCTCCCCAAAATAATCATCCCCCTCATCCTCCTCCTCTTCTTCTTCCACCTCGTCCATGCCAGTTCCCTGACCAGACAATGGCTGACTGTCATCAAGGCTTCCCTCCTCCTCCTCTTCCTCCCGTTGCTCCTCAGCTGCAGATGCCTGATCCTTGATGTGCGTCAAAGTTTGCATGAGCAGACGCATAAGTGGTATGCTCATGCTTATGATGGCGTCGTCTGTGCTTACCAGCCGTGTGCATTCCTCAAAACACTAAAGGACTTTGCAGAGGTCTTTAAGCTTCGACTACTGCACACCAGACAACTCCATGTCAGCCCTCAAACTGCCTGTCCATGTATCCTCTCGCAAATGCATTACAGCCTGCCTCTGTTCGCACAGCCTCTCAACCATGTGCATGGTGGAGTTCCATCTTGAAGCAACGTCTATGATTAGGCGGTGCTTGGGGAGGTTGAGTGATCGCTGCAGCTTCGGCATACGACTGGAGTGGACGTTTGAGAGACGGATGTGCGAGCAGAGTCTTTGCACCTTATGGAGCAGGGCTGTTAACTCCTGATAATTATTTAGGAAGCACTGCACCATCAGGTTCAAGGTGTGAGCCAGGCAAGGTATGTATGTGAGTTTTGAAAGGGCTATGGCTGCCACAAAATTCCACCCATTATTACTGACTACCTTGCTTGGCTCAAGATGTAGACTGCCCAGCCATGACTAAGTTTATCGATGCAAGTAGTCGGCCAGTACTTCCGCAGGGAGTCTACTGTCGCCCAAAGACATCATTTTTAAAACAGCCTGCTGCTGCTTACCACTAGCTGTTCGATAGTGTAACACCTCGTGTGCAACACTGACAGATGTGGATGGAGTGCTCGTGCGACTGCGCTCTGTCTACGAGCTTTTGCTTCTGGAGGAGGAGGAGGAGGGTCTAACGCCTACAGCCGCTGTTTCCTATACCGTGGGCTAGGCAGCACTGTTCCACTGCCGCTGTCCCCTGTGGAGCCTGCATCCACCACATTAACCCAGTTCGCAGTGATGGACACGTAACTGCCCTGGCCATGCCTACTGGTCCATGCATCTGTTGTGATGTGCACCTTTCCACTCACTGATTGTTTTAGTGCATGGACAATGCGGTCTTTCACATGCCGGTGGAGGGCAGGGATGGATTTTCTGAGAAAAGAAGTGCCGACTTGGTAGGTCATAGCGTGGGACAGCGCAGGCCATGAGCTCTCGAAAAGCTTTGCTTTCTACCAAACGGAAGGGCATCATCTCTAATGAGATCTGTTTGGCAATGTAGGTGTTCAAAGCCAGTGTACGCGGATGAGAGGATGAGTACTTTCTTGTCCTACTCAGAGTGTCTGGTAGGGTGAGCTGGACTTGAGAGCTGCATATGGGGGAACTAGCATTGGACATGACGGACTGAGAAGGGGTTGGTGATGGTGTTGATGGCCTCGATTCAGTGTTTCCTCGCAAAAATATTGTAATTGCCTGACTGGTTTGGCCTAGCGATGACACCTCAACATTTATTGAGGGTGGTGTGCTTAGCGGTGGCCTTACAGTGGGGGAAGCGATGGAGCGTTGCCGGCTAACTTCAGTCGGAGCAGGTGCACATGTGCTACCTGAGCTTTTGTAGTCCGTCCACGCTTGCAAGTGCACGTTGGTTAAATGTCTAAGCATGCAACTGGTATTCAAATTTCTTAGATTTTTCCCTCTACTAAAGGTCCTTCGGCACTTCTTACAGATAACCTTTGCGTCATCAGTAGGATTTTGTTCAAAAAAGTGCCACACTGCACTCTTCCTACTATGGCACAAATTTTCAGGGCTTGCACGCTGCGCTAATTTGACCGTCTGGCCAAGCTGTCCTGCAACTCTTTTAGCTTTCTTGCCAAGTTTTTTGACAGCTACGGGCCTGCCGGATAACCACTGCTGCGATGACGTTGCCTGCTGCGGATCCTTCTCCTGTTCTGACCTATTGTCACCAGCACCCTCTTCCTCCAATGGATGCCAGTCTGGGTCAACAACTGGGTCATCCATGACCTCATCTTCAATGTCATCTGCACCTTCCTCTGTACCTTCCTCTTAGTCACCGTGTAAGGTGCTATAGTATGAGGGAAGGGGCACCTGTGTTTCACCAGGGTCTGATTCGGGCTCAGTAAACTGCGAGGGCAATGTAGTGCTGTGGGTGAATGTACCAGCAGATTCATCTAGCAGTGGCTGTGCATCAGTGCACTCCATGTCAGATTCATCTTGGACTGGGGAATTCAGGATTTGACTTGATAATCCAGGAATGGTATGTGAAAAGAGCTCCATGGAGTAATCTGAAGTGTGTGCTGCAGCATCCTTCACTTTTGGTGTGGGTGAAGGACACAATGAAAGGTGTTGTTCCTGACCAGAGGCCTGCACTGACGACTCTGTGCTTGCAGTTTTTGTAACTTCAGAAGAGGAGGCAATAGAGCTGGAGGCTGTTTCGGCAATGTAAGCCAAAACCTATTCCTGATGCTCCGGCTTTAAAAGCGGTTAACCTATTCCCAGAAAAGGGAACCTTAAAGGCCTTCTTGTGCCAGACGATGACGCCGGCTCAACACCTCCTGCCTTAGCTGCTATTGTGCTTTTGCCAGAATCAGCCAATGCACCACCACCATCAGTACCAGCTGCACCCCCCTGCCCACGTCCGCGGCCTCTTCCACCATCCTTCCTCATGTGTAGGAAAATGTACTAAAAATACCAGAAGAGATATGGTACAGTATGGGGAGCGTACAGCTGTGTAAGGTGTATTAAAAAAATTAAATCTCCATATATATTTTGTTAGTCACAGACCCTCTACCAGTATATATTCGACCGTAATCCAACAAGCAGATATATGGTACTGTATCAGAAATGTACAGCTGTATACGTTTTTAGTGAAACTAACATTCTCCGTATATGTATTTACGGAGTGTCACACACACACTGACTCTGTATAGATGTGACTGTAATGTGAACAGCAGATATACAATACTGTTTGAGAATCGGACAGCTCAATATGGTGTATGGAGAAATGGAAATGTCTGTATATGTATTTACGGAGTGTCACACACACGCTGACTCTGTATAGATGTGACTGTAATGCGAACAGCAGATATACAATACTGTTTGAGAATCGGACAGCTCAATACGGTGTATGGAGATATGGAAATGTCCGTATATGTATTTACGGAGAGTCACACACACACACACACACGCTGTCTCTGTATAGATGTGACCGTAATGGGAATGGCAGATATACAATACTGTTTGAGAATCAGACAGCTCTATACGGTGTCTGTATGGACAATTGTAAATCTGCATATTTTTATACGGAGTGACACACGCTGTCTCTGTATAGATTTGACTGTATTCAAACAGCAGATATACGATACTGTTTGAAAAGCGGACAGCTCTATACGGTGTAGGTCCGGAAAAATGGAAAATCTCCTCTGTTTGTTTTTCCAGAGTCACACACAGATAGCTTCACTGTTTGAAAAGCGGACAGCTCTATACGGTGTAGGTCTGGAAAAATGGAAAATCTCTTTTTGGTTTTCCAGAGTCACACACAGATAGCTTCACTGTTTGAAAAGCAGACAGCTCTATACGGTGTAGGTCTAGAAAAATGGAAAATCTCCTCTGTTTGTTTTTCCAGAGTCACACACAGATAGCTTCACTGTTTGAAATGTAGACAGCTCTATATGGTGTAGGTCTGGAAAAATCTCCTCTGTTTGTTTTTCCAGAGTCACACACAGATAGCTTCACTGTTTGAAAAGCGGACAGCTCTATACGGTGTAGGTCTGGAAAAATGGAAAATCTCCTCTGTTTGTTTTTCCAGAGTCACACATAGATAGCTTCACTGTTTGAAAAGTGGACAGCTCTATATGGTGTAGGTCTGGAAAAATCTCCTCTGTTTGTTTTTCCAGAGTCACACACAGATAGCTTCACTGTTTGAAAAGCGGACAGCTCTATACGGTGTAGGTCTGGAAAAATGGAAAATCTCCTCTGTTTGTTTTTCCAGAGTCACACATAGATAGCTTCACTGTTTGAAAAGTGGACAGCTCTATATGGTGTAGGTCTGGAAAAATCTCCTCTGTTTGTTTTTCCAGAGTCACACACAGATAGTTTCACTGTTTGAAAAGCGGACAGCTCTATACGGTGTAGGTCTGGAAAAATGGAAAATCTCCTCTGTTTGTTTTTCCAGAGTCACACATAGATAGCTTCACTGTTTGAAAAGTGGACAGCTCTATATGTTTTCTATCTTCATTACATAAGCAATTGTTTTGGGTCAATTCTGGAGTTTTTTGGAAAGCTGTCTCTATAATTGTATTAGGTTACAATTTTCAGAAAACCTTTTCTTTAATAATTCAGATTGACTCATATAGTCTTTTGTTGATGAGCAACTCTTCTGTTGTTGAAAAACTCTCACGCTGCTGCGTGGATCTCATCGAGGTCACCGCAGTTCAGCCCGGCTGTGAACAGAGCCTCAGTGACTGGACGTAACCTTGATGACGTCACCACCAATCACTGAGGCCGCGCTCACAGCAGTTCTGTCACCAGTGGTTCCCAGCCTAGACGTTCCCATCTTGGCACCATCCAGCTTGAAAACTGTTTATCCCCAGACATGGATTATGGCATGGGACAGAATGACGGACAGGTATGGTATATTGTTGCTTTTATTTTAGTTTTATTACAGGAGATCGAGGGCTTTGGTGGAATAAGGCGAGGTCGTAAGTATGATTTAATTAATATTATTATAGGAGTCTGTGTCATTCTTTCAATTAAAGGACTTTTTTCTGTGTGTATTTTATACACTGTGACTATGGGGTTAGTATTGGGGGCGTCTTATTGATGCCTCTCCATTACCAACCTTAGGGCTTGATGTCACCTGACCATACAAAGGTAACATCAACCCCCCAACTATCACTCCACTTGCCACCGCTACAGGGTAAGGTGGGAATAGCAAGGCAAAATGCCCAAATTGGCGCAACTAATAGATGTGCCTTTTCTAGGCAGCTGCGGGCTGCTATTTTTAGGCTGGGGGGGTAATATCAATGGCCCTTAACCAGCCTGAGAATATCAGCCCCCAGCTGTCTGCTTTAGCAAGGCTGGTTGTCAAAAATGGGGGGGACCCCATGCGGTTTTTTAAAATTATTTATTTAAATAATTTAAAAAACAGCATGGGACCCCTATATTCTTGATAAGCAGCCTTGCTGAAGCTGAAAGCTGAGGACTGCAGGCCTCATCTGTGAGTTTTGCCTGGCTGGTTAGCAAAAATACAGGGGAACCCACGCCATTTTTTTTTTAATTATTTATTTACAGTGCAGGAGTGGCTGATGAATACCCCCATCCACCGCTCCTGCTATCACTGTAATTAGCGGTAGCAGGTGTCGGATGATGGGATCAGTAGCCCCATCAGCTGACACCAGTAACCGGACATAATCTTTTATACCTCTGATCACAGCTGAGGGCTCACGCTGTCTTTTGACAGCGTGGGAACCATGGCTCTCTGACCGGTGGGGATGATTTCACCGCCAATCAGAAGTGGTGATTGCCGCGCTGTCATGCACATGACAGTGCAACAAACACATGGTGTTTGGGCAGCCGAACTCGAACAGTAACATGGACTTCATGGTGAAGTCCATGTTCGGTGTCCATGTCCGAACAGTAGGTGTTCGGTACGGACGTCAAACTTTACTGTTCGGATTTGCCTATCTTTAGTCAGGTGTAATGGGTGATAAGGACTCGAATTGCCCCAAAAAGGATTTGCAAAACTTGGGATGACTTGAGTCCCCATCGCTGTACCAAGTTGCTCTAGATATAGTTTGCCATGAAATGAAAACAAATTATGCTTCAATATGAACTCTAATCCAATTCATAGAAAAATATTTTGTTTGGACCCACTATCGAGATTTGCGGATAAATAAGGCTCTATGACTTGAAGACCAGATTCATCGTCTATATTTGAATACAGGGCTGGCTGATACATACAATGTAATAATCTAAAAGTCAACCTCCCACATTATTTCCCTAGTTTCTTTAATTAGCAGGGTAGAATCCCCTAGGTAGGAAGATCATTAAACTACCAATGTCAAGAATGTGTCAGAGGTTGCAGACTGTTGCACTGGATCTGTCTGCAAAAGGTCTCAGTAGTTTGCTTTGCAGATGAGTGGCCACCTACCCCGGTGCTAATGGCCACACCTGGACCTGAGTGTTGATTGCTGCTGGCAAGCACGGGCGATATTTCCATTTCCCTGTTGAGGCTTGGAGCTGTAGCAGTTGGCTATCACCCTATTTGAAGTTTAGAGGACATTGGTGTTTCTCTCTGAGTCTTCTCAAGCTAAGAGTTGCCTTGTTTCGTTTGTCTATCCCAGTTGTCTTTAGCGGTAGTGGACATTGACTAGTGCTCATCCTGTCCCTCCCGCTGGAGGGCTTATTGGCAAGGTCAGGCAGGGATTAGGTATCCTGCTCGGCCTTTCCTACACTGTGCGTAACAACCAAAGCTTGTAGGAAAAGATCAATGTAATGCAATAATGAACTAGTGAGAAAACCAATCCCTGATATTATAGGGCATCCCATGGTACTTGGGGGATTTTTATGGACTTTGGGAAGATGATAGAATATAGCCCTATTTGGGGAGGAATTGGAACAAAAACATTTCTCTTTTTTATTTTTAACTAGCTGAAGAGCCAGGTGTTGCCTGGGCATAGTAACCAACTGTGGTTAGTTATAACAAATTATAATGATTATATTGCACATAAAACCATTTCACATCATATATTCAACACTACAGATTTGCAACACAAATTAACTAAACGATTACCCAAGTATCCTCTCCTGTGTGATACTTTCTGCCCAGCTGTGTATCTAATCCTATCATGTGTTACTGACTGCTCAGCCGTGTATCTATTCCTATCCTGTGTGATACTGACTGCTCAGCCGTGTATCTAATCCTCTCCTGTGTGATACTGACTGCTGAGCCATGTATCTAATCCTATCATGTGTGATACTGACTGCTGAGCTGTGCATCTAATCCTATCCTGTGTGATACTGACTGCTGATCCGTGTATCTAATCCTATCCTGTGTGATACTGACTGCTGAGCCGTGTACCTAATCCTATCATGTGTGTTACTGACTGCTCAGCTGTGTATCTAATCCTATCCTGTGTGATACTGACTTCTCAGCCGTGTATCTAATCTTCTCCTGTGTGATACTGACTGCTCAGCCGTGTATCTAATCCTCTCCTGTGTGATACTGACTGCTGAGCCATGTATCTAATCCTATCATGTGTGATACTGACTGCTGAGCCGTGTATCTAATCCTATTCTGTGTGATACTGTCTGATGAGCTGTGTATCTAATAGACGATAACACCATAGAAATGATTAGCATAATAGGCCTCCGTTACCACAACTGTCTACAAAGAAAACTGTTGCTGATAACAACCAATCACAGCTCATTTTTCATCTTTTAAACAGCTCTGGGACAGCGTGGCGAGTTTTGAGTGGCGACTTTTGTGTTTTGACTTTTATGTGGTGAGGTTGGTGTATGTGTGGTGAAATGTGTGCAGAGGGTGGTATATGTGTTGAAGCACGTGGTAGTGTGTGTCGCATTTTGTGTGTGTGTTCATATCCCCGAGTGTGGTGAGTATCCCATGTCAGGGCCCCACCTTAGCAACTGTACGGTATATACTCTTTGGCGCCATCGCTCTCATTCTTTAAGTCCCCCTTGTTCACATCTGGCAGCTGTCAATTTGCCGCTAACACTTTTTCTTTCACTTTTTCCCCATTATGTAGATAGGGGCAAAATTGTTTGGTGAATTGGAATGCGCGGGGTTAAAATTTTGCCTCACAACATAGTCTATGACGCTCTCGGGGTCCAGACGTGTGACTGTGCCAAATTTTGTGGCTGTAGCTACGACGGTGCAGATGCCAATACCGGACATACACACACACATATATATACACACCCACATTGAGCTTTATATATTAGATTTGGCACTTATAAACATCATTATTAGGTTTCTGATATTCAAGATCATTGGTAATTTCCATATAATATTTTTTATCTGACAAGATGTTATAAGTTTATTTTAGATAATCTGCAATGCTTTTATCACCATCTCTCCCCCTTTATCCACCTGTCTGATTACATTTCTATAATTTGTTTTCAAGGATTCAAGAGCCTTTTTTCAGTAGCTCTTTAATTCTCATTGCTCGACTTAATAAGCTCCTAAATTTTTCTGCAGAAGAAAGTATCAAGATGACGAACTCAATGATATTTGAGGCAAAAGTTAGAACTAAGGTTTCACACCCTGATTTATAAAATTGTCACCAACCAGGGTTGTTTTATTTTATGTCTATTTAATGTCAATTTATGGACAAAGACAATCAGATCATGACACAAATGGAAATCATTTGTACTTTGGAAGGACAAAAATTTAGAATCTTACTCAAAAGAGCAAGCTCACCTTGATTCAGTATATACGGTAATTAAAAAACTTTATAGTTTGTGAACTTTCCTTAGGCTGTGTGCACACGCTGCGGATTAGGTGCGGATTCATCCGCGCGGATTTTATAAAATCCGCAGGTGAAACCGCAGGTCAAAAGACCTGCGGTTTTACCTGCGGATTGCTCTGCGGTTTTGCCCTGCGGTTTTTCATCTCCTCAAATGGAGGAGATGGCAAACCGCAGGAGAATCCGCAGAAAGAATTGACATGTCAATTCTTTCTGCGGATTGAAAACCGCAGATAATCCGCGCGGAAAATTCTGCACCGTCTGCATTGCGGTTTTTGATTCCCTTAGGGAATCATGGTACTGTACACCGCAGCAAAAACTGCTGCGGGTCCGCAGCGGCAAAAACCGCTGCGGAACTGCAGCAAAATCCGCAGCGTGTGCACACAGCCTTATACCAATTCTGTGGTTTTCTATTGCATTTGCTCGCTCCTCGTTTTCCTCTGACTTTTCTTTTTGTGGAAGGGGGAAAGGGGGTGAAATGGTTTTTAACCCCTTCACCCCCAAGGGTGGTTCGCACGTTCATGACCGGGCCAATTTTTAGAATTCTGACCACTGTACCTTTATGAGGTCATAACTCTGGAACGCTTCCATGGATCCCGGTGATTCTGACATTGTTTTCTCGTGACATATTGTACTTCATGTTAGTGGTAAAATTTCATTCAAATAACTTGCGTTTATTTGTGGGAAAAACGGAAATTTCGCAATTTTCCAACTTTGAATTTTTATGCCCTTAAATCACAGAGATACAGCACACAAAAAACTTGATAACTAACATTTCCCACATGTTTACTTTACATCAGCACAATTTTGTAACCAAAAATTTTTTTTGTTAGGAAGTTATAAGGGTTAAAAGTTGACCAGCGATTTCTCATTTTTACAACACCATTTTATTTTTAGGACCACATCACATTTGAGGTCACTTTGAGGGGTCTATATGATAGAAAATACCCAAAAGTGACACCATTCTAAAAACTGCACCCCTTAAGGTGCTCAAAACCACATTCAAGAAGTTTATTAACCCTTTAGGTGCATCACAGGAATTTTTTTGAATATTTAAAAAAACATGAACATCTAACTTTTTTTTCACAAAAAAATACTTCAGGTTCAATTTTTTTTATTTTACCAAGGGTAACAGGAGAAATTGGACTGCAAAAGTTATTATGCAATTTGTCCTGAGTACGCTGATACCTGATATGTGGGGGGGGACGACTGTTTCGGCGCATGGCAGAGCTCAGAATGGAAGGAGCGCCGTTTGACTTTTTCAATGAAAAATTGGCTGGAATTCAGATCGGACGCCATGTCACGTTTGGAGAGTCCGTGATGTACCTAAACAGTGGAAACCCCCTACAAGTGACCCCATTTTGGAAACTAGACCCCCCAAGGAACTTATCTAGATATGTGGTGAGAACTTTGAACCCACAAGGGCTTTACAGAAGTTTATAACGTACAGCAGTACAAT
Source organism: Dendrobates tinctorius (assembly GCF_039654945.1). Classification (NCBI taxonomy): domain Eukaryota; kingdom Metazoa; phylum Chordata; class Amphibia; order Anura; family Dendrobatidae; genus Dendrobates; species Dendrobates tinctorius. The sequence continues at coordinate 18,680,737 of NW_027361754.1, read as the reverse complement.
TAAAAAATCATATTTTTTCACAAAAATGATCTTTTCACCCCAATTTTTATTTTCCCAAGGGTAACAGGACCCTAAAAGTTATTGTGCAATTTGTCCTGAGTACGCTGATACCCCACATGTGGGGGTAAACCACTATTTGGGCGCATGGCAGAGCTCGGAAGGGAAGCAGCGCCATTTGACGTTTTTGGCTGGAATTGAGATCGGACACCATGTCGCGATTGGAAAACCCCTGATGTACCTAAACAGTGGAAACCCCGAACAAATGACACCATTTTGTAAACTAGACCCCCCCAAGGAACTTATCTGGATGTGTGGTGAGCACTTTGAACCCCCCAGTGCTTCACAGAAGTTTATAACGCCCGGGCGTGAAAATAAAAAATTTGCATTTTTTCCACAAACATGATCTTTTAGTCACCATTTTTTTATTTTCCCAAGGGTACCAGGAGAAATTGGACCCCAAAAGTTGTTGTCCAATTTGTCCTGAGTATGCTGATACATATGTGGGAGAAAACTACTGTATGGACACACGTCGGGGCTCGGAAGGGAAGTAGTGACGTTTTGGAATGCAGACTTTGATGGAATGGTCTGCGGGTGTCATGTTGCCTTTGGAGAGCCCCTAATGTACCTAAACAGTGGAAACCCCCACAAATGACACCATTTTGGAAATGAGACCCCCTAAGGAACTTATCTAGATGTGTGGTGAGCACTTTGAACCCCCAAGGGCTTCACAGAAGTTTATAATGCCCAGGCATGAAAATAAAAAAATCGTATTTTTTCCACAAACATGATCAATTAGTCCCCAATTTTTTCATTTTCCCAAGGGTAATAGGAGAAATTGGACCCCAAAAGTTGTTGTCCAATTTGTCATGAGTACGCTGACACCCCATATGTGGGAGAAAACTACTGTATGGACACACGTCAGGGCTTGGAAGGGAAGTAGTGACGTTTTGGAATGCAGACTTTGATGGAATGGTCTGCGGGTGTCATGTTGCCTTTGGAGAGCCCCTAATGTACCTAAACAGTGGAAACCCCCACAAATGACACCATTTTGGAAATGAGACCCCCTAAGGAACTTATCTAGATGTGTGGTGAGCACTTTGAATCCCCAAGGGCTTCACAGAAGTTTATAATGCCCAGGCATGAAAATAAAAAAATCGTATTTTTTCCACAAACATGATCAATTAGTCCCCAATTTTTTCATTTTCCCAAGGGTAACAGGAGAAATTGGACCCCAAAAGTTGTTGTCCAATTTGTCATGAGTACGCTGAAACCCCATATGTGGGAGAAAACTACTGTATGGACACACGTCAGGGCTCGGAAGGGAAGAAGTGACATTTTGGAATGCAGACTTTGATGGAATGGTCTGCGGGTGTCATGTGCGTTTGGAGAGCCCCTGATGTACCTAAACTATTGAAACTCCCCACAAGTGACCCCATTTTGGACACTAGGCCCCCCACGGAACTTATCTAGATGTGTGGTGAGCACTTTGAACCCCCAAGTGCTTCACAGAAGTTTATAACGCTCAGACTTGAAAATAAAAAAATCATTTTTTTCCACAAAAATGATATTTTTGCCCCCAATTTTTTATTTTCCCAACGGTAACAGGAGAAATTGGACCCCAAAAATTGTTTTGCAACTTGACCTGAGTAGGCTGATACCCTACATGTGGGGGTAAAACACTGTTTGGGCACATGGCAGAGCTTGGAAGGGAAGGAGCACCATTTGACTTTTTCAACTCAGAATTGGCTGGAATTGAGATCAGACGCCATGTTGCATTTGGAGAGCCCCTGATGTGCCCAAACAGTGGAAACCCCCAATTCTAACTCCAACTCGAACCCCAACACACCCCTAACCCTAATCTCAGCCCTAACCCTAACCCTAGCCCTAACCCTAGCCCTAACCCTACCCTAACCCTAGCCCTAACCCTAACCCTAATGGAAAAATGGAAATAAATACATTTTTTTTATTTTATTATTTTTCCCTAACTAAGGGGATGATAACGGGGGGTTTGATTTACTATTTATGGCGGTTTTTATGTTTGGCAGCTGTCACATGCTAAAAGACGCTTTTTATTGTAAAAATAGTTTTTGCATCACCACATATTGAGAGCTCTAATTTTTCCGTATTTTGACCCACCGAGTCATGTGAGGTCTTATTTTTTGCGGGACGAGTTGACGTTTTTATTGGTACCATTTTCGGGCATGTGACATTTTTTGATCACTTTTTATTCCGATTTTTGGGACGCAGAATGAACAAACACCAGCGTTTCATGAATTTCTTTTGGGGGGGTGCGTTTACACCGTTCCGCGTGCGATAAAATTGATAAAGCGGTTTTATTCTTCAGGTCAGTACGCTTACAGAGATACCTTATTTAGGTCGTTTTTTATGTTTTGTCGGTTTTATGCAATGAAAACTATTTTATATAAAAAATAATTATTTTTGCATCGCTTTATTCTGCGAGCTACAACTTTTTTATTTTTTCGCTGATGATGCTGTGTGGCGGCTCGTTTTTTGCGGGACAAGATGACGTTTTCAGCGGTGTCATGGATATTTATATGTGTCTTTTTGATCATGCGTTATTACACTTTTTGTTTGGCGGTATGATAATAAATCATTATTTTTTGCTTCGTTTTTTATTTTTATTTTTTAAGGGGTTCGCTAAAGGGGTTAACTAATGGGACAGTTTTATAGGGCGGGTCGTTACGGACGTGGCGATACCTAATATGTGTACTTTTATTGTTTTTTTTTTTTTATTTCTAAAAAATGGATTTATTTGGGGGAATATTTTTTTTTTTTTTCTAATTTATTTGGTGATTTTTTTTAATTTATTTTAACACTTTTTTTTATTTTTTTTTTACTTTATTAAATAGTCCCAGGTGGGACATCACTATCCTGTGACAGATCGCTGATCTGTCACATCACAGATCACTGTGACAGATCAGCAATCTGTCAAAGGCACTGCAGAAGGCTTCCTCATGCCTGCGCTTTGCAGGCACTGAGGAAGCCAGCTTCCTGCAGGCCCCCGAAGGCCCTCATCGCCATCTTGGATTCGGGGGCCTGCAGGAAAGGAGCCCCCCGCAGCAGCGCTGCACATTGCGCTGCCATGGGGGGCTCAGGGAAGCACGGAGGGAGCCCCCTCCCTGCCGGTGCTTCCCTTTAACCCCCGGTACACCGCGATCATGTTTGATCGCGGTGTGCAAGAGGTTAACGTGTCGGGGGCAGTCTGTGACCGCCCCTGACACATTGTGCCGGGTGTCAGCTGTGATAATCAGCTGACACCCGGCCGCGATCAGCGGCGCTCACCACGTGGGTGCCGCTGATCGCGGTAGACGTACTATCCCGTCCATGGGCATAGGGGCCCGGGTCCCATGGACGGGATAGTACGTCTCATGTCAGGAAGGGGTTAATCATGTTCCTATACAAAGGTACACATCTAGGAAGGGAGAGATAGTGATGTTTTTTATCTTCCCACTGTGGGAGCTCCACACATCTGAAATATCATAGTGTTATCATTCAGCAATATGCTGTCTCAATTACTGCTCTAGACAAAACAGTGTATGTAAGAGAATGGTCAGCCATGATATACTGAGCGGCCATGTTGTCTCTAGCAGCCATTTTGTCAGAATTACACAAGTTGTAAAGGAATCTACTTCTACAAAAGAACTAATAGATGGAGGATGGCAAAATGAGATCATGTCTCCTAGCAACCTCAGCCGATGTGCGTAGAGGAAGATTGGATCGATCAATAGGGTCACAGGTCACCAAATATATGGCCAGTATGCTTATACATGATAGTGTGGTAGCGAAGTGTAGAGTAGTTAAAATGTCAGGATGTAAGAATTTAGGGACCTAGACTGGAGACAATGATAAGATTTTAAGACAGTAGCCATAGATACCAATGACTTATGGGTTTTAGTGTTGCTTGGAGAAATGTTAATTAATATCTTCGTATTATGTCATTATATTCTCTGTTCTAAACCACGTTTCTGTAGATTACCATGAAAACTCCTTAGAATTATAATGTTAACGCCCTCTGCGGCAAAATGCAGCTTTCTTTGTTCTGATAATGTATAAGAAGCCCCTGTTACTGTCGATCGGGGCCATTCCATCGCCATCATGCCACTGTGCCTCACCATGGCCAGGGCACAGAGCGTTATCACCGCTAGACCTCCTAGCAAATCTCTGCCTGTCTGAATTCCTGTTTTTGCCCGCATATTCCAACTCCTCTGTTATTCTGTATCTGTTTTGCCGTGTATCTCTAAATAAACCTTCAACCTCAGCTTGATAAGAGATCGTCTGTGGAACTTCTTCCCGACTCTTCCAGCTCTCAATAGAACTTTTTCTTACAAGTGGCGATTGCCAGCCAGGAGGAGCGGCTCCGGAGAGCTGCCTCCAGAAGAACCACCGGAAGAAGCCGCAGATGAGGGCTTGGAGGTGGGAAGAGGAAGAGAAAAAATAAAAGAAACGCGTGTGGCCATACGTTAAACCGGTCAAAGGAAGCCAGCCTGAAGGAGAACCTCTCGTGATCGCTCTGAAACCGCCTGCCCGATTTTTTTATAATAAAACCACGGACAAAGAAAAAGACTATAAAAAGATGAGTAACTAAGAAGAAGCTATCTACAAGGACGTGAGAATTTGTTGTGCCGGGTAGCAAGAAGCTTTAAAAGGGCGAAGGGGAGACGCTTGGCAAGCGTAACGAGTGAGGCTGGAATCACGGCTGCACCTCTTTTGATATCTGGTCGACCCCAAACAGCTGCAGCGAGGTCTTCCATCTGAGAGGTGTGAGTATCTAACTTTGCTTAAATTGCATTTGTTGATACTAGAACAGAGTAAAACTCGTCCTTGTAGACCACTGTAAATATGGAGTGGTTACGGAAGCAGGCAGAGAAATATGCTGGCACACCCCAGCTGGAGGGGGTTAATGTGGAAACCACGTGGTTAAATTGTATGCGATGGTTTACCACAGAGAACAGGGAACTAGATAGAAAAAATTCGCTAGGTTAAGCTAATAGCCAAGTAGTGGCTTTGTGTAAGACAGTCATAACTTTTGATCAGGCTCTTGATAGGTAGCTTACACAGCAATATGTTAACATGATCACCCGGGGAGGGGCAGTGTATAGGGAGAGATTAGAAAAGCTGAGTGAGATGCTGGAGCTAGCACGGAAGCACAGAGAGGAGGGGTGCGAGCAGCAGCAGCAGCTGAGAGCAGTTATGTCACAGATGGACACTACAGCTTCGAGACACAGTTCTGATGTAAATACAGTTGTAGTCTGGAGAAGAGAGTTAGGAGAATGAGTGAAGTAGTACATAAGATATAGTGTCCCAACAGCTCCAGTTTATGCAGACACAGTTGAGGAAAGATATATTGTCCCGACAGCTCCAGCACATGCAGACCCTAGGTTAGGTGTGATGCTGCTTCAACCCCGAGAGAAAAAAAATCCCAGGCCAAATGTTCCTGGTCCATCTTAAATTTATTAAAAAAAATGTTGCCTAATTGGGAGGAAAGTAAGTGAGTGTTTTGTTAGGACGGTGCAATCCGAGGTGAGGGGTGATGAGTCTAATGTTTTTGCATACCATTCACCTCGGGGTGTATCTGCTGATTCCGGGAGGCCAGGAGTTCCGGGGGGGTATGCGCAGCTGCCGAGAATGGGCAGGTCCCGTTCGGCAGAGCCCCCACGGGATCCCATGAGAGGTCCTCCCTTGTGTTATTTTTGTGGACATCTGGGACATGTTAGACGTTTTTGTCCCAACTTTGTGCCAGGGCCTATATCCCGAGAACCCCGGGAGCCCTTTAACCCCCAACAGACCCGGGAGCTCTCTAGACCACCTTTCGGAGTTAGACCTCCGTATCCAGCAGTGAATGACCCTAGGCAGTATCAGCAGTACAGCGGTCTTCAAATGGTTAACCCAGTCTCACAGGAGCCTTCTGCTCCTGCTCCCTCCCCAATAGCTTTCACTCATCCGCACCCGGAGGTCCATGCTATTCAGGGAGGGGTCACTCCTCCTCGTCCCTATGCTCCGCTGATCACGGAGCTACGGGAACATGGGGACCGGACCCTGACTAAGGATCTCTTTGGGGCGGAGGCGGCGGCTGTTGGACGGAAGCCGTGTTCAGATGGGGATGATAGATTTTTCGAGCTTCTCACGGCAGGTAACACTGATTGATGGAGTGCCCCCCCTGTTCCCCTTGCCCTCCTTGCCCCCCTTTCCCTGGGCAGGGACGGTAGACCTTATGTCAGAGGGAGAATAGAGGGGCTGCCTTGGGAAGACATCCTCATCGATACAGGAGCCTCAGTTTCAATAACATGACACAAATTGCAGTCACCCCCTGGACTGCCTGAGACTACACTTTTGTAGAATTTGAGGACTCCTGTATTCAAGCAGTAAAAAGTCATCCAGTGAACCTGAGATTTCAGGACACAGGGGGATCGAAGCAAAGGGGTCTTCGATGCGCTTTTTGGGTAAACCCACAGTTACGGTACACTATTTTGGGAACTGATGTTTTGGGAGCAATGGGAATTGTTGTTGATTTATGTAACAAAGTCTTGTGGCGGAACAAAGAAGCCACTATCTGTTCTGTAATTGTCCCTGTGGAGGAGGAGAGTCATAAATTACCCATTGCTAGTTTCGGAGCATGTACTGGTGAAAATGTTGAAAATGCTGATAATGATGCTTTGAAGAATGAATTGAAGCAAAAGTTCCCTGAATTGTGGATCTAAAAGAAAACTGATTGTGGGTTAATGCAAACTCAGGTTAAAATTGATGGTGAAAAACTGCCACCTTTCCAGTGTCAGTACCGTATTCCTGAGGATGCAATCCCTTACATAAGGGTTGCAGTCAGTGAATTGGAGAAGCAAGGTGTTGTTGTGAAAGGTAATTCCCCATGTAACAGTCCTATTTTACCAGTAAAAAGGAAGATGACAGTTTTCGAATGGTAGTATACCTGAGACTTGTAAATAAGTACTCTCCCTCAGCTGCTCACCTTGTTGCATCTGTCCCTGAAGTTATGTCACAGCTGAGGAGTGATTGTAAAGTGTTTTCTTGTTTAGACATTGCAAATGGCTTTTTCTCAGTACCCCTAACACCTGAATCTGCACTCCGCTTCGCATTCACTTTTGAAAATGTGCAATACTTGTTCACGCGGTTGCCCATGGGATTTCACAGTTCTCCTGTGTATTTCCATCAGGCATTAGCTCAGATGTTAGAATCCCTTGGTTACGGAGACAAAGTCTTGCAGTATGCGGATGATCTATTGATTCAAACTGTCGATGAAGGTGAACACAGAGAAACCCTTGAAAATGTTTGTCAGGCTTTACAAGAGGCAGGACTCAAAATGAGTCTAGATAAAGTACAATTGATGAAATCAGAGGTTAAATTTCTGGGTGTGTCTGTCTCAGCAGAAGGAAAGAAGCCCATGCATGATAGGGTTAAAGCTATTCAGGCTGTCCCCATACCAACTAACATTACTGAACTCAGAAAATTTTTGGGTCTTATTAATTTTTCCAGAGAATTTATTGAAGATTTTGCCAATTTGGCTAAACCACTGTATGATTTATTGAAAAATGCTGATGATGACTTTACCCCTGTAACTGTAGAAGGAGCAGCCTTACAGGCTTTTGAGGGATTGAAGCGCGCCCTTACGGCAGCTGCTGCATTGATTAACCCTTCCCAGCCTTTCTACATTCAGACTCACACCGTGATATCTCTATTTCTTCTGTGCTCCTACAAAAATGGCCCAAAGAAAGCCCAGAAGTGTCTAGTCAGTTGTATGCCCTAGGTTATTACTCCAGGTTGCTGACCCCTGTGGAAAAAGGATTCACTCAGTGTATGAAGCACCTACTGGGCGTGCACTGGACTATGAATCAAGTGAGACATATAGAGTGGGATTCGCTCCTTTAATTCTACAAACCCTGCATGTCACTTTAAAAACTTTGCTGAAGGGAAAAGCTTCAGGTATTAATTCACAGAGAATGGCCCAATGGATCATTGATTTTGAGACTAGAGACTTACAAGTTGAAGTGGGTGAGAAATATCATTTAGCTCAGATGATGCAATATGCAGGAAAAAGTCACGATTGTCAAATTGAACAGGCTAATGTCACTCCCTCTCCCTTCCGAGCAGATTTTCAAGAAAGAATACCCTGTGCCTATATTGACGAGCTCGCTATTGGCATGAGGGGCATTACGTCACAGGCTTCGCTGTGTGGTTTCCAGCTAAGCCATTGCTGCTGCAGTATAAACTCCCAGGTCATTTCTCTGCTCAAAGAGCTGAATTAGAAGCAGCTTTACAGGTCATTCTCGTGTGTCCAGAGCCAATGAATATTTTTAGTGATAGCGCATATGTCGTGTCATCACTCACTCTATATCTTAATGTATAGGCCCTTAGGGGGATGGTTGATTCTCAGAACAAGCCCTTGCAGCATGCAGACATTCTAAAACAAATTGAGAAGCGGGGCAAAGAATTCCCAAAATTATGGTTTTTCTGTAAAATTAAAGGGCACCAGAGGCTAATTCCTGATCCCCACATCCTTGGCAATGCATATGTAGACCACGCAGCCAAGGAAGCTGCACTCACAGGCGATGACAAATATCCTCAAGAAATCATCGCTGCAGTCACTGAGAAACCCCGAGAGCCCCCCCTGTCTTTTCTCCTCTGCAAGATCTCGTAAAGGCACAGGAGAAGGATGGAGACTCATCCCTGTTCAATTCCCTTGAGTCCCTGCCCATTGAGGGGGAGTGCTTGTACTACACACGGGTTAATGATAGACTTGTGCCTTATATCCCGACTACAATGATTAAGTCTTGGCTCAAATTTTCAAGCTAAAAAGGTGATTAAAATGGTTCATATCAATCAGTGTAGACTTCTTAATTATTTTGCTGAGTTTTCTGGTAAGGACTGATACTCCACTTTTTTTCTATTTTCTCCAGGTCCACTGAAGATTTTCATATTCGACTCCTGGGACCATGAACCTAGTGGATGATCAAGAGAAGATGTTTCACACTATACAGTGGGACTCTGATAGTGTGAGAGGGGGAGAAGATCAGGAAAATCCAGAAGACAAAGAATGAGAAGAAAAAGATCAAAAGACTTGAAGACTTGACTATTGTGCAACTTATTTTTTCGGGACTATTTTAATTATTTTTTTATTATGTGTTTGTTCTATTTTTAGGGACTTTTGCCTTACACACACGTGCATAAAGCACTGAATTACCCCAATATTCTTATTTTCAATAATTCACCCATGAATATTGCAGTACTGTATGTTGTACTCTGGATAGAGTACAAGAGGGGGACTTGTAAGAGAATGGTCAGCCATGATATACTGAGCGGCCATGTTGTCTCTAGCAGCCATTTTGTCAGAATTACACAAGTTGTAAAGGAATCTACTTCTACAAAAGAACTAATAGATGGAGGATGGCAAAATGAGATCATGTCTCCTAGCAACCTCAGCCGATGTGCGTAGAGGAAGATTGGATCGATCAATAGGGTCACAGGTCACCAAATATATGGCCAGTATGCTTATACGTGATAGTGTGGTAGCGAAGTGTAGAGTAGTTAAAATGTCAGGATGTAAGAATTTAGGGACCTAGACTGGAGACAATGATAAGATTTTAAGACAGTAGCCATAGATACCAATGACTTATGGGTTTTAGTGTTGCTTGGAGAAATGTTAATTAATATCTTCGTATTATGTCATTATATTCTCTGTTCTAAACCACGTTTCTGTAGATTACCATGAAAACTCCGTAGAATTATAATGTTAACGCCCTCTGCGGCAAAATGCAGCTTTCTTTGTTCTGATAATGTATAAGAAGCCCCTGTTACTGTCGATCGGGGCCATTCCATCGCCATCATGCCACTGTGCCTCACCATGGCCAGGGCACAGAGCCTTATCACCGCTAGACCTCCTAGCAAATCTCTGCCTGTCTGAATTCCTGTTTTTGCCCGCATATTCCAACTCCTCTGTTATTCTGTATCTGTTTTGCCGTGTATCTCCGAATAAACCTTCAACCTCAGCTTGATAAGAGATCGTCTGTGGAACTTCTTCCCGACTCTTCCAGCTCTCAGTAGAACTTTTTCTTACAGTGTACACATTTATTAAAACAAATTCTTAACTATTGTATACTTTGACTCGACAGTCTTCAAATTCATCAAATTTATCTTAGTAGTTCATCTTAGTTGAGAAATCTGTATTCCAGCATTCCATAGTAGAGAAATATGTTGAAACTTTAGACTGTCTAGGTTAAATTTACACCCCGTGTTTGGTTCACTCTGTGCCAGAAATTTGCAGCAGTTTTTGACGTGTTCTGAACTAGGTACTGCATGTTAATCCATGAACCTTTCCATCATAGCAAGACCTTTTAAGAGTAGCCAGCCCTCCTTACTGGACAAGAAAGTGTCAAAACACATACACACGTGGTCAAAATTGTTGGTACCCCTCGTTCAATGACAGAAAAACCCACCATGGTCAGAGAAATGGCTTGAATCTGACAAAAGTAATAATGAATCAAAAATCTATGAAACTAAACAAATGAATGTCAGACATTGCTTTTCATGAATGCTTCCACAGAATTTAAAAAAAAAAATAAAACTCATGAAATAGGCCTGGACAGAAATTATGGTACCCTTAAATTAATATTTTCTTGCACAACCTTTTGAGGCAATCACTGCAATCAAACGATTCCTGTAACTGTCAATGAGACTTCTGCACTGCTCAACAAGTATTTTGGCCCACGAGTCAAGAGCAAACTGCTCCAGTTGTCTCATGTTTGAAGGTTGCCTTTCCAGATGGCATGTTTTAGCTCTTTCCAAAGATGCTCAATAGGATTTAGGTCAGGGCTCATAGAAAGCCACTTCAGAATAGTCCAATGATTTCCTCTTAGCCATTCTTGGATGTTTTTATCTGTGTGCTTCGAGTCATTATCCTGTTGCAAGACCCATGACCTGTGACTGAGACTAAGCTTTCTGACACTGGACAGCACATTTCTCTCTAAAATTCCTTGATAGTCTTGAGATTTCATTGTACCCTGCACAGATTCTAGACGCCCTGTGCCAGATGCAGCAAAGCAGCCCCAGAACATAACAGAGCCTCCTCCATATTTCACAGTAGGGACAGTGTTATTTTCTTGATATGCTTCATTTTTCCATCTGTGAACATAGAGCTGATGTGCCTTGCAAAAAATTCAATCTTTGTCTCATCTGTCCATATGACATTCTCCCAGAAGCTTTGTGGCTTGTCGACATGATTTTTTATCAACAATGGTATCCTCCTTGGTCGTCTCCCATGAAGTCCACTTCGGCTCATACAATGACGGATGGTGCGATCTGACACTGATGCTCCTTGAGCTTGAAGTTCACCTTTAATCTGTTTAGAAGTTTTTCTGGGCTCTTTTGTTACCATTCATATTATCCGTCTCTTTGATTTGTCATCAATTTTCCACCTGCGGCCACGTCCAGGGAGGTTGGCTACAGTCCCATGGAGCTTAAATTTCTGAATAATATGTGCAACTGTAGTCACAGGAACATCACGCTGCTTGGAGATGGTGTTATAACTTTTACATTTAACATGTTTGTCTATAATTTTCTTTTTAATCTCCTGAGACAACTCTTTCCTTCACTTCCTCTGGTCCATGTTGAGTTTGATACACACCATATCACCAAACAGCACAGTGAGTATCTGTAGCCCTATATACAGGCCCACTCACTGATTCCAAGAGTGTAGACACCTGTGATACTAATTAGTGGACACACCATAATTTAGCATGTCCCATTTGTAACATTATTGTGATGGTTACGTGTGACTGGACACATCGCCTCCAGTAGGGCGAATTTCTCTGACACACGTGACCCTGGATACACCGCCTCCAGTAGGGCGAATTTAAATAATAAAGGGAAACACCAGGGAAATCGATACAATGGAGGGCCCTGCGATAGGGAACGGGGACGTGGAGACCTCCTGCACTCCCCTGAGTCAGTGTCTCTACATTCCTGACAGTCCCTATGCAGGTTCCGCACCTGTCGCCAAGCAGGATACCTAAAAACCCTAGCTCACCCTGCACCTAGCCCTTTCTAGTGAAATGGACGGTGCAGAAACTAATCCCACCACTGCACTGAAACACACAAAAGGAAAGGTACAAACAGGGATAACACCACTTAGCTTTGCTCTGTCACTCTTGCTCCCATCAACAGAGTCCAGCACCAGAATGCAGCTTTCCTCCAGAATAGCTGCTGCTTCACCAAGCTTTGTCAGAGCTGCAAGGAACTCCTCTCTGTGGCTCCTTCCACACCAGGACTCTGACTGAGCTGCAAGGCACTCTCTCTAGCTCCTTCCTCCACCAAGGATGGTTGAAATGACCAATATCACCAACAGTGAGTGAGAACACTCCTATATAGTAAAGCCCGAGCAATCACACCTGTTAGTGATTCCCGCGTAATAATGCTAACCACCAGTGGGGGCAAACTAGAACAAAAGACACCACTGTGTAATGACCCTAATGGCCACCGGGGGCAAAACTAACTTTAAGCAACCAGCTTAAAGAAAAAAAAGGTTACAAGTGCTTTTATCTGTCACAATCCAGCATGGATCATGACAGTACCCTCCCTTAATGAGGGGCCTCTGGACCCTCAAGACCGCTTCTCATCAGGGAATCACCTACAGAGGGGACGCCCAGATCCAGTGTTCACCCCAGACAGTACCTGAACTTCAGGTTTATGACAAATGAGTACCACTAGTTTTGGCAATGTATGTTCTGGAGACACCACACATCTCCAAAGCGCCGACCTGGGGAACCAGTTGTGTATGTGCATGTTTGGGGGTAACTTGAGCTGACAAGACTCCGCAACACACTTCCACTGGATGTTTTTTGGTTGCCACCCATACATGCTCGTTCACACACAGGTCCGGACCTGAACGTTTATTGCCACACATTCGTTTTTCACAATTCAATGAACTCTTACAGGAACTGAAAACAGAGGTGTCCCCCGTGTCACCACACTCACACCCCCGCAATTCACCAAGGGGTACACCACCCTCCAACCCTTTCCACCATGAGGTCTGCGCCTCCCATAGTTAGCTAATGGCGAGGGTTGAGACTTGCCCCCAATCTCCTGTAGCACATCTGCTGCTTCCACAGGAGAGGAAGGGGACGCTTGTAGAGAGATGGCAGAGACAGTAGTCCCTAGGCAGCAGCCCTCACACGACTGCCCCCAGCTGACTACTTCCCTAGCCCACCAATCTATTACCGGGTTGTGTTTTTTCAGCCAAGGGAGGCCTAAAACGCTAGGTACTGGCATTCCCTACATGATGTAGCATGACAAGGACTCCTCATGATGTCCTATCCGCAGATGGATATTTTCTACGGCTTGAGTCAAGCTCCCCTGGCTCAGTGGAACAGAGTTAATGGCCTGGACGCTTATAGGTTGGGCTAGCGTCCTACACCTCAGGCCATGAGTCTGGACAAAGCGAGCATCCACGAGACTGACTCCTGCGCTGCTGTCCACAAGCCCCGGTATCACCTCCAGTACCCCGCCAGCAAAAACCTCCGCTGACATAGTACTTTGTGAGGGCAAAATGGAGGAAATATACACTCCCTCGTCAGTTCCCACATCATTTCTTATGCAAGCAAAAGCCTAACAAGCACTGAAAGAAAATATTCACAACCTGAAAAAGAAAGCTTGGCAGTTGTCTGGGGATGTGAACACTTTCACTTATTTCTCTATGAAGCTCCCTTCACCATTGTCACGGATCATCAAGCTCTCCTTACAATTTTTGGAAATCACAGAGCTAATTTGCCTGCACGGATCGAACGATGGGGTCTACGTCTACAGGACTACAATTACAAAATTGTTCACAAGCCTGGAAAATATAGCAATCCTGCTGATTATCTCTCAAGACATCCTGTGAATGATGATATACCGGGGCATTCCTCCATGGAAGAATACATACGATTTGTGGCAGCTCACGCCGTACCAAAAGCACTTTCTGTTGATCAGTTTGTGAATACAACAAGTGACAAGACACTCTGTGCCTTAATACAAATCATCCAAAATCGAAGGTGACATGAAATTCAAAAGGAAAAATTTCCTGATTCTGGGACTGATCTGAAGGAATTAAAACTATTTTCAAATGTACGTGAGGAATTGTCAGTCACTGAAGAGCACCTCATCCTTCGAGGTACCAAACTGGTTGTACCTAAGGCCTTGCGCAACTTAGTCATACAGATAGCACACAAAGGTCATCTAGGAATTATTGGTACAAAAAAGTTACTCAGAGAAAAAGTGTGGTTCCCAAATATGGATCAATTGGTGGAAGAGAAGATTAGACACTGCTCCACTTGTCAATTAATTACTCCATCATGAAGTTTAGAGCCACTACAAATGTCTCCATTACCTACTGCTGTCTGGGAGGAAGTGGCCGTCGACATATATGGACCATTACCAAATGGCCAATACATTCTAGTAACAATTGATGAATATTCTAGATACCCTGTTGTTTCGTTCATCTCTTTGACGTCGGCTAATGGTGTCATACCAGAACTGGACGACATATTCTCTGCATATGGCACTCCAAGAGTAGTTAAAACAGACAATGGACCTCCATTCAATGGACATATATTTACACAGTTTTCTGAATACTTAGGGTTCAGCCACAGGAAAATCACACCTTGCTGGCCGCAAGCCAATGGAATTGTAGAACGTTTCATGCGCACTATGGGGAAACGAATCAAGGCAGCTAGTCTGGAGCACACCCCACTGAAACAGTCACTATACAAATTCTTGCGCAATTACCACAATACACCACATTCCACCACTAATGCTGCTCCATCTCATCTAATGTTCAGCAGAACTCTTCGCATACGGATCCCTGATGTGACCAGCCATCCCCTACCAAGTGACTCTTCAGTGTCATCAACAGATTTCTCTAACAAGCAAGCCATGAAACATTATGCAGAAAGAAGGCGAAGGGCACAGCCAAGTGCCTTCAAAAGAGGTGATATCGTTGTTGTGCGTCAAAGATCAACCAACAAAATCTCAGCTGTATATAGTTCAGCAAAATATAATGTTACTGAGAGAAGAGGCAACATGGTCATGGCTGAGCGAGATGGACACTCTATAACCCAACATTCCTCACATTTTAAAATCATACCGCCGAACAATGGTAATGAACTCCCACCGGTGGAAGATTTGGCACCCGACGGGGGAGAGGGCCAACAGTGGGTAGTTGATCGGTCAGCAATGGACACCCCCAATGAACCCAGACATTACCCTACATGGGAAAGAAGGGCTCCATTGAGACTTATTGAAGAGATGTAATTAAAATGCCTGATTTGGAAATGAACAATTAAGACAATGCAGACATATGTTTTTTCTTGGATGTTTTCTTCTTTTCTTTTTCTTCTTTTCGCGTTGTTGCCTTGTCAATATTTTTTTTTTGAGGTTGTTAGTATGTAAAATAGAAAAAAAAAAAAAAAAAAAGAGGAATGATGTAATGTATAATGATCTGACCTGTCTCTTTAAGAAAGGAAATCTTGTGACTGGAAGGAAATAGACAGAAAGTGGGTTGGGAGAGTTTCAGTTTTAGCCTGAGGAGAGAAATGTTATGCTGTGTGCTGGAGGAAGAAGGAGAAGAATAAAATACAGTTAAAGCGTTCTCTCTTCAATTCCTTATACGTTGTGGACATTACAGGGCCCTAAGAGTCAATGCTGATTGCTTCCGGACCAACCACTGACCCGGCTTTTGGAGGCATCTGACAATGGGACAACACTTCACTCGAGCACATGGAGAAAAAATGAACATCAGCATATCATTACTTCATTTTATTTCAGGCAATAAAACCAGCTGGGCCTCTATTTCTTTTAGTGAACATCAGGCAGTAAATATTTTAATATATACATTATTTAAAAATAACCAAAGACATGTAATAAGTGATGTAATTAATTCATGAATAATAAATATGAATAATAAATACCATTGTGCATTATCAAATATCTTACACTGCAATATATAAACAGGTATATGTATGTAAGGAAAGCATGCAAATGTAACTGTTTTAGGGTAAGTTCACACTAAGCGCTTTTTTTTGCAGAAAAACCTGCTCTCTTGGCAGGAAAGAAATTGCTGAAAAAGCATGTTTTCCTTGTTTTTTCATGCATTTTTTGCGGCAGTGTTGGCATGCTAGATTTGTCTCTTGTAAATGCTGATAAGGTTTATTGTTGAAAAAAAAAGTCCTATGCTATAGAATCAGCAAAAACATGATACCTACGTTTCTGGTGCGTGTTTTTCAGCGTTTTTCAACACTCATTCAAGTCAATGAGTAAAAAACGCTGAAAGAAGTGACATTATTATTATTACATTATTATTATTATTATTATTATTATTATTATTTATTATCATAGCACCATTTATTCCATGGAGATTTACATGTGAGGAGGGGTATACATAATAAAAAACAAGTAGAGTAATCTTAAATAATACAAGTCGCGATTGGTACAGAAGAAGAGAGGACCCTGAAATTTCATAGGCTTTGCTGATACTGTAAACCGCAGCAGAAAATTAGCATAAAGAAGCGCGGCAAAAACGCCCAGTGTGAACTTAGCCTTATTATCAACCATTAAATTTTAAAGTCTCTTCTTGTGGGAATTGATAAGTTTTCTATATCTATGATATTCAATTATCGCATACCACTGTGAATACAGGATGTTATTATTATGTTTTCCATTTAGTTTAGCAATAATTGGCAGGTGTCAATGGTCCAGGTATCATGGACTCAGACTGATTGCTATAGAGTATTTGTCAATTGTGAGATAAACTGACATAAAAACACATGAACTTAATTTATTTAATATTTAACTCACACAGACAATAAGCTAACGAAACAACGCAATTTGCAGTAAAAGACCCATTAATTTACTACCAAAGCATTGGGGGGGGGGAAAGAGTTCTAAACTGGAATTTTCGTATAACATTTTGCCACAAAGTACTATTTAGAAAGAATTTTATCATTCAATTCTTGAAAGCAAAATACTGATGGGAAATATAAAGATGTTCTCCTATTCTCTTTCTGATATTACTGACCTCAATTCTGTATTCCAAAAAGCAACATATGGCATATGCGTTAACCTTATGCTTGATTATAAGCAGACTATATACTATCATGAGTTCTTACAACATAATAGAAACTAAGTAATTAATAGAACTAATTAATATTTAGAAATGAAACTTAGGAGACCTATACTGTGTGCAGAATTATTAAGCAAGTTGTATTTGAGTGGATTCTTTTTATTATTGAACAACAACTATGTTCTCAATCAACACAAAAGACTCATAGATATCAAAGCTTAATATTTTTGGAAGTTGGAGTGGGTTTTTTTAGATTTGGCTATCTTAGGAGGATATCTGTTTGTGCAGGTAACTATTACTGTGCAGAATTATTAGGCAACTTAATACAAACCAAATATATACCCATCTCACTTGTTTATTTTCACAAGGTAAACCATTATAACAACACAACATTTAGAAATAAACATTTCTGACATTCAAAAACAAAAAAAATCAGTAACCAATACAGCCACCTTTCTTTATGATGATACTCAAAAGCCTTCCATCAATAGATTCTGTCAGTTGCTTGATCTGTTTATGATCAACATTGCATGCAGCAGCCACCACAGCCTCCCAGACACTGTTCTGATAGGTGTACTGTTTACCCTCCCTGTAGATCTCACATTTTATGAGGAACCACAGGTTCTCTATGGGGTTCAGATCAGGTGAACAAGGGGGCCATGTCATTATTTTTTCTTCTTTTAGACCTTTACTGTCAGCCATGCTCTGGAGTATTTAAATGCATGTGATGGAGCATTGTCCTGCATGAAAATCATTTTTTTCTTGAATAATACCAAGTTCTTCGTGTACCACTGCTTGAAGAAGGTGTCTTCCAGAAACTGGCAGTAGGTCTGGTAGCTGAGCTTCACTCCATCCTCTACCCGAAAAGGTCCCACAAGTTCATCTTTGATGATACCAGCTCATATCAGTACCCCACCTCCAACTTGCTGGAGTCTGAGTCGGAGTGGAGCTCTCTGCCCTTTACTGATCCAGCCTCGGGCCCATCCATCTGGCCCATCCAGAGTCAATCTCATTTCATCAGTCCATAAAACCTTAGAAAAATCAGTCGTAAGATGTTTCTTGGCCCAGTCTTGACGTTTTTTCTTATGTTTCTGGTTCAAAGGTGGTCGTTTTTCAGCCTTCCTTACCTTGGCCATGTCCCTGAGTATGGCACACCTTGTGCTTTTTGATACTCCAGTAACGTTGCAGCTCTGAAATATGGCAAAACTGGTGGCAAATGGCATCTTTGAAACTTCACGCTTGATTTTCCTCAATTCATTGGCAGTTATTTTGTGCCTTTCTTTTATCAACACTCTTCTTGCGGCCCTGTTGGATATTTGCCATGAAACGCTTGATTGTTCGGTGATCATGCTTCAAAAGTTTGGCAATTTCAAGACTGCTGCATCCCTCTTCAAGACATCTCACAATTTTTGACTTTTCAGAGTCCCTCAAATCTCTCTTCTGACCCATTTTGGCAAAGGAAAGGAAGTTGCCTAATAATTAAGCACACCTTATATAGGGTGTTGATGTCATTAGACTACACCCCTCCTCATTACAGAGACGCATATCACCTGATTTACATAATTGGCAGTTGGCTTTCAAGCCTATACAGCTTGGAGTAGAACAACATGTATAAAAAGGGTGATCAAAATACTCACACCTAATAATTCTGCACACAGTGTATATAGGGTGTAGTTCTCTGTCATCTGTATCGTACCTGTTTACATCATCCAGGGTTTTTTTACCATTGTGGTAGTGCTAGGTGCACACATTCCATTGTAACTCACACTTTTTCTAATAATGGCAATTCCAACCATTATAGAATAAAACAATATATTAATTGTAATTCTAAGAATGTTAATTATTTGATCAGATGTACGAGTTTCAATCTTAGTTATGTGGGATGCACCACACGTAATTTGAAAGTAATGATTTCAGAACATATTACAGATATCTGTGACTAGCTCTAATTTATCCTTTTCTTCCAAACATTTTATCTCCCATCATCGTAGGAATACTGCATCTCTGAGCATTACCGGTATAGAGAGACTGATGACATCACCAAGGGGTGGAGATATTAAAAAATTGCTGAGAACACGAGAGACATATTGGATTTTCTACCTTGGAACCTGTTCTCCTGAAGGTCAAAATGCCCGCATGCAGATAATGTATCATTATTAATGTGCAGCTGTTGTGTGTTCTTTTGATTATTCATTTTTTGTTGCTATTTTTAATTTTTTTTTACATTTTTGTAATGTTGGCTCTAATTTTGTTGGGAATGTTTCACATTTGATTTTAATTACCATGATTTATGCCAATTGTCCTCACTGGATGTTCTGGTGTATAAAACTCCCATATTGTCTTTGATATGCAGCTTTGAGAAAGAACACTGGGTTGTGTTCGAAACGCGTAGCGCTGCTACCATTGTCCATGTGAACAGTTTTTAACATGATTCTTTTTATATAATAAATTTTGGATCAAATGGGAAGCTGGAGCATTGTTTTCTTTTTTTCTCCATATGTTTTAACCTTATCCTTGATTATAACCAGACTATGTACTATAATGAATTCTTACAACATAATAGAAACAAAGTAATTAATAGAACTCATTCATCTTTAGAAACAAAACTTAGGAGACCTATATAGGGTGTAGTTCTCTGTCGTCTGACGGTTCTGCAGCTGGAGAGCTTCGGTAAGTACATTCATTATTGCAGAGTCCATGCGGCATCTCTTCTGTTCTGGTTACCAGACTGCTCCAAGGGGATAACAAAGAAAAGCAATATTAATAGAGAGGAATCAAGCTCCATTTGAACTTACATCAATGTTATACAATTATTAGCATTCTTGAAATTCAGACATTTTTAGGAATTCTGCATTTAACACCTTCCCGAAAAGTAGATTTTTCCATTTTTAAGCTTTCTTTTTTTTCTTCCCCTTCTTCAAAGTCACCTTTTTTTTTTCTTTTCTCTATGTAGCTGTATGAGGGCTTTTTTGACGGGATGAATAGTAGTTGAATGATACCATTTATTTTTCTTTACTATGTACTACAAAAATTGGGAAAAATTCTATTAGGGAAGAGATGGTTAAAAACATGCAATTTTTTTATGTTGTGGGTAACTATAACCTTGTACCATTATTTTCCATGCCATGTAAATTGTATATTTTTTTATTTAAAAAAAATTGTACATTTGGAACTATATATACATCCAATACTCCTTAGTAATAAATCTTAAACAGGTGCTACAGTTCTTTAGCGTTTTTTTCCGGCACATTGATACCCAAACTATTTGATGCAGGGAATTTCAAAAAAACCTAACCATACAAATTTGGAAGCTGTGAGAAATTTTGGGCATGAGAGTAGAACACTTCCCTTCATTTTGAAATCTGTAAGGTTGGACAGTGGAAGTTATGGTAAGATGGTGGTGTGTGCCTTTTAACATATTGTAAGGTACAAAGGCCTTGGGTAGTATAGTAGGTCAATCCACTCAGAGATGTTCGAAGGAATGTACTGTAGTTATCTAATAAAACAGTTCTACAACTTTACAAGGCAACAAGATTGATTGTTGCAATGTTTTACAAGAATCAATGAGCTTAGTGGTTTCAAAAATTTCACAAGAGCCAGCAAGGTAGAGAGTTGGCCTACAAAGAGTTGAATGATACCTATTAGACTTCCTCATCTGCTGGCAACCTCTTCAGCAGCTCCTTCTTCACTCTATCATAGTCTTTGTGTCACTTTCCATGCAGCAGAGCACACTGTGACATATTTGGTGCAGCCCACTCTCTTGGTTGCCTCCCTTTGCATCAGTACCATACAACAGCTTGTCTTCCAATCTTACGCACTCCTGAAGTTTCCTTATACAGCCATTGCATATCAGGCTCTCACACTCAGGCAGCATTCTCTTCATCTCTGATAAGGCACTCCTCTTAACACGTGGGCACACAGAGTCTCTCTGGTGAGAAAAGTCTCCACTTATTTTATCATCTAACTATCAAACACAAGCTTCACTCACAGTTATGGCAATCATCTCCCCTTCTCTAATGGTATGCTCACATGTGAGTGGGCCAGTCTCCTTCACCTGGGAAAAGTTACACTAATTACCGAACAGACTTCTTAATTTGCTCCTTACTCACCATAACTATACCCCTAGAAGCCAAGGCATTTCTCCCCTCCTATACAAATTCTGACAATTTTTTTTACATTTAGGCTATGTGAACACGTTGCAGAATTGCCGCGGAAATTTCTGCGGGAATTCTGCAACCCACATTTTAACTAGCATTTTGCAAGCGTAATGAGCTTGTAGAATGCTAGCGTTTTCCAAGCGATCTGTAGCATCGCTTGGAAAACTGATTGACAGGTTGGTCACACTCGTCAAACATAGTGTTTGACAAGTGTGACCAACTTTTTACTATTGAGGCTGCCTATGCGGTATCTGTAGTAAAAAGATATAAAGTTAAAAATAATAAAAAATGGTGTTATTCTCACCTTCCGGCGTCCCGCGCAGCGTCCTCGATCCTCGAGATGCTCCTGGCAACTCCCATTCCCAGCGATGCTTGCGTCAATGACCTTTGATGACATAGCATCACGCTAGACTGCTACGGTATCGCGAGACCGCGACTTCATCAAAGGTTATTGTCGTAAGTAGAGTTGAGCGATACCGTCCGATACTTCAAAGTATCGTATCGGATGGTATCGGCCGATCTTTAAAAAAAGTATCGGTATCGCCGATTCCGATACCGGAAGTCCCATTCAAGTCTATGGGACTTCCGGTATCGGAATAAGAAAAACCCTTTCCTGCCCTTGTACAGCCTCTCTGGGGTCTGTACGGGCCTTTCGGGGGGCTGTGCCGGCCTGCCAGGGGGTCTGTGCAGGCTCCGGTGGTCTGTGCCGGCCTGCCGGGGGGCTGTGCTGGCCTGCCGGTGGTCTGTGCAGGCTCCGGGGGGCTGTGCCGGCCTGCCGGGGGGCTGTGCCGGCCTGCCGGGGGGCTGTGCTGGCCTGCCGGGGGGCTGTGCCGGCATCGTCCGATGGGACTACAAGTCCCATCGGGCGATGCCTGCTACCATGACAGTGATTGACACATTAGCCAATGATGGGACAGTAGTAGTCCCATCATCCGGCTAATGTGTTAAATGTAAAAAAAAAAAAAAAAAATACATGCTACATACATACAACATGCATACTACATACATGCTACATTCATACTACATACATGCTACATTCATACTACATAAATACTACATGCAACATACATACTACATATATACTACATACATACTACATATATACTAAATGCATGCTACATACATACTGCATGCTACATACATACCACATACATACTACATGCATGCTACATGCATGCTACATGCTACATACATAACACATATATACTACATGCATGCTACATACATACTACATGCTACATACATACCACATACATACTACATGCATGCTACATACATACTACATGCATGCTACATACATACTACATGCTACATACTACATATATACTACATGCATGCTACATACATACTACATGCTACATACTACATATATACTACATGCATGCTACATACATACTACATGCTACATACAACATATATACTACATGCATGCTACATACATACTACATATACTACATGCATGCTACATACATACTACATGCTACATACATACTACATATATACTACATGCATGCTACATACATACTACATGCTACATACATACTACATATATACTACATGCATGCTACATACATACTACATGCTACATACATACTACATATATACTACATGCATGCTACATACATACTACATATATACTACATACATACTACATACATACTACATGCATGCTACATACATAACACATATATACTACATGCATGCTACATACATACTACATGCTACATACATACCATATACATACTACATGCATGCTACATACATACTACATGCATGCTACATACATACTACATACTACATATATACAACATGCATGCTACATACATACTACATGCTACATACATGCTACATACATACTACATGCTACATACAACATATATACTACATGCATGCTACACACATACTACATGCTACATACTACATGCATGCTACATACATACTACATGCTACATACATACTACATATATACTACATGCATGCTACATACATACTACATGCTACATACATACTACATGCTACATACATACTACATATATACTACATGCATGCTACATACATACTACATGCATGCTACATACATACTACATGCTACATACATACTACATATATACTACATGCATGCTACATACATACTACATACATACTACATGCATGCTACATGCATACTACATATATACTACATACATACTACATACATACTACATGCATGCTACATGCATGCTACATACATAACACATATATACTACATGCATGCTACATGCTACATACATACCATATACATACTACATGCATGCTACATACATACTACATGCATGCTACATACATACTACATACTACATATATACTACATGCATGCTACATACATACTACATGCTACATACATACTACATGCTACATACATACTACATATATACTACATGCATGCTACATACTACATGCTACATACATACTACATATATACTACATGCATGCTACATACATACTACATACATACTACATGCATGCTACATACATACTACATACATACTACATGCATGCTACATACATACTACATGCTACATACATACCACATACATACTACATATATACTACATGCATGCTACATACATACTGCATGCTACATGCATGCTACATACATACTACATGCTACATACATACCACATATATACTACATACATACAATACATTCATACAATACATACATAGACATACAGTACATATAACATAGAGTAACATACTTACCAATACTTGTCACATTGTTCCCCGAAGCCATTGTCTTTTCCGGAATAAATATTAACATAACAAACCACAAAAATACTCACCCACGATCCGAAGCAGTCCACGAGTGTGTCCCACGACGATCTTGGGTAGAGAACTGCAGCATCAGATGATGCTGCCGTTCTCTACGGGCTGCAGGAATCCAATGACGGAAGGTAGGTATCCTTCCGCACTGTATTCCTCCGCCACTTAAAAAAAAAAAAAGTCCCTAGTCTCACTTTATGCCATTGCTGTGTGGGAATTTCCCACGCAGCAATGGCATAAAGTGAGACTAGGGACTTTTTTTTTTTTTAAGTGGCGGAGGAATACAGTGTGGAAGGATACCTACCTTCCGTCATTGGATTCCTGCAGCCCGTAGAGAACGGCAGCATCATCTGATGCTGCAGTTCTCTACCCAAGATCATCGTGGGACACACTCGTGGACTGCTTCGGATCGTGGGTGAGTATTTTTGTGGTTTGTTATGTTAATATTTATTCCGGAAAAGACAATGGCTTCGGGGAACAATGTGACAAGTATTGGTAAGTATGTTACTCTATGTTATATGTACTGTATGTCTATGTATGTATTGTATGAATGTATTGTATGTATGTAGTATATATGTGGTATGTATGTAGCATGTAGTATGTATGTAGTATGTATGTAGCATGCATGTAGCATGCAGTATGTATGTAGCATGCATGTAGTATATATGTAGTATGTATGTAGCATGCATGTAGTATATATGTATGAATGTATGTAGCATGTAGTATGTATGTAGTATGTATGTAGTATGTATGTAGCATGCATGTAGCATGCAGTATGTATGTAGCATGCATGTAGTATATATGTAGTATGTATGTAGCATGCATGTAGTATATATGTATGAATGTATGTAGCATGTAGCATGTATGTAGTATGTATGTGGTATGTATGTAGCATGTAGTATGTATGTAGTATATATGTAGTATGTATGTAGTATGTATGTAGCATGCATGTAGTATATATGTAGTATGTATGTAGCATGTAGTATGTATGTAGCATGCATGTAGTATATATGTAGTATGTATGTAGCATGTAGTATGTATGTAGCATGCATGTAGTATATATGTAGTATGTAGCATGTAGTATGTATGTAGTATATATGTAGTATGTATGTAGCATGTAGTATGTATGTAGCATGCAGTATGTATGTAGCATGCATGTAGTATATATGTGTTATGTATGTAGCATGCATGTAGTATATATGTAGTATGTATGTAGTATATATGTAGTATGTATGTTGCATGTAGTATTTATGTAGTATGAATGTAGCATGTATGTAGTATGTAGTATGAATGTAGCATGTATGTAGTATGTAGTATGAATGTAGCATGTATGTAGTATGCATGTTGTATGTATGTAGCATGTAATTTTTTTTTTTTTTTTTTACATTCAACACATTAGCCGGATGATGGGACTACTACTGTCCCATCATTGGCTAATGTGTCAATCACTGTCATGGTAGCAGGCATCGCCCGATGGGACTTGTAGTCCCATCGGACGATGCCTGCACAGACCCCCGAAGCCTGCACAGCCCCCCGGCAGGCCAGCACAGCCCCCCGGCAGGCCGGCACAGCCCCCCGGAGCCTGCACAGCCCCCCGGCAGGCCGGCACAGCCCCCCGGCAGGCCGGCACAGACCACCGGAGCCTGCACAGACCCCCTGGCAGGCCGGCACAGCCCCCCGAAAGGCCCGTACAGACCCCAGAGAGGCTGTACAAGGGCAGGAAAGGGTTTTTCTTATTCCGATACCGGAAGTCCCATAGACTTGAATGGGACTTCCGGTATCGGAATCGGCGATACCGATACTTTTTTTAAAGATCGGCCGATACCATCCGATACGATACTTTGAAGTATCGGACGGTATCGCTCAACTCTAGTGGTGATGCAAAAACTATTTTTACAATAAAAAGCGTCTTTTAGCGTGCGACAGCTGCCAAACATAAAAACCGCCATAAATAGTAAATCAAACCCCCCATTATCACCCCCTTAGTTAGGTACAAATAATAAAACTAAAAGAAAATGTATTTATTTCCATTTTCCCATTAGGGTTAGGGCTAGGGTTAGGGCTCAGATTAGGGTTAGGGGTGTGTTGGGGTTAGGGTTGGAGTTAGAATTGGGGGTTTCCACTGTTTGGGCACATCAGGTGCTCTCCAAATGCAACATGGCGTCTGATCTCAATTCCAGCCAATTCTGCATTGAAAAAGTCAAATGGTGCTCCTTCCCTTCCAAGCTCTGCCATGCGCCCAAACAGTGTTTTACCCCCACATATGGGGTATCAGCCTACTCAGGACAAATTGCAAAACAACTTTTGGGGTCCAATTTCTCCTGTTACCCTTAGGAAAATAAAAAATTGGGGGCAAAAATATCATTTTTGTGGAAAAAAATTATATATTTTTTTTCACGCCCAGGCGTTATAAACTTTTGTGCAGCACTTGGGGGTTCAAAGTGCTCACCACACATCTCGATAAGTTCCGTGGGGGGTCTAGTTTTCAAAATGGGGTCATTTGTGGGGGGTATCCACTGTTTGGGTACATTAAGGGCTCTCCAAAGGCAACATGACACCCGCAGACCATTCCATCAAAGTCTGCATTCCAAAACGTCACTACTTCCCTTCCGAGCCCCGACGTGTGCCCATACAGTAGTTTTCTCCCACATACAGAGCCTTCAAACTTCACACAAGAGCAGGATTTATTAACAGATGCATAAATCTTACAAACCAAAAAGTTATGTTGCTCAGTTAAATTTTAATAAATTTTAAACATAAAAGTGTGGGTCAATTATTATTCAACCCCTAGGTTTAATATTTTGTGGAATAACCCTTGTTTGCAATTACAGCTAATAATCGTCTTTTATAAGACCTGCTCAGGCCGGCACAGGTCTCTGGAGTTATCTTGGCCCACTCCTCCATGCAGATCTTCTCCAAGTTATCTAGGTTCTTTGTGTGTCTCATGTGGACTTTAATCTTGAGCTCCTTCCACAAGTTTTCAATTGGGTTAAGGTCAGGAGACTGACTAGGCCACTCCAACACCTTGATTTTTTGCCTCTTGAACCAGGCCTTGGTTTTCTTGGCTGTGTGCTTTGGGTCATTGTCTTGTTGGAAGATGAAATGACGACCCATCTTAAGATCCTTGATGGAGGAGCGGAGGTTCTTGGCCAAAATCTCCAGGTAGGCCGTGCTATCCATCTTCCCATGGATGCGGACCAGATGGCCAGGCCCCTTGGCTGAGAAACAGCCCCACAGCATGATGCTGCCACCACCATGCTTGACCGTAGGGATGGTATTCTTGGGGTCGTATGCAGTGCCATCCAGTCTCCAAACGTCACGTGTGTGGTTGGCATCAAAGATCTCGATCTTGGTCTCATCAGACCAGAGAACCTTGAACCAGTCTGTCTCAGAGTCCTCCAAGTGATCATGAGCAAACTGTAGACGAGCCTTGACATGACGCTTTGAAAGTAAAGGTACCTTACGGGCTCGTCTGGAACGGAGACCATTGCGGTGGAGTTACTTATGGTATTGACTGAAACCAATGTCCCCACTGAACCAAACAGAATTCTGGTGGTTTGAGGGGTTGAATAATAAATGACCCTCTGAATAAACTTTTCACAATTTAAAAAAAATTAAACAAAGAAATAACATTCTTTTTTGCTGCAGTGCATTTCACACTTCCAGGCTGATCTACAGTCCAAATGTCACAATGCCAAGTTAATTCCGAATGTGTAAACCTGCTAAATCTGCAGGGGGTTGAATACTACTTGTAGGCACTGTATGGGGTGTTAGCGTACTCAGGACAAATTGGACAACAACTTTTGGGGTCCAATTTCTCCTGTTACCCTTGGGAAAATAAAAAAAATGGGAACTAAAAGATGATGTTTGTTGAAAAAATAAACACATCTAGATAAGTTCCTTGGGGGGTCTAGTTTCCAAAATGATGTCATTTGTGGGGGGTTTCTACTGTGTTGGTACATCAGGGGCTTTCCAAACGCGACATGGTGTCCGATCTCAATTCCAGCCAAAAACGTCAAATGGTGCTGCTTCCCTTCCGAGCTCTGCCATGCGCCCAAATAGTGGTTTTCCCCCACATGTGAGGTATCAGTGCACTGAGGACAAATTGCACAATAACTTTTAGGGTCCTGTTACCCTTGGAAAAATAAAAATTGGGAGTGAAAAGATCATTTTTGTGGAAAAAATATGATTTTTTTAATTGTGCCGCTGTACGTTATAAACTTCTGTGAAGCTCTTGTGGGTTCAAAGTTCTCACCACATATCTAGATAAGTTCCTTGGAGGGTCTAGTTTCCAAAATGGGGTCACTTGGGGGGGTTTCCACTGTTTAGGTACATCAGGGGCGCTCCAAACGTGACATGGCGTCCGATCTGAATTCCAGCCAATTTTGCATTGAAAAAGTCAAACTGCGCTCCTTCCCTGCTGAGGTCTGCCATGCGCCGAAACAGTGGTTCCCCCCACATATCAGGTATCAGCGTACTCAGGACAAATTGCACAATAACTTTTGCAGTCCAATTTCTCCTGTTACCCTTGGTAAAATAAAAAAATTGAACCTGAAGTATTTTTTTAGTGAAAAAAAGTTAAATGTTCATTTTTTTTTTAAATATTCAAAAAATTCCTGTGATGCACCTAAAGGGTTAACAAACTTCTTGAATGTGGTTTTGAGCACCTTAAGGGGTGCAGTTTTTAGAATGGTGTTACTTTTGGGTATTTTCTATCATATAGACCCCTCAAAGTGGCTTCAAATGTGATGTGGTCCGTAAAAATAAAATGGTGTTGCAAAAATGAGAAATCGCTGGTCAATTTTTAACCCTTAAAACTTCCTAACAAAAAAAATGTTGGTTCCAAAATTGTGCTGATGTAAAGTAAACATGTGGGAAATGTTACTTATCAAGTTTTTTGTGTGCCGTATCTCTGTGATTTAAGGGCATAAAAATTCAAAGTTGGAAAATTGCGAAATTTTCAACATTTTCGCCAAATTTCCATTTTTTTCACAAATAAACGCAAGTTATTTGAATGAAATTTTACCACTAACATGAAGTACAATATGTCACGAGGAAACAATGTCAGAATCACCAGGATCCATGGAAGCGTTTCAGAGTTATTACCTCATAAAGGGACAGTGGTCAGAATTGTAAAAATTGGCCTGGTCATTAACGTGCAAACCACCCTTGGGGCTTAAGGGGTTAATCAAATATATTTGCCCTGGGACTATTGCTCTACCTGTGGAGAGCTATTTTCACCTCAGCTGCGACACACCAGCAGTCTCAGGGGAACAACACTGCAGCGCTGGTCGCCTCTGACCAGAATAGCACATGTGGCGTCACTTATTTAGCCATCTATAAACTTTATCTTCATTTTTACCACACTTCAACATTACACAACTTTCCCCCTATTTTATTTACTTAACGCCCTAGGGCCATGGACCGGGTCGCCACTGCCGTGTGTCGGAGAAGTGATTTCTATGTCTCCTCAGGTAGAGCTCAGGAGGAGCTTTTGCCTAGGTACCTAGGATTGGGAGAAATAAAACGAGAGACACAGGTAGCTTGTCTATCAAGTAAATCTCCTTTATTGGGGGGGTCAGGGTAGATCTTTTATAGCCCATCAGAAGAGGAAATGAACAAATATTGACAATTCCGTTACATTGTGTCATGATCCAGGATGGGGTTTGTCTTTGGCCCGTCCTGGTCAGACAGGGGATAATTGTTTCTGCCTCTCTCTGGCAGAGGGCGGCTATTTAATGCTCACTTGACCTAGGTCCGGTGTCAGTTATACTCCTGCCCTCGGCTGAGTTAGTTGACCTCCTGCGTACGTGTGCCTTGTGCCTGATAACTTGTTGCTTGTTTGGTTTTAATCCTGTTCTGTCCCTGTTACGAGTTCTGCCTGTCCCTCTTGCACTGCGCTACCTCTCTGTGTATGACCCTCTGCCTGTGCCTTGACTATTCTCTGCTCGTCCCCCTTGTACCGCACAGCCCTCTCCGTGTACGAACCCTCACTTGTCTGACCTGCGTTTTCCTCTACTACAGTTGCCCTGCAGCAGGTACATTACATCATCTGCAGCTATAGGACGCTAAGCCCCGCCCCCGGCAGTCACATGATTGTAGGTCCTGGGACTCCTTACTACTTTCAGTGCCGAAGGTCCTTGTCTGCTTGAACCATCACTACAATGTTGGACCACGCGCTCTCGCATAGTGTGGGTAAGTCACCCTGCTCTGCGTGGCAGTTTGCCGACGCTGACAGGGTCCTGACATTAGAGTCCTGACATTATAACTGACCATTAGCATTTTTTTTCTCCGCTCCCCTTCTACTGTGTGTGTGATGGATCCTATGCACGCTCTTTCTGAGCAGGTAAAGCACCTGACTCAGATGTCTCAGAAACTCCTGGGGGAACAATTAGCCCTGACTCAGTCTCAGCAGCTGATCGCTGACACTGTGCAGGGGGTTTTATCATCAGGGGCTCAGGATGTTACATTAGTTTCCCCTGAGTCTCCGGTTAAGTTACCGGATACCTTTTCTGTAGATAAAAAGGAATACATTTCCGAGAGTCTCCGTAAGGGACACATTCGTCCTTCTGTCTCTTCCGTGGCAGCGGGGTTCATTTTCGTAAAGAAAAAAGACGGTGGTTTGCACCCATGCCTTGATTTTCGAGAGTTAAATAAGATAACTGTGAGAAATACGTATCCCCTTCCACTTATTCCTGATTTGTACAACCAGTTGTCCGGAGCTAAGTGGTTTTCGAAGTTAGATCTACAGGGAGCGTATAACCTTATCCGAGTCCGGGAAGGAGATGAGTGGAAAACTGCTTTTCTCACTATTGAAGGGTTGTTTGAAAATTTGGTCATGCCTTTCGGTCTGACCAATGCTCCAGCGGTCTTCCAAAATTTCATCAATCACGTGTTCTCTGATTTTATTGGACGTTTTATGGTTGTGTATTTGGATGACATACTGATCTACTCACCTGATAAACAGGCTCACATTGGTCATATTCGGGCAGTTCTCCAAAGGCTTCAGGAGAACTGTCTCTTTGCTAAACTAGAGAAATGTTTATTTTTTGTTCAGGAACTGTCTTTTCTGGGATTCTTTGTGTCTGCTGAGGGGTATCGCATGGATCCTAATAAGTTGCAGGCCATTGTCGATTGGGTTTAACCTAGTGATTTGAAGGCTCTGCAGCGTTTCCTAGGATTCGCCAATTATTATCGCAAATTTATAAGGGGGTTCTCACAGGTGGTTAAACCCCTCACAGACATGACTCAAAAGGGAGCCGATATCAAGAATTGGTCAGCTGCAGCGATAGTGGCGTTTCAGTTTTTAAAAAAATGTTTCATGCTTATTCAACCGGACCCGTCTGAACCATTTATTGTTGAGGTGGACGCATCAGAGGTGGGGGTGGGGGCGGTATTGTCCCAGGGACCTGCCACTTTGACTAATTTGAGACCCTGCGCCTTTTTCTCGAAGAAATTCTCCCCTGCGGAGAGAAACTATGATGTTGGGAATCGAGAACTTCTGGCCGTGAAGTTGGCCTTTGAAGAATGGAGGCATTTTTTTGGAGGGGGCTGTCCATCCTATAACCGTAATTATGGACCACAAGAACCTAGCTTACATTGAATCAGCTAAAAGGTTGACTCCTAGACAGGCTAGATGGTCACTTTTGCTTTCCCGATTCCACTTCTCTATCACTTTTCGGCCAGGATCCAAAAATGTCAGAGCTGATGCCATGTCACGCAGTCTAGATCTGGTGTCCCCCCCGAACATCCATCCTGCATTCTTCAGCCCGGGGTGTTGGTGGCA
The DNA here is from genome assembly GCF_039654945.1 of Dendrobates tinctorius. Taxonomy (NCBI): domain Eukaryota; kingdom Metazoa; phylum Chordata; class Amphibia; order Anura; family Dendrobatidae; genus Dendrobates; species Dendrobates tinctorius. The sequence goes on along the minus strand of NW_027361754.1, from coordinate 18,648,873 downwards.
GGTATTTCTAATATGTTGGAACGTGAGATTCGGGAAACCCATGTACTGTCATGATCCAGGATGAGGTTTGTCTTTGGCCCGTCCTGGTCAGACAAGGGTTAATTGTTTCTGCCTCTCTCTGGCAGAGGGCGGCTATTTAATGCTCACCTGACCTAGGTCCGGTGTCAGTTATACTCCTGCCCTCGGCTGAGTTAGTTGACCTCTTGCGTACGTGTGCCTTGTGCCTGATAACTTGTTGCTTGTTTGGTTTTGATCCGGTTCTGTCCCTGTTACGAGTTCTGCCTGTCCCTCTTGCACTGCGCTACCTCTCTGTGTATGACCCTCTGCCTGTGACTTGACTATTCTCTGCTCGTCCCCCTGGTACCGCACAGCCCTCTCCGTGTACGAACCCTCGCTTGTCTGACCTGCGTTTTCCTCTACTACAGTTGCCCTGCGGCAGGTACATCATCTGCAGCTATAGGACGCTACGCCCCGCCCCCTGCAGTCACATGATCATAGGTCCTGGGACTCCTTACTACTTTCAGTGCTGCAGGTCCTGTCTGCTTGAACCATCACTACAGTGTTGGACCCCGCGCTCTCCCATAGTGTGGGTAAGTCACCCTGCTCTGCGTGGCAGTTTGCCGATGCTGACAGGGTCCTGACATTAGAGACCTAACAATTGTGTAACAATAGGCAAAATGAATTAGCGTTTACACAATAATTGGCAAAAAAGATAAGTTATATAACAATATGTCAACTATATCCTAGGATATGAGATAACTTTAATTAGATGTGGGGGAAACATGGGAGGGTTTTGGCATTTCCTTTAGGTCAATTTAACAATTCGTGGAACCATATCCTGTTAGGGCATTTGGCCAAGAAGATATTTGGCCTCAACATATTTAGACATCATTCAAATATAGAAGAGGGGAATTTGGAGCTGACTACTGGCAAAAGTATTCAACCACGTAGACAGATGATAACACGTGATACCGTCCCCCATTGAGGTCAACGGGCCTGGTACCGAGTACCCCACGGTCCTGAGCGGGGCGCTCCATATGTACCAAAAAAACTGATGTGTGAAGGAGCTTTAAGTCTGATTGTTTGTTGGTGGTGAGATAACACAGATTAATTCTTTAGTCTTACCTTAGACTATAAACAGACTACATACGCTGACTAATTATAGCAGGAAATAAAGATCTTTTTACAGGAAATCCCCAGCAGATGTTTAGAAACGAAACTTTGTAAAACTATATAAAGTTTAGTCCTCTGTCGCTCACCACTCCTGCAGCAGAAGAGCCCTGGTAAGTGCATTTTTTCCTCTGTTTTTTCATTTGAGTGTTCAAAAAATATATTATAGGAATGGCAATGTTAATAGAAAAGATATCTATGGATACATTGATACTATCGGATCATTGGTAAACTTGACATTTCTTCATTTAAACTTGCTGTTAGTTTGCCTAACACCCCATCATAAGGGTATATTTACTTTTTCTGTCTGAAAAATCTATATTTAAAGCTACGTATTTTTCTTGCGTTTTTGATATGTGTTCTTGATGCTGTTTTCATGTGTACATCAGGAGAACCCCATGAATTTTTCAAGAAGACACTTAAGGAAACTCAGTATTTTTTTAAGCATCTTTCATATTGCTTTTTCTGGTTATTTCCTGAGCAGTTTTCAGACATCTTTGGCCACTGGCATTTTTTTGGTAAGTGTTTTCGCATAGTTTTTGTGGTCTTTTTTATTGTCATTTTCCGGTCTTGTTTTTTTTTCCCGCTCCAATAATGAAGAAACTGCTAGTGGTTTTTTAAGCAAAAGCAATGGCAAAACACTCCAGAAAACATCCAGTCATCTTCCAAGCATCTTTTGAGTTTTTCTATTCACCGGTCTTGTAAAGTACAAAGTGTCTAATGAGCGGATAAAAAACCCCAGAAGAATGGACGTTACTTCTTTTAACCAAGTTTATGGAATCCTAAAGTAGTTAAAAAAAACACTGAAATGCCTGAACCTGTGCACAGAAAGTCATTACTATGTAGAACTGCATATGTTCATTATTTTAAGCTTTTTAGGGTAGTTTTTCGGACGATTTCTGCACCATGTGCACTAAAGGGGCTTTTTCCCTATTAAATTGTATATAAAACTTATTAAAAAAAAAAAAATCAAAGCATTTTGTCATGGGAATTTTGGAGCGGAATTTGTCCTAAAATTCCAGCAGTAAAAAAATTCATAACAAATGTGCCTGTGCTGCGTTTGTTATTTTTTGGTAGATTTGATGCAGATTTTTCTATATATGGCAAAAATGAATTGAAAATGAAAAATTTTTGTGCTGAAAATTTCCACTGTTTGTGAAAGAGAGACGTAAAATCTTCTCTACGTAACTGATACCTCAAATCTGCACATAAGATCTGCGCCATATAATGTAGTAGATGTCACCTGCAGTCCTATGTAACAGCACAGATAACACAGTGATAACTCTCTGTACAGAAAATGTTGTAGCTGTCACCTGCAGTCCTATGTAACACCACAGATAACACAGTGATATTTCGCGGAGCACAGATAATGTAATGCCACAGATACTCATCCTCTGTACCCATTTACAGTAACCTTGCCCCGTCTGTGCCTCCACATGGTAGTAATGGCATTCTAAGCCCATACTCAATATTAGCGGCCCCATTTTCCGATCACAATAGTGACACCTTTGCATAACCACACTGTAAAAGTGCTCCTTTTGTTCCTCCACACAGTAATAATGCGCCCTTTCCAAGAGGAAAAGAGCCTCTTTTATTTATGCCTCACATGTTAATAGTGCCCTCTTTGTGCCTCACACAGTAATATTGCCCTCTATGTGATCCTACACAGTACTAGTGGTTCTTCATTGTCTCTATGTGGTAATTGCACCACTCTGTGCCCCTACACAAAAATAATACCCCCTCTGTAGCCCTACCCAGTAATATTGCCTCATTTCTGCTTCCACATGGTAATGGTGCCCCTTTGTGCCTCTACACAGTAATAGTAGCTCCAGTGTGCATCTACACGCTAACAGTGCTTCTCTGTACCCCAACATGGCTATATTACCCCCTCTGCATATTCACAGGGAATTAGTGCCCCCTCCCCTCTTTGCCTCCACATAGTGCCCCCTTTGTATCTCCATATTGTAATAGTGCCCACTCCCCCATTTTGCTTGCACACAGTAATAGTGCCCTCTTTGTAGCGCCACATGGTAAGAGTACCCAAATTTTAGTTCTATAAAATAATAGTGCCCTTTTTAGTTACAAGAGGTAATAGTGTACCCTTTGCAACTCCATACAGTAAAAGAGCCGCCTCTGTGCCCCCATATGGTAAACATGCAGAGTTTGTGCCTCCATGCAGTAACAGCGCCCATTCTGTTTCTCCACGTGGTAATAGAGCCCTTGTTTGGGTCCCCATACTATTCTCTCTCAGGTCCAGTTTATGTCAATAAAAAATAAACTTAATCTCACCTCCTACCACTCATTGCGCAGCCTGACGTACTCTAGTTCTACAAACTTCTGGTAGGACACACCGGCATAATGCCACTCATTGCGCAGCCTGACGTACTCTAGTTCTCCAAACTTCTGGTAGGACACACCGGCATAATGCCACTCATTGCGCAGCCTGACGTACTCTAGTTCTCCAAACTTCTGGTAGGACACAGGCATAATGCCACTCATTGCGCAGCCTGATGTAGTCTAGTTCTCCAAACTTCTGGTAGGACACAGGCATAATGCACGTTACAGCCTACCAGAGCAAGTGATATTCGGAGAGACAAACTTTGATAAGCATAAGACTGAAATGGTATAAATGACTGTATTTTACTCCAAAATGCTTCAAAACAGTTTGGAAAATGAGCCAGGAATGGGGAGAAAAATTTACAAAGCTGCTTACTCCAATTTCTTTCCACCTGACTAAGCTTCATTGACAGGTGTCTGTCTGTTTGCCACATGTACGGATTTGGAGCATATAGTGTTCTGACACTTTTCCTATTAAAATGACCAACACCTCCAATCCTATAATAGATCTATACAATCCAAAGTGCGAAGGATCCAACAACACTTGGTAGTTTCCAATATATATAGCAAAAACAAGACGTAAATTTGAACAAAGCCTTAGTGAAACACAATAACATACATTACAAGTCTAATAAATATTTTACCTTACAGAGAACATGGCGTGCCCACACGATGAAGATTTCTGGGAAGAAGAGAGCCTGCCTAATTTCCGTGAAATCATACTGCGCAGTGATGATAAGCCATTTGATCGGAAAATTTATGTGATGTACCACGGCACCACATTGAAGGCGGCCATTCAGATTGTTCAGAATGGTTTTGTGAGATCTCGTGATGGCATGTTAGGGCCGGGTGTCTATGTCAGCAGGGACATAGATAAAGCCGCACGGTATCCTCTAGGGGACCAACGGGATCAGGTTATCTTGAAGCTGAGAGTGAATGTGGGTAGGGTCAAGATGATAGATTGCCAAGGCCATAAGTTACAGAAAACGTGGCATGAAGAAGGGTATGACACTGCATGGGTTCCTGCCTACTGTGGCATGGTAAAAAGTGGATTGGAAGAAGACTGTATTTGGGATCCAAAAAGGATCAAAGTTGTGGGAATTGCTAAATCTCCACAAAATATGTTGCAATATTTGAATCAGCTTCTTAAAAAGTGATCTCTCATTGCCAAAGTATACACAGCACATATACACTATGTCTGTCAGGGTCTATGTATGTAATACCACTATGCAACCAATAAAAATTTTAATAAAAAAAACAATTGTTTTCATCGTCTATATTATAAATAGGATTGTTACCCTTAAAGGGGTTGTCCTCTATTTTGAAAATCAATCTGGTGTCTGATATATTATTAATGTGTATATTTATATATATTTATATATCTTGTAGCAAAGCCAGGTAGGCCTGGGTTAAATCCTAGCACTGCAGTCCTTTGTTAGATGAACCTGGCTAGCTTTGGCTGAGAACCAGGAAATGAGTTCACTTTGTGTCAGTCTGCTGGATGTGTAGCCGAGTGGATTGTGCTAAAGCTGGTGAGTGGCCAGTAAAAATGTGAGCTGTGTCTGGGAAAGAGACAAGCAAGGGTCTCTCCCTCAATGGAGACTGCATGGATAAGCTAGGAAAGCTGAGCAGTCTGTGTTTGAGCTGTAGAGTAATGTGTGGAAGCTGCAGTCTGTTTAGTGTGAACTTTGCACAAAGTTGAACACTTCTGTTTGGCTCTGGAAGGTGCTGGAGCTAGGGCTGAAGGTGATACCAAGGTTGGTAGGAACGTACCTCTTCAGTGCGTAACATTTGCTCCTGGAGAAAGGACTGTAATCTGTTCAGGTGAACCCAGAGTGACAAATAGGTGTCTGCTGAATGAACTGTTTATTCACTGTGATACCTTTGTGCCCAGAAGAGGCTGTTTTGGGTTTTGAATCTTTTGGAGTTTTATGAAAGCAATAAAACTGCACATGTTTGGACCAAACCGCATTGCCTGTGTGCTACCTAATGCTTACCTGAGAATGCGAATACTTTCAATATATAAAGTCAACTTGGTAGGGAAGATGTCCAACAACAGATCCGGAGAGGTAAGTGTTTAAAACAACTATTTATTTTAAAAAAGATAAAAAAATTCAAAAATTTTTTTGTATCATATTAGTAGAAATTATATATCCCTGGAAATGCACCAGACAGACCTGTTTTCGAACTACTTGTCCTTATTCATACTATGAATATACCAGAATTAGTCCATATATATATAATCTGGCACTTCCCAGCAAATGTCGCAACACACAATTTTCGGACTTATGTAATGTTATTGGCCAAAAAAATGAAGAGATCCAGCAAGAAAAATTAAAATATCATATTTTATTGATATACATTAAAAGAATTATAAAATAAACAAAAATGCCCAGTAGGAGGCGCCCAAACGCCAAATAACAATTGAATCACAAAGCAATGCAGCTGTCCATAGAAAAAGTAGATCCTCAGGTAAAATAATTAAATGTAAGCCGTTTATAATAATAGGAGTGCACAACATCCAAATATAGGCAATATATCTAATAGAAAAAATGAAACAGGACTTACAACAATGATCACAACAGTAGTATGACCGCAATGATTGTAAGACCCCTAAACCTCAATACAATATGGCCAAAAGGTAATTAAATCAAAAGTGACTTTACCTGAAATATAAGGACATAAGTGACTGCAGATGGCGTGACCTCCGCCAACCCAACGCGCGTTTCGTACCAACTTCTTCCGGGGGCATCGCCTACTGGGCATTTTTGTTTATTTTATCATTCTTTTAATGTATATCAATAAAATGTGATGTTTTAATTTTTCTTGCTGGATCTCTTCATTTTTTCGGCCAATAACATTACATTCACTACCGTTCAAAAGTTTAGGGTCACTTAGAAATTTCCTTATTTTTGAAATAAAAGCACATTTTTTTCCAATGAAGCTAATATTAAATGATTCAGAAATGCACGCTATACATTGTTAATGTGGTAAATGACTATTCTACCTGCAAACATCTGGTTTGTAATGCAATATCTTCATAGGTGTATAGAGGCCCATTTCCAAAAACCATCACTCCAGTGTTCTTAAGGTACTTTGTGTTTGCTAACTGTGTAAGAAGGCTAATGGATGGTTAGAATATTCTTGAAAACCCTTGTGAAAGTATGTTAGCACAGCTGAAAACAGTTTGGCTGATTAGAGAAGCTATAAACCTGACCTTCCTTTGAGCTAGTTGAGAATCTGGAGCATTACATTTGTTGGTTCCATTAAACTCTCAAAATGGCCAGAAAAAAAGAACTTTCATGTGAAACTCGACAGTCTATTTTTGTTCTTAGAAATGAAGGCTATTTCATGCGAGAAGTTGCCAAGAAACTGAAGATTTCCTACAACCGTGTGTACTACTCCCTTCAGAGAAGAGCACAAACAGGCTCTAACCAGAGTGGAAAGAGAAGTGGGAGGCCCCGCCGCACAACTGAGCAACAAGACAAGTACATTAGCGTCTGTAATTTGAGAAATTGACATCTCACAGGTCTTCAACTGGCAGCTTCATTAAATAGCACACGCAAAAAGCCAGTGTCAACGTCTACAGTGAAGAGGCGACTCCAGGATGCTGGCCTTCAGGGCAGAGTAGCAAAGAAAAAGCCATATCTGAGACTGACTAATAAAAGGAAAAGATTAATATGGGTAAAAGAACACAGACATTGGACAGAGGAAGATTGGAAAAAAGTGTTATGGACAGACGAATCCAAGTTTGAGGTGTTTGGATCACACAGAAGAACATTTGTGAGACTCAGAACAACTGAAAAAATGCTGGAAGAGTGCCTGACGCCATCTGTCAAGCATGGTGGAGGTAATGTGATGGTCTGGGGTTGCTTTGGTGCTGGTAAAGAGGGAGATTTGTACAAGGTAAAAGGGATTTTGAACAAGGAAAGCTATCACTCCATTTTGCAATGCCATGCCATATCCTTTGGACAGCGCTTGATTGGAGCCAATTTCATCCTACAACAGGACAATGACCCAAAGCACACCTCCAAATTATGCAAGAACTATTTAGGGAAGAAGCAGGCAGCTGGTATTCTATCTGTAATGGAGTGACCAGTGCAGTCACCAGATCTCATCCCCATTGAGCTGTTATAGGAGCAGCTTGACAGTATGGTACGCATAAAGTGTCCATTAAACCAAACCAACTTGTGGGAGGGGCTTCAGAAAGCATGGGGTGAAATTTCTCCAGATTACCTCAGCAAATTAACTGCCAGAATGCCAAAGGTCTGCAATGCTGTAATTGCTGCAAAGGGTGCATTCTTTGATGAAAGTAAAGTTTGAAGGAGAAAATTATTATTTCAAATAAAAATCTTTTTTTCGATCCTTGTCAATGTCTAGACTAGATTATAAATTCATTTGGGTACTCAATTGAGCAATAAAAGTATGAGTTTTCATGGAAAACACAAAATGATCTGGGTGACCCCAAACTTTTGAACAGTAGTGTAAGTCCGAAAATTGTGTGTTGTGACTTATTCATACTATGACTAATGACAAGTAGATAAGTGGTTTGAAATGCGTCAGTCTTGTGTTTTCCCAGGGATATGCAATTTTTACTAATATGATACTAAAAAATTTTGAAAAAAAAAACAAATGCAGTCATTTTTTTTAAATAAATAGTTGTTTTTAACACTTACCTCTCCCGATTTGTTTCTGGACATCTTCCTTACCAAGTTGTCTTCGTTCCCTGCCGCCGACACAGGTCTTCATGTCCCTGCATTATCGGAGGACTTCAGTTTATGGGTGAGCTGGATAACAATTTTTTCTATGTGACTACAATATATAAAGTACGGTATATACACCACCAATATATAGAGCCTGGAAAGTCCGTTCATTTTGAGGAGTACTGAGACATATCATATGTCTTATATCATATCATATGCCATATGTCGGGAAGGGGTTAATATCAGATTGGTGGGGGTCCACTGATCAGGTGTTGGAGGGTTGTCTCCTGACAGCCATAAGAAATCAGTGTAAAGAGCCACAAAAAAAAGCAGAGCTCCCTACACTTACTAGTGGCCAATTACTGGTACAGGAGTTCAGATCACATTCACTTTAATAGGATACCGGTTGTTTGATCCCCACTGATCTGATATTTATGATTTATCCTTAGAATAAGTCATCAATATCTAATTTCTGGAAACCTAACCTATTTAATGGGTTAAAATAGAAAAAAAAGTAATGTTTTCTTCCTCTCTCAAAATAGCCTCAAATTCATAGAGAGTGTTCCAATTTTTCAGAAACAATCCCAGCAAATTTGAACAAGTCCTGGTTTGAAAGTGGGTAGGGTTTGTGTAAACCCCTTCCAAAAGAAAGCATCTCAGTCTGGGTTTGAGGGCCCTCCGAGTCCTAGGGATGGGTCTTAAACGTCCTTATTTTATCACCCTGGATGTTGGTAACTTTGCTATGATGCATTATGATGGTTTTTACAGGCCATCAGGTTAACAATTCCTAGACTATGGAAGTTATTGGATTCTAGAACAAGAACTTGACTCCACAACATAAATCAGCATCATCATGAAAAATCACATAAAATGTCATAATAAATGCTCAGAATGGTCTAAAATATTAGAAAAAGTCAAGGCTTCTTGTCCATAAGGCTAGAGTTGTGACCAAAAGTATTGACACCCCTGCAAGTCTGTGAGATAATACTCAGTTTCTTCCTGAAAATGATTGCAAACACAAATTCTTTGGTATTATTATCTTCATTTAATTTGTCTTAAATGAAAAAACACAAAAGAGAATGAAGCAAAAAGCAAAACATTGATCATTTCACACAAAACTCCAAAAATGGGCCAGACAAAAGTATTGGCACCCTCAGCCTAATACTTGGTTGCACAACCTTTAGCCAAAATAACTGCGACCAACCGCTTCCGGTAACCATCAATGAGTTTCTTACAATGCTCTGCTGGAATTTTAGACCATTCTTCTTTGGCAAACTGCTCCAGGTCCCTGATATTTGAAGGGTGCCTTCTCCAAACTGCCATTTTTAGATCTCTCCATAGGTGTTCTATGGGATTCAGGTCTGGACTCATTGCTGGCCACCTTAGAAGTCTCCAATGCTTTCTCTCAAACCATTTTCTAGTGCTTTTTGAACTGTGTTTTGGGTCATTGTCCTGCTGGAAGACCCATGACCTCTGAGGGAGACCCAGCTTTCTCACACTGGGTCCTACATTATGCTGCAAAATTTGTTGGTAGTCTTCAAACTTCATAATGCCATGCACACGGTCAAGCAGTCCAGTGCCAGAGGCAGCAAAGCAACCCCAAAACATCAGGGAACCTCCGCCAAGTTTGACTGTAGTGACCGTGTTCTTTTCTTTGAATGCCTCTTTTTTCTCCTGTAAACTCTATGCTGATGCCTTTGCCCAAAAAGCTCTACTTTTGTCTCATCTGACCAGAGAACATTCTTCCAAAACGTTTTAGGCTTTTTCAGGTAAGTTTTGGCAAACTCCAGCCTGGCTTTTTTATGTCTCGGGGTAAGAAGTGCGGTCTTCCTGGGTCTCCTACCATACAGTCCCTTTTCATTCAGACGCCGATGGATAGTACGGGTTGACACTGTTGTACCCTCGGACTGCAGGGCAGCTTGAACTTGTTTGGATGTTAGCCGAGGTTCTTTACCCAACATCCGCACAATCTTGCGTTGAAATCTATTGTCAATTTTTCTTTTCCGTCCACATCTAGGGAGGTTAGCCACAGTGCCATGGGCTTTAAACTTCTTGATGACACTGCGCACGGTAGACACAGGAACATTCAGGTCTTTGGAGATGGACTTGTAGCCTTGAAATTGCTCATGCTTCCTCACAATTTGGTTTCTCAAGTCCTCAGAAAGTTCTTTGGTCTTCATTCTTTTCTCCATGCTCAATGTGGTACACACAAGGACACAGGATAGAGGTTGAGTCAACTTTAACCAATGTCAACTGGCTGCAAGTGTGAGTTAGTTATTGCCAACACCTGTTAGGTGCCACAGGTAAGTTACAGGTGCTGTTAATTACACAAATTAGAGAAGCATCACATGATTTTTCGAACAGTGCCAATACTTTTGTCCACCCTCTTTTTTATGTTTGGTGTGGAATTATATCCAATTTGGCTTTAGGACAATTCTTTTTGTGTTTTTTCATGTAAGACAAATTAAATGAAGATAATAATAACAAAGAATTTGTGTTTGCAATCATTTTCAGGAAGAAACTGAGTATTATCTGACAAAATTGCAGGGGTGTCAATACTTTTGGCCACAACTGTATGTTCACTCAGAGGTCTTTTTAGGAGTTTTGTTTTTAAAGTAAATCCACTCGAAAATCCGTATCATAAACTGCTTCAAAACTCTTGAAAAACTATTCCTATTAAAAAAAAACAAAAGCAAAAAATCAGGGGAGTAAAATAACAAAACATGGACACTTTTGACCAGGCGACAGGTCATCCATAAAGCTTAAAATGCTGAGGTCTTTTATCAGCTTATGAATGTTAAAATGTGTGAAATAAATGATATAAATAAATATAACACAATTATAAAAAAAAAAGAAAGTCACTGTCAGTCTTAATTGCTGCTTCTGGTCCAAAACTCAAAAAGAAAAAATATATTAAAAAAATATATACAGTATATAAAAGGTAAATGCAATGTAAAACGTAAAATTTATGTGTTTTAGTGCTTCAAAAAAAATGTGAAAAATAGACAGGCGTTTCCTTGTTTTTCTTTATATTTTCCTTTAAAAAAAATATGAATATAAAAATGATATAACAAATAACGTATCACAAAAAGGAAGCAAAAATTATTTGAATGCCTGAACAAGAAAAACTTCTAGAGCTCGTAAAATGCATGTACAAGAAAAAAGCCAAAAAGTACGCCGATGTAAAATGGAGAAGGGGAGTGGGGGAAATGGCCCAGTTTTGAACTGATTAAAAAGGTACAGTACTGGGTGAGATCTTTTGGTATACTTTGGACGCCACAATGTGAACAGCCTGTGTCTGAGTACAAAGTACATGATGTGATGATGAGGAGAATCGCTCTGGGCTGTGTGTCAATGTTTAATGCAGCCATGACTCATTCTGACTGAAAGTGAAAGAAAAGGCCTCGCTTTTCCCCGCGCTCCATGAAGAAGGCGACCACGTAAGTTTAGTGAGAATTTTTCTGTAAGTAAATGGAGGGTGGGAGCATGTGAAGATACAAGAACTACAACTCCCAGCATTGATGCTTTAACATAGAAAGTCATCTACGGTAATGTATTATTTTTCGTGTGACAGAACTTCCCAGGGACTTAACATGTTTTACTACAGAAGTCGCACTGGTAAGGGGTTACGCTTTCTGGGTTGAGAATATGCCCCTAGACCTGTAAATCTCGCCATGACAGAGGGTTCCTTTCTGTTGATATCTAGGCCTCATTTATCATAGCTGGAAAACTGCCTTTGTTGCCCATAGCAACAAATCACAACACAGCTTTCACTTTTTGAAAGTGGTGTAGCTCATTCGCGCACCCTGACAATGGCGCACTATTATGTCAGGGTGTGTGTATGGGGTCCACTGAATATGCTTCATACCGGACCGGCATCTTCAGTGATCACAGCTGAGCTCAACCATTTATGTGCTGCTGTTAATCATTGATAAGCGGTGGGGTTGGCAAAGCTTTTGGGCTGCCATGGAAGCCAAGGACCTAATGAAGATCCCAGGTCACTGCCATCTCAGTACTCCTATGAAGCCTGTGATTTTCACCATGTTCTGCAATCACAGGTTCAAGGCTAAAAAAATAAAGTGAAAATCAGTTAATATGTGTGTTTAAAAATATTACATAAAAAATATATAAAAAGCTGATATCAACCCCTTTTTCCTAATTTAAAAAATGAAATAAACATGTTTGTTATCGCCGCATCCATAAAAATCCAATTTATGATAATGCTACATGGCTGACATCAACTCTACCGACGATCACTGCTGTTAGCCTCTTAAATGCTGCTGTCAATTGCTGTCAAAAACGTGAAGGTCTGAACAGGGATACAGACTGGTGTGCATGCAGCCTGTAAGTGCACAATCACACTGGCCGCTGAACAGAAAAAAAGAAAGACAGAAGCATAATGATTGAATACACTGCAGTAAATAAATAGCATAGTGCATGCAAATAATATAGGATACTTAGTTTTTTATTAAAAAAAAAGCAAAAGCCATCCCACCACTTCACGGTGACCCTAACTGGGACGGTCCTAAGGCCGGGGTCACACTTGCGTTTATTACGGACGAGTGCTATGCGATAAAATAACACATAGCACTCGGACCACTGTTAACCTATGGGGCAGCACCCATCACCGTTTTTTTTTTCTCGGCCATATTCTACGTGCGGGTGAAATCGCAGTATGCTGCGATTGTACGCCTAAGTCAGCCAAGTCTCGCCAATGCAAGTCCATGGGTGTGAGAAAAAATCAGACACCACATGGACCATCAGTGTAGCTTGCAAGAAATACGCACCAGAGTCCTTTGAAAAGCCGGCAATTCATGTGCGGTGTACAGTAAAATCACACTGACAGGGTAGAAAAGAATAAATATATACACATAGAATATATACATAAATATATATATAATAACCGTGTAGAGAAAAAGCCGGTCGGTGCTGCCACTACTGCCAATGTCAGACTATCATATCCACACTGCTCGTGGAGGCTGAACCACGAGATCTCGGGTGCTGGTGCAGAAAACACAATGCATGAATCCAATAGTTAAAAAGAATAGCATAGCACTCATGATCCAGGTGAAAAAAGTCCGCTTTATTTAGCAATCCACATTAAAACTTCATGGCCGGGAGGCTGGAGGGAGGAGTGAGCAATGTATTCCTATTGGATAAATAAATATATATATATATATATATATATATGTATATATATATAGATGTCAGTGACACACGCATATATATATGTATATATATATATATATATATATATATATATAGTATATATATGTATTTTTATTGCATAGAGAGATAACTAGAGGAAAAGCCAGTAATACATCTGCCGGCTTCTGTAAAATCACTGCAGGAGCTGAGAGGATAGGAGAGATGGATTACATACAGTAAATCCATATAGAATAGGTAGATATATAAAGTAATTGAATCCATATGACCCGTGGAAGCGCTAGAACAGCGCGAAATGGCCGTTGTCAGCTTGTGAACACTCTTGCCACTCTACTCTGACCTGACATGTAACTACGTGTCAATAAAGGAGCTATATTTCTTCCTGTCGAGTGCGACCTTTTTCTTCATATGGATTCAATTATTTGATCACTGCGAGGTCAAGCACCCAGGAGCATTGGATGACAGCTTGCTGCCAGACGCATACCATCAGCTGATATATGGTAATAGCGGTGCCGTCCGCAACTTCTATTTTTTCACTCAGATATATAAAGTAGATTTCAGTGACAAATGCAATTAGATTAGTGTGTGTGTGCAAATTACTGGACATGTACTGTATTTAATTAATAAAAGATTATTGTACGGAAAAAAATGGCGTGGGGTCCCCCTATAATTAATAGCCAGCAATGGCTATGTAGACAGCTGAGGGCTGATGTTAATAGCCTAGGAAGGGGCCATGGATACTGCCCCCCCAGCTAAAACATCAGATCTCAGCCCCACTGCCCTGTAGCGGTGGCATGTCAGGTAATAGTTGGGGGGGCTTGATGTCACTTGATGTCACTTTAATTGAAATAAAGACACAGACTCCTTTATTATTCTTAATTAAACCATACTTACAACCACACCTAATCCATGTGAAGCTCTCGATCTCCTGTAATAAAAAAAAATAAAAAAGCAACAATATACCATACCTGTCTGTCGTAGTGTCCCACGCTGTAATCCATATCTGGGTTATATACAGTTTTCAACCAGGACAGTGCTAAGATGCGACTGGTGAATGAGGAGATGCTGGGAGCGGAGCTTCAGCGACTAGCACTGACATCACTGAGTCTGCGCTACCTCACAGCCTGAACTGCGATGACCTCTGGACCATGGGAAAATGCCAATGAGGAAGTCACGGCATTTCAAGCTCAGTGTCTGCATTGCAGGTCACCGTGAGGGTGTGTCCCTCCCAGTAATATAGGCTGGATGTGAGGTCTGTGCGTCTCTCCTAGTAATATAGGCTGGATGTGAGCTCTTTGTGTCTCACCCAGTAATATAGGCTGGATGTGAGGTCTGTGTGTCTCCCACAGTAATATAAGCTGGATGTGAGATCTGTGTGTCTCTCCCAGTAGCATATGCAAAACACAAGCCGCGGAGACACCATCACATGTTTCTTAACGCAAGCAATGACTAGCCAGGTCTTTCCCCAGGAAGGAACAACCACGGGAAGGGCAGTCTCCAATGCCCCCATCCCTTATGGGGGAAAGACCTGGCTAGTCATTGCTTGCGTTGAGAAATATGTGATGGTGTCTCTGCGGCTTGTGTTTTGCATATTTTACATATTTCCCATAAGGGATGGGGGCATTGCTCTAGAATCACTGCGTTGAGAAACATGTGACGGTGTCTCCGCAGTGTTGGATGTTGATCTCCATGAGTTCATTCATCCTCATTTCTCCCAGTAATATAGGCTGGATGTGAGCATCTTTATGTCTCTTCCTGTAATATAGGCTGGATGTGAGATCTGCGTGTCTCTTCCAGTAATATAGGCTGGATGTGAGGTCTATACTGTATGTATCACCCTGTAATATAGGCTGGATGTGAGCTCTACATGTCACTCCCAGTAATAAAGGCTGGATGTGAGGTCTGTGCGTCTCTTCCTGTAATATAGGCTGGATGTAAGGTCTGTGTGTCTCTCCCAGTAAAATAGGCTAAATGTGAGATCTGTGTGTCTCTCATAGTAATATAGGCTGGATGTGAGCTATGTGTGTCTGTCCCTGTAAAATAGGGTGGATGTGAGCTCTGTGTGCCTGTCCCTGTAATATAAGCTGATATTAGCTCTGTCTGTCACTCCCAGTAACATAGGCTCGATGTGAGGTTTGTGTGTCTCTACCAGTTATATAGGCTGGATGGGAGCTCTTGTGTGTCTCTCCCAGTAATTTAGGCTGGATGTGAGGTCGGTGTGTCTCTCCCAGAAATGTAGGCTGGATGTGAGGTCTGTAATGCATTCTGTAATGCTGTAGATAAGCCCCCGATGTAACCTGAAAGACAAGAAAAACAAGTTAGATTATACTCCCCGTCGGTCGAGGTCGGATGCGGTGGGTGTCGCGGTCCGGTCTTCTAGCAATGATGTCCTCCTCCTTACTTCTGCCACGGCTCCTGCGCAGGCGTACTTTATCTGCCCTGTTGAGGGCAGAGTAAAGTACTGCAGTGCACAGGTGCCACGAAAGGTCAGAGAGGTCTGGTGCCTATGCACTGCAGTACTTTACTCTGCCCTCAACAGGGCAGATAAAGTACGCCTGCGCAGGAGCCGCGGCATAAGTAAGAAGGAGGACGTCATCGTATGAAGATGGGAGGCACCGGACCGGACCGCGACACCCATCGGACTGGACTGGATCCCCGCGTGAGTATAATCTAACTTGTTTTTCTTATCTTTCAGGTTACATCGGGGGCTTATCTACAGCATTACAGAATGTTGTAGATAAGCCCCTGATGGCAGTGGCCGCATCTTATAGGCCAAAAATGGGGTGACAGATTCCCTTTAATTTTTGCCAGAACTGTGTGTGATATTTGTCTGTCATATTCAGCAATATAGGCTGAATGTGATATTTGTGTGTAACTTTCAGAGATATGGGCTGGATGTGAGCTCTGTGTGTCTCTCGCAGTATTATAGGCTGGATATGAGCTCTGTGTGACTGTCCCTATATATATTTGAGCTTTGTTTGTCTCTCTTACTAATATGAGATGGATGTGAGCTCTATGTGTCTTTCCAACTAATATAGGTTGGACAAGAGGGTCTTTGTCTTTTCAAGTAATATAGGCTGGCTGTGAGCTTTGTGTCTTTCCCTTTAAAATAGACTATATGTGATATTTGTCTGTCTCTCCCAGTAATATAGGCTGGATGTGATATTTGTGTGTAGCTTCCAGAGATATGGGCTGGATGTGAGCTCTAGGTAAACTGTCTTCACATGCTTTCATCTATCAGCACAGCTCCAATAATCTACGTAACTCTTTATGTAGTTTCCTCCTTTTCTATATAGCCTGTTTTCTGTGCCCACAGACAGGGCCGGCCCAAGAGATTACGGCGCCCTAGGCGAAACTATTTTGTTGCGCCCCTACTATTCTTGGCAGTAGATGAAAACTTGGGATGTAAATTTAGGAGAAAAATAAACCCCAACAACAATGATTAATTAACTCTCTCCTAACTCTTTAATCGTCTGAGAAGTTGTATAGGACAAATATATACAAAGTAATCAACAACACAAAACAAAAACGACCATAGGTAATTAAAATTTTTGTTTCCTTGCCTTTTTTTTTAAAAGGATGACACTAAGTCACCGAGATTAATTTGTTTAGCAACTTCAGATTCTATCGAAATTGTTGCCAACCCAACCAACCTCTCTTGCGTCATATTTGCCCTTAAATATGTACACTTTTCTTTCCATCCCTAAAACTTTTTGCCTTTTGAAAAGATTTTTTATAATTTTTTTTCTATTTTTTCTGTGGTGCCCCCTTTGGGTCGGCGCCCTAGGCGGCCGCCTAGTTCGCCTATACGTTCGGGCCGGCCCTCCCCAACTGTCCTCTATAGATCTAACGTTGCAATAGTTCAATTAGTGACAACATGTAAAATTGGTGGAGAAAGGTTGAACTTAATGGACCTAGGTCTTGCATACAACCCTCTCATCCTCCATGCTGCTATCTCTAACACTAAGAGGATGAACAGGAAGCAGAGCCTCAGGAGCAGTACCTCTGACAGATTTGTAATGTGTGCAGAGCACTCAGCTAAAGGCCTAAGAGACGCTCTGCAACAGCCAAATCATAGAAAAAAATTGAATTAAAACTATTAAAAAAGTTGCAGAACTTTACATTTAGGGAGAAAATGAGCAATAAGAAAAATTATTTGCCAAGTTGCACAAAGCATAGAGCTGTATTAATAAAAACTATATTCTTGTTACTTGTATAACTTTATTTTGTTTATAAGCTATCAGGTCTCTGTGCAACTTATACTGGGCGAAGAGACTCATGAAAATTACAGATTTTTTCCAATCTTCAAAACCCTTCAGCAACAAAGGTAAGTGCTGAACCACATGTTTAAGATGCAAAGTATCAATATGATATAACCAGGCTGATGACAAAACATAAATATGTAAGGCTTGCTCACAAGAGTGTATATATCAGATGAATGCTATGCAATGTTTTATCGGACAGCACTCGGACCAATGTTACTCTACGGGGCAGTGCTGATGAGCGTTTCTTTTCTCATATCGTGCATGAGAACAAAAATTGCTGCAAATCGGATCACATTCAGCCATTCAAGTCCATGGGTGCGTGGAAAACATGTGACTGCACTCGAATTACATCAGAGCGCAGTCTGATTTCCACAGACTCATAGAATGGAGAACATGGAGAAATTATGTTCTCCATCTGCTACTCACCTGTGCTACGATTCTCTCATCCGAGATAATCGGATCACACCAAGCTGATACTAGGCTCAAACTCGGATCAGAGTTTGACCGGAGTGTCATTAACATACAGATCTCTCCATTCATTTGCATGGGCAATATTCGAAAACTACTAACTAAATGGGAGGCATTACACATGCGCAGAAAAATGTGAACACCCAACAAGTTGTTAGTAAAGTGTTGGGCGCGAATACGCAACTCTCTCCATTGATTAGTATAGAAGCTCTTAATATTGTGCCAAGTACACTTGTGATGCACTTTTCTATACAAATGAATGGAGAGAGTCACGCATGCACAGAGAAATTGGAAAAATCTTTCCAGATCACATTCTTCAACTAAAACTAAGAAAAATTCTAAAACTCAAGATAGTAACATAGTAACATATTGTAGATAGCAAGGCCGAAAAAAGACATTTGTCCATCCAGTTCAGCCTATATTCCATCAGAATAAATCCCCAGATCTACGACCTTCGAAAGAACCTAATCACTGTAAGATACAATATTGTTACGCTCCAGGAAGACATCCAGGCCTCTCTTGAACCCTTCGACTGAGTTCCCAATAGCCACCTCCTCAGGCAAGGAATTCCAGATTCTCACTGCCCTAACAGTAAAGAATCCTCTTCTATGTTGCTGGAAAACCCTTCTCTCCTCCAGATGCAGAGAATGCCCCCTTGTGACCGTCACTTTCCTTGGTATAAACAGATCCTCGGAGAGATATTTGTATTGTTCCCTTATATACACTGATAAAAAAAATAAAGGGAACACTTAAACAAGCTAATATAACTCCAAGTAAATCAAGCTTCTGTGAAATCAAACTGTCCACTTAGGAAGCAACACTGATTGACAATCAATTTCACATGCTGTTGTGCAAATGGAATAGACATCAGATGGAAATTATTGGCAATTATCAAGACACCCTCAATAAAGGAGTGCAGGTGGGGACCACAGACCACATCTCAGTACTAATGCTTTCTGGCTGATGTTTTGGTCAATTTTGAATGTTGGTTCTGCTTTCACACTCGTGGTAGCATGAGACAGACTCTACAACCCACACAAGTGGCTCAGGTAGTGCAGGTCATCCAAGATGCACATTAATGCGACCTGTGGCAAGAAAGTTTGCTGTGTCTGTCAGCGTAGTGTCCAGAGGCTGGAGATTCTACCAGGAGACAGGCCAGTACACCAGGAGACGTGGAGGGGGCTGTAGGAGAGCAACAACCCAGCAGCAGGACCACTACCTCCGCCTTTGTGCAAGGAGGAACAGGAGGAGCGCTGCCAGAGCCCTCCAAAATGACCTCCAGCAGGCCACAAATGTGTATGTGTCTGCACAAATGGTTAGAAACCGACTCCATGAGGATGTTCTGAGGGCCAGTCATCCACAGATAAAGAGGATTCTTTACTATTACAGCGATACCTCATTTATATCTTTTTTTATGTTTTGGCGCTTTTATACAATAAAAATTATTTTATATAAAAAAATAATTATTTTTGCATCACTTTGTTCTGAGAGCTATAACTTTTTTATTTTTTCACTGATGATGCTGTATGGGGACTTATTTTTTGCGGGACAAGATGACATTTTCAGCTGTACTAAATTTATATCCATCTTTTTCATCGCTTGTTATTCCACTTTTTGTTCAGTGGTATGATGATAAAGCATTGTTTTTTTGGCTTTTTTTTTAATGGTTTTCACTAAAGGGGTTAGCTAGTGGGACAGTTTTATAGGTCGGGATGTTACGGACGCGGAGATACCAAATATGTGTACTTTTATTGTTTAGATTTTTTTTTAATTCAAAAATTTATTTATTGCTGGAATAAATATTGTTTTTTATTATTATTTTTTAATTATTTTTTACAATAATTTTACAGTTATTTTATAAACATTTTTTTCATTTAATTCTTACTTTTACACTGTGTCCCACTATGGGACACTCATTTTGTGCAGGCTGATTGCTTCCATATCATGCAGATATGCATGCTATAGAAGCTTTCAGCGCAGCATGCATTTTACACTGACCTGTGAGACTTCCTGATATGCACTGCGCATGACAGGAAGTCTCTCAGGCCTGGAGACCTGGATGTCATCATGACAACATTGGGTCTCCATGGCAGCCATCAGGACCCAGCGTCATGCAGCGGGGTCTCCGATCCAAAGGCAGAGGGGCTGTCACAGCTGACAGTCCCTCTGTCTGCTCCCGATATGCTGCAATCATGTTTGATCGCAGTGTTCCGGGGGTTGAAGTACTTCTGGCACTTAGTGGCGGTTGTCAGCTGTAAGAATCAGCTGACACTCGGCCACGAACAGCCACACTCCCTCCGTGAGCGTGGCTGATCACATATGACGTACTATTCCGTCCATGGGCATTAAGTCCCACTGCACATGGACGGGATAGTACGTCATCTGGCAGAAAGGGGTTAAAGATTTCATAATAATGTCTGTACCACAGGACTGGCGTATAGCAAATGTGGTGACAATTTTCAAAAGGGGACAAAAACTGAACTTGGTAATTATAGGCCAGTAAGCTTAACCTCTACTGTGGGTAAAATCCTGGAGAGTTTTCTAAGAGATACTGTACTCGAGTACCTGAAGAAGAATAACCTCATGACCCAATATCAACATGGGTTTATGAGGAACCGTTCCTGTCAAACTAATCTGAAAAGCTTCTATGAAGAGGTGAGTTCCGGACTGGACCAAGGGATTGTAGTGGACATGGTGTACATGGACTTTTCATAAGCTTTTGATACGGTGACACTCAAAAGGTTGATACATAAAATGATAACAATGGGGATAGGGGAAAATATGTGTAAGTGGATTAAGAGCTGGCTCAGGGATAGGAAACAAAGGGTGGTTATTAATGGAGCACACTCGGACTGGGTCACGGTTTGCAGTGGGGTACCACAGGGGTCAGTATTGGGCACGCTTCTTTTTAACATGTTTATTAATGACCTTGTAGGTGGCATAGAGAGTAGAATTTCAATATTTGCAGATGATGTAGGGTCGGACAGGTTCGCAGGATGCAGTGACGAGACACTAGACGAATGGTGGTTTTCGAAATCACATTTATACAACTCTAGCCGATGGGCTAGGCTGAACAAAACAAGGATAAAGAAACAACATCAACAGTCCACGCAGGGACTCAACAAACTTAACCAAATATAGCTTCACTTAGCCATCCAGGGACTGCGGGGTTCAGTAACGTGGCCGCGTGGAGGTCGCTGAGGCGGCTGTCCTGAGAAAAGTGACGTCGGTTGGGGGCAACAGGCCCTGAAGAAAATAATACCGTTGGGGCGCAACAAGCCCTGAAGAAAACGGGGACGTTGGGGCGCAACAGGCCCTGAAGGAAACGGGGACGTTGGGGCGCAACAGGCCCTGAAGGAAATGGGGACGTTGGGGCGCAACAGGCCCTGAAGGTAACGCTGCCGCCGGGGCGCAACAGGCCCTGAAGGAAACACTGCCGCTGGGGCGCAACAGGCCCTGAAGGAAATGGGGACGTTGGGGCGCAACAGGCCCTGAAGGAAACGCTGCCGCTGGGGCGCAACAGGCCCTGAAGGAAACGCTGCCGCTGGGGCGCAACAGGCCCTGAAGGAAACGCTGCCGCTGGGGCGCAACAGGCTCTGAACAAAACACTGCCGCTGGGGTGCAACAGGCCCTGAAGAAAACAATGCCGTTGGGGCTCAACAGGCCCTGAAGTAAATGATGGAGGTGGCGCGCGATGATGACGCAGTTCCCCAGAGAGGCCTGTAGCCGTCCTTTACCAAGGAGTCTCTTCCTAAGCCAGGGTAGCGAGCCTTTTATCCCGCCTGTGACAATGTGGCGTATCTTGAGGCCGATGATGGCCGGGTCGGCGTGATGGGGGAAGGCTGGGGGGAAGGGCCCAGGTCTCTGAGGCCTGGTTACCGGTACTCACGGCCACAACCGGAGGTATAGTTCCTCTCCCTTCAAGGCGGGCGTTAGCGGGGATAATTCTCTCAGAACGGGAGCGGGGAGCAGTCTCTGGGCACAGTCTCTCACGTCTCTCTTGTCGGTAAATCGGTCGCTTTCTCCTCGCAGGCTCCTCTCGGTGCCCCTGCAAGTCATCCTGCGTCTTGCCTTCACTCCCTCTCTTCCCCAACTGCCACTTCAGCGCGTCCCCTGCTCCTTTTACCCTAGCCCCTCCCCCTGTTGCCCTGACAACCTCAGTCGCATGTCTCCCTTTGTAATTCCCCTGTTGTGCTTCCTTCAATAACTCTGATGGCGGTCCCCTTGGTTCCGGCCCAAACACTATATGGGGGTCCTCCTCCCCACATTCCCCCACCCTGTAAGCTCGCCAGTCCTCGGGCGAGGGAGTTAGTCTATTAAGATTGGCCTGTAAAGGTGTTAATATTCGTTGCCATACGAACTGATCTTGTTCATACCGTTCGGGGGGTTTGCCGGCTGTTGACCGCTCGGAGCGTCTAAGTTCGACTGGGGTGGAATCTTCTGGGGTGGTGGACGTCGGTGGGCTGCATGGTGCTGGTGGGTTAATTGTGTCAACTGGCTCATTATTGGGTGGAGGGCCCTTGGGAACTGGAGGGAAATCCTCGTCTTCCGAGTCCCAGCATATGGACTCCGGTTCGGATGTCTTCGGGACAGGTTCCAGTTGCTTCGGGTCGGTGGAAATACACGGGCGCAACATATTACGATGCACAATGCCGGTGGGCAGTGTTTCATCCTGCTCGGGCCGTATTTCGTACACAGGTCCTTCTGGATGGATACGGCATTGTACCCGATAAGGACCCTCTTCCCAACGTGACTCCAGTTTATTCTGGGGGCGTTGATCTAGTACAAGCACACGGTCCCCGCTTTGGAGATGGGGAGGGGAGGTTGTATTCTTCCCTGGGTGTTCTCAGTCTTGAAGTTTGGTATGTACAATTCGGTGAAGAGTTTGCAGCCTGTGGCGATGATTTCGGACCCAAGATGACACGCCGGTCCAGGGCCGAGGCTCTTCGGGGTCCAACTCTACCTCAATGATCCCTTTACCCTCTCGTCCGAACAGCAGGAAATAAGGAGTATAGCCCGTAACTCGATGTACCCGATTATTATAAACCCATACTAATTCAGAGACATATTCAGGCCAACGAGCTTTCTTGTCACTCTCCAGAGTGCGTAGCATTTGAATCAATGTCCGATTAAATCGCTCACAAGCCCCATTCCCTTGCGGGTGATATGGTGTGGTCCGGGATTTATCAATCCCATAAAGATGATGTAGTTCCTCCATAACTTTCCCCAAAAAACATGCTCCCTGGTCGGAATGTATACGTTGAGGACAGCCGTACACTTGTATAAAGTTTCTGCAAATTGCGGAGGCGGCTGACTCCGCGGTCTGGTCTCGAGTAGGGGTGACCACAGCGAACTTGGTGAAATGATCCACCATGACGAGGCAGTGTTCATATCCCTGGAATGTGGGCCCAATGTGCAGATAATCCACCGTCAGGAGCTCAAAGGGTGCTGAAGTCACAATCGTCTGTGTTGCGGCCCTCTGAGCAGGCGGTTTGGCCAATTCACATAAGCGGCAGGTACGGCAAACTTCTTCCACAACAGCCGACAAGCGTGGGTGATAAACTTTCTGTTGTAACCATTGCAAAGTCTTTTTGACTCCAAAGTGGGCCCCTTTTTCGTGAGCCTCTTGAGCCAGCTCGTGTAGTTGAGCTCCGGGTGTAACCACCTGCCAAACAGTCGTTGAGGTTGTTTGCTAAGTGATTTTACGGTACAGTAGTCCCTTTCGGATAATCAGTCTCTCCCATTGTCGCAGCATCAGCGACAGGTCTTGGGTCAAAGTTTGTCGTTGAGTATCAGTGGGTAATTGACCAGCGGCGACCCATGTCCGGAGAAGTCCAACTTCTTCATCTTCTTGTTGCTGTTGTATCCACTTATCCCGAGATTGTTCCAGGATGCCCCTGTGGGCCTCTGGGGAAGATACTTTTGCATCAACATTGGTGAGCACGGCAGCGGTAAGAGCGAACGGTATTTCCTCTCCTTCTAATTCTTCATCTCGATTCCGTCCGGGAGTTGTATGTCGAATCCTGGAGAGAGCATCTGCATGAACATTCTCGGCCCCTCTTTTGTAAATAATCTTGTAATTGTACTTCGCCATTCGGGCCACCCATTGCTGCTCTAAAGCCCCCAACTTGGCGTTTTCCAAATGAGCCAGTGGGTTGTTGTCAGTTCGCACTACCACCTCGGAGCCCGCTAGGTACTCTGCGAATCTCTCCGTCATAGCCCACACCACTGCGAGGAGCTCGAGCTTAAAAGAGCTGTAATTGTCAGGGTTACGCTCGGAGTCATGGAGTGAATGGCTTCCATAAGCGATCACCCTCTCCCGGCCATCCTGAACCTGTGACAACACAGCCCCTAGCCCGTGAAGACTCCCATCAGTGTGCAGGATGAACGGCTGAGAGAAATCCGCATAAGCCAACACTGGGGCATCCGAGAGTGCAGCCTTAAGATCTCGGAAGGCCTCTTCCTGAGGGTGTTGCCACTGGATTTTTCGCCCATTGGCCCCAGCGGGAGCCCCCTTCAGCAGGTCATGCAGGGCTCGAGCTCGACATGCAAAATTCTTTACGAAACGACGGTAATATCCAGCTAACCCCAGAAAAGCCCGCACATCTTTCACCGTCTCGGGGGTAGGCCATTCCTGGATAGCCGCAACCTTCTCCCGGGACGGCCTCACACCCTCTGCCGAAACGACATGACCCAGATACTCAATCTGAGAGCGAAATAGGTGGCATTTCTGAGGCTTCACCTTCAACCCGTACTTTTGCAGCCGGCTGAGTACCTGTCCCAACCGCTTCAGGTGGTCCTCGAAGGAGGCGGCATAGAAAATTATGTCGTCCAGGTAGATCAACGTGGGCTCAAAATTGTGATCTCCTAAACATCGCTCCATCAATCGCTGAAAGGTCCCGGGGGCGTTGGCCAGCCCGAATGGCATACGATTAAACTCAAACAGTCCCATGGGCATTATGAACGCCGTCTTAGCTCTGTCCTCTTCTGACATGGGCACCTGCCAGTACCCACTGGTCAAGTCCAGGGTCGAAAAATATGTTGCTTTGCCCAATGCAGACAGAGATTCTTCTATGCGGGGCAGTGGGTATGAGTCTTTAATAGTGCAATCATTCAATTTACGATAATCCACACAGAATCGTAGTGTACCATCTTTCTTCCGGACCAACACGATGGGGGCCGCCCAAGGGCTTTGACTTTCCCGTATCACCCCTTTTTGCAGCATCTGAGCCAGCAAAGTTTTCACCTCTTGATAGAGTTGTGGCGGGATCTGTCGATATCGTTCTCGGATAGGGGCCGCTCCTGCTGTGGGGATCTCATGAGTGATGGCGGTGGTACACCCAAAGTCATCCTCATGGCTAGCAAATACTTCGTGGTACTGTCCCAGCAATGCTTTTACTTGTGAAAGTTGGGCCGCAGTTAGTCCAGAAAGCTCGGCCCGCATCTGCTCCAAAATATTTCGGCCCTTCTCTTGTGTCGAGACTTCGTGGGCCTGTAAGGTTCGTATTGTTACCTCCCAAGGACCCTCGGGGTGTACTCGTGATTGAACCGCAGGAGTGGGCAGCACTTCTTCTAAAGGCTTTACTAGTTTGGCCAGTACAGTCCAGGCTTTCAGAATGGTATCTCGGTCTTCAAGGTTAATGCAGCGGACCAGGACGGTTCCTTTTCGCACCGTAGCGAGGGAACGAGCCACCAGTATGCCAGGAGGTAAGTGCTCTGAGTGACACGGCTCCACCTGCACCTCTACGCCCTCCAAAGGTATTGGGGCCCGAATTGGCAGGGCCACCACTGTCTGTCCAGGAGGCAGCACAAGCAGGGGTGCCGCTGACGCGATGACCTTACCCAGAGCCTCACCCTCCTGGCAGTCCCGATGCACCCGCGCACCTCGCACCAGCTGCTGGAATACCTGTCCCTGAGTTGTGCGAGAACCCCACTGCTTCAGTGTCCTTTGTGTGGGATCATTAAGCAACAGGTTACCAAACTCTTTTAAAATATTCATGCCTAGGGTGACGGGGTGTCGTTGATCAGCTTCCCCTTGAGTCAGCACCACCCCTCTGCGGCCAAGGGGTTTACCGCACAACGTCATCTGCACCCACACTACCCCGGCAACCGGGACCGGCAGTTGGTTAGCAGCTACTAGTCTAATCATGGGTCCCCACTGAGGCCTTGCTGCCTCTGGAAAGTTTCGTTGAAAGTACGCTGCGGGCATAGTGGTTACTTGTGACCCCGTGTCCACCAGACACCGGACGGCCCGGCCCTCTACTTCTGCCCAAACTACCGGACACTGCTATCAAATCTTCGGGACTTCCACCACCCCTAGTTGTGGTTTTCGGCTCCGAGCGGCGTCCCCCTAGCCCGGAGCCCTTTAGTTTAATGGCCGCCGGGGTGGGTATCTCCCACGCCGCGGACACTCTCGGGCGAAGTGGCCTGGTTCTCCACACTCATAACACCGGGCCGGTATAGGTTGACCACCCCGCGGAGAACGTGACCTCCAGGGACCGGGATTAACACTGGGTCGTCCAGTCTCTAGTTCGGTTTTTCTCTTTACTTCCGCCAACTCGCTCTTAATATTTTTCAATTCTCGCTTCATCTCCTCCACCCACTGGGGTTCCTCAACTGTGTTCGAGGAGGCCTCCACACCTCGGACCTTCCCCACAGGGACCGCCATCCCCTGCTCTTGCTCCCGAACCCGTGCCTGACTTCCCACTTCTGAAAAATCTATTTGGGGATTCATTCTGATCTGTTCCCGTAATGCCTGTTTTATCAGTGGCTCTCGCAGTCCAGTCACCAGTAGGTCACGTAGGGTAATGTCAACAGGTCCTACCCCTACCCTGTCTTTTCTTTCAATAGCCGTATGCAATTCTTGGAGCACATTCATATACTGAGTAATCGTCTCCCCCTCTGCCTGCATCCGACTAAACAGACGGGTCCTTAACTCTCCCACATCTGTGGGATCTCCGTGGGTCTGTTCCACTATCTGCAACACCTTTTCAAAGTGTTGCGGTGCCCCGGAGGTTTCAACATCACTGACCTCCGCACCTCCCCGTCTAGGGCCATGAGTGCCACTTCAGCTTCCAGGTCATGGGTCATTGGGTGCAACCGAAAGAGCCCCCGCATTCGTTCTGTCCAGCTCCATAGCATAGTATTGGAGCCGGAAAATCTAGGCAGGTTGTTCAGCATGGCCTCCAATGAAATGCTAGTACGGGGGCCCTCATTATTTACAGATTCTACAGCTTCCCCCTGACCTGCGCCACCACCGTATATGCTCGGAGACTGCATCCTGCCAACTACGCCAAGTGTAGGGTCGGACAGGTTCGCAGGATGCAGTGACGAGACACTAGACGAATGGTGGTTTTCGAAATCACGTTTATATAACTCTAGCCGATGGGCTAGGCTGAACAAAACAAGGATAAAGAAACAACATCAACAGTCCACGCAGGGACTCAACAAACTTAACCAAATATAGCTTCACTTAGCCTTCCAGGGACTGCGGGGTTCAGTAGCGTGGCCGCGTGGAGGTCGCTGAGGCGGCTGTCCTGAGGAAAGTGACGTCGGTTGGGGGCAACAGGCCCTGAAGAAAATAATACCGTTGGGGCGCAACAAGCCCTGAAGAAAACGAGGACGTTGGGGCGCAACAGGCCCTGAAGGAAACGGGGACGTTGGGGCGCAACAGGCCCTGAAGGAAACGGGGACGTTGGGGCGCAACAGGCCCTGAAGGTAACGCTGCCGCCGGGGCGCAACAGGCCCTGAAGGAAACACTGCCGCTGGGGCGCAACAGGCCCTGAAGGAAACGGGGACGTTGGGGCGCAACAGGCCCTGTAGGTAACGCTGCCGCTGGGGCGCAACAGGCCCTGAAGGAAACGCTGCCGCTGGGGCGCAACAGGCCCTGAAGAAAACGCTGCCGCTGGGGTGCAAAAGGCCCTGAAGAAAACACTGCCGCTGGGGCGCAACAGGCCCTGAAGAAAACAATGCCGTTGGGGCTCAACGGGCCCTGAAGTAAATGATGGAGGTGGCGCGCGGTGATGACGCAGTTCCCCAGAGAGGCCTGTAGCCGTCCTTTACCAAGGAGTCTCTTCCTAAGCCAAGGTAGCGAGCCTTTTATCCCGCCTGTGACAATGTGGCGTATCTTGAGGCCGATGATGGCCGGGTCGGCGTGATGGGGGAAGGCTGGGGGGAAGGGCCCAGGTCTCTGAGGCCTGGTTACCGGTACTCACGGCCACAACCGGAGGTATAGTTCCTCTCCCTTCAAGGCGGGGGTTAGCGGGGATAATTCTCTCAGAACGGGAGCGGGGAGCAGTCTCTGGGCACAGTCTCTCATGTCTCTCTTGTCGGTAAATCGGTCGCTTTCTCCTCGCAGGCTCCTCTCGGTGCCCCTGCAAGTCACCCTGCGTCTTGCCTTCACTCCCTCTCTTCCCCAACTGCCACTTCAGCGCGTCCCCTGCTCCTTTTACCCTAGCCCCTCCCCCTGTTGCCCTGACAACCTCAGTCGCATGTCTCCCTTTGTAATTCCCCTGTTGTGCTTCCTTCAATAACTCTGATGGCGGTCCCCTTGGTTTCCGGCCCAAACACTATATGGGGGTCCTCCTCCCCACAATGACACTAAACTCTGCAGGGAAATCAATACAGAGGAGGACAATTTTATATTACAGGAGGATTTATGTAAACTAGAAGCTTAGGCTGATAAATGGCAAATGAGCTTTAATGGGGATAAATGTAAGGTCATGCACCTGGGTAGAACGAACAAGATGTATAATTATGTGCTTAATTGTAAAACACTGGGCAGACCTGTCACTGAAAAAGACCTGGGTGTATGGGTGGACGACAAGCTCACATTTAGTGGTCAGTGTCAGGCAGCTGCTGCAAAGGCAAATAAAATAACGGGATGCATTAAAAGAGGCATAGATGCTCATGAGGAGAACATAATTTTACCTCTATATAAGTCACTAGTACGACCACACTTAGAATACTGTGTACAGTTCTGGTCTCCGGTGTATAAGAAAGACATAGCTGAACTGGAGCGGGTGCAGAGAAAAGCGACCAAGGCTATTAGAGAACTGGGGGGGTCTGCAATGCCAAGACAGTTTATTACACCTGGGGTTATTTAGTTTGGAAAAACGACAGCTTAGGGTGATCTTATTACAATGTATAAATATATGGGAGGACAATACAAAGACCTTTCTAATGATCTTTTTACTCTTAGACCTGTGACGGGGACAAGGGGGCGTCCTCTACGTCTGGAGGAAAGAAGGTTTAATCATAATCACATACGCGGATTCTTTACTGTAAGAGCAGTGAAACTATGGAACTCTCTGCCATATGATGTTGTAATGAGTGATTCCCTACTAAAATTTAAGAAGGGACTTGATGCCTTTCTTGAAAAGTATAATATTACAGGGTATGTACACTAGTTTCCTTAATATTGTGTTGATCCAGGGAGCTAGTCTGATTGCCGTATGTGGAGTCAGGAAGGAATTTTTCTCCCCAATGTGGAGCTTAGTGTTTGACGCATGGGTTTTTTTCCATTCCTCTGGATCAACATGTTAGGCTATGGGTTGAACTAGATGGACTTAAAGTCTCCCTTCATCCTTAAAATACTATGTTACTATCGTTATTAGATCGCCCCTCTTTTTTCTAGACTAAATAATCCTAATTTTGTTAATCTTTCTACGTATTGTAGTTCCCCATCCCCTTTTATTAATTTTGTTGCCCTCCTGTGTACTCGATTTAGTTCCATTATATCCTTCCTAAGCACCGGTGCCCAAAACTGTACACAGTACTCCATGAAAGCATATTTTTGAAGAGAACTGGTGAGAAAACATAGAGGACTCCTTTGGGAGGGATAGGAGATGAAATATTTTGAGAATTGCTATTCTGGGTAGGGCATTTCTCCTACTTTCCTTAACTGGAATCTATAGAAAAAAAAGGACTTGTAATTTTGTCAAAAAATTTTGGCCAAAATTCACCAAGACATCATAGCAATTATGCAAGGTGCCCACATGCTTCTCTCTGTAGTGCTCAGTGAATACCAACTATGCCTTTAAATATTATTACTGCCATATGTATTGCAGAAAACCAGGTAGCACAGGGTTAAGTTCTAGCTCTGCATTATTTGATTAGATGCACCTGCCTAGATTTTCATTAGAAGTAGGGCCTGTGTTCACTAGGTGTGAAATTCTGCTAGATGGACCACAGACGGGTGTGCAGCTGGTGAGTAACCAGTCAAAATGTGAGCTGTAGCAGAGAGAGAGATGTGCAGGGGTCTCATTTTTAATGGAGACTGCAAGGGTCAGCTTGGAAAGCTGAGCAGTCTGTGTGTTGGAGCTGCAGAGTAGTGTGTGGAAGCTGCAACTTGTTCAATGTGAACTGTGGCTGGAGCTCACCACTTTTGTTTTTCGCTAGAAGCTGCTGTAACTCAGGCTGAAGGGGATCCCAAGACTAGTGGGATTGGGCCCTTTCTGGGTATGAAGTTTTCTCTGGGAGAAAGAACTGTAACCTGTTCTGGTGAGCATATGTGTTCCCTGCTAAATTAACTTTTATTTGCTGTTATAACTTTGTGCCCAGAAGAGGCTGTTTTCTTTTTTCATTTTGAATCCCTTGAAGTTTTATGAAAACAATAAATTGCACATGTTTGGGCCAAATTACTTTACTTGTATGAATGCTTCCCAATGCCTACCTGAGAGTCTGAATCTCTACAGTATACATGATGTAATTTTCTGACACATTACATGATCCATTTGTTGCATCCCACAGGAAAAGAGTCACCTGTCTGTACCACCGCCATCAACAACGCAGAACAACAGGAGGAAGGTATGGCTCTCCCTGGGCTAAGTGCAACATTCAAAATACAAACACCCAAGAAAAAAAGGGAAAGGTTTAGTGATGCCGAGAACCAGAAACTCGTAGACGCAATCCTAGCGCACATGGAGAAACTCTTTGGGCCTAAACAAGTCAACGCGTCTGGCAGAGCGGCCATCTGGGATAAGGTGGTGAAGGAGGTTAATAAAATAGGTGGCATGAGGCGCACAGTCCAAGAATGCAAGAAGCGATGGCATGACTATAAGAGGAAAATCAAGCAAGTTATTGAAAATTTGAAGGAGCAGTCTTGGATGGGTGGACCGACGGTGCCTCTTTCAGATGTCTTAACCAAACGGCAGCTAAAGGTAGCTCAGTTTTTTAAATTGGATACCAATGATGCCCCAAGAAATGAAATGCATCACGAATCTTCATCAGATATCGGTAAATATATAATATTCTGTCTGTCTGTAACGGAAATCCCGCGTCGCTGATTGGTCACGGCTGCCAAGCCGCGACCAATCAGCGACAGGCGCAGTCGGGCACAGCGCTCAATGTGCGGATGGTACCCCGGGTCCGGAGGAGAGGATACTCTTCTCCAGGCCCTGGGTAGCAGAAACCTGTAAAAAATAGAATTAAAAAATTAAAATAAAAAATAGTGATATACTCACCTTCCGACGGCCCCCCGGACTCTTTCCCTCCTCTCACCATGCGCCCGGCATCTTCCGGTCCCAGTAATGCTTTTCGCGAAACACCGCTGATGTTGTCTCGCTCTCACGAGAGTGACGTCATCTCCGGCCCTTCGCGCTAAGCATTACTGGGACCAGAAGATGCCGGGAGCGTGGAGTGGAGACCAGGGGCCGTCGGAAGGTGAGAATAACCTTTTTTTTTTATTTTTTAAAATTATTTTTTACATTCTATGTTTTACTATTGATGCTGCATAGGCAGCATCAATAGTAAAAAGCTGATTCTAGAATACCCGATGCTTTTGAATCGGGCCACCATCTAGTATATAATAACGACCTCACTCATGGTCATGACCAAGGATAAACTACTGAAGGCGTTCAGTTGTCCGAGACTGAGACAATACCTGCTTTATCTATCACAACTCTATTGATATATATACGCTTTAAAGTGGTTTCCCAATCTTAATTTCAATAAGTGATGGTTTTCGAGGGCCATATAAACATAATAAAAAAAAAAATAGACTTTTTTTTCTAATCTTATACAACCCCTAAAATGGGTCTTAAAGGGCTGCTCTACTTTCCTTACATTAAGGACCTTTCTTTAAGGTTCAACACTGATATCAGATCAGTGGGGGTGCCAGCAGCGCCGACGTTAGTAAGCTTAACAACGCAGCTCCGTCAATTGTGCAGAGGCCGCTGCCAGGTGCTACAGATCCACTCTTTTTTACCTTGCAGTGACCACTACACAGTTGATGGGCTGTACTGTTCAGCTTGACAACTGTTAATATACTGGTTCTGCCAGCATCGAGAACAGCTAATCAGTGGGGGTGTGGAACCCCAACAACCTGATATTAATTACCTACTGTATCTCGAGGAAAGGTTATACCCCTACTGATCAGTACCAGTTCCAGTACAGATCACTTGACTGGTGATTGGCTGATGTCCTTCACTTTAATGTTTTATCCAACTGAGGACTGGGCAGTGGGGGGAGGCTCCTGCTGCAGCCAATTGTCTTAGAGCCACACATGTATCAGTGAAAGAGACGAGGAGGGACAAGGCTGAGCTCCTGAGACCTGTGATGAGGTTAGCTTACGCTGAGTCGATTTTTTCTTTAGAGTGGACCCTCTGGCTCGTGGCACCCTCACACCTAGGGCGAGCTGACCTTGTGAGGAACCACCCCCTATACAGGGAGTGTCAGGGGCAAGACCTGCCACCACGACTGCTGGCACCAGACGGCCGGCTCAAGTAGACACTAGGTACGAGTGCAGGAAACAGGACAAGACAAGACGTAAGTTCAAGGTATCTTCATTAAGGCAAATTCAGGATAACATTCAGTGCAAAAATGTGATAAGCAAAACACAGCAAGGTGCGTGCGAGGGTATGCCAAGGTCCATAGCATGGTACGTGCCAGGTGGCATGCCTGGGTACAGTCAAGGGCTCAATGGCATCGGACTCCGGACAACTGGCAATGATCGACAGGAATAGGGCATCCGGCTGCGGACATCAGCTCTGGACATCAGGCCGCAGTCATCAGGCTTACGATCTCTGGCAGCGATCGGCAGGTTCCGGGCATCCGGCAGGCAAACCAGGGTTCAGACAAGGAGGCACGACAGATCTCCAGACATGGTGCGTGTTAGGGAACACGCCGAGGTCCAAGGCAAGATTCCAGGCAGGGTGCGTGCTAGGGGCACACCAGGTTCCAGGGCAAGGTGCAAGGCAAGGTGCGTGTGTAGGGGACACGCCAGATTCAGAGTGCGAAACATGGTGCATGTGTAGGGGACACGCCAGGGTTCAAAGTTCAACATGCAAGACAGGATGCGTGTGTAGAGACACGCCAAGGCACAAGGCAGAGTCCTGCGCGAGAAGAGGGGCACGCCAGGGTCATAGTTCAAGGCAGAGTCCTGCGCGAGAAGAGGGGCACGCCAGGGTCAGGGTTCAAGGCAGAGTCCTGAGCGTGCAGAGAGACACGCCAGGGTCAGGGTTCAAGGCAGAGTCCTGCGCGTGCAGAGAGACACGCCAGGGTCAGGGTTCAGGCTAGTACCTGTGCATGCGAGAGGGCATGACAGGGTACATGGCAAGACCTGCGCGTACTTTTACAGAAGCACGGGGAGGTATGCCACGGGGCAGGCGAGGGCCTGCGCGTGCTAAGAGAGGAGCATGCAAAGCACAGTGCAGAGACAGCGTGAGTGCAAGGAAGCACAGAGAGCACGGCTGGGGCACTGGCTAGCTGGACGGGCTGCAGCACAAACAGGCAGGTAAGACTCCAGCGAACCCGACCGGGGCATAGCAGGTGACACAGCTGTCATGACCGACGAGCACGGCTGAGGCACAAGCAGGAGGCTAGGAAGGCCAGGCGCATGCACACGGAGAAACAAGGCAAGGCAAAGCAAGAAACAAGGCAAAGCTAGGCAGGGTACGGAACAAAGAGCGGAACGTAGGCAGAAACACAGAGCCAGGTCAGAGCGAGAAGAGAGCTAGCAGCGGAGCGTAGGCCGAAGCCCAGAGCCGGGTCAAGGGAGAACCTTGAGACTAGCATGGAAATGTGCAAGAGAGCACCAGAGGTAAGAGAGGAGGAATGGTGCGTGTGCAGGAGGCACTACAGAGCACCATAGGTAAGAGAGGAGGAATGGTGCGTGTACCAGGAGGCACAACAGAGCACCATAGGTAAGAGCAAGGAAGAGCTTAGGCAAGACATAGCGAAACAGGCTAAGGCAGAGAACAGCGGAAGTACTACAAGGCAAAGCAAGGCAAGGACAAACATGGCACGAGAGACAACACAAGACATGGCACGAGACAAGAGACAGAGTACAAGCACAGAGCGTGTGCAGAGACACACTACAGAGCAGAGTGCAGGGGCACAGAATACAGGGAGCGACCGAGCAGACCAAGCAGCCATGCAAGGAAGTAACACAATACTCAGGCCCCGACCATAGGAAGGGGCGGTCTGATATAGCACCATAGCACCTGCACTTCCGGGTGAGGATCAGGGAAGGACTTCCGGTTCAGATCCTCCAGGATCATAGAGAGCGTTGCTAGATCAGACTGGGCTGAACCATAGAGAAGGTCACATGATCAGGGGTTCCAGGAATACCTAGAGGATTGCAGAATCAGACAGTGCTGGAACATAGGAACGGTCACATGATCTGGGGTTTCAGGAATACAAAGGATTGCAGACTCAGAGCAGAGACAGATGGTTACCTAGCAACGGCGTGCAGCCATGAGGTAAGGCGCGCGTGCACACCGCTCCAGGCATCTTGCAGCACGAGACATAACGGGCATGAGAATTCAGTACACGTGCACACCGCTCCAGGAGTCATGCGGCATACCAGACATGGCGGGCATGATAGTTCGGTGCATGTGCACACTGCTCCAGGGGTCATGCGGCATAACAGACATGGCGGACATGACAGGCATAACGGACATGACAGGCATAACAGACATGGCGGGCATGACAAGACCCAGCGAGATGATTTCTTTATATATTATCAATTCTAAAATGAGGCATAATACTATTGAAGAAAAGTAGATTAATGGAGGAAGGGCAGGGATATTTTTGTTTACTGTTCTCTCTTAAAGCCGTACCCTAAGTTAATCCATATTTCTTCCTTGTATTTGTTGCCTTTAGGAGAATGTGTTTCATCTAATGACTTTACTCTGTCCTCCTCCTTTATCATCGAGTCTGATGATGAAATAATGCCCAGCCAGAACAAACCCCTTCTGCCAATGACTTGTTTGCCAAGTACCAGCCATCAGGATAAGTTCATTTCTCAGTCTCATGAGGAGCCTCAGGCTGCAAAAGAACCAAGAGATCCTCCACACAATACCAAGGCAGCAGATAAGCCCATACCGCCATATACTGCCACCGAGTCCCAACTACTATTGGAGACCCAGATGGATCAGTTAGCGGCTCAGCAAAAGGATATGATGGAGGCGCTAAAAAGCATTCAGAAGAGTGCAACCGAGAGTCTGAACGTCCAGAACAAAATGTACAACCTTGTAAAGGTCAGCTTTCTAGAGCTGCAGAAAACCCTTCTATCTGGTCAGAAGACATCGCGTGATCGCAGCGGGATCTTGGAACTCAGTCTGAACAGTCTCCACGCTAAACTGGACGAGATGAACAGCGCCCTCCGAGTCCAACAGCTGCAAGAGATGATGTCCAGTGATGAGTCCGAGCTGAGCGACACACAAGAGATTAGATATACTCCTACCGCCGCGTACACGCCAGCAGCAACGTCTACTCCTACCAATACTCAAGCAAGGAAGAGGCCGTCAGACCAGTCCGCTTCACCGATGGATTCAATGAAAAAGAAAAAAATATCAAAATGAAAGTCATAAAAAAAGAAAAGGAAGGGATTAAGGAGGGGATTAAGGATGCAATCGCTGGGATATATTAAATTTTTTGTGCTCTTTCTGTATTTAGTGTATCTTTAACGGGTTGGTCAGGCAAAATAAGAAAAATTCAGGCAGAATAAGTGATATTCTCATCAATGGATCTAGCTGAGGCCACTATAAGGTCTATGTTCATGGTGGGAGACGTCACGGTTCAAGCAGCAGTATGACCACTACAAACTTTGATTAGCCAACAAGGTCAGATGACTTCTGCAGTGCAGCGGTGCTGCTGCTGCTTGAACGGTGATGTTTCCTACCATGAACACAGACCACAGAACGACTTCAGTTTTATCTAGTGTCAGGAGACAAGTATGTCAGTAGACATTATATATATTTTAATATACCAAGCTGTAGAGAAAACTTTCATTTTGCCTGAACAACCCCATTAAAGGGGTGGTTCACCTTTTGGGATTTTTTTAAAAGATGCATGTTTTGTGAGCTAATAATCATTTGTATAATGGATCCGTGTCCATTCTGGGAAACCCAGTGTATGTCCGAGTCTCAAACAGTCAGCTTTTTATGAAGAATGGATTTTTTTTTTTGCATTTCTCTGTATATCGTCCTTTGCTTTTTGTGGATATTGAACACTTCATGTTTTTGCATTTTCTATAGCATTGTTAGCATTATCCTGTGTTTGTCCAGTAGTGATTCTGCGAGGTCTGAGAACATTTTACTCTGTGTAGTGTATTTTATCAGAATTTTACCATCTGAAGATTTATATACTGGAATATATGGATGGAGCTGTCGACTGATAATAATCCCGATAATATGAGGGATGTTTTGCACCTCCTTTTGAGGCATTATTAATAGAGATGAGCAAGCACTAAAATGCTCAGATGCTCATTGCTCGAAACGAGCAATTCCTTATACTTGGATGCTCATTTCGAGTAACGAGTATAATGGGAGTCAATGGGAAATCCGAGCATTTTTCTGACAGACCCTACAAAAGGGTCTGGGGAGCGGTGAAAGTGTTGAAATGAATGGGAAAAGTGCAGAATGGAAGGAGAACAAGATGGGGAAGACCTGTTGAAGCAATCGCTGCTGAGAACAATGATGTCATTTTTACTCCACTTTAAGGACTGACAATAAAACCTTCCAAATCGACAAGAAATTGCATTTTACATGAAAAAAAATGTTAAGAAACATTTTTTCTTGTATATTGACTTGTATATAAGGCAAAATTTTAAAATGATTTTTCAAAAAGTATAATTTAAGAAAACAAAAATTAAATTTTTCATTAACAAATTGGAAATTTTAGTGTAATTTGTGACGGAAGCAAGAACTGCCAAAAATGAGGGACTCGGATACACCTTGTATTAGATATAAAGGAGAGGCTCATACACAATATGTTCAAATTGTCATGTATTGGAACTCATAAAGGCTATGCAAATCCTGCCAAAAATTACCAGCAGGGTCGTCCATACACTCTTGAGGGCACCAACTGTATTGTCTCATTCAAATATTGTCAACAAAGTGTAGTTGTGGTACTCCTAAAGGCTTTTGCAAAGTGCAAAGCCAGTAAAAAATTATAAGTAGTGTCATCCATAGACCCCTAGAAGGCAACAACTAGCAGGCCTCATTCAAATATACAATAAAATCACTTTATGTGCTGCTATGATCTGATAGCCTCTAAAAGTTGGGTCTAAGCCAGGCTTTGATCATTGATAACAGAGTGAACCTCTCAACATATTCTGTTGACAGGTGAAAGCGTCTGTCTGTCATGACCCCCATGTGGTAGGGCAGCACAACACCTCCAAGGCATAAAGGGACAGGTCATGTCCAGCTTTGAGACTCAATAGCTGACGGTCGCAGAGGAATTAGGAAGTAGTCTGGTTTGGTCAGTCAGGTATTGCTTGACCATCTTTTAAAATTTTTCCCTCCTTGTCAAAAATACACAGTCATGAGAGAATGGATGCTGGGGAGGTTGTCATGAAACTGGCCCAGGCCTTTGACAGGGTAATCTTGCCTCTGCTGTACCTGGTGTGTGTCTTGCTCACCTCTCCTCCTAGCTTGGGCAAGGAAGCTTGCCCTCTGCCACTAGCATTGTCTGATGGGAATTTTTTCAACATATTTTCCACAATGGACTTCAGGTATAGCACCATTTTAGATGACTTCTCTGCCTCAGGAAGAAGAGTTACAAAGTTCTCCTTGTAGCATGGGTCTGGCAGGGTGAACAACAAGTACTCTCTTCTGTCCAAGCTTAATGAAACGCGAGGGTCACAGTAAACACAGCTGTACATGAAGATGGCCATATGTGCCTAGCTCCCTACAGCCAACTCTGTCTCCACCATGATTCCGACTCTCCATCTGCTCCTCCTCCCTCTCTTTCTACTCATTCTCCTCCTCACCCCATCCACGTAGGAGATACGGGACTAAGGTTGTGTTGGGTACTAACCTCTGTTGAGCAGATGAGATGAGATGAGGCTGGGTAGTATCTCCCCCTCTCACGTCTTCTTCCTTTTCCACCTGGTCCGCATGCAAAGCTTCATGTTTAATTGTCAGAAATTGCTATTTAAGTAGGCATAGTAGCGTGTTCCTTGCACTGATTATGGCTTCATCATTATTCACCCTCTTTGTGGAGTCCTCATAGTCTTTGAGAAGCACACCGATGTCAGACACCCATTCCCACTCATTAGTTGTTATATGCGGAGATTGACCAGAATATCGACATACGTGTTTGAGCTGGTATTCCACAACTGGCTTCTGCTGCTCCCAAAACCTTGCCAGCAAGTGCAGTTTGTAGTTCCAGCAAGTGGGCACGTCGCACACCAGTCGGTGAGCAGGCACTTGGATGCGCTGCCTCTTTAGTGGCGGAGCGGCATCATCTGTAGGCGACTTGTGGAAATTGGCGCTGACGCCGGAATACCTTGACCAGAATCTCTGTCAAATCTGGGTAGATTTTCAATAAACGCTGAACTACCAAGTTGAGCACGTGCCACGCATGGTACATGTGTGAGCTTGCCAATCTTCACAGCTGCTCCCAGGTTACGTCCATTATCACACACAACCATGCCTGGTTGGAGGTTCAGCGGCAAAAAATACCAGGCCTGGGGTTGTCAGAGTCGGTGCTCATTTTGGTGGAGTCGGAGTCGGTATAAATTGGACCGACTCCGACTCCTAAAATATATAATAAATTGGGTACAGTAGTTCAATGCAGAGTGTGCTGAATATTTTTTCATAGGATATTGGGAAAGTTATGAAATGTCCTATAAATGGCTGTTCTATTCCTGATCTAAGGCTACATTCACACACAGCTTTTTTGCTGTGTTTTTTGAGGATACGTTTTTCAGCTGCAAAAGCAGATCAGCTTTTTAAAAAACTGCATCACCTGAAAGGTTTTTGAGGTCCAAGATAATGTTATCAATAGCAAAAGCAGATTAGAAATCTGCTCTATCTATATATCCATTTATCCATATCTGTCTATCCATATCTTATCTGTACCAAAAAGAATGAAAGCCGGGTAGCACACAGACTAAGGGTCCCGTTACACTAAACGATGCACCAGCGATCCCAACAACAATACGACCTTGTCAGGGTCGCTGGTGCCTCGCTACATGATCGCTGGTGAGCTTTCAAACAGGCATATCTCACCAGCGATTAGGACCAGCGAGGACGCTCGTATCTAAGGTAAATATAGGGTAACTAAGCCAGCGCGTCACTTTGTTACCCGCTGTGTACCTTAGAAACCAGCGTGCTCGAGCAGGGAGCTGGTAACCAAGGTAAATATTGGGTAACTACGCACGCGTCACTTAGTTACCCGCCGTGTACCTTGGTTACCAGCTCCCTGCACGAGCACACAGGTATCTAAGGTGCACAGCGGGTAACTAAGTGACGGCACGGGCTTAGTAACCCGATATTTACCTTAGATACCAGCTCCCAGCTTCTGTTTACAGCGCTGGGAGCTTGCTGATCGTTGGGCTCCTGCTGCCACACGCAGCTATGCGCGCTGGCCAGAGGGAGACCAACGATCAAAAAATGGCCCAGGTCGATCAAGCACGATCAGCGATACCTGGCGGGGGGGGCCAGTCGCTGATGCCTGTCACACACAGCGAGATCGCTGGTGAGATCGCTGTAGCATCACAAAATTAGCGATCTCGCTGTGTGTGACGGGCCCTTAACACTCCTTTTTTTTAGCACCAGTCAGGTACACCTCATAGCTGCCCAAAAGGACACCCAGGACAGGCATTGCTCGTCTTCAGTAACACATCAACATCAATTGATAGTTGGAATAAATAGAATGCATTCATCACCACATCTTAATGTCCAGGCTTTATTTTCAAGTGTAGGGGTGTGCAGTATGAGATTCTGCAGCAGCTGAGGTGTGCAGTATGAGGTTCTGCGGAACAGTATGAGGTTCTGCCCCCCCTAGGTTTGATCCTGGCTACGCCCATGGTGCGAATGTAGCCTGAGGATCTAGGCTTTGTCTTAGCTGAGATAAGTGAGTGCTGCACTCCTGCACCAGTGAAGCTCCTCCTCTACAGACAAGGGTACAAAGTAAATATGTTCTATCTAAATATCTTGATTATTGTATCATAAAAATGATTAAATGTCTGATGTTCACATTCTACTACAATACATTTTTCACTTAAATATAAGCAATATATGTGGGAGTCAGAGTCGTGGAGTCGGAGTTGGAGTCGGTGTAAGGGAAAATGAGGAGTCGGAGTTTGGCTTACCGACTCCACAGCCCTGAAAAATACAGATCTGTCTGTCTGTTATTCCTTTTAGTAACTCTGATGTGGTGGCAGTTTGTCTCCTACACAAATTAGCTTCAGCTGTGCCTGTTGTTGCTTCGCTGAGGCAGTGCTGCAGAGCTTCCAGCCAGGGCCGGCCCGAATGTATAGGCGAACTAGGCGGCCTCCTAGGGCGCCGACCCAAAGGGGGCACCAGAGAAAAAAATAGAAAAAATTATAAAAAATCTTTTCAAAAGGCAAAAAGTTTTAGGGATGGAAAGAAAAGTGTACATATTCAAGGGCAAATATGACGCAAGAGAGGTTGGTTGGGTTGGCAACAATTTCGATAGAATCTGAAGTTGCTAAACAAATTAATCTCAGTGACTTAGTGTCATCCTTTTAAAAAAAAAAGGCAAGGAAACAAAAATTTTAATTACCTATGGTCGTTTTTGTTTTGTGTTATTGATTACTTTGTATATATTTGTCCTATACAACTTCTCAGAAGATTAAAGAGTTAGGAGAGAGTTAATTAATCATTGTTGTTGTGGTTTATTTTGCTCCTAAATTTATATCCCAAGTTTTTGTCTACTGCCAAGAATAGTAGGGGCGCAACAAAATAGTTTCGCCTAGGGCGCCGTAATCTCTCGGGCCGGCCCTGCTTCCAGCTGATATGGACAACATGTTCTGAGATAACACATGGGAGATGGAGGATTATGAGGAGCAATAGAGGATGCAGGAACTGGTGTAGGAGGTGGAGGAAACCCTGATAGAGGTAGGGGAAACCCTGAAGTAGAAGTAGGAGCAGCAATCCTTGGCATTGGTAGAACATGTGCTGTGCCAGCTGGGTGAGACTTGGCCACGGCCTCCACAAAGTTCGCACAGCGTGCTGTCTGGGAAATGTAGTGTCCCTTTGCACAAGCCTTTGTCCATGTGACAGTCATTAAGTGGACAACCCCAGTAACCGCGTTGGTAAGGGCAGGGGTGATGTTTCTAGACAAATGCTGGTACAAGACAGTGATGCCACAATGGAAGAAATAGTGGTGGCTGGGGACCAAGTATCAAGGTACCAAATTTCTACACCTGTACCAGGCCAAATTTTATTTTTATTTGAAAGAGATGAAATTTCACAAATCAAGTTCTAGAGTATACATGAGAATAGTCAATTTTGAAACAACCAAATTTCTACACTGGTACGATAGAAGACCAATTTTTTTTTATTAGAATGAGATGAAATTTCACGCAAACCAAGTTCTACAGTATATGTGACACGGCTATGTTGTTGGGTGTCCTGGGACCATTGGCTCCTTCCTTGTCCCTAACACTAGGGGAGCCCTTGCTCGCCCTGTACCCTGGATTACTTCTGATAGTGAAAACACTGAGGCCACATACCTTGCCTTAGCTCCTGAATTCAACCTCAGTCTGTACCCTTCCCCCACCCAGGAAAGAGGGGAGTAGTAGTGTACTGTAATACGCCAAACAGACTAAGGCTAGTTTCAGACTAGCATTTCTTCCACGCAGCGCTCGGCGCCGCTAAGCCCCGCCCCCTGACAGCTCCCTGCCCGCCCCATCTGGTCATCGCCGCCTACTATTGCACACGGCTGCATGCGATCTGCGCACCCTATCTTTAGCATAGGGTGCGCAGACCGTGCGCTGGCCATGCGCTAGTAGGAGTAGGATTTTAGCATGCGCTACGCACTTTTGAAGGTGCGCCGGTGTGCACCAAACGCACCATGTTGCATTTTGGCGCGCTCGGCGCACCTTCAAAAGTGCGCAGCGCATGCTAAAATCCTACTAGCGCACGGCCAGCGCACGGTCTGCGCAGCTTATGCTAAAGATAAGGTGCGCAGATCGCATGCAGCCGTGTGCGATAGTAGGCGGCGATGACCGGATGGGGCGGGCAGGGAGCCGGCAGGGGGCGGGGCTTAGCGGTGCCGAGCGCTGCATGGAAGAAACGCTAGTCTGAAACTAGCCTAAAAAGTTTAATGCAAACAGGGATAAAGGAAAACACCAATCATACAAGTATACTCACACATACAACAGAGGATTTCACCAGGGAGTAGAGGATAGGGCAAAACTAAAGTAGGAAAAGAAGGAAATAAACACACACTTAAAACCTAGAAACAGTCACAGAAAAATCCACCAAACGCTTT
Organism: Dendrobates tinctorius; assembly: GCF_039654945.1. Classification (NCBI taxonomy): domain Eukaryota; kingdom Metazoa; phylum Chordata; class Amphibia; order Anura; family Dendrobatidae; genus Dendrobates; species Dendrobates tinctorius. The sequence continues at coordinate 18,606,074 of NW_027361754.1, read as the reverse complement.
CTCCAACAACAACCAACAACCTCCCACCATACTGCATAGGCTATCACTCTGACAATGAGTGCTAGCCAGGGCCCAGATTATATAGGAGATGGGAGTGACCAACAGTGCACAGCTAAGATATGCAGGAAAGCTTCCAGGAGCTCTCAACTGAGGAGATTAATCCCTGCACTGCTAAAAGAAACTTGGAAACTTGCACCATTTAATATGAAGGGGAAGTGCTTCTAATCAGTGCAGGAGTAGGAGAAATCAGACGCTGTAGTCTTCTGGCTCCTCTCTGTCGTGGTAAACCTGTGACAATAGTCAATTTTTGAACAACGAAATTTCTACATCTTTACTAGGCCAATTTTGGATTGTATTTCAAACAAAAGAAAATTCACCCAAACCAAGTTGTAAACTAATAGTCAATTTTTGGAATAAAAATATTTTAACTGTACCAGTACAATTTTAAGCCACTGAAATTTTACACAAAGCAAGTTACACTGTATGGATGACTAATTGAATCAGTGAGCAATATAAAACCAATACACTTTTTAACACTTTTTTGAGGCTTATATACCACTGAAATGTACCCAAGAACATGTAATATTCTATGGATGAGCAATATAATACTTACCGAATTTTCTGACTATAAAGCCCCTTTCTCACATAGCCAGATCGGTAGTGAGATCGCTGAAGCATCACCGATTTTGTGACGCAACAGCGCCCTCACCAGCGATCTTGCTACATGTGATGTGCAGCGTTGAACCGCCCCCCCCGCTGGATATCGCTGACCGTGCTCGAATGTCCTGGGCCATTTTTTCGTCGTCCGTGTCCTGCTGGCCAGCGTGAATCGCTGTGTTTGACACCGATGAGCGACCTCGTTGGCGACGCTGAACTCAGGGACGCAGGCGGGAATCGTCTGAAAAGCTGCTGTGTGACAAGGCACCAACAACTGGCGAGGTCGTTACAGGGATCGCTGGATCGTTGCTGCATTGCTGAAGAGATCTGCCTGTTTGGCAGCTTTCTAGCGACCATTTACCAGGTTGTATCGTTGTCGGGTGCATTGCTAAGTGAAACGGGACCCTAAGACACACTTTTTTCCTCTAAAAATGTTGAGGAAAATGGGGGTGCATCTTATAGTTTGGATGTACCTGCTCTGGCTGTGGATGGGGAGGTGGGGGTAGTGACAGCGGCGGAGCAGCGGGTCACAGGAGGCAGGGCATGGATGGCAGTGAATATTCATTTCTCGTTAATAGTGGACACACTGTTAACCGCAAACGCAGGCTTCCTGCAGCTGCTGGGCATTCTCCTTTTAGTAGCAGGCACATGTCAAAGCATGGCTGCTGCAGGAAGCCGGCAGCTGCGGCTAACACTGCCGCCTTTTAAAGATCAGTGAATATTCACTGCTCTCCATGCACATAGTCCTGGCTTGGAGAGCAGTGAGTATTCGGCAGCTGTCCTCAGCTTGTAAGCAGCGCATGACACCACTGCTTACAAGTATAAATCAGCAGCTGGCATCGGAACAGGAAGCTGCGAGGGAGCGCAGGAAGTATAATGGTTTATTTTTTGTTTTTCGGATGGGACCATGCATACCAGGATGGGGATGAGGGAGCCATTAACACCAGGATAAGAATGGGGCCATACATACCAGGATACAGATGGGGTCCTGCATTCCAGGATAGGGATGAGTGGGACCATGCCTACCAGGATAGGGATGAGGGGGACATGCCTACCAGGTTTGGGAAGAGGGGGTCATGCATACCAGGAAAGGGATGAGGAGGCGATGCATACCAGGATAGGGTTAAGAAGCCCATGCATACCAGGATAGAGATTAGGGGGCCATGCATACCAGGATAGAAATGAGGAGGCCATGCTGTTAAGAATGAGTCACCGAGGAGGAAAAACAAAAACAAGATAAGCCACAGAAAACCAGAGAGGTTGGTAACTAAGCGGATTGCAGACCCCTGATTCTATCCACACAACTAGCAGTAGCCGTGGAGCGTACCTACAATGATCCTAGAAGCCACGTCACAGTCGGAGAACTAAATAAGCCTAAAGCAAGAAAAGGGGAAATCTAAACTGCCCCGGAGCAGACCCCAAAGCAATAGACAGCCCCCAAACATGTATTGACGGTGAGACAAGATGAAAACACAAACACAGATAGAAAAATAGGCTGAGCAAACGATGGGGCCCACACTAACTAGAAAGGACAGGAAAGGAAAGACGCTGTCTGCAATCACGTACAAAACCCTGCCAAAAAATGTCCATCACTTTCTGATAACAAAAACCCTGAAGTCGCTAGACTTCAATTTCCTATATCAGCACTCTGGCATATTCTGAAGACAGAGCAAAAAGAGACCAGTCTGATCAGGGATAAAAAGAAAACTGGCATAAACAGAGACATAAGAATGGAAATTCAGCACAGCCCCAGCAGGAGCTGGCTGACCACAAAAACTGAGTAAACCAGACCAAATCTCATGTGAAAAAATAGCAGAGCACACTTAGCTTGAGAAGGCTGGAACAGAACTGGAAACCAGAACCTCAGGGCAGGAAAAAATCACCAGCACAAAATTAGGGAGTCGGCTGTCTTAAATCCAGTCAGAGACTCCTGATGTCCACTCACAGTCCTCCTCCTCAGGTGGCAGGTCTCTGACATTTAGATCAACTTCATTACCTACTGTCACCACTAAAGGGAGCCCGGATGAAGAACTCACAACTCCTTTGTCAATACAGCCAGTTCCAGCACCCTCACCAGAAGCCAGAGGTAAACCAGAAAATGAGTTCACAACAGTACCCCCCCTTGAGGAGGGGTCACCGAACCCTCATCCACGCCACCAGGCTGATCAGGATGGGCCCGGTGAAAAGCACGAACCAATCTATCGGCATAAATGTCAGAGGCAGAGACGCAAGAATTGTCCTCCTGGCCATAACCCTTCCACTTGACCAAATACTGGAGTCTCCGTCTAACCAGTCGAGAATCCAGTATTTTCTCAACCTCATATTCCACTTTACCTTCAACCAACACAGGGTCAGGAGGTGCCGCCATAGGAACCACTGGCTCAACAAACCTCTTCAACAGAGACTTATGAAACACGTTATGGATCTTAAACGTAACTGGAAGAGCCAATCGAAAAGAAGCCGGGTTAAGAATCTCCAAAATCCTATAAGGTCCAATAAATCTTGGCTTGAACTTTGGAGATGCAACCTTCATAGAGATATTTTTTGACGACAACCAAACCATATCACCCACTTTAAACCGGGGACCAATGGTCCTATGCCGGTTGGAAAACCGCTGGGCCTTTTCTTGAGAGAGGGACAACTTATCCACCACTTGGTCCCAAATCTGCTGCATTCTCTCTACCACAGTGTCAACACCTGGGCAGGCAGAAGATTGCCCTGAAGAAAATCAAGGATGAAACCCAAAGTTACAGAAAAAGGGCGACATCAATGTGGCAGAACTAGCTCTATTATTTAGGGCGAATTCGGCCGAGGGCAAAAATGAGACCGAATCATCCCGATCAGCAGATATAAAACATCTCAAATAGGACTCCAAAGTCTGGTTTGTTCTCTCAGTCTGCCCATTGGTCTGTGGGTGAAACGCAGAGGAGAAAGATAACTGAATTCCCAGCTTGGAACAAAAAGCTTTCCAAAATCTGGAGACAAACTGGACTCCTCTGTCCGACACAATGTTCTCAGGAATCCCATGCAACCGAACAAGGGCACCAACTCTGAGGAAGATGGCAGCTTTGGGAGTGGTACAAGATGGACCATTTTAGAAAATCTATCACAAATCTCCCAGATAACAGTCATTCTCTGAGAGACAGGAAGATCAGAAATAAAATCCATTCAGATATGGGTCCATGGCCTCTTGGGCACCGGCAAGGGCATCAACAACCCACTAGAACGAGAACAGGGTTTAGACCGGGAACAAGTTCCACAAGACTGCACAAAATTCCTGACATAACGAGATAAGGCGGGCCACGAAAAAGACCGACTCACCAAATCTCTGGTACCAAAAATACCTGGATGACCAGCCAACGTGGAGCAATGAACTTCAGACATCACTCTCTTCCTCCACTGGTCAGGAACATACAATTTTCCCATAGGACAACGCTCAGGTTTGTCCTCCTGAAATTCTTCCAGGGCACGTCTCAAATCGGGCGACATGGCAGAAAGAACTACCCCCTCACCTAGGATGGTAGTAGGTTTGGTCACAATAGGAGAATCAGCAAAGAAACTCCTAGAAAGGGTATCTGCCTTAACATTCTTAGTGCCCGGAAGAAAGGAGACCACAAAATCAAAACGCGAGAAAAACAAGGCCCACCTAGCCTGTCTAGGATTCAAGCGTTTGGCCGACTCCAGGTAAATCATATTCTTGTGATCAGTGAGGACCACAACTTGATGTCTAGCTCCCTCCAACCAATGTCTCCACTCCTCAAATGCCCACTTCATGGCCAACAATTCCGGGTTCCCCACATCATAGTTGCGTTCAGATGGGGAGAACTTTCGGGAAAAGAAGGCACAGGGATTCATTTTGGAAGTCACCGGATCTTTTTGGGACAAAACAGCTCCTGCCCCAATCTCCGAAGCATCTACCTCTACTTGAAATGGAAGTGAGACATCAGGTTGCCGTAAAACCAGAGCAGAAGTGAACCTCCGCTTCAGCTCCTGAAATGCCAAAACAGCCTCTGGAGACCAATTCAGCACATCAGCGCCCTTCTTGGTCAGATCAGTCAGTGGTTTGGCAATACCAGAAAAATTAGCTATAAATTTACGATAAAAATTAGCAAAACCCAAAAACTTCTGGAGAGCCTTCAAAGAAGTGGACTGAACCCAATCATAAATGGCCTGCACCTTGGCCGGGTCCATTTTAATAGTTGACGGAGACAAAATAAATCCCAAAAATGAAATCCTCTGTACACCAAAAAGGCATTTCAATCCCTTAACATACAGGGAATTCTCCCTCAAAATCCGGAACACAGTCCGAACATGTTCCACATGAGAATCCCAATCACTGGAAAATATCAGAATATCATCCAAATAGATGATCAAAAACTTATCCACAAAGTCCCGGAAAATATCATTCATGAAGGATTGGAAGACAGAAGGGGCCCAAAAGGCATCACCAGGTACTCAAAATGTCCCTCCGGAGTATTAAACGCCGTCTTCCATTCATCCCCATGCTTGATGCAAATAAGATTATACGCCCCCCTGAGGTCAAGCTTAGTAAACCAGCAGGCACCTTTAACTCTGGAGAATAAATCAGAAATCAGGGGTAACATATACTGATATTTAACCGTAATCTTGTTAAGGGAACGATAGTCAATACAAGTACATCGCTAAGTGGTCGCTAGTGAGCTGCCACACAGGCAGATCTCACTAGTGACATCGCTAGGGACGGGGGTCGCTACTTACCTGTCACACCAGGCGATCCTGCATCCTCCCGCCCAGCTCCACGCGTCGCTCGTCGTCACAGCAGGAAGCGCCGCAGGAAGCTGACGACGAGAAACAGTCCAGCCTGATCTCGCGCGATCAGCGATAACCAGCGGGGGAGCGGGTTGTAGGTAAGTATCAGACATAGCGATATCGCTAGCAATATCGCTATAACGTCACAAGTTATAGTGATATTGCTAGCGATATCGCTTAGTGTGACAGGCCCTTTAGCCACAAAAAAAACCCAGCACCTAATGGTGAAGAGGATGGTCTAATATGACCCTTCTCCAACGACTCCTTAATATAAGATCGCATAGCCTCGTGCTCGGGTACAGATAAATTGAAGAGCCGACCCTTGGGAAATTTACACCCAGGCCTCAACTCAATTGCACAGTGATAACTCCTATGAGGAGGCAGGGACGCAGACTTACTCTCACTAAATACATCATAAAAATCAGCCAAATAGTCAG